>NC_133167.1:22655769-23272115 GCF_040802235.1 Manis javanica
AACCAGACTGGTCCCATTTCTCCAGCAATTTAGACAGTGGATCCTATTTATGATCTCCTCTCCCTAAGAATTCAACCCTCATGGCCATGGCCATTCTGAGTTATTCTGATCTGACTGTTACTATGGGAAAGATCAGAAGTACTTACAAGTTAATAGATTTTTAAAAAATCATTTCTTTGACTGGTATTTATGTTTCAACTGAATGATTTCCAAATAGCCAAAGAATTAAAAACCTCAGTTGAAATTGTAGTCTTCAAATGATTTCAGGTGAGTGAGGGTATTTTTCATCAGAGGCCTTACAAGCACATTCTTGAAGAATGAGTAACTGATCTGATGGCTGTGGGTGTCCATACATGTATATGTGTATGCGTATGTATGTTGTGAACGAAGACAGCATGCCATGGGTGAAGGTTGTACTAGATTAGTCCTTGTAATTGTAAAATCTCACATTTTGTTAGCTGATGAAGCCAGGGGATTAGACATTAAAAAAAAAAAACTGAACTTCTCGGTTTGTGAAATTAACCTAACCTCTTTTTAAGAAAGCCAAATGAAACTCTTGGGCCTGGTTGAATTAAGACAGAATTAATTTGGAGGCATTTTGTTTGTTCTGAATTTTTAAACACACTTTTTAAAATTGCAGTACTATGTCTTTATATTACTTCCAAACCTATCTAAACCTGTAAAAAAAAAAAAAAAGTATTTCACTGTAGTGATTGCGTGATTGGTAAACAGACAGAAACAAAGAAAGAAACAAACAAAACATCTGGTTCATTTATACTCAATTTTTAAAGTGTTGGTGAGCACTTACTAAGTGCTCCAAACTGTGATAGGATAGATGTTAGTGTACTTGAAGGTGTCAGGGAGGTGGTCAGGGATAAGGGATTTAGAAAGGCATAATCCTTGCCTACTGGAATTATGATTTGTTATTTGAATGACACTAATATAAGCAAAACAAAAAGCCCAATTCAAAACCTTATTTGAATAAGTATTATGGTGTATGGTACAGCTCCTGAGTGTTTTGGACTCTGAGGTGGGAAACTGGTAATTAATGATGGTTGAAATAGTCAGAAGATAGAATCTTCTGTTGGGCCTTAGTGGTAAAGTTAAGATTTGCTGGGGAATAGAGGACCAGGTCATTTCAGGAAAGGATCAAGGTTTAAGCAAAGTTCTGAAAGTGGGAATTAGCCCCAGGCAATAACAGATTACATTAAGAACTATGCCCCTTGATTCAGTCCATTTCTTACTCTGTGACACATAAAATGTTTTATTTCATTTTTGAATGTTCAGTCCACTAATGACATAAGGCAGGAGAAAAGCAGTTATCAGAATTGCTAGTGATGTGTATGGTCACTTTCATAAATATGGTTTAATGATTTTGAAAACAGACCAAATAGAACCGGAGCATGCTGAAAGCTGTAATAATTTTTCCAAAGTGTCAGGTTCTTAAATCATAAATCCAAAATGAAAAGGAATAGACCTTTCTCCTATGGTTAATCTGCAAAAATATCTCTGGAAAAATAGCTTATTTTTTTATTGTTCTTGACCAGTACTAGTAAAATTATGCATAAATGAACTTCATGGTCACTTGGTTTGGGGATTTTCCTGTTGAAAGGATTTTAATTTCTTTGTCCTGAAAGAATGTCCTTTCATTTTAGTATAATGGGATTTTAAAATCTTTTATAGTCTATTTTTCTAAATTAGCTAAAAATCTGGCAAGTTTTTTCTCTCTCCATAGTGCAGTGTTTCAATGCATTTGGATAGAAAGTACAAAGGTATATGAAAAGTGATGATAAAACTCAAGATAAGTTTTGTCTGAAGATGAAGTTCAAATCCGATATGTTCTACATCAACAAATTTAGTCATATCTCATATTTGATTTTGTAACTGAAATAGTTTTTGCTAGGTAAATATATCTTTAAGAGCATTATTCTTGTTTGAAAGCCAGTACCTATGATGCTACCTGCTAGTTAAAACTTGGCTAGTGTTAATCTTAAAAGTAAAACCGTCAGTTATTTCACCAGTAAAAATGAGTTTATTGGGCAACAGCAGAGAATTGCCATTCAGGATAAGCAAGCTACAGAAAAATCATAGGCAAGTCCGGAGAGCAAAGAAAAGGAGCGCTTTTTATAAAGGGAAGTGGGGAGTCGGGATGACTGTTGTAAACAGAAGAATCCATTGGAGTAACTGGGAGTTTGAAGTACAGTGGCTTTTCATTGGCTGAGTTGTGACAGCCTCTCATTGGCTGGGTGGTTGCCAGGAAAGGAGAAAACCTTCTTCCTTCTTGGGTGCTAAAGTAGTTTGGACTTGCAAGGTACCGCTCTTCTGTTGATTCTGCTATAGACAACTAGGGAGTGATAGGGCGTCAGAGCTCCCCTTCTGGCTTCCTGACTATTTTAAACAAGGTTTCCTTTTATTAATTTCCACAATAGCAAGTTGTCTAGATTACCCATTGCTCAATCCACTGTATCTAATACTGCAGCATTAAGATATCTAATCAGCATTAAGATATGAAACCTACTTACTTTAAGGTGTTAACACAATAAAATTTCAACCCTTTGCCCTTCACATCTTGAGTATGTATATGTTTAAAGAACTAAAAAAATGTTTTGTATTTTAAGAGCCAAAAGTTTTATTTATGTTTTCTTATTATAACCTCATGTCTCTATGCTATAGCAGAACCTTAGGATTTCTTTACCACCTTATATTTGGTGGCATTTCTAAAAAGAATGCATGAAACACAGGAGAACTTTTACCTGGGCAAATAAAATGAATTGTTTATTCAAAACAGGAACTAAAATGGCCATTAAACATGGAGGTGGGCTCTTAAGAGACAAAGCCTACAAAACCAAACAAACCTGGTTTCTATCACATACAAATTTCCAAGATATAAACATTCCTACCCGTGGTAAATTATAAGCTATCAACTTGATGTAACTGAAGGTGGAGTTGGGAAGAGGCTTAAAACCTGTGCAAGTTCTAGAACTCCACTGAAGTAAAATATCCTTAACCTTACAAATAAAAAATGCAAATGAAACAACAGATTCAAAGCATCATTTTTCACCTTCAAGTCTGACAGGGATGAATGTACATGCTCTTTGTTCAGCATTTATACCTCTAGGAAGTCTATCCTAAGAAAATAATAGGACAAATTGAAAGAAGTGTAGTAACAATATGTTCATTATAACATTATTTGCAAATAGTGCAAAATTGAAAATAAACTAAATGTTTCTAAATTAGATAAATCAAACATCAGTTTTGAATAGTGATTAAGGATGAAAGCTCTGGATCAAAATAATTTATGTTCAAATATTTTACACATAGACTATCATACAATAATGTATGACTTAAATGAGTTAACTTCTCTGGGCTTCCTCCCTCTTAATTAAAATGTGAATAAAAATAGTGCTGATTCCATGGTGTTATAAAAATTCAATGAGTTAATAGGTGTTAAGGATTAAGAATATTCCTGGCCTGTAGTGAATGTTTAGGGAGTGTTAGCTATTAGTGTTACTATGGCACATCTATTCATTTAAGGACTGTTTTAGTTATTCAGTTAATTTACTTTTCCATGTGAATCTAGAAATATAGAATTATATTGTCAAAATGTGGTAAGGACACCACATGTATAATTGCTTATCTTGTATTTGTAGTGTTTTCCACAGATATTAGTTATCCAACAGAAATATTTCTAACCTGTGTACAGGAACCATGATTTTCTTTAAAAGTAGATGTCCCTATACAGGTAGAGAAGCAAATGTGAAGAAGAAAGAGCCAAATAGGTTTCTCTTTACCCTTTGGAGCCTGAAGACTCACTAATGTTGATTCCAATTGGAACTTGAGTCTCTTGCTTTTATAGGTCTTTTCATAAAACTCTCTCATAGTTCATTAAGTCATTAAATGAATGTAGCAGGTATTAATTTTGATTTTTATTAATTGTGGCTTGTTTTTCGTTATGAGATAATTGTCAGTCATGAAACATAACTGCTGCACATGGGAGCAAAAGCAGATTTCTGTTGAATGTAGAACTGTGTGTTAAGTTGAAATTCTCAGACGTAATCATATGCATATTATTAGTAACAGTTTGTGTTATTCAGATTCAATATGATTTTAATAAAATAAAGTATTTACAGGTTTCTAAGAGTAACTGATAAAGGGGTCTGTGTTTTCCATAATGCTGTATGTTATTTAACTTTGTGTGTCATGTATCAAATACATATATATGAGATATATATCCACACATAAATATACATTATGTCGCTGATGGACAGTGACTCTAATGGGGTATGTGGTGGGGACTTGATAATGGGGGGAGTCTAATAACCGTAATGTTGCTCATGTAATTGTACATTAATGATACCAATATATATATATATACACACATGCACACACATTATGTATCTCATATTGAATATCTATGAGCAGCCTGACAGAAAAGAATATATTTGTGATAAATATTTAAAGTGGACAGAACTAAACATTTGAAAAATAGAAAAGCACATTTATGTAAAACCAGGATTTAATCTTCATCATAAATCATATCAAGTTATAGGAGAACAGTAGAGTGGTCAAAACAGCTGATCTGGAGAAAGACGGCATGGATTCCAATTTGCCTCTATTGTCTGTGGCTACATGACCCTGGGCAAGTTAAGCCACTCTGGGTCTCAATGTAATAGTCTGTAGAATTGAAAGAATAGGTCTGACCTCATAGGGTTATTATGCGAATTAAATGATTTCTTCAGTGTGAGGCACTAGAAGAGTCCAGATTATAAAATATGAACATAATCTTCTTATATCAGTATAATGAAGTTATTAGAGAGATATTTAGCTTATCAAACATACACTAAATGCCCTAGGAGTCAGTCAAAGAATCCTAGGCAATATACAGTTGAATTTTCAAATGAGGCAGAATATGTAAGTAGAAGTACATGGTTCTGAAAGAATCGTGTGTGCTACTAGGTAATGAAAAATGGGGAGTGTGTTAACCATGAGTTAAAGAGTTGGCGACATTAGAGAAGATGTTCTAGAGGAATAGTTCATCCTGTGTATTAAGATAAATATCCCATTGCAAATATCCTATACAGCATAATGTTTTGTTTCTGATTAATAAAGGTTCAGAGAGAGAGAGAGAGAGAGAGAGAAAGAATTCCATGATGGTGTATTGTATGAATATAAATCTGTCTTTGGAATATAATGGTTTTGAAGGCAAATGAAATGGTAGTTAGATTACAGCTAAGCTGGAAAGAGTGAGGGATTATTGCCCCTACAAATTCTTGAGGAGAATATTTTCATTCTAAGGGGACTTGTTTCTGAAATCGTGTATCCACTATGATTATAACTTTGCTACCCTGAGATGATCCAGGTGTTTCACTCACCAGCCATCTGTCCTAGGAAAAATATGCTTATCCTGAATTGACAGGATATTACATGTATTTAGTGAAGTTTATCTTCACAGTTGGGCAAGAATAAATAAAACAGCAGTGTAGCCCTTGTGAGGATACACTATATGCTTCAATTATTGGTCCATTATATCAGAGGCAGATGTTACATTGCAGAACCTAAAATGAAAATTTTTGATCAGCAAAACCAGTTCTTTTGGTGTGCACTATTTATCAACACTATTCTCTGAAAGGGAGCTGTGTGGCTTTATAGTACCATTTTTTAGACATAAATCTTTGTAAGAATATACATAAAGTAATTTTTACCCCAATGGGTCAGTTTTTAGATGCCATTCACTGAGAATTTTTTCCTAATTATCTGCTGTTTGTTTTCTCATCACATTCATGCCAATAGCATCACTTTATAAAGGGTTTTCTCAATATCAAGAAAAATAAATATGTTGAGAAATCTATGTAGATTTATTTAAAACACCATTCTCTGTAATGCAACTGCATCAACCTAATGAAATATTTCATCAGAATGCTTGTTTATAATTGGTGCATTTTCCATGGAGAGGATTTTTCTAGACTAAACATCTATCATCTTTGATTTATAGTAACTTGACTTAAAAAATTTACACTTACATCCATATTAGCACTTGCAAGCAGCAGCTCATGAATTAGCGTAAGTCATCATTCTCTTTTGAGAAAATGAATCTAGGCTCAAATTCAGCCCAAGGGCCAGCAACTTGATTTTTAATTCCCAATCCCATCAGCCCAGGTAATCTTATCCACATCCGTGTTAACATACTTCTTTGTTATTCCTTTCTTCTAGAATTTTCTTACCCTGCCCTTTTAGTCAGTCCTCATTTTTTTTTCTATCTTACTAATTTTAGAATGTAAAGTTTTTTAACCTAAGAACTATGCTTACTCTTTCCTATTTTTGTTTGTTTGGGGAAGCATTCTGAGTACTTGACCACATTATACACACACACATACAAAACTCTATGCTGGATCGGAGTGCATATACAACAGGGATTTTTTAAAAATTTTATTTTGGTATCATTAATCTACAATTACATGTAGGACATTATGTTTACTAGGCTCGCCCTTCACCAAGTCCCCCCCACATCCCCGTCCACAGTCACTGTCCATCAACACAGTAAGATGCTGTAAAATCACTACTTGTCTTCTCAGTGCTGCACAGCCCTCCCTGTGCCCCCCGCCCCCACACTATACATGCTAATCGTAATGCCCCCTTTCTTTTTTTCCCCACCCTTATCCATCCCTACCCACCCGTCCTCCCCAGTCCCTTTCCCTTTGGTAACTATTAGTTCATTCTTGGGTTCTGTGCTTCTGCTGCTGTTTTGTTCCTTCAGTTTTCTTTTGTTCTTATACTCCACATATGAGTGAAATCATTTGGTATTTGTCTTTCTCCACCTGGCTTATTTCACTGAGCATAATACCCTCTAGCTCCATCCATGTTGTTGTGAATGGCAGGATTTGTTTTTTTCTTATGGCTGAGTAATATTCCATTGTGTATATGTACCACATCTTCTTTATCCATTCATCTACTGATGAACATTTAGGTACAACAGGGATTTTTAAATAACAAAAGAACAACAAAAATTTACCCCTTAAAAAAGTCATCAAGTCATCCTTGTATTTTCCTAAAAATTTACCCAATGACAGTAATACAGACTTACTGCATTTCACAACTTTGAGGTTTCCCTGTTTTTAGATTCATATGTTTCAAATGATGTAGGAACTTCATATACTGCAGCATAATTATTCTATGTCTTACCAAATATAATACGATTTTTAGTTAATTTTCATTAATTTGACTATAATTTAAGAAATGCTACACTATAAATGTTGCAATATTACTTTTATACTTGATTAACTGTGGTATTTCTGATCCTTTCTTTAAAAAGGTGAGACTCAAATCTTAGAGTTATATGTCAATTTTCTCATCAGTGGAACAAAGTGAGCTTCATTCATTTGACATCTATTGCCCACAAAATCCTGGGGAATAGTGGCACTTAAGGATCAAGGAAGATAATCCAGGAAACAAGTTTGAGGTAAAAAAAAAAAAATGAAGAAAAGTAAATTTCCAGGAAGAATTGGTAGTCAGCAATATCTTGTAGAAAGGGCAAGGAAGCTGAATTGTATAGAACTGTGACATCAGGTAAGCTTATTCATGAGACTGTGTAACTTTCTAAAGAAAAAAAAATACAAGAGGTGCTGTCTTATATCCAAGAAGAGAAGTAGGTAGATTATAATGTGAATTTATGAGATATTTTTACACCTACCAAACAGTATATTTTAATTTGTATGCTGAGCTTCTTAGGAAAAAGCAAAATCTGCATTTGAAATGAAAAAAAAAGGAAAGATATTTAAAGGAGTGACAAAATTCACTTTGTCTTATCTGAGTCACCTTTTTCTAAAAGTGATTTTACTCTGAAATTTTGATAAACTAGAAAAAAAACAATGAATTGATTATGATTTTCATGAAATAAGTGTTTTTAATTATATAACACACACACACATATATGAATACTTTTGAAAGAAAATATTCTTCCTAATGGAAGAGCATTAGGTGTATAAATGATAATATTATGTAGAGTATATATATTTTTTATTTTAAAAAGGTGTTCTTACAGAAGGAGTAACATTGACTTCAAGTTATTGAACAAGTAGCATAATTCAATTAAACAGAACCAATATATTAATATACTCCTTACTCCTGAGACTTACAGGCAGCTTTAGCTTTTCCCCTGGGTATGGGATGGCTAATCCCTGAGCAGTCTATACTTCCTATGGCTGGTGCTGTTTGTGACCAGAAGTATATTCAGGATCGTGTTTGGAAAGGACTCACAGGAAAATGTGGATTTAGAAGATAAAATAGTTTCTGTGCAAAGATTGACTGGTTCAAGCAGGAATGTGCCCCAAAATGTGAATTTTGATCCTGCTTTAATCAAGTAGAATTGCTTAGGAATAATTTCTAACATTAAAGTTTCCTAAGTATCATAAGGCTATTAAGAGTGTCATGCTTTTGTTTTTTCTGCCAGAAGTAAGTGCAAGTGAATGTCGATTGATTGATGTCATCTCATATAAAGTTGGTCTTTGGATGCTTGACCCTGTTCTCAAATCTTTATTAATTTATTTAACTAATATGCTTCCATCCTTGTGGCTATTTACTGTAAGAGGAATTTAAGGAATATTTTCAAAACACTCAGATATATTATAGAAATTAGAGACTGTACACACTTAACAATAAACATCTTCTGTAACTGACTAATAAAGCTGTGCCTGGCTATATTTATTAAACAGTAAAATATTAAGTGTGAAGAGTATGAAAATCCAGAAATGTCAAATTTTGAAAATCAAATCATGTACTCCTTATCCTCCTTTCCTCTGCAAAACTTCTCATGAGTGTTCTTGACATACATGCCTCCCTCTAATTCTGATCCTTACCTGCAGGTTTCTATCAGTTCAGCTACAGCAGGAATCTGTCTAATGGTAGACCTTTACTGAGACAGACAGTTAATGGGAACAGTAGCAGCCCTGACGTGTGTTTATACAGACTCACTTCCTTTACTTGTGTGATATATGAACTACTTCGGAAGTTTCCCAGATGTTTTGGTGGATAAATCAGGGCAGTAGGAGCTCATATTTAACCGTCACTGTGTACTGGCGCAGTACTTTGTAGTCCTTTTCTTTTATCTCTTTAGCTTTCTGGGAGAGATTTTAAACGGACCTGTCCATGTGCAAAAGGCATTGTTCTCTCCCTCTGACTCCTCCCACCTCCTTTTAACCAGCCCAGGGAAACTCTGAATCTCTCCTTACAATTTGCCTTTATGCCAGTCAAAATCAAATCAACACTCTACTAGAGGTCAAATGACTTATACATTCATTTCCTCACAATAAGGCAAGATACTTCTGTGTGTGTGTGTGTTCAATGGAAGCCTCTGTTACACAGTAGCTGTGGTTAGGCAGATGGGTATCCATTTTGGCAATAACTAACTGTGATTTCCTACCACCTTGCTCCTGATTTCCTGCCCCTTCATACTGAACTTCTCCTTGTTTCTGGATAGTGACTCAGGGCCTTTGTCCTAGCTATTCCCTTCTCTTGGCGTGATCTTCCCAAAGATACTCTCCTAACTCCAGGGCTCAGTACATTCTGGTTCTGCTAAATGTTACTTTTTCAGAGTAGCCTACCTGTATGTATCTGTGCATCTTATTTGGCATAGTACTCATTATCTCCTATTCTGTTCTGTCATCATGATTAATTCTAATCTGTAATTATCCTGTTTATTTATTTACTTTCTTGTCTAGAATATAAATGCCATGAACACAGGGATTTGTGTATTTTGTTGTCTGTAGTTTCCTCAGCATACTGAACCATGTCTGGTATAAAATAACAGCTTAATGAAGTTTTTTTAAAGGAAATTATTAATTATGTATATAGGCAATCATATAGAGACAGACTTTATTTTGTGTTTTTTTTTCATTTGTCACAAATGGATCCGTACTACATACTACACATATAGTTCTGCCAAAAGCTGGCCTTTTCCACATAATAATGTACTTTAACTTTGTATATTAGTAATTATAGATCTATTTTCAAAAATATCTGAATATTATTATACATACAAAGCATAATTTATTAATGGAATTCTCTATTGATGAATGGGCGAAGTTTCCCTTCATTTTGCTAAATACATTTTCATCAAAGTAAATGTTTTTGTACATACATCTTTATATACTCATGCCAGTATTTCTGTAGAATCAATTTCAAAAATTGGAAATGCTGTTAAAGAACATATGAATTTAAAATCTTATAGATACTGATAATATTCCCTTCAAAGTAGAAGCAATGATTTGCATATGTTCTCCAAGCATGAATGAATGTGGATGTTTCTTCATATCTTTGCCGTCACTGAGTATTATCAAATTTTTAATCTTTTACCTCTCTGATAGGTGAAATTGTATATCTCATTTTATTTTATTTTTTTAAGTATGACTGTAAGTGAGATCTAGAACTTTTGGTTACTTTCATTTGACTAACTTACAAAATTGTTAGTCTGACATATTGGGTTACTTTCTGGTAATTCTGACCTCAATTCTACCATTCTTTACAAAGATTCTTTTTCAGGTGTGGGCCTCACTAACAGTGCAGGTCCCCTTTATCGTGTCTGTGCATTGCAGTTTTCTCTTACTGAAATGGCATTTCTTCTTCACTCCATTTCTTGAAACCCTAGGATCTCATTTCACACCTGGTTCCCATGTGGTGCAATACATCAAACCTTCTCTGATAATACTTCTTATATTGCATTTATTGTCCTTCCATTTGGTACTTATATTCTGATTTGCCTATATACCTAAGTTTTCCTCTCAGATTTTAAGATAATAAGAAGCTGATTATGAAATGTATGTCTTTCCATCCCACAGCTCTTAGCATGATGCCTTCCATTAGAAACTGTCTGTTCAAAGAATGAATGCATGCATGCATGTCTAACAGCCCAGTGCATAAATAAGCATCATTGAGGAAAAAGAAACGCTGTGCTAGGAGAACAATTCTAATGAAAATGAATTGTTCTACATTTCGTATAATATACTGCATACCAAATTCATTTAAATCTGCAAAGAAGAAGACCTTTATTCTTGAAATAGTCAAGCCTAAAATCATTTTAGTGCATTTCTCAAGATTTTGAGATATTTTTTTGCAGAAATTAAGGATTTCATTTATGAAAAAGAAAACAGACTAAGTGGCTGCTGCTTAGGGAGATACAGTCTTAAATATTTGATTTTCACCAAGTTGTTACAACAGTAGAAATTTAAAAAGAAAAATAAGACAGTCTTTATGGACATATGTTGCAAATGTAAAGTACCAAACAAATGGGAGATTATTCTTTTCACCAGCAATCAACCAACCATATTAGTTTGAGAATCTTTACTTTTGTAGTTATTAAAGAATGTCCTCAAGAATTTCCAGTCTTTAAAGTAAGATCCCTTACAATATATCTTGGAGCTGAATATCAAGGAGTACACCAATTTATAAGATGCCAAAGGGTAGAGACTGTGTCTGTTTTCTTTAAAATGGTTAATTTAATGCCCAATAGAGTGGCTCACTCAATATTTGTTGAAGCAAATTAAGTTATGGGCAGAACTACAGAATTTGGGTCTAAGAGAATGAGAATGAACCTATCAGAGAACAATTTCCCCAAATTTAAATAAGAAGGGAAATAATAGATTTATGTTTAAAAAAACCTTGTAAACTAATACCTATTTTTCAAACACAATTTATAATTAAAGCAAAAATTAAAATTTCATCAACAAAAATTGGTTTAACATAATTGGGGATTTAATTTGTCCAGGTACATTAATTGGGATTGTGTTTAGATCAGGTGTGTGTGTGGGGGGGGTGCTTTAAGTAATGGAAAATCCAACTACAGAGGTTTAGACCAAAAGCAGTTTATGTTTTTCACTAATAAGCAGTTTAAAGATTTGCAGCCCAAGGCTGGTAGAGTCACTCGTAGCTGACTTTAGGCAATTTCCTTTTAATATTTCTGTTCCTCCATCCTTAGCTCATGGCCATTTCCCACATAGGGTTGAAAAATGGTTGTGCTTTATTTACTATGATGTCCATAATGATGGTATGAAGACACAGAAGGATGAAGAGGAGTTTAAGGATGTGCCAGCCAATTCTGTGACACTTTATCAGGAAAAAGGAAAATAAAATGAAAAAAAAAATTCTGAAGCTCTAATAATCAATCTACTTTTTTTATCTTGTTGGCTGGAGAAATGATATTGCTCTGATTTGCTGAGACCAGTCACTATTTGTCCACTGTGGCATATAAAAGGATATATTTCCCTGCCAACAAGAAAAGTTGTTTTCATTACCTGCTGGGCTGGTATTAGGCTGAGGTGAGTGATACATTCGTCTCTAATCCAGAAGTTATAAGGATGCCAAAAAACTCAGTAACCAAAATAAATGAGGTTTTAATGAAACAGTTTAAGAAACTGATGAAAAAAGTCCATGATTAACAAAATTTAAAAATTTTGATTAAGGAAAGAATCCTACCATCATTAAAGAAATTATAAAAATTGCTAATAGGCAGAAAACCACTAAAGTCATTTCTCCAATTAGCCTGTAAGATAGAAGCAGTGATTATTTATCTAAAAGACAAAAGAGGAGGGATAATTGTATCAGAGCTACCTGATAGATGGGTAGAAGCTTAAAAGTAGGAAGAAATAAAATTGGTTGATAGATTAATTGATTAGTTTTACTCTAAGTAAAACTTTTATACCAAGAGTCCAGAAACAAGGCTCCAAAAATATAAAAAACAAACTATTGATAAATAAAAATCACAATCAAGCTGTTTTGTGCTTCATTGAAACATGTTTGATCACATCTTTTTATTCTCCTCCCCCTTTTTTCTTGTACAGTATTTCAAAAATCAAGAAATTGTTTTATCATGTTTAAACCAGAATTATTTTTTTTCTGAATGCCTAATCTCTACATTGGTGCTTCCATTAGAAATATGAGAGCCACACATGTAATTCTTAATGTTCTAGTAGTATCACTAAAAAATTAAATAATACACAGATGAAATTATTTGGCAATATGCTTTAATTAAATATACCCCCCAAATCATTTCAATATGCAAAGTAAAGTTGGTTATTAATGAGATATGTGTATATACATATATAACATACTAGAGCTTCAAAATCTGTTGTGTATTTTGCACTTAATAATGCATATCAGTCCAGACTAATCATATACCAAATGCTCAGGAGGCACATGTGGATAATGGCTAACTGTATGGGATAGTGCAGTTCTGCATATGCATCCACCTTTTACCTTTCGCACATATCTAATATTAGTCTACTTGATATTAAAAATTGCTCAGCTTGGCATGTACAAGAGGTCTTTCCTAAAAGTATGGCATTAATACAAAAGCACCATCATATCATTTGTGTGATTAGCTCTCTTTTTTTGGACAGGGCATCTCTCATATTTATTGATCATATGGTTGTTAAAAACAATAAAATTCTGTATAGGGGACTCAATGCACAATCATTAATCAACACCAAGCCTAATTCTCAACAGTCTCCAATCTTCTGAAGCACAATGAACAAGTTCTTACATGGTTAACAAATTCTTACATAGTGAGTAAGTTCTTACATGGTGAACAGTGCAAGGGCAGTCATCACAGAAACTTTCAGTTTTGATCACGCATCATGAACTACAAACAGTGATTAGCTTTTAATGGTAGAACTCCAGGGCAGGGACAAGATAGACAAAATGCTGAATTACTGTTTTTTTTTTTTTGTCCTGTGAGCCACCTAAAATTGTATTCAGTTAAAACTCTTCATCATTTTTTGAGCCATCACCAGTTTATTGTAGATTAATCAGTAAAATTCTAATCATAAAAGTGAAGTTTTTCATCACTTATTTTAAAATTTAAAAAAAATAAAAGGTAATCTCTTATCCAAGTGTTAGATAGTGAGTTGAGTTCCAGACCTCTTTAGGACATCAGCAAAGAGACTCTAGGCTTGGTAGCAGTTACCAAGTTAAATTGATGGAGAAAAATATTTTGTTTAGCTTTCCTTCTTTTTAATGAAGAGTGTCTTTATATCATTTACTTTCTTTATTGTCGTATTTTATAAAAAAAATGTGTAAAAATACTTTGGGTGGTAGAGTAAGGGAGAAAGAAGATTAATATGGTCTATTTGTATAGATACAACATTTAAGAATAAAGTTATTTCTTAGCATGTCAATACTAAATCTTTGGGAAAAGAGAAAACAAAGAAGAAAATGTTCCATAAACTTGGTTCTGATTCTTAAAGATAAGAGATTCTTGTTATGAGATTCCAACAGAAGGAGATAAAATGAATTATTGCCCATTTTGCAAATTGTTTACAGAAGAATGCTGATGTCAGTAGATAGATTTGGTAGGTTTGGCATTCCTACCCACAAATACTCCAGAAAGAAAACATAGAAAAATCTTTTGTGAAAGCCAAGTAACTGAAAAGTTACTGTGTTGGCATTCCTGTAAAATTGTTTTCCCTAAGTTTAAAAGTATCAATTCCTTTATTTGTATGATTGGAAGATAAATGACACTACTATTTTCTCTAACATTTTAGTATTCAAATTGTCAAACAGATCATATATGAAAGAATATACCCACCATCTAGATTTGCCCATTAGCATTTTGTATCCTTGCATCATCGCATTTCTGTCCATTGCATTTCAATTGAAGAAATCAGTAGACTTCCTCCTAAATATGTCAGCATGCATACTATTAAATGAAGTTCAGTTTTGGCTTACAGTATTTTTTTCTCTTGATGTAATATTTATATGCAATGAATTATATAAATCTTAAGTGTATGTTCACTATGTTTTATCAAATGCGTTTAATTCTGTAATGAAAACCTCTTTCAATACATAGACATTACCACTCCTCCAAAAAATTCCCTCTACTCTATCCCAGTGTATCTTACTCTTACCTCCAGAGGTAAATGCTGTTTTATTTCCTTCCGCCACACATTTGCATCCTCTAGAATTTCATTTGAATGTAACTCATACATTTTATATATATATACTCATGCATAAATAAGGCTTTCTTCATGATAATATTTTAAAAATTCATTCATGTTGCTACATATATCAGTAATGTGATTATTTTTATTGCTGTGTAGTATTCCAGCTGCATGAATAAACTATAGTTTATTAATTGATTTTTCTCTTTAATGAACAGCTGAGTTATTATGAATAAGCTGCTCTGAATTTTTAAAATTCTTTTTATGTACATACATTTTAATTTTCTTGGTAAACACTTAGGGGTAGAATTGCTGGGTTATATATGAAATTCCTAGGATTTTTTTTTTCCAAAGTGATTGAACCACTTCACACACATACACAATGTATCTAAGTCTTAGTTGCTCTTCTTTTTCACCAACATTTGGTTTTGTTATTTCTACAATGATGGAAAATGGAAGCATAAACTAAAAAGAAATGTGTAGGTCATATATCAGTTACTATACAAACTAAGCCCAGTTCATAGCAGAATATTTTTCCCATTAGATTGCACTGCTTATTGAATGTTCAGGCTTAACTTGCTTTTTGTGCTATTTCACATTCCTAAGTAATTTATGGTCATGGAACTCAAAGGACTAAAGCACTAGAGCTGGATTAATAATAACCACTCTCCTTGGCTTTTCATTCAACATTTGCTTTAAATATATAAGATTTTTCCTTCTTGTCTAAATGGCTGTTGATTACAAGACTAGGAAGGTGATCATTTAAGAACTGTAGATTTTTATCAGTATAGGGTAGAAATGCTAAAATTCAGACACAGAGACCCCTATCAGGGTTTAGAATTTGGCAAAACCAGTTGCTGTTGTCGTCATTATCACCTTCTCTTTGTCTTCCTATTTTTATCATTAAAATCTGTATCAACTGTGGGGAAAAAGGAGGCATCGTGAATATTGGGGAATCATCTGATGGTATTTCATAAGGTGGCTACTCCTGTCTAGAGACAAAGAGAATTGAAAATTCAGGCAGATATGTATGGTAGTAATCTCTAGTAAAGTTAATTATGTTAGTATGAAGTTCCTTCATGGTGAAGTATTAATAAAAAAATATCAAAACTATCTCTTTATACTCAGTGAACATTAAATACAAAGATAGATGAGTGAAGGAGATTCTGCAGATGTATTTTGATGTGATCTTAATTGTACAGCAGATGGAGATTAAAGACATGTTGAGGTATTGTTATTTTGGTGCCTATTTTAAGCAGAATTAAATCTTTTAATGGTAAAACTCTGGTATTACAATCTTTTGGATGTGACATATGCAGAAATAATTATGGAATATTAACAGAGTACTTCTCTGTAAGGCATGTTTTTCCCTCTTTCCAATTTTATTTCACTCAGCTTTGTTAGCATTTGCAGTGCCTTTTTGGAATTTTGTTACCTCTCTTTAGAGTTTGTGTTTTCAACTCTACATATAGTAGTAACTGCTTTTGAAATCAAGTGCCTCCCTTTCTTCAACCTACTTCCAGCCAGGGCTAACTTTACATTCTCATAAAGGCTGCAGTATCAATTAAGAACAGGTCATCAGGGTGTCAGGCAGTCTTAGGCCTCACTAGGAAATAGCTGAGTAGCTGATTAAGAAAATCCATGAAAAGTCTCTCCAATTTTCTGAAGAAAGAAAGGCCCTTAGGCTTAGATTCATGTATTGCTATGGGAATTTAGGATTTGATACACATATCTCTCTTCCCTTAAAAGGAAACTATAAAATGCCAGAGCACAACCATATCATTATTAAAATGTAACAAAATGTGGATTTAGACCTAAAGGGACATAGAAAAGTTATTTTATTTTTCAATTCCTCATTCATATATATTCATAAGACCTTTTTGTGTGTGAGAAGTATATATTTTTTTTACATATTTTATTTTACTATAGGAGACTCATGTGGACCAAGAGTCTACCCTCTGGGGAATAAGGAAAGTGAGTAGGCGAGGAGCACAATTACTTGATTACAAATCAATTTTTAAAATTATTTATTTATAATTTTTATTTTATTTGTTATTATTGTTAATTTTGAATAGGGGTTGGCTGCCTCTTATCTTCCTTAGTGGCTCCCTCTTTGAGTTTATAGCTACTGTACAGGCTTCTGGAAACACAGGGATGGGTCTGAAGCTCCCAGCCCAGTGTTCCTTATGTTTGGCATAACCAACTGGTTCTTGTCTTACTGGATTAGTTGAGCCTATGTCTTTGGGAAACTTGTTGTAAAGGGAAAAATTTGAATTAAGGCTTAGACATAGAGTGACCCTAAAAAAATATATTTCCTTTTCAATTATTTTGTAAATTTTCTGTTCATCCCTTTAGATATAAAATTAAAGTATATGAGTCATTCATTATATTTTTAATGGTGAATCGGTCTCTGAGTATGTGAAGATCCTTGAATATGGATGTGCACAGCATTTTGGAACAGTTTCAGCAATGACTGGACTGGAAGATAGTGCTAGTAAAATGATTTTAATTCATCTACTTATTTAAACTGGTTGCCTTACCTTCTTTAAGCAGTATGATCTTTTCTTAATTGTACAGCCTTTCATTAATGCACTGATAAGGGTGATAGAGAACAATTCATTGATGTAATTGCAGCTAGCCTGTCACACACAACTCAGGAAAGCAGCAAATCCAACAGCGTGAGGTCCACATTATGCAACTTGACTGCATTTAGACGAGTTCCTTTTCATTGGAAATATACTAACTGTAATCCTTTTAAGAGTTTAAGTAATACATGTGTAAATCTACATTGTACACATGTGAAATCTGCTTTCAAACCTCAGTAATTTTCAGAAGTAAACCTACAATAGAGCTACAGTAGCAATTAGTTTGACATTCTAGACATTGAGGAAAGCATAGGGAATCAATAACAAAATACTTGGCAGCTAATGATGTCATGGAATTATATAATATATAGGATTCTGGGTCTGTATTAGTTATGCATTTCTACGTAAAAATTACCCCAAGATTTAGCACCTTAAAACAGCAAACACTTGTTATCTCACAATTTCTGAGGGTCAGGTTATGAGAATGGCTTAGTAGTGGTTCTAATTCAGTGTCTCTGGAAAGGATGCAGTCCAGCTGTGGCCACATCCAGGCCAGGCAGGGCTGGAAAACATGCTTCTAATCTCACTCCTGTTGTTCACAGGCCTCAGTTTCCTGTTGACTTGTTGGCTAGAGACCTGCTTTCCTACTCTGTGGGCATCTCCTAGGCTACCTGAGTGTCTTCACTCCTGGCAGCTTGCTCCCCCCAAGCAATGGTCTGCAAGACTGAGAGCTAAAGAACAAGAGTGGGAATCCCAAAAGTGGGAGTCTGATACCTCAGTATTTTTACATTCAAATTAAAACAGTGACATATCATCACTTCTGTCACATTCTGTTTGTTCCAAGTGAGTCACTAAGTCCAGTGCACACTCAAATGAAGGAAAATGAAGCTACATCTCTTAAAGGCAGAAGTATCTAAAAATTTTTGAAGTATTGTTTAAACTATCACATGGATCTGGAATTTTACAGATAGACATGGACTTCCTCCATGAGAAACTCAAGGCCCAGTGAAGAGTGACATAGAGTCAATGTCTCTGACTACCTGCTCTTTGAAAAGTGTGTTTCTCTATGTGCAAGTCTGCAAACAGATCTCACTTACCTAAACTTCATCAGAGAACAATTAATTTTCTGAGTAAATCACACTTTTTAAAATGACAAAATTGATTATAATCATTTCAGATGTAAAACTTTCCAAGATGCATTCTTCTTGTCTGCCTCCTCAAAAATACTCTACTGATACTCACCAACAATCACCTCATCATGCATAGTCATCATTAAGAACATACTGTATATTATTATATGAGCAGACAGTGGTATAGTCCTGCTCTGTTGTTTTCTCTTACATTAATGTGCCAGGTCAGCAGTCTGAAGGGAAAGTGCTAAGGCTACAAATGTAAGCCTGGGACCAGATCATGAAGGACCTGATATACCATGTTAAGAAGTACGGCATATGCTCTGAGAGCAGTGGCATTCTATGAATGTGTTTTGCAGGAGAGTAATATCAAGCCTTGCATTTTAAAAACATTATTCTGATGAACATATGGAGAAAAAATTGGAGACAAAGCAGAGTTAAAGCCAAAAAGACCAGTTAGGAATCCACTCCTGTAATTCTGGCTAAAATAATGATCATCTGAACTAATTTAATAATAGAGACTGAAGGAAGTGCATTATTTTCAGGGATGTTAGGTATATATTAGATATAGTATATCTAGATAGAATTAATAGGACTTAGTGATCTATTTGGTGATGGAGGGAAAGGATGCGTTTATGTCTCTGTCTTGGACAACTGATTGGAAAAAGGTGTGATTCATTAAGCCAAGGAATTAGAAGAGAAGCATATTAAGAAATAAAAATATTATCCTACCAGTAAAAACTGATACAATACCAAAACTTATCTGCTTATTTTGACCAAAGAAGACAATGAAAATTAAACAAATGCTGTTTTCACAATTAGATAAGCTACACAATCAACATTGATTTTTTGTGGTGTTATGTTGAAAATAATATTCTGTAGTTTGAAATATTTGAATACTGAATACAATTACAGGCTTGGTTGGGTATGTGTGCTTTCCCTCCCTAAGGCTGACAGTTTTTGATGTCTGTGCTGACTGAGACAATTTAGAGGGATGGACTGAATTATTTGCCTTTCCACCATGTCTATTTATACAGAAATTACACTTGACTGTAGTGACACTAATCATGGCAGAACTGATCAAATTCAGCTCCCCTGCTGATGAACTCAGCCAATAAGCCATTCATGACTGACAGGTGTTCCTGCTTTCCTTTGCTCTTTCCCCCCTCTCCCCACCAACTCTTAACACACTGAAATTTTATAAGCCACCTTCCTTTACACTCCCACATCATGTCCGTTCAGAGGAAATGCCGGGAGGGTTTGTGTAAGTCAGAGACAGAGCTTGCATTTAGGCACTGCTCTCTCCACCCTTTTCTCCTCCCTCTACAGAAATACAAGGCCCGAAAGAACTAGGACAGGGGTTCTTGACCTTTGTGTTCGCCATGGATGCTTCTACTAGTCTTATGAAGCCTGTGGGTGCCATTCAGAGATATGCTTTTAAATACATCAAATCAAATGTACAGAATTAGACAACAAGTTGTATTGCAACAGTTATCAAAATATTTTACAATTTTCTGATATTAAAATATGTGAGCTCATTTCATAATTGATTAAAGGCTCTAGCAGTGAGTGTCATAACCAACATAATTTCAAAGTAGTAATTAATGTCAATAAAATTTTGAAATATCTATAACAATTGTAATACAATGGGAAATGCCTCTGATTTCTATTGGTGACAACTCACAGGTACTTTAAAACTATTGTGATTTGTTAACTACACTCATAATTGAAGGGAACACTACATTTCAATTAGAGTTCAGTGAAACTTAAGGAGCAATTTTTTCCCATCCCAAGTTCATGGACCTCTGAATTCTGGGGTGGCTGCCAGTTTAAGAGCCTCTGGTGTAGGATAATGCTTCTCAAGTTTTAGTGTGCATAAGAAGTATCTGGAGAGCTTGTTAAAACACAGATTTATGGACCCCTTCCCAGGAGACGCTGACTCAAAAGATCTGGGGTGGGGCCCAAGAATATATATTTTAAGCATGTACTCAATGTGATTCTCACATATCAGGTTGCAGGATTATGCTTTGAGAAATAAAAGCTTAGGATATAGAACAAGATGTGCTAATCTTGGGACAGGGTGTGGCTACTGGCAGGTATTCCAGCTTTTGTATATTTTCTATAATAATAATTATTATATAAATTATATATAGGATGTTTAATATATGTATATAATACATTATATATAGAAGTTATAGAAATAATGAAATATTATTTGTGACATCATCATTTTTTCTCTGAAAGGTACAATTTCTCTAAAAGACAAGCTTTAAGATATCTAACAAAATATCAGTAAAGCATAGCAAGGGGTAATAATCATAAATGCAATGCAGTGTAGTCCTGTGGCATTGAAATCATTTCAGCAATTTTACAGTACATTTGAATCGCAGCACCATTCATCCGCTGAGTTTCCATTAACTTTGTTTGAAATCTCTCTGTCCACAAAGAAGCACAAGTGTCAAGTTTCTCCTTCATGCTCAAAGACCTGACTTGAATCACAATGCTGCAGAAGATAATTGTTATTAATTAAAACGTTCCTATCAGGCTATGTTTTGTTTTAAGGCATATTGAACGTGTTCATAACCTCTGCTGTCTCTGTTACTGGAGAAGAAAAATAAGAGAGTGCTCTTCCTTGACCCTTCCCATCTCCCCTAGGATTTCCTTAGTGTCATTGAACAGCTTATTTGATTGGCTGATACCTTTAAAAAAAATAAGTGGGGACAAAATATTATAACACATTGCAGAGCAGGCTTATTATTGTCAAATTAGATTCACTGACCTTCACTGCCATTTACCAGGCAGAGACAGGCAGCCTATCAAGGAGGGTTTGCAGTGAGTAAATCCACCTTAAATGCCACTCAGCTTGAACTAGCCTACACATACCTTTGTGCAATTGCAACATGCTAGTTCTTTGACTTGTAGTATTAAATACTATGATACATAGGTTTAAGTGATGTATACAGAAATCTATGCACGTAAATTTTTATTTTTGAAATAAACGTCATTCTAAGGGACATCCCCCAACACACACACACACACACACACACACACACACACACACACACACACACACACACTCGTCACTTGTAGGTGAAATCCATAGCTTTCTTAGATTTTAGAATAAATTATTGGATTCTTCATGTATTAAAGTAGGATTGGCAAGGTCAAAGTTTATGGTTCAGTTAAAAAAAATCCTGTAAGTCATGCAAATCATTTCCCTCCTGCTCTCCTTCCAAGTTATTTCCCTTTAACTTGGTGTTACCACAGAAACAATGCCCCTGGTAGAATTGCCACTGCTGAGGGAACTCATTCATTCATTCACCCATCAAATATTTTTTCTGGGACTAATAAATGCCAGACACTGTTATAGAAATAATTTCTAAAAAGATCCTTTTCTGGCTATTGTATAGGAGAGAGGGCATATGCTAGGTATTATGCTAGACATTTAAAGCAATAAGACATTAATAATTCTTGAATACAAAATGGCTGTATTAAAAAATAAATCGTTCCCTGTATATGTTTAACTTCTTGAATTAAGATTCATAGTTACAGTTTCATAAGCTGTCTCATTTTACTAGGACAGAATTATGTGTTCCACTTTAGCTTTCCTCCATTTTACAATCCTTTTATTTTGTCCACCTGGAGGAGAGAGACTCTGATAAACTCTCTGTTCTGGGACATGGAATATTTATTATTTTATACTCCCAGTCATTTTATTTTTGTTTTTATGGTGATTTTCCACATTTCAGTGGATGGCAGTGTTGCTGTTTTTCCCAGCAGCCCCTCCATGAGATTAAAGAAGGGGAGAGAATGTGAGCCTCCCGTATTTCACTTCTAGTTATTATCCCCTTAAAGAATGGTGTACTGAAAGGAGCCCCAAGCCCCAAATCCCCAAATCTAGAGATTTATTGGACCAAACTTTCAACCCCTGTGTTTTGTAGCTAATACAGGTTTATTCATATTCTTAATATATATAACTTCATGAAAAACCAATTATATTGTCTTTATTTTTCTTATTTCCCAGCACTATGAGGAGATACACATTTGTGAGCCACTGTGGTCTCAGTTGGCTGCATCCATCCAAATAACGTAGGATCTGCTTAAAACACAAATCCTTGGGTTCCCCCAAGATCCAAGGAATCATTGTCTTTTCATTCTAGGTGATAATTTTGGTATTGGCCTGAGAGCCACTTTGGAGGTTACACAAAAGCTTTAGCTTCCTTACCTAGTAGTAGTTTGGTTGTTAAAAGTGTGGACTTGGGGCACCACTACTTTTCTTGTTATAAAGATTTGTTAAATATCTGTTGCAGAAATGTATGGGAAGGTATGAATGGTACAAAATGCCCATATAGCTTATTGCCCTCAATGCTTACTAGTAATGTGACCTAAGAAGATTACTTAAGCTCATTCTTTTTCATCTGAAAAACGGGAATAACAATAGTACTTTCTGCTTTGGTTTGTAATGACTAAATGTAATAGTTTCTGTGAAATGCTCAACAAAGAGCTGGGCACATTTAAGAGTTCAGTAAGTGTTATCTTTTGCTACCACATTCAAAGTCATGTTGACTTCTATTTTCTTCCTCAGTAGAACATATAGATTAAACACTGCTTTTGCTACCTTGTAGGAAAACTGCAAGATTTCATATACAAAAATGGGAGTGATATACTTTATGAACTAAAATGTGCTGCAAAAATGTATAGTATTGGTGAAAAGAAGATTGGAGCTCCATGTCATATGATTGTATAATATTAATGTGCATAGTAGTTGAATTTAAAAGAAATAAAAATATATATAATATGCTGTTGGTCTTAGTACACTGTATTTTCCTATTCATAGGACTTAACGGTACTCTAAATCAGAAGTTGTGTTCTACTTCTTCATAGATTCTGTGCTTTGCAAAGAATATGGATTTTATTGAAGTCAGCAAGTAGCCATGGAAGGATGTTTCCGGGGGTTCTGTTTGGCACGCTTGTAGGAGACCTTTGTCCTCCTGGTAGCCTGTGTTCTCTCTCCCTTTGGGAAACAGGTGACTTCAACTTTGGGTAGAGGGAGTTTGTCTATGGGAAGCTACTATGGGCTTAATATACACAGAACCCAGAAGAGAAAAAAAAAAGGGATTTTACCAAGATTTATTTTTAGAAAAGAGGCAAATGAAGCTTAAGGTTTTTGGTGGGCTGCTCTATAGGTTAACATTTTCTACAGTAATGCTGCGTAATGAGCAATCCCAAAACTCAGTGGCTTGAAACTGTTGTTTTATTTTCAATCGTACGTCTTTGGATTTGCTGATTTAGTCTGGGCTTGTTTCTAAGTTGTAGGTTTTCCCTAAATGTCTCTCATATTCCTGGGGACCTGTTTTTCTCATGGGGATGGTACAGGCAAAATATGGGAACAGAGGAACATCAATGCTTCATAATACCTAGGGTTTAGAACTAGGATACTCTTACTTCTATATATATTCTCTGGTCCAGATCATGTCACAAAGCCAAATCCAGTATCAGTCGGGTGGGTTGATACAGTCTACCTTTAGTAAGAAGTACAAAGTCACAGGGTACAAAGAATGAATTTCTATACACCCACCACCCAAGGGGAGTGGAGTAGAAAGCAATCAGGGGTCACGAAGGAAGAACTGGAGAAAAAAATGCAATCCAGTCCACAACAGTTAATAGCCTAATTTACCAGGGCAACAGGAATCAGGAATATGGGAGTGGGAAACATGGAATATGTTTGGCTGAGCTGTGTTTTATTCACTAGTTTCTAGAGAGCAAAGGCAGTGTGTAACTGTAAAAACACATAGGACAAGGTACAGGGAGCTTAGAGACTATGAGGACTACATTTGCTTTAGATTTCTTTGGACCCAAAGACAAGAAGATAAGGTTCTTAACATCAGCGTTAGTATATTGAAATCTCCCTGTTACTGTTCACTTTTTGCCAGTGGACTTTCAAGTGAATTTAAACAAACTTGATAATCTATGTATTTCTGACCACTAGCAAGAAATGAAGTTGCCAAATATAACAATATGTTAAGATGTTCTGAGGTGGAGAAAAAATTTAAAAGTCTTCTTGGTTTGGGGGAATGATAATTAACCTGTCTGCTACTAGATGGAAATTCAATCATGAGCCTCATCTTCCTAAAAAGTTGATCTTTTGCAAAGAGAGCTGTTTGTTTGTTTTTGTTTTTTTTTTGTAGTTCTTACTGTGGTGGAGACTAAAAATGTTCAACATCTTATGTCTGATGTGTTTTCAAGAAGTGGTGAAATGTGCTACAACATGCCATCATTTGTCTCCTCTCTCAAATTATATGTGCTTTTTTTTCCACATCCAGTAATTCTTTCTACAAACTCTAAATTGCCAGGTAACTCTGATTTTGATTTGAAGCACAGACACACACACACACACACACACACACACACACACACACACACACACACACATAAATTTCATGTGGAATTTGGACAATGGAGAACATTCATTCCATTCAGTTTAAAATGCATCATTATTCTTAAAAATATTTTTTTCTCTTCAGCTAGTCACACTACGGCATTTAATGTGTTCAATGGAAATTGGGAACTATCACAATAGATTTTGCTTTTTTTAAACTGTTTCAATCATCAGCTGGGCTATGGAATCACAGACTTGGAAATGTATTTATTGGCTGTGGGGCGAGGGACAGGGCTGAGTAGAAAGTTACTCAGCATTCAGCCTGAAGTAGCTGGCCGTTGTAGGGGGTCATTCACCGAGTGGGGAAACACAAGAGGAGAAACTCATTTTGACAAAAGGACAAGTTTAGTTTTGGACCTGTTGGCTTTGAAGTTCCTTTAGACCTTTAAGTGGAGATTTGCAATAGATGGTCAGCTATATGGATGAAAAGCTCAGGAAGAGTGATGTCGGCTGGAGGCAGGAACATGGGCACTGCCAGTATAGAGGCACTAATGAAAGCTCCTGGAGCAGATGGGACTGTTCGGGGAGAGGATGCAGAGAATGTAGAAGAGGAGAAGAGGGCCTAAGTTCTACAGGCAAATATTTTAATCGAAGGCAAAAAGTTACTTGCAAAGAGGACTGAAAGGAAAATCTAGGGAGGAAAACCAGAAGAGTCAGCAGAAGAGTGTAGTAGAAAGGCACACCTGTAAGCCAGAAAATTGGCAATTACCATTTATTTGAGCCCTCAGATATGCTAGGCATTATGTATGCCTAACTACTTTAGGTGGATTATTTTTTTTAGTCATCACAATAACTCTAGAAGATTTTATATTAAATCCCTTTTAGAGAGGGTGAAGTTAAGTAATCAGCCCAAGGTCACAAAGGAGAAGTAATGGAACAAAATTTGACCTCAGAAAGTCTTATTCTAGAGCCAGAGCTCTTAATTCTATCTTACAAAAATTGAGAATTCCAAGTAGATGTAAATGTTCAAAATAAATACAGACATAATAAACAATACTTCTTAATATGATGAAATGTTTGTGATATACTTTTAATTAAAAATCATGCTACAGAACAGTTTGTAAAATAAGGTCCCCATTCAGATATTTGAGTGAAATGACCTAAAATTGGAATGGGACTTGAGACTTGCAAGATTAGTAACACTAATATTCTTAACAAATATTAAAAGAAGCTATTTCTGGATGGTGTGATTATGAATCATTCCTTTTTGTACCACTTTGCAATTCTAAAATTTTCTAAAACTAATATTTATTGCTTTATAATTAAAAAATGCCCACCAAATTAAACTCCTGGGACAGTTAAATGAGGTGGTGTACATAGACCACATACCAAGGTATTGGGAGACTACTTGAGGTTGCATATAGTGACATTGCTCGTTTTGTATCACGTTTTCATGTTATATGCTTTAAAAAATGAATAGCAGTAATTCCAAAAACAATAAGAAACCAGAACATAGAGCAGTTACGTGTTACTACATGTTAACAGTATTTTTTTGAATCTCTACAGCTAGAGAGCTTCATCAGATTAGAATATTTTTGTTAAACAAATTTAACATGATTTATACCTTATGCTTTGTAAAGAACCCATGTATCTTTTCAGACAGGAGGACGGAGGCAAATTAAAAAGCTTAGAAATGTTGAATACAATATTCCATTTTTATTCATACTGAATAGATGATATATTGATTTTATTTAATCCGGAATGGATGGCAGTAACCTTTCACAAGGTGGGTATCCAGTTATGGAACCAATATTTCTGTTGGAGAAGGTTAGGGTTATGGCTAATATTAGTGCCATTATTTTTAAGTGGCAGAGACAGTCATTCTGCCGGAGCAACTTGCTATGAAGACCAAGCATGCATGAACAGAGTTTAGTGCCATAATCAAATAAAACTTACATTGAAGGTTATCTCACATGAATTTAATGATATGCATAATTGTTATTCTACTGCATGATAATTAGGCATGAATGTAAGCGGCTCTTGTGAATGATGGTAATTTGTATGACTCTAGCACAGCCAAATTGAGCACACACAGTCGTGCAAATAATGGGTCCTCTCAGGAGGTGAGAGTGCGGAGGGGAGTCTGTGTGCCTCAGGAGGGTCTCAAAGTGGCAAAGGAGGATTGAGGGAAAAGTTTAAAGTGATTTTACTTTTCCTGAAGAGGAGAAAATTACAGTTACTAGTTTTATGGGTTGAATTCTGCCCCCATAAAAAGATACATTGAAGTCCCAACTCCCAGCACATCAGAATGTGACCTTACTTGGAATTAGTTCATTGGAAATATAATTAGTTAAAATGAGATAATAGTGGAGTAAGTGGGACCTTATCTGATATGAACGTGAGTGGTGTTGTGATAAGAAGAGGGTCATGAAGACAGGAACGCAGAAGTATTTCATGTGAAGATGGAGGCAGAAAGTAGTTGCACTGCCACACGCTATGGAAGGCCTGGGGCTGCTAGAGCTGCGACAGTCAAGGCAATATCTTCCCCAAAGGCTTCTGAGAGTTTTGCCTTGCCCAACTTCAGGAAAGCTCTTTCCCTAAAGTCGGCTAAGAGAGTGTCACCTTGCCATAACCTTGATTTCAAAAGTCTAGCTTCTAGATCAGAGGGGATTCGTTTCTAGTTGTGTAAGCCACTCAGTTGTGGTACTTTACAACAGCACTAGGAAACTAATACACTAATTTTGCAACTCTCATTCTGGCAAATTTGGGTATTCTATACATGAACAAATATTTGTTGAGTGCCTTCTGCTTGACTACTATTACTTTAGTGTTTTCTGCTTGCCTCGTATTTCTTTAGCTACTGAAGTTTAACATTGCTGAACAAGATAAACACAGTTCCTGTTCCAAAGGGGCTTATCATCTGTGACTTCATTTTCCCTTCCTCCTATTTCCTTGGTACTTGTTGTTGAACTCTTAAAGTTGTCAAATTGTTTTGGAATAATTGGTTGCCATGTCTGTTTTCCCCACAAAATAGTGAAATCTTAAGGTCAAGGCATAAACATTGCAAAAAACAAACAAACAAACCCTTACTGAATGAAAAATAAAAATGAGTGTATGAATTCCATTTAGCATTTGGAGAAGAAGGAAAATTTTATTTTTTAATGAAGAAGAAGCAGGGATAATGGAATGGTGCACATGTGTGTGTGTGTGTGTGTGTGTGTGTGTGTGTTTTATTTCTTTAAATATAAAACCATCTTGGCATCTACATACATTAAGAATAAGCACATGTGAAACATTTTCCACTGAATATACTATGTGCTACTGTTTCTGTCTTCCTGTAAGTTGCCAAATATTGTTTCCCTGTGGTGGTATTGTAGACTTTGTTGCCTTCAAATGTTATTGGATTTTGTAAGTTGTTTATTTTCGTGTAAAATTGACAACACCTTTTAACTTTTTATGGCCCATTTCATTTTATGAATCCATAAAAAACAATAAATATTTTCGAAAAGAAAAAGAACTCATGTATTGAGCCTGACAGTTTGAAAGTTCTGTGTGAATGTATGTGAACTTACTAAGATGATATTTCAGGCAGCATTTTGAGGTTTTACAAACAGGTGAGACATGAAGAGGCTAATTAAGGACAAACTACCTTTTCCATTTATCATTCATAGGAATTTAGCAAACCAAAATTAAAGATTAAATATAATACTTTATTCAATGTTTATCAAATTGTGGTTATTTGTGGTCAATGTGTGGTTATGTGTAAATGCTTTAAAGAAATCAAGCATATTTTCTTTATCTTTGAGGTCTCTCTTTTTCCCTTTATTCCTTCCATTCCTCTTTCATCCCTAGTGCTTTGCAAAATACCTAGTACATTGTGTTTCTTATCTTTCCTTCCCATGGTATCAAGGGAAAATTATGTCATTTCTTATGTTCTCCTGTCACATTTATTTTCAAACTGTAAGGAAATTCTGAAAATGATATGACTTCATTCTTCTAGCTTCCAGAGATAATGCACCCAGAGATAATGCACAAACACACACACAACCTTAATGAGACTCCCCCACTTTTGGATTGTTCTTGGGTGAGCTGGAGATACCTGCTAACATGCATATTCCTCCCTAAATCTAGCTAGCTTTTAGTCTACACTCACTGCAGGAAAAAAGTGGAATGATGCTGTGTATGCCTAAAGCTGTGACAGAATTTTGTACCAGTTACGCTATTGTGAATTCTCTCTATCCCTGAGTCAAAAGAATATTCTGTGGGAATTGTGCTGCCCCCTGGTGATGCACAGAGTAAGAGAATATAAACTGTAAATAAGTTTAGTAATACATATTATCCATTGATCAATGCACATTTCAATACAGCCTGAAAAAAAAAAGTAAATTAGTAGGAAGTGTGAATGCCACAACTTAATTCTCTGATAGTACCATGATTATTTGGCATATCTTAGAAGTGAAAAAAAGGGAAAAGAAAGACAAATCACAGAAGAGAGAGAACTGGCCTGAGAAGATAAGGCTGCCACCCCCTCACCATTGCAAATGGGAGAAAACTTTATGTTACTGCACTTTAGGAAGTCAGTTCCTGCAATCAAGTGACCATATGCTTCTAGAGTTCTCTTGTCAACAACTTTTGGCATGCCTGTATTTGGCTACTTATTAAATGTTGAGGTTGAAACAGGGTGATACCAACAGAAGGCAGGGAACGGAATAAAAACCAGGAAGGCAATTCCTAGTCCGTGACTGTTCAGGGTAACAGACATGGTGTGCAATAGGGTTATTAGGAGCCAGTCTGAATAACCTGCTGAGCTTTAAACAGGAGATGACAGCAAAACAAAACTTAACAATGTTTATCAAACTAACAGGATTTTATTTTAGTGGAGTTGATTTTATTTGTGAGATGCCTTACACCCTGAAGAAGACTTTCAATGCACATATCCTCAATTTATTTAATTCTGCTTGAGAAGATGTTCCTTTCTTTCATTATTAGATGTTTGCAAAGAGCTTTTTAGAATTGTGTGCTCTGGTAGTTAGAAGTTTGTGGGTGCTTCATTTTTATCTCTGGGTTGCTTTCTTGGAGTTTAATCCTTTGTGCTTTAGGAATAATAATCCTCAGTTGATGTCTCATTACTGAGTGCTACTTAAAGGCTCTCTAGATGATTTTTGAAGATAGAATTTTAGAGCTGGCAGTGACCTTAGAGATCATCTTTTCTCTTAAATGACTCTGAGTTAAGTCCAAGTATTGTGTTATGGAGATCCATTTATTTCACAGTTATAATTATTATTTTAAAAGTATGCAAACAACAACAATAAACAGAGCTTTTCTGTGTCAACGAATTTGTTTTTCAAGCTATCCCTGTCCTTTATTCTGTCCCCACATCAGTTTTATCCTATTCTAACCAGTGTCTTCTTGAATAGATATCCTGAGGTTCTGAGGGAGAACTGGGGTGGGGAAGGGAAGTCTGGCACTATTCTGCTGGTGCATTTCCAAATCTATTGAGAAAGCAAATCCGGAGAAGTGTACAGACTTCACTGCACACACAGAATTGGTGTTTGTGCAATGTTAATTAAAAAACATTAAATAGAGTGAATGCTTGCAGTAGTTAGGGACCTTTCTGCAAAAAGCCCCCTAGCTGTTCAGAGATAAATAATGTAGGCATCCTAGAGAAGTTTAAGTGTTGCTGGCGTTGCTATGGAATTTCCCTGCTGTGAGCCAATGCAATGCTTTATGCAAGTTAAAGTCCTCAGGCAGCACTTGGCCCTCAAGTATGCTGACTTTTCGCAGAAGGAAGAGAAGGAATAGTGCATATTTTCAAATGAAGAATCATACTTAGCTAAGCATTATCTTTTCTACTAACTCAGTACCATATGCTTCTAGAGTTCTCTTGTCAACAACTTTTGGCATGCCTGTATTTGGCTACTTATTAAATGTTGAGGTTGAAACAGGGTGATACCAACAGAAGGCAGGGAATGGAATAAAAACCAGCAAGGCAATTCCTAGTCCGTGACTGTTCAGGGTAACAGACATGGTGTGCATTAGGGTTATTAGGAGCCAGTCTAAAAATATAACTGGCGCTAGAATGAATAATTAATTCTTTACCTCAGCTTAATTTTTAGGCTGAAAGCTGGGATATTGGCTAAAGCAGAGTCAAGCAATGACACCAAGATGCTAGGATAATGTGAAGCTAAATGAAAACGCAGGCTCCTTTATGAGAAAGGCAGCAGTAATCCGGACCCCTGGTGAAAACACCCAAGAAAGCAGATGTGGGTTGTGCCTCTGGGTCCTTGGGGGGCCGGGAGTGTAGATTGGGAGTTTACTGAGCTTGAACCAGGGCAGGGTCAGTTCAAGCAGAGTTTTCCAGAATGCTGCTGTGAAGGGGAACCAGATAAATATACAGGGAGCAATCCTGAAAGATGAGCGAGAGGGTGAGATAATCAGTACCCTGAGCCTTCTGAAACAGGTTGGTTGGCAAAGTGAAGAAATAAGAAAATGTGGATTACAAAGTACCAGAGAAAAAAAAGCAGCAGCTTTCCATGTGGTGTGCTGGCTGCATGGCTCCAGGCTCACTGGGCACAGCCAAGCTTGCACATTTGGCTCTTGAGTTTCAAGTGTCAGCTGCCTTAGGTAGCAAGCTACAGAGTAAGTGGACTGGGTAACTGATGTTAACATGGCTATGTTTTTGCTTTATCATAGGAAGCCTGTATAGCACATAGAGGAGCCCTCAGACTCCTTTGTAAACAACATTCGCCCGCCTTATCTCTAGCCCTTATAAAGGGAAGGCAATTCTAGGATGGCATGTGATACACTTTGATACTGCAAGATTAATTTTATACCAGACAGCCCTGAAATTTATAGCAATTTGTGCCAAAATACTCTTCATGGAGGAATATGGCAGTATAATCATGAGGTAAAAGGAGACTAATAGCAGATGAATGAATAGTAGTTATGCAATCACTAGTCTAGCTATGTCTGGGAAATAAAAATACCACTCAAACTTTATGAGTCAGAGGACTGTGGCTTGAGAAAACTTTCTAATAAAACTTCTAGTGTCTGATATTCCAAATGGATTCTTTTTCTTGTGACCACAATTTTTAAACTCAGTATACATGGACAGTGTATTCACATGTTTTTTTAGAAGCGCTCAAAAAGTTTTGATATATGCTTACAAGAACCAAATAGCCTTAGATTTATAAAAGGCTGAAGAATTCAGGTAGAAAGAACCTTTTTTTAATTCCACAAAAGTGGTATATAAATGTGAGATATCACTTGTTAAGCAATTCAAGATAAATACTAAGTCTAGAAATGAGAAAAAATATTCTGGATTTAAAGTGCATTAAGTCCAATGTCTTACTTATTATTATTTGCCTCTTCTGTTATTACAATAGGCTCTGTCCAGGGCATAGTAAATTAGTCTAGGTTTAAATCTACAAACCTTCGTGCTACTTTTTGTGCGATACCTGTATTATATCTAGTCTCTTTAACTAGAAATAGTAGGACACAGAATCTTGGGTCTCTATGAGCTAGCTCATCATCTAGGGGACAATTAAGGTACATATCCTGGAAAACAAAGATAAAATAACCTTGCAATGAAAACAAATATTTGTATATAAATTTTAGGGAAATGTAAATTGAATGGTTCAGATTTTAATGGTTCATTACCTCTTAGAGATTTTAGAGGTAATGATGGGTATGAATTTTGTCAAAGACTTTGGGAGTTTTCATGGTGAGGTGAAAAGAATGAAGTAAAAATAAATAAATAAAAAGGACCAGTTATGGGTGAGTTGAATGATGGATGAAAAAAGCTATCTTTTGATTATTTTGGAAAGTTATTTAGAGAAAACAATTTTGGATTAAGGTTGAATGGATATTGCAGCACAATCTCAACTCATAGAGAAATCTTGACTACCAAGCAGATGAGGGTTTGATTCAATAGGCAATGAAAAATTTGTAATATTTAACATAACCTTCAAAGGTTATAACCTTCAAAGAAGAAAACCATATATTTACAAATGGTAGTGAAACATATTCAAGAATTCATGTGCAAAGCAAAATCACAATTTGGAAAAACACAATTTGCATGCATCCAACAGAATCCTCTAAGCAACCTCTTTAAATAAACCAAAGTCACACTGGTGGTCAAATCCATTTTCTATCCCTTATCTATTTCTAGTTAATTTTCCTTTATCTGATTAACTGCTATTTGGCAAAGTGCAAACAGGAGGAACACAGGATTGTAATAAAGTCATTTGAAAATTATTATTCACCCTTACTTTTTCCATAGATATAGAAAAACTATAATCAACCCAGTTTTACTTAACCAATCTCTTGTATTCCTTCTCTGTGAGCCACTTACAACAGCAAGGTAAAAATATCTAGTATTTGTGGAAATTTTTAAAGCCTTATTTTTAGATAAAAATTTTCAGAATATCTCTTAGAAGTTCGTATTTTCCAGGCTGCCTAATGTTTGAATTCCTGTCAGTTAACCTAATCATTCTGATTCCTATAAACATCTCCTAAATAATTTAGTATCAAGAAAGTTAATATGAATAAAACTGCTTTGTAAATTATATACTTTATAAATGTTATTAACTATAATAATAGCTATAGTAATAATTTAATATTCTAATCCACTGACATTGAACTGTCATACAATTGTTAGGCATAACTGCAGGTGTGCATATATTAGAACAAACATGCTCTTTGAAGTCAGAATTTACAAAACAGTTCAATTAAGAGGTGATTATTTCCATTACAGAAAGATTATTTGTTTTTAGAATGATCTTAATGGGGTTCTTTTATGAGGCAAGCTTCAGTAGTACCTTACAAATATGACTTGAAATATATAATTTGATCAAAACTTTTGAATATTATGTTTATCATGTAATATTGGTTAGTTTCTGTGGATGTGATGTATGCTTTTGTTAAACAGAGTCTTTAAAAAAACAGATTTTCCTTTTCACTAGTTACATTTAACCAGGATTTGGGGAAAAAAATCAAGACATTGAATCTGTTTTCCAGTTATGTGATTGGCGACTCCTGTTTAGCCAAATGTTCTTAAGCGTCCATGACAAACTTCATGATATAGTTTTCTTGCTGGCTGCAGAGCATTATGCTCGGGGGTCTTCTCCGTAAAGCTGGACAGTTTCATGGAGAGTTCTGTGTAACAGGAGGCACTGTGCCATGTGGACATAGCTCTGAATGATGGGGCCTCTTCACTTTTTCCCCCTGTTTGAACTGTGTTGAACACTAACTTAGATTGATTGGTCTCTGTTTTCTCATCTGTATGTATAAACTGGACTTGGTAATCTCTAAAGATCTTTGTGGCTCTAATATTCTGATTATCAGAAATAACATCTAGGTTATTTGTAAGCTGGGAATTCTAGACAGAATTCCAAAACTTCAACATCCTCCCATCCACCATCCATTCATTAAATATTTATTGGTTGCCTACTATGGGTCACGTGCTTGTAAATACTATAAATATAGCAGTGAACAAAACAGAATCTCTGCCCTGAAGAGCTTACATTCTAAATAGAGATATAATATGGTAAGTGATGATAAGTGATACCAAGTGTAGTGCCTGTGTGGTACTGCTTCATAAGTTTGTAAGCTGGTAACAGGTATTTATAAACTTCTATAGAAATGATTGAAGATAAGCAAGATAGCCCTATGTTAGGTCTTAGTGAGGAAGTGAAACATTATGGGATATGATATAAGAAATGTAGCAGGGATTCAAATTGCATCAGGGCCTTGAAGATCAAAATAAGGACTTATTTCATTCTGATTGACATGAGAAACCACTGAATATACTTGAACAATAAAGATAAATGATCAGATGTGAGGGTTAAGAGATAAGAAATATTTTATATCTGATTTAGAGTAGACACTGAAAGAAAGAAGAGCAGGAGCATCAGATGGGAATCTACTGTAATATTCAGACAGAGACTGTGGTGACGTGCAACAGAGATAGTCAGGTGGGGCAGTTGGAACATCAGGTGGAACCCACGGATATTCTGAAGGTTGATCTGTGTGACACTCAGAGTAGTGGCTTAAGAGAGGAGTTGGCTGACTAGATTTCTTCCTGAGTGACTGGGTGAAAGTGGCACTGTTTGTTGAGATAGGGAGATTGGAAATTGAAAAAGGTTGGAGGCATTGGGATGGATAAACCTTCTAGAAATACTTTTCTAGCTATTGAGAAAAAGAAGGAAAGAAAAGAAAGGAAAATATTTTATATTAAAAATTAAATTGTTGGAGCCTTCTTTCTCCATGTACTCACTTGATTGAGGCTCATTTGTAACTCTATAAATTGCTTTTCTTAGGAACATGACTATCTTTGTGACTATTTTCTTTATCCAATGTGGAATAGAAGATGAGAACAGAATGAGTCACAGAGGAAGGAAATAAGGGAACCAAGTTTCTTCATGTATAAAACTGACTTGTACTTGATGAGATTTTACTGCTTTAAAAATTCCTTTATGTTATTAAAGTCTAATGACTATCACTTATAGCACCTACCATGGACTTCTAATATTAGGCATAACTATTAATAGCATAACTCTGTAATTCTAAATTTATAAAAGACAATGTGTCCTCAGCCTATAAACATTTCAACTTGTTTATAGACATTTTTATTTGATTAAAATATGCTACTGCTGAACACACACAATTCAAGACAAGTATTGGCATACATCAACTAACTAGTACTATGCTTTTGAATGAGAACTACTCAAGGAGTTGGATCTGCTTTTGACTTCTGGCTCTTCCACTAGTTAATTTCTGGTTATATTACTTTCTGAGTCTCAGTTTCCTATGTTTGCTATATGGATTAAATGATAATGTGTATATTGTTTTGTGACAGGAATTAAAAATGAATCATGTTCATAAAAGGCATACTTCCAATTAAAAAATTTGATCAGATTGGTGCTGTGCTACAGCAAGATTAAAAATAGTATATATTTCCATCCACCTGTATTTCTAGGTAAATAGTGATTTAGTTTAAAATTTTTATTTGCCTTCTAGAAAATGTTTTTGTATATGTTAACCTTGTCAGCTACACAATATAAATATATATACTTTAAAAAATTTTTACAATATAGATAAATTACATTTATTTGCTCAGATTCTCAAAGAATCACATTAAACTAGAAATGACAATGCAAATGTTAAATGATTTTAAATCTATGATTCAAGTATTTATTTTTTAACTAGTATTCTCATTTTATATAGAGAAAGGAAATCATAGGTTATTCAGGAGTTTTAAAATTGAATCTTATGCCAGGGAACTCCTATGCCTTAGTGTTGAATAATATTTTTGATACACATGTTAATAAATTGTCTTAGACAAAATAAATTATGGCATTTATTCTTTTGGTATCAGTGCCTTAACACTTTTTTCAAAACCACAGTAAAGAAAAGGAAGTTCAAATGTGTGTTATCACTATCTGGCAAATATAACCCTATATATATATATACATACACACACACACACACACGCATACACACACATATATATATTTTCTCTTAAATGCCAGACATTTTTGAGGTCATGTCCAATAATAAAAATAATGTTAAATATCATCTTGGCTCTTTATGTATCATATTGAATTATGCAGATTCCATTAAAAAGTTGGACTTTTATGATTAATCTTAAAGATTTTGTTACTTGCTGCTCTATTATAATAAAGGCTCCAAGTAGGGTATCATATTTTTTGTTTTACATAATTGAATTTTATTTTTCCATCTTTATAGACATATAATTGATATAGTATGTAAGTTTAAGATATATAACATGTTAATTTTATAGACTTACGTATTGCAAAATGATTACCACCATAACTTTGGCTAACACCTCTATCATGTCACATAATTACCATTTCTTTTTTGTGGTGAGAACATTTAAGATTCACTTTCTTAGTAATTTTCAAATATATTATATGATATTCTTACTATCACTGTGCTGTTTATCTTATAACTGGAAATTTCTACCTTTTGTTCAACATCTCAACCATTTCCCCCACCCCAGCCCCTGATAACCACCACACTATGCTCTGTTGCAGAAAACAGATGACAAAATCTCAACAAATTAAAAATAGAACTACTCTATGATCCAGCAATCCCCTTTTCAATATATACCCAAAATAAATGAAAATAGGATCTTGAAGGATATTGTATCTTTAAATCCAAAGATTGGTGAAACTTTGACGGGAAAACATTCCAAATGAAGTGACTGTTCATATAGATTGGACTAACCCTATAAGATTGTGAAATGAATAGAAAAAGTTCTAGTGATATGAGCAAGTGGAATGTCTTGGTTAATATTTCAAAACTATAATATCATATTTCTGATTTAAGCAAAATGAAAGAAAATTCTAAAACAACAGCAACACAATGTGCTCATAGAGTTATTAAATCATCTAGAATGGGAGCTTGTGTGTACCCTGTGTCAGAGCAATTTCTCTGTCCTTTTTGACAAGTGACAGAGGACCTAGAAGAGATATGAATGAACTTGGATAACTGGATAATGTTTGTGAGGTGTGGTAGTTCTTTAGATGTAGATACTACTGAATATTTTGATAACATCATTTACTACCTTTACAGAGAAAGACCTCCATGAAAATTGCTTCTCACAAGTGATATCCACTTTTTGTAATACAAATTATTGCATATATATATTCTTTTCTGCTTCATATTTTATTGTGAATAAGATGAATTTTTTACTTTGTGAATCTTGTTTGCTGATGGTGAATCAAAATCAGGAAAAAAACACATTATCTTTAATAGGACCTTAGCTAAATTTTATACTATTATAATATCTGAAAATATTACAGATAATTTCTACCAGAATGTAAATATTCTAAAATTGAAACAAAAACCTTATTTATTTATTGTTCCTTTCACATTTAGCCCAATGCTCCATATATTGTGGTTGCACAATTAACATTTGTTGAATAAATGAGTGACCAAATAAATTGAGGGCCAGATATTGCCCTAGTGATGGTAATCTCCTTATGAAACCCTAATTATAGTTAGTATTGGAAATTTATTATATTGTAAAAATAACTATTCACTGTTCACCTGAATCTTTTTTAGAGGACCCAATCTACTGGAGATTATATAAAATCAGGTTTCTAGAACAATAGACTTTGGTCTATATGAAAAACATTCAAAATAAATTATAATATGACTTTTTTAAATGTAATCTATAGCAGCATCAGGTGGGTGCTTTGTTATGCAAGAAGGTCATGTGACTAAGAACTGAATTCTAAAACTTCCAAGAATTTTGTTAGAAGATGATCTCAGATTAGTCTTTACATGTAGATTATCTGAAGATGGTATAAAGGGTCAACTGTCAAAAATGTTTGCTGCACCTGTTCCTCTCATCCCATGTCTAACATTAGCACACTTTTATTATGATATAAAGAGATGGCTACTTTTTTAGAGAAAACTTTATGTGGAGTGAGCAGGTTTGGATGGATGACCCAGATGATGGAATGGACTAGGGCTTCTGTTTACAGTTATGTGGGTTCATCACTGCAAATGGGCATGCGGACCAAGGTACAAATGGGAATAAAAGGCAGCCCACATTCCAAAGGCCAAGCCCTGTGCCCTGGTGTGGAGTTATTTCAGAAGAGTGGCATTTTACATGTTTTTGCAAAGACACTGATTGCCCTAGAGCAGCCCTGAGTTGGAGAGTCCCTTAAGGGAGGAGAACTCTTAAAAGGGAGCAGTTTCACTCTGCGATTTCTCAATTTTGTGAGCTACTGATATAGCTTGATTGAATGTCCCTAGAAAACACTTTTTGCATGTTATCAGCCAAGTAAACATTTGCTGATGGGGAAAACAAAAAATAAAGTTTCATTCGGCAACCAGTGCAATAGAAAGGTTGTAGTCTGTTTTTCAATGTACATCTTCATTACTGCTTAAGGAAACAGCCTTGATATGTGAGCATAGCTTCATATTAGGAACATCTAGTGTAATGCCTTCTTTGAAACACTTTTCACAGGAAAAAAAAGTCCCACAAATGCCACTTTAATTACAGTGAATGGCAAAGGTCTCACAGTAATAAAGCATCACAAGCAGGCTTGTTTTTATTACACACAAGGGGATGGTTGAAGACATGATAATCTAGGGAAGAAAGATGGTTGCTAATGTTTACACACTTAGCTCCCACTGGCATTTCACCAGCATGGAGGTTTGCACTGTCCCTCTTAATCTGAGAGAGTGCATCCAGATTCACAGCAAGATCTCAAGGAGAGCCAGATGATGGGGCAGATGGCAGATGACTAATTTGGCAAGCCTTGATGAGTGGAAATTGTTTGCTTTAATTGCTTGTCAAGTCCAGTACCTACATTAAAGTTAAGGATCTAGCACTTTCACAGAAAACAAAATACTACAAAGTAAATAAGGACTCTTTGTGTGTGGGAGTGAGAGGAGGTGGAAAGAATGATAAAAAGGTGGGATGGGGGAAATTGTGGCAAGATAGTAGTAAGGGGATTATTTATGCAAGCATAGGTGACAGAAATGTAATTTCTGAATCTGTAAAGGTTTTCTATTATGTTTTTTCCAGCTTTCAACATAGGGATTTTGTGAGATATAATTTAAGAAAAATGCCACAAAATATTTAAACTCAGGAAAACAATAAAGAACAGGGACTAAAAATTACAAGCAGTTACAGGTCAGTTTTGATGATCCATGTAATAATTAAAATAATTTATAATTATTTTAATTTTACTAAGCTAATCTTTGAAATACAAAATGGAAAAAAATGGAATACTACAAAAATAACTTGTTATGTTGGCAAGTATAGATTAAACTCACAGAGCATATCATTCATAAACAGGAGACAATCATGTACAATTTTTGTCATAATCATTTTTTGGTAGTTTCCAATAACAAGGCTGTTGCCCTTGCAATATAATTAAGCAGTTTAAGAATTTTTGAGGGCATTTAGAGACTACTGTAAATAAACAAAAGAGTTAAAATACAGATTCAATTTAATTTTAAATGGATCAGCTCATAGCAGTACATATAGTCCATGTACTTGCCTTTCATCAGTACCCACTATAGAATGCCTGTCTTTTTTAGCTACAACTCTATTAGGGAAGGTCTCCAATGCCAAATGTCCTCTTCATTTGGCTCAAGGATCATTTGGAAAGTGTTGTTAATTCCAGAAGATTCCCTATTTTGTTACTTAGAGATTCAGTGAAACAGTGGTAGAAAATGAAGATTCAGAGAACACACTAGAGGGTCACTTATTTCTTTTTTTTAAGGATACTGATTTTTACATTGAAAAATACTGTATTTTCAGTTCTATACAATGTAACTTACAAAACATTTTTCCTATTTTGGTGTTCTTTTCTTTAATATCTTTACAATCAATTATATACAATATAAAATTTCTGAAATACATATACATTTACATTATTTATAATTTTAGGCACTATGGCATCTGATAAAGTAGTTTTAAAATATTGATAGACATTTTTTAATATTAGAAAAATGCAGTACAAATAAAATAAGAGCAATAAAACAGAAGAATATTAGTGAGATAATGCTTGATCACTAAGTGTGTTCATTCCAGGAATACAAGAATGGTTCAATATTTGGAATTCATGAATAATTCACTTTAATAAGTTAAAAAGAACCTAAAAAAATAGCAAAAAGTACTTGTTAAGATTCAACATTCCAGTCTAAAATTAAAATCCTAGTAAAGCTGGACTCTAAAACACATAACACTGTAAAATACAGGCTGACTTGAGTGTGTGTGTTTTAATACATGTACAGTAAAATAGAGTTTTTTGGTGTACAATTCTCTTGAGTTTTAACAGCATGGATCTATGTAATTTCCATCATATTCAGTATACAGAATAGTTCTGCCATCTCTCAAATTTCCTTTATGACCTTTTAGTCAAACCCTCACTCCCCTATACCCCAACTCCATTATCACCAGTGATCTGTTCTCCACCATTGTGATTTTGTGTTTTTCCAAAATGTTGTATCAATGGAATCATATGGGATATGTGATTAAGCCTGGCTTCTTTTAGTCAGTGTAATGCCTCTGAGAATTTTTAATATTGATACATCAATCATCTATTCATTTTTATTCTGAATAGATATTCATGGAATAGGTATATGATTGTTTTTCATTTACCCATTGAAAAACATCTGAATTGTTTCCAACTTTTGGTGAATTTGAATAGCTTCTATAAACATCTGTGTCCACATTTTTATGTGAACATAGTCTATCATTTTTCTAGGGGTATGCCTACAAATGGGATCACTGAGTCATTTGATAAGTGTATGATTAACTTACAAGTTTACAAGAAGCTGCTATAGTGTAACCTCCTTAAGGGCATTCATTGAATGCAGCCTGTTACATAGTGTAGAGTAGGTTTTAAATAAGTATTTTAGAAATAAATTCAATCACAGAGTTTTTGAGCTGAAAGGAAAAGTAAAAATGTCCTATTTGTGAAGAGAAAATTGGACCCAATGAAAATAATTTTACAAGTTTACACAGCTTGAAGTGTTGGACCGATGGAGTTCTGACCTCCATTTTCCTTTCCTAATGCTAATTCCTTTATATCAGACTGATTTCAGTATGTCACCATGCAAGTCTTACATTTATGTGACTCAATACATTGTATAATATACACATACTATACACTATATATTTAAATAAATGACAACAGCTAACATTGAGCTCTGTCAATGAGTCAGATATCTTCCAAACCAAGTTACATGTATCAACTTATTTAATCTTCATGTAGTGCCATCAGATGGTGGTGGTTATTCTGTCTACTTACAGATGAGGAAATAGAATGACAGAAAATGTAAGTATTTTGCCCAAGATTAAACTGTAGGCCAGTGATTGAGCTTCATTTTAATGCTAGAAATCTGGCTCTAGGCCCTGTGTTCTTAACTTTTAAACTGGGTTTATTGTTAAGAACAATCAGCACAGAGGCCCACTTTGTTAATATGAAAAATGGAGACTCCAAGTGATGAAGTGACTTGCCCAAGTTCATTCAGCTTTTATTAATGGAAGAACCAGCCTCTCTGATTCTGTCTTAGTTATGGTTCTCAGTGACTCCAAAGTCCATTCATTTTTCAGTAAATACTGACTGAGAGTCTACTATGTGCCTGCTCTTCTAGGTGTTGAGGAGACCAAAGGCCTACCTCCTGGAAAGCTTGCATTGTAATGTAGAGACAAATAATAAACAAGTAAACAAGCAAATGTCTAATGTAGTTTCTGAGAGCATAAAACAAAAATAAGGAAGGCAAAGAAGACAGAGTGTGATGGTTAGGAACCTGGTACCTATTGGAGATAAGGAGGTCAGAGAAGGCTTCCTTGAAAATGATATTGGAGCAAGATCTGAATACAGATTCTTGTGAGAATTTTGGACTTTATGATCAGTGTGATTGGAAGCCAAGGCATGTTTTCAATAGGGGAGTGACATGAATGATTTATGCTTTTAAAATGATTGTTCTAGCCTCTGTGTGGATAACAAATTAATGGGGGCACATTAATTTGAAGGGAAATTAAGTGAAGGGAAACCTGATAAACAGTTAGGAGGCAACTGTCAAAGTCCAGACGAGAGGTAATGTGGCTTGGATTCAATGACTACAGTAGTGAAAGAGGTAAATATGCACCCCCACAGGATATATTTTGATATCCTGGATAAAGCTGCCAGAACTTGTATTCTTCATGTAACTATAACAGCATTCAATAACAATTACTGAAAATGTTTGCTGCTTTTTAAATGCTCTTTAAATATTTTATATTTTGAGGTTTACTATAGTTTCAGATTCTTAAATGCCAAAGTGCATTAAACTAGAGCATATTTATTATGTTACTGGTTCTGAAAGGACAAAGTACTTCTCAGTGTTAAATCAAAAAATTAAATAATTTTTCTCAGGTTACCAATTTTTCTCTTTTTTTGTGTGTGCATACAGTCCCTGAATTATGTACACACAATAAGCACATGGCTTATATGCATACTGCTGGCTGCTTTCATCCCAGTGTGTCTTTTATAGCCACATGATCCCTTATAAAATACCTTGGACATTTTAATCAATGTATACTTTTCCATTATACTAGGTTAGTGGTAGATGCTATATAAATGATTATTCACTTCTTAATTCATATCTTACATAGACATTTGGTTTGAAAGACAAAACTTTGATTTAGTTTAGTTTTTTTTTTTCTTCCTTCTTGCTGTCTTTATGTGTAAGCAAAATGGAGTGCTGGTTGCCACAGTTATAACAAGCCTGGAGGCAGTTATTGTTAGTATTAACATGGATATTGTTAGGGTTTCTTCATTTTGCTTCTAATGCATTGTCCCCATGAAGCAAATGAATAATTTTGTTAATTTACCTTTTATATTGCCACAAATTTAATTATATTCATGATTTTTTACTGAATGAGGATTATGTAGTTCATTCACTGTTGGATATAAATCTTAAAGCAAGAAGAATAAAAAGCCCATGTTTGCAAGTATAGCTTCATTTGTAACAAAATCAATACCAAATAGAATAATTGGTGATTTTAGTAAGGCCTCACATAGCTTTACTGCTGAAGTTACAAGGGAAATGAAAACTCTAGGGAGCACATGTAAATTCAGGGTTTTTGAAGCTTGAGCTATTATAAGCTTATAGTTTAAGCACTTCATAATAATGTTGGTAAGTGGGCTGCAGTTTTTAAACTTGTTTTGGCTGATGAAGAAGATTTTTCAATTCTGTTTGATGAACAGTTTTGTGAAATCAATAAAACTGGATGGTTTAAGAATTGTTTTGGATTTATTGCTTGATTGTAAAATCAATTGACAAATAGAAGTTCCAAGACATTCAGTGAAGGCTTTATGAAGAAAAATACAGATGATTTTTATGCATCTATCCAAACTAGTTCTTTTAAAATCAAGTCTGTCTTTCAAGATAAAAATTATGAGGAATATATTACTGACTATGGATAGTGGTTTGAATCAAATATAAATCTATAGGAAAGTCTCACTGAGACAAAAATATTTCCTCAGTTGAACTGTGTGTAATGAAAACTTCAAGAGCAGAATGTTAGGAGGATAGAATAGTGTGATTAATCAGATTTTCTATTTTTTGGAGTATTTTTTAGTTGCTGAAAAATATTCCTGAGCATATTCCAATTTTGTTTTCATATTGTATATACAAAACAGGGGTGATCACTTACTGAACAATGGAAACTTTTTTGAATCGAGGGTAATTTTCTGAATGCCGGTTAAAATTGTTTTTAGAGCAACTAAATGAATATTATTAAATAATAACTTCTTGCAAAATATACAAAAATAGTTACTACTGTTGTATTAATAGATACTTCTCCACTTTGTTTAAGCTTCTATAGAAAAGGTCAGAATATACTAAGTATTTTAGAAATGTTTTCATTTAAATATCTGTACACTGATTTTTATATATTCCCTTGAACACCACATCATGCATCATGAGTTCTTTGTCATTTCTGAGTGCATAATACACAGGTGTTTTATATGGCTTTATAACTAAGCTCTGTTTCTAGTGTCTTCAAAGTTTATGTTTTATATCTTGCTTTAAATTGGTGTACATTATGTAAGTTACTCAAAGAGAATTCACTCATCATCCAAATTTCCGTACTTTTTTTCAACTTTCCATACTCTTATTATAAGATTCATACTACAGTTTTTTAGTCAGTTGAAGATTAGAGTTGGTGCATTAAATGGTAATTTTGTACATGGATACAAACCATGGTATACAAACCATGAGAAGGAATAAGTAAACTCTGAGTTCTGGGAGATAGGAAAGGTTTCAATACAAACACAAATTAGAAACACATATGTGTATACTTATAAGCTCACATATGTACATTTTCAAGAATAAACTCCCCACCCCAAAGATGGCAGACTGAGATAATTTATTATCAGTCCATTATACTTTAGAATGCTAATGACTATATAGAGTGATGACCCAGTTGATAAGAATAAGTTTATATTTTGCTGTGCATTCCATTTGTAGTCTATGTTTATAAATATTTCAATCTAAATTTTTAACATTTGTATTTAAAATTTTGTATTTCAAAAGGTAGTATTTTTGAGGACTGAAAGGTATAAGTTTTAAGTATGTAAAACATTTATTCAATAAGAGCAGCTTGTTTTGCAATAGATATTTTTAAAAATAAGTTACTTTTATCATCTTTTGATTTATTTAGATATGTAGACTCACCCTATTTGAAAATAGATTAAATTATATCCTAAAGAAAATCTAAATTAATTGAAGTTAAATGTATTTACATGCTTTATATGCTCACCACAAATGTGATTAAGTTTATCTCCTATGTGTTTCTAACAGAATCCATACCTTCTTACTCTCTGTGGTTAGCATATTAGTTTAGGAATATAAAACTATGCTACCAGTTACATGTGGTATCTAGAAAAGCCAAGCTCATAGAAATAGAGAATAGAATGAGGTGACCAGGGGCTAGGAGTGGTAGGGGAATGGGGAGATGTTGGTCAAAGGATACAAACTTATATTCATAAAATGATAAATTCTGGGGATCTCATGTACCATAGAGTGGCTATAATTAACAATACTGTATTACATACTTGAAAGTTGCTAACAGAGTAGATCTTAAATGTTTTTACCACAACAAGAAAATGTGATTATGTGATGTGAGGGAGGTGTTAGTTAATGCTACGATGGTAATCATTTTGTAATATATACATGTGTCAAATCTACATGTAAACTTATGCAATGTTGCATGTCAGTTATATCTCAGTAAAGCTGGAAAAAATAAAAAAAACATTTATCAGTGTGTGGGTATGGGTCTTAGTACCATTCAGAAAACTTTAATTCAGGGAATTTAATATGAGTGGAATGTTGTGGAACACAGCTGAGGGAGATATTTTCATAGTGTATGTCATATAAAGGTTACATAACTCCCCGTGTATCTTCTTGTCTTGGCAGTGTGTGCAGGAACAGAGAATAAGCTGAGCTCTCTCTCTGACCTGGAGCAGCAGTACCGAGCCTTACGCAAATACTATGAGAACTGTGAGGTTGTCATGGGCAACCTGGAGATCACCAGCATCGAGCACAACCGGGACCTCTCCTTTCTGCGGGTAAGGTGACTCTGTCTTTTTCTTCTCTTCTGTGTGAGTGGACAGTGGTGCCACAGTGCATAAAGACAGACCAGCTTGCTTGTACCTGATGGCTATGCTCATCTCCTGTCACGGATGGTGACTGTGGGCAGAAGATAAGAGATACCCAGGGACACCCAGGAAAATAAGAAGAGTAACAGTGTCATCATGACTGACACGCTGAGTGCAGACCAGTCACTGTTGCCCTAAGATTGAAAAGATTCTGTCAGAGTGTAGTACATGGCATCTAGCAAGTCTGTCTTTTTTTGAACTTTAGGCAAGAAGAAAACTGTTAGGTTGGGGACCAGGAAGACCAGAGAACCAATCAGATAAGAATTGGACACTTTAGTTAGTAATTTCATTTTTTGCCTCTTTTCTGTCGCTTTGGAAATTTATAGAATAAAGCATTCTATATCATATAATATATTCTATATTATAATAATAAGACTAATACCTTTAGAAAAGAAAATACATCCATGTTTGAAAACCTACGAATCATTTAAAGTAGACTCACAGGAAATTATGGGTACTTATGTAAGTCACTGCACATAAATGCAAATGCATATATAGATATGAATTCACACAGAGGCAACGAGTCCTTTTACAAATATGTTTTGGCTCTCATTTATCTTTATGCTGTTAAACAGACTAATAGTGCTTAATGCCTTCAGTTTCTTACGTTTTGATTTAACTGAAAGAAGTGTAGGAAAATCTGAACTTAAAAGGGACTTTGACAAAGTAACATGAGGATGTGGTCTTTTGTACAACTAAGAATTTGTTATTTATACAAGAATTAATAAGATATATATTTAAGTAACAGCAGCCCTAGAATATATTCGATTTTGTTTTCAATAATACTTCTTCTCAGGAGCACTCTTTTGTGTAAATCAAGACAAAACTGTTTCAAATTCTAAAACACCGAACTAGTGGATAGTGAATTATTTTTTAGAAAACTATGATAATTTTAATAATTCTGTACTTAGGTAAGTAGTTAAAAAAAGCTAGAAGTAATAAATGTGTCTCAAATTGGTAAACCTCAGAAAACAAACCACCTCAAAACATTATGAAGCTCATGATATCTATTTTTAAAATGACTGTCATATTAGATTGATACAGGGAATGAAAGTGTTTCCATATTCTACTGCTTGGTTGACAGAGTTCTGGGTCTATGAATTCTGTGTTGAAACTTTTTAATAATTGTGATGTTTAATTATGTTTATCAAAAGTAAATAGTAAAAGTTATCTAACTCCTAGAATGAGAGTGCCTACAAAGAACTTAACATTTTTTTTTCCTCTTTTGGATTGTTGTTTCAAGAAAGGAACACTTACAGGGTATACTAGAAAAGCCACTTCAAGGGACTATATCAATTAGTTGTTAAAATTTAATTGCATGCTTCTAAATTGTCTTGATTATTTTTCAGATAGATTTTGTTACTCATCATGAAAATGAAATACTGATGGCATATGATCTGTAGATTTAGTTAGAAATACTAAGAAACTCGATGATGTTTATAGAAAACAAAACTAACTCAGCTGAATTATATATCAGGGAAAAGAATAGGGTAAATAATCTATTAAGTCAGAAAAATATGAGAAAATTTTAAAGGGCAGTCTAAGAACTCTGTTTTTCTGTTTGTTTTCTTTGCTATACATAGAACTAGATTTCACTAACTGAACAAAAAAATATCATGGATATTGTAAGTGATAGTCTTTAGAATAAGTAATATAAATATGCCTTTAATATATATATTTTATAATTTTAAGCTCTTAGAGGGTAACAGAATATAATGTAATGATCAGAAATTAGTCAATTTTTAATCTTTAGGAATATGAAAACATATAGATCTTTGAACCTGTTTATACTGTTAGATGTTATACTTTTTAAGGAACCATTTTGAATAAAAAAATAGATTAATAGAATGAACAGATTTGGGAAAGAAAAAAATAAGTAGGACCAAAGTTTCTACTTGGAGCAGGAAATTTGTTTCTGTTAAAAGTAGTTGTTGGTGTCTTTTTTTGAACTTTAGGCAAGAAGAAAACTGTTAGGTTGGGGACCAGGAAGACCAGAGAACCAATCAGATAAGAATTGGACACTTTAGTTAGTAATTTCATTTTTTGCCTCTTTTCTGTCGCTTTGGAAATTTATAGAATAAAGCATTCTATATCATATAATATATTCTATATTATCTCCAGATTTTCATATAAACTTTGTACTAACCCAAGCATATATATCTCTAGTTTCATCTATTTATGTAATGATAGTGCTTTTAGTTTTTTTGTTTTGTTTTGTTTTTTTCCTGCTTACCGATTACATCTTTTTTGTTTAACTTATCTTCATTCCTTTGGAAAATTATCATTTCTAATAGTGACATATATTCATTCACTCAACAAATAGTCTTAGCCCAAGGATACAATAGCAAGTAAGCTGTAGTCCTTGACTTCAACAATCTTGCAGTCTTATAGAAAGTTGCAGATGTGTCATAAATAAATATGTATATATGTATATGTGTATATTTGTATATATAATATATGATATACACACACACACACACACACACACACACACACACACACACACAAACAGAAATAGGAAGCCAGAATCAGATTGGAGGTAGGGTCTTTTTTTAATGGCTGGTGTAGGTGCTGGACAATGAAAGCAATCACTAATTCTGAAGAATTCAGGAAAGATTTCATCAAGGAGGTGCTTGAATTGACTCATGAGAAAATGAATAGGGGCTTACAAGGTGTGTGGATGGAAGAAAAGAACATTCCACTGGGAGTAACGTTAAATTAAGACATAGAAAAAAGGCTCTAAGTCAGAGATATTTTGTACTAGTGTGTGTACAGCTTTAGATACTAGACATACACCTGCAAATCACTCATCACTCTTGCCCTCATGGAGCCTATAGTGTAGTGTGGATGGAGACAAATTTGGGGATGGAATTAAATATTAAATTGGAGAGATAGAGCACCTTATACTGTAGATAGATAGCTAAGAGACCTCAGCATCTCAATGGTAAATTAACATTTGGGGATTAGATAAAATAGTCAATGGAAATTGAGAAGAGTTAGACCAAGAAGTGGGCCAAGGACAGAACTTTCCAGATGCCCCATTCCCTGTTTCTTGGTGAGCTGAGTTATACCGTAAGTGTTTTTTCTTAGTGAACCCTGAAAGCAGGGACTATTAAATGAAATCTTCATAGAACTACCATATTGGATGAGCCCATACTCTAATTATACCTTAGAATATGCTAAAAGCTCCTCATTTATAGGTTCCCCCACTATCCACAAGTTTTCTTTTCACCACTTTACTCTTAATGAAAGACCTGCATTAGTACCTGTTATCACTAATGGAAAGAATTCCGAAGAGGATTTTCACTTTTAGGAAATGTTCATTGCTTTTTGTTTTACTCCATTTGGCTTACAAAAGGTTTCATAGGGACATTCCACTTTCAGATAGCAGGGGAAGCCTGTGATATAAAATTTCACCCTGGTAACCATTATGGTTCATTTATACTCTTAGAAGCTTCCCTCCAAAGTACATAAACTGTCCAATATTGACATTAAAGTAAGTACAGTTCATGTAAAGGAGATCTGGTTATTTTACAGTATGCTATCATTTCTGGTAAGCATTGAAATGTGTGAGTGAAGAGTAAACTTGTTTTAACCTATCCAATGGAATACATAGTCTTCAAATATATTTATGTAACTGTATTCATTGAGCAACTTCTTAAAGAGGTGTGCAATTTCCCTTCCTCTAAGAATCACCCAAACCTACATGTGTTTAGAGAGACATCATGGGCAGGACTCTTAAATTTCATTCTGCATTGATTTCTTTTTATAAGAACTTAAGAAATTACTTAAATTTTTAAAATATTTTCCATTCTTATTGTCATCTCCAATTAGTAGTGTCATAGTGTTTTCTTTGGCTGTTTGTTTTGTCTGATTCTGTGATTCATGACAACTTAGCCAAGTACCCTGTTTACCTCTTTTACTATGTGAATAGTCTGTATCTAGAACAATGGTTAAAATATAGTAGGTTTTCATTTAGTACTTGTTGAATGGACAAATAAACATTTTTCTTAATACTTAACAATAATTATAGATCACTATTTTACATATGATATATTCTCTAGATGAATATGTGAGTCTTTCCTCATGCTATTTCAATGTGATATCATCAGTCAATTGTGTGGGCATTAGACACAGTCTGAGTCAATAAAAGTCCCTTCCCATGAGGATTTGGAATTGTGACTAAGAGCGCTTAAGTGTCTGTATCAGTTCATTTCTTGACCACATGGATACCAGATACAGCCATCTTTTTTCTTTTGGTTTGAGTGTCATGGAAAGCTGTGCAGACAGCAGAATGGAGCAAACACACTGAAACAGACATAGAGAGCAGAGAAAGACCACTTACCTCAAATTACTGACGAAGGAGACATTCATTTTCAGGTTCCAGTTTACTTACAAAGACAAGTTGTATTCCAGCCATTGAGTCCTTAAGATATTCCTGGAATTCAACAGTATCTTTGAAGTGTTCTCCTTTTACCTAAACTAGATAGGAATGTTTTCTTTTACTATAACTAAAATATCCCATCTAGTACATCTCCCAAGAGCTGAAGAACATAGAAAAAGTAGGGCTTTGAAATTGGATTGAATATTGCTTATATATAATCTAAAAAAAAAAACCTATAAAGTTTTGGAGAAACTTCTTTAAACTTTGTTAGATATATTTTATTGAAATATACTTTGAAAATACTTTGAAATAAATTATTTTCAAGATACTTTTATTATATCAACCTTGATGTTTGTCTCTGTAAACACCTTTTAACCCAGCTTGTTCTAACCTCCAAGTTTCTGCATTTCTTTTTGGGGAAAAAAACTCAGTTGACAATATTTAATGCTACACCTTAGACACCACATAGTTGGCTAGAAAAAGACCCTAAAACTTATTTACTATGTACTTTATCATCGTCACAAGGTTAAGACATATAATAGAAAACTGCAAGACATAAAAACACTGATTTTTTGCTTTTGTCTTAAACTTCGTGAACTCTCTCAAACAAGGTGAAATATAGCAAGTAATGGGAATAAACTATTAGACCTTCTACCCTCATTAGAATTCTTCAGGGTTTTCTCTCCTTTGTCATTCCATTGGTCTTCCTTGTTTGTTAGCATTCAATAACTCAACAACTTCTAAAAAGGTACCTGACCTACCAGGTTTTATACCTTACATTTATTTTCTCTGTTTCATATATTCACCTTAAGCAAATAAGTATTAAGTGTCAACTAAAGTGTAAAGCAGTGTTATATATAATGTAGAGTATATATAAGGAGTGTTAATATCTATCTTTAATTACTACCATAAAAGGTAATAATTTTTAATTAGTGACTTAAATTTAGTTGTGGGCAAATTGTTTTGGAAATAGTGTTTATTAGGATTATGAAGAGATAAATTTAGTTAGCAGCTGATCCATTGACCTGGGATATTAACATCAGTAATTAATTAGACTTCTGTATGCTGTTGTCTAGGAGCCTTATATTTTGATGATTATGCATGTTTTTTTAGTACTGAAAGATGAAATAAAAGTAAGTCACTACATTAAGATATCTTTCCCAATATTAATATTCTCTCTTTGATAGCCAAAGGGGATGACTTTGAGAAAGTCAGAAAGTATAGTGTTTAAAGAAAACAAATTTCTTTAAAAAGCATCTTTTCTCAGACAATGAAAACACATGTTATGAGAATGTAACAAATTCTGAAAAACATTAGCTGCTTTTATTGTATATTTGGCAGAGCTGTAGGGAGTTTTTTGAATAAATAAGAAATAATGCCATCTAAAACTATCTTTAAAAATAAAACTCCGGTATTATTTCTTTATGGATAGTTCACTTAAGGAAAATGTCCTATCCTCAAATATTTGATAAATCCAAATATTATCCTTGTCTTTTAATTCATAATTTATATTTTATAATGTCATGGGACTACCATCCTTTTTTATTATGGTGTATATATATATATATATATATATATGAATATATATATATATTCTTCATGTATGAGTATGTTCTTTTGAACCACTCTCCATAGGTCATGAAATATGCATTGCTTTTCCAGTGCTGGTAATGGACCTACATTATTTCAGTCTCATACTCAAATGTAGTTACTCTTCTAAGGACAAATATTTGCGGGAAGGCCGAGAAAGCTGTTAACTCAGAGAATGCAAGATGCTGATTGGCTCGCTGGAGCCCAAGGCCTTGGCTTCAGTAGCATATGGTTTTATTACAATAAAATCGGGGCAATTATGGCAGTGATAAGCTTCAAGTGGCAACAGGTAACCCTGGTTTCACCTATTCCTGAGCTATTTTCCATAAGGATGAGCAATAAGTCTGGCTTACTATAAAGTTCTGAAATATTTACATTTCAGCCTACTCCTAGCTTCAGGGTCTACCTTTTATTGTCCTTTGACAGTTCAAAGCAGGTGAGAATTAAATCCAACAGTATAAGGGGGTGATTTTTATATTTGTTTTGTATTTGTTTCCCATATCTTCCTTACCTATGTTTAAACCCAAGTCTGGGCTAAACTGTCTGCTGCATAACATAATTTAGAGAACCCTACATTGAAGAATGCATATTTAAAAATAAATCTATAATTCATAAATTATGTTACTCCTTTGGGTTATAAAATGCTTTCTTAAATAGTTTGAACACTGGCTATCACTGCCTATCTGTGTTTGGTTTTAGCTCGTTAAATAACAGAATGATTTGTGTTGGAGACGTTGTCTGGAATCAGGATGAGAAAAGTAGTCATCTTCTAGAAAATTTAAAAATTGGGCAGGAAAAAATTATTTAAATGAAACATCTATGGCATGTCCACATGTATTATATTCTCACATTTACCAAAAAAAATGATAAAATAAAATAACGTGAGCCCATTATTTTTTAAAGCAGTGTATCTGTTTCATTCTGATTGGCCTGCACAGTAAGGAAGATCAAGCCTGAGTTTAAATTTCCCTGAATAACTTTATAAGATAAATCAGTGGTGTATTTGTAATGTCGTTAAATGGTGGACAGGTAAACAAGATTCCTGTATCAATTATTTATATTCTTTAACTATTTACTTGTTGAACACAGTAGTTTAAGGTTTTCTTCCATATAATTATTTGGGACAGATGGTGAGTAAGGACTATGAAGCTCAACATCTAAAATATTCAGAACACACTATCATTAGAATCAAAGAAACTGTACCTTCAGAAATACATTGGTCAGATAAACAATTAGAATTAGAATAAAAAGTATTAGAATAAAACAGATTGTTCCAACTTTTTATTTAATTTCTCTTTCTGTCTAAATTTCATGTAAAGCTGCATTTGTTTCCTATATTTAGATGATGAAATCTTAGCTGGATGAAATGGAGAATACCAAAGAGGAAGTAGAAAGAATATTATTTAAACATGCTTGTCAGGCCAAAGCAGACATTCTGGGTTAAGTGGAATTTTCAAAACTTTGATAGTTTCTGAAAGCTGTTTCTAAGACTGTTAAATATGATACATATGCAATTTTGTATGTATGTATTTACAGCTGGCTTTTAAATTGAAATTTGATTTTGTACTAAATCTAATCATAAAACTTGTAGCATTTTAAAAAGCTATGCAATTTGCATTTAGCCTTAAAAAAAAACTGTATATTTTGTTTCCTCAGAGGTTAAATACCATTTAATCTGAAAATACACAATGACTCAAAATCCCAATGCTCTTCAGCATGACTTTACATAATAAATCAAAAGAAAAAAATGTCTATATTCTTGCTTAGACAGTTATGGAAGCGTATTTTTGAAACATTCTTCTTAATCATTTAAATGGAATATTAAATAAAAGTTATATTTGACAATTTTATCTATTAAAAACAATAAATTCAGTAGTATTTATTAAAAAAGGTGTGCATTTAGTAGAAACATATTTGAAGAAGTATTGGAAAGGGTAGAAGTATGAACTAGATCAGTGTAATTTATAATTCTAATGTATATAGTGACCATTTTTACTAATATATGTGTAAATATTAATTAGCTGCTGTTTTCTAGGCTTGAGTCAAATTAGTATAAAACATTAACTCTATATAATGTTTCCAAGAGAATATTATTAAAGTCTAAAACTGCTTAATAGAACTTCTGTGTGTGTGTTTTTTTTTAAAGTCCCTATATTTTAAGGAATTTTCCAGGAAAAAATGCCCTTGTTGCAAATGTACTTAAATTAAAAATGAATTTATTAAGATGCTTAGCAGATGCAAAGTGTTCTTTTGTATCTCTGGGGGTTGTGGTATTTAAATTGGGCTTAAATGGTGAGTATAATGAATTTATAAGCTTCTCTTAACCTTAATTAGGGAAAAATGCAAGTAACAAACCCATTTCACTCTATGATTCTTAGATACTCTTTGCTTGGGGGCCTGAGTGTTAAAGGTTACTTCTTTACCTCTTTTACTTATAAGTAGCAAAGACCTTGCTTGGTTCAAAGAAAGAGAACAATTGGTATTTATTTGCGTTTTTACGAGTAACTAGAAGCATTTTGGCAATGGGCTTTTAATTGTAAAATTCACAGTAGAATATATTCAAATAATACTTTTAAAAAAATTCATAACTGTGTATATTTTGGTAAGCGTTATTTTTCTCTGACTCTTAAAAATGGAGCGCTTTGTTTTCTTTCAAAAAAGGACAGATCTGTTAAACAATTTTGTATGAGACCAAATCAATTTTAAAGGTCTTTCTCGGTCACTCAGAATATAATTTAAAGTTCAAAAGTGTAAAAATAAACTGTGAAAACTGTTGCATTTAAAAATACCTAATTATTTCTCCTGATCTATGATTTGAACCCATTTAACTATAAAACATTATATTGAAATATTCAGTGGAAGTGATAAAAATTAAGGTATTTATTTTAATAAACATGAGCCTCTTTGAAATCATTTCTATTAAATCTCTACATTGAAATCAGAATGTTTAATTGAATAACTGAAGTAAATCTTAAACAATTTAGTGTCACATTTGTTTCCAAGAATAAAAGTAACTATCAGGGTGCCTAGAACCTCATGGCCACTTACTTAGAGGAGGCTCTATCTAACTCTATTGGATTTCTTCCTTCTTTCTTTGACTCCTTAAGCAGCAATTATTGAGCCTTGCTCTGAATACTTGACAATAAATTTTTTCAAACCTTTTTCACTTGTTCAGCTTGTGGATAGTAGTGATTTTGTATTTTCAGAGAGATGAAATTTCAAGTGAAATGGTTGGTTGTTTTTAAGAAGCAATCAATATCTAAAAAAGTACAAAGTCTCTCCATAGTGAGTGAGGGTCAGTTCAAATTCCAAAGGACATCATCCAATGGAAGTATTGGGAAGCATTCATGAAAAAAAGGAATGAGGCATCAGTGATGCCCTGGGAAGAGTTCCTGAAAGAAAAGCAGTAGAAAATACAAGCAAGCATGGACCATATGCTAGATTATATTACTTTTCTTCTTAAAACTTTCTTTCTTCTCAGGACAGTGGCCAAAATTCTTCATAAATTCCTATAATATCTGGCCCCTGCCTTGTCTTCCGCTATGGTTTATGATACTAAAACTCATGGCTGTCTTTCAGTTGTTGCCAACTTCCTTTTTATATTGGATCTCTCTAAGTCTACTGTCCTTCCTTTCATTCTCAGACCTTCTCCCTAAGGACAAACAGACGCATGCCCTTCCTCCTGTCTGGGTTAAGTTCTGTTCAGTGTTCAGATCTCTATTTAAGAGTTATTTCTTCCGGGAAGTTTTCTAATTCCTCTGTCTTTTTGAATTCTTCCCATTGTTACATTCATAGCATTTTGTACCTCTCTTTAACACATCTATTATAGCAATTATTTAAGTATTTGTTTAATTTCTGGCTACTCTCCTAAGTAATCAATACTTTGAGGGCAAGGGCCATATCTAGTTCACTGCAGAATTCTAGCATATAACACAGTGTCTATCATATAGTGGTTGCTCAGCAAATATTTGTGGAATGAATAAATAAGTAAACTGAAAAACAGTAAGATTGAATCCTTTGTTCTTTTTAACTCTTTCAGTTGGGAAAATAAAATGATTGCACCAGAATTTTTTTTACATTAACCTTTCTATTGAATTTCTTCTCCTTAGTGTCTGGTGGAATCAATAGGGTCTTTTTTTATGTCTCATGAAATGACAATGTGAGTTTTTAAGACTAACTAGAAGCATTTTGGCAATGGGCTACCTTTAATTGTAAAATCAAAACAGTGAAATGTATTCAAATAATACTTTTTTAAAAAGAATTCAGACTATGAGCATTTTTCTCTGACTTAAAATGGAATACTGTTTTCTTACAAAAAATAATTGATGAATTATTATTTAATAAATAGTATGCACAGAAACATGGGAAATTGAACTTACTACTTATATTCACACATAAAACCTACTAGATGGGTAAGTAGTCCAGTTTGCTGACTCAGTTGTCTGAAGAACAAGGCCATATAACCACAACTTTAAGTATCTTCTTCTCTGTCCTGCCTTGCATCCCTGAGATTCCATCCATTAACATGATACCCTATATCCGTTTACTCTTTTTAAGTATTAAGACCTACATACTTTTGTATGCAAATTTCTTCCTTTCTGTAATGTTTTTGTATCCTTTATTTTGAGAAATCACACATCTTTTAAGAACTTGTTCTAAATGTAAGTTGTCTCTATTCACCAACCTTAATATGTTCCCCATATTCAATCTGTATCATGTCTCATCCCCACCAAGCCAAGCAAAATTAGTTTTTTCCCTCATTTCCCCACAGTACTTAGCATATCTGTACAATAGTGCATGTGACTTTGTGTAGGAATGTATTAGATTGTTAGTACTTTTCATTTCACCACTTTTTATAGATATTATATAGGATAAATGAGTGTAAATGTTCAACTTTTCTTTTTTGAGCAGTTGATTGCGGTGAAGTGGCTTTCTCCCAGTGAATATTTTTATACTGAAATTGCGTTCTCTGTAATATGAAACAGTATTTATAGGCATCCTTAAAGTTACCCTTTGGGTTGGCATGGGCTAATATTTGATACATATTGTTTGTTGAGCTAGATGCAAGGCTCTGTGCTTGTTTTATACTTATTTCCATGTTCCACTCCTTATTACAACTCTGTGTCTAAGTGTTATTATTTTGTAAGTGATGAAACATAGGCTCTGAGAAATTGAGTGACATTCTCAGGACCATACAGCTAATGGGTAATCAAAGCATTTTCATCTAATTCTTTCATGTCAGAGTTCAGACACTTGCATTTTGCCTTGCTACTGCCCACTATTTACCAATGACACATCTGTTACTTAGAAACACCAGATTGTTAGGGAAATTGATGTAACTCAAGTATTTTATATATATATATATATATATATATTTTAAATTTCAGAACTAGCTTGATTGTGATAGAAGACAGACCATGGTAGAGGTTGGGGATTCTGAGTAGATCCAGGGTCACTCAGTGCAGGTGGCAGTTGGTATAGGAAAGCCCTGCAGATAACTTTTGCAACAAATTCATCTACCTCATTATTTAGATTTTATAGTCAAAAGAATTAAACATTCACTCACTCAGCATATGTTTATCAACTGCCAGTTCTGTGGAGATAGTGATCAGTGGTTGCTGGTGAGCAACACCGTCGGGGAGATGCAGAAAGATATGAATAGGCATATCGCATAGAACTTTTAGGAGAGCTAAAATATTTTGTGTGATATTATAATAAAATATACATATTTTTATACTTTTATTCAAACCCATAGAATGTACAACACTGAGTGAACTCTACGGTAAAAACTGTTGACTTCAGGAGATTATGAAGTGTCAATGTAGGTTCATCATTGGTAAAAATATGTACCATTTTGGTGAGTGAGACTGGTAATGGAACAGGCTATGCATGTGTGTGTGTGTAAGGGCTGTATGAGAAATCTCCATCGTCCTCTCAGTTTTGTTGTAAACCTAAACTCCAACAAAAGAAAATATTTTTTAAAAATCATAAAGGAAATAAAGCTTAAATGATTTGTGGAAAGGAAAACGGTGTTATAGAGAAAGAATAGAGAAAATAGAGAAGGAATTCTAGTCTTCCATTTGGAAATCTCCATTTTTCATTCACTACACAAATGTGGAGGCAAAAGAATGACAAAAAGAGGAAGGATTAATTTGTGGCATAAGGAGAAGAGATAAGATGTAACAGAAATGGGAAAATGATAGGACATTAAGGTAGAAAAGGGAGGTCAGGGCCAAATTGTGATGAGCCTTTAAGACATGACAGGCTGTTAATGTGAAACTGGTATTTGGGGAATTTAATCTTGTGGCAGTAAGGAGTTACTTTCATATCTGAGACATAGGCCTCTTGAAGCCTGGAATGGTTGGTTAGTTACAGTTGAAAGCATGAGATCCATTCAGTAGTCATTGTGTATAGAGGAAGTAGACACAAACACTGAGATCTCACATCTGGACACTTTGGCAAATGTGTTGTCTTGGCTGTAATTGGAACAAAGGAGGAAAGTCAGTTGTTACCAGAGATGCCTGGGGGCGGCTTTCTTTAGTTTCAGTTGTTCAGGAAAATTCTACCAGTTTTTTAGGAATACCCTCTCAGTAGAAATGTGCTTTGGATCCCAAACCGATTGAGGGCTAAGTTAAATGTTGGATATGAGGGTAGCCAGAAAATAGAATTGTTAGGAAAGCATTTATCTGTAATTTTTATTTGCAAAAATCAGTCAACTGCTGCTCTTACATCAAGCTGTCTTGAGTTCAGCAAACAAGATGTGAAGCCCAGCAAATGATTGGTTGTGCTTACACTATTTTCGGCAATAACCTAGTTGTCTTTCTAACAGATATAGCCCGCTGAATACCTTGGCTTAACCTTCAGTTTGGTGAATGTAATTACAACACATTTAGAATGAAAATAGGGAGCTGCATTTTTATTGCAGGGACTAATTTGAAAGCAGTCCTAGTGACAAAATTCATAGATAATTCTGCTTTGGAAAAGTCCCACTTGAATTGTCCTCCTTATCAGTTAAAGGACTTACAGATGTCAGTGGAGTATGATTCAGATGGGTGTTTTTTGTTCCCAGTTCTCATTCTGTTTCGGTGAGGCAGTACCAGTAACATCTGCTTTAGTGCCATTGATGAAAAGGTTGCTGGGAAGGTGTCAGCACTCACGGGGTCAGCAATCCAATTTCCTTCCTAAGCAAGTAGAAAGCGCAGGTTAACTAATATGTGATGCAAATAAAGAGGGATATGGTAAAAGGAAAGAAATGAAGTCCTTTAGAAAGGGATAGGCCAGGTTAAAAAGCTTAGAAGAAAGGAGAATTAAGCAGTAAATATACTTCTGGGGACAGGATGGATTTTGGTGAGCTGAGAAGAAGCCAAGAGTGCAAGAATATGCTAATAAATAAAGCATATGTTAAATGGAATCCACACTCTTTTCCAAATTGCTTAGATTTTTAATCTTTTGAGTGGGAGAACTTCACCTTAAAAACGTTTGACTCCTCTATTCAAGATTTATAAGGTAACTTTTGCCTCCCTACCTTCATGTTTATGCACAGTTTGTCTTTTTAATTGAGCGATCCTCATTCTTCCCATGAGGTAGTGGGACAACTTCATTTTACTGACGAGGACACTGAAGCACAGAAAGGCTAACTAACTTGCTCAGAGTCATGCATCAGTAGCTGGCAGAACTTAAACTCAGAACATGCCAAAGAGACTCACTTAAAAATTCATAACAAAGTTTACAGATAATTAAGCCAATTAATGTCCTCTATGTCTTCATTATAGAATTCATCTGTGGCTAACTGAAAGGGACATTCTCAGAACAAGTTGTTGCAATATGTTTTCAAACAGAAAGAGATCTAGTCTTTACTGATATTGGTATTATTGTCTCTTGTATAACAGTTTCCCTGCCCCAAATATGCATGTGAAAAAATAATGTATCCTGTCAGCATGATGGCTACTGAAAGGATAGTGTAATTCATTGGTCAGTGAGGTTCTCAGCACAGATTCAACAGCTTTTCTCAGACAACATTTGGACTATTATGTTCAGATAAAAACCGTGCAATTAAGGATAGGATTGACTGATTTAGATTGTGTCAATCATGGGCAACTGGGACAATGTATTTTCAGAAAGCCATGTCTTAAAAGTAACAGTTGAAAGAAATGGGTGTGTTGATTCTGGTAAGTAGAATACTAAGGGGAAACATGGTAATTGTTTTCAGATATTTGAAGAGCTCTCATAGAAAAGGGAGTGGCCTAGTTTTCAGTTGTTCCAGAAGACCGGATTAGGCAGAAGTTAAAAGGAGGCAGATATTTGGCTTAAAATAAAAATTTAGCTAACAATTAGACCATTCAAAAAATATAATGGAGTGCCTTGTTAGATGGGGAAAATGAACAGGAACTCTTAATTGAACACCTTGTATTTTCCAGGCCCTGGAAAATGGCAGCGGTGCCATAAAGCAGGAAAAAGAAGAGATAAATTGAAAAGGCCTGGCACATTGTAGGTGCCTAGTGAATGTTCGGTAGTTCTCTTATCTTCCCCTGAGTCTTTCTTGTGTATAGTAACAACAATCTGATAACACAGTCGCTGTTTTTCATTATAATTGTCATTACCAACATTTTGCAGAGAACAGAATCTGCCCAAGTCAAACAGTAAAGAAAGGTGGTATACCTAGAAGTTGAATCCAGATCTATCTCCAAGTCTTACATCCATTGCACAGGGCACTACCATCTCTACCATTAAATTCTGTTATCTTTCCACTGTGGGTACTCTGTCAACAAAGATCAGAGAAGGAGGGACAGAATTTTGTGCATTGGGTGGGAAGTTGGTAGAAAATTTCTATTCTTTTTGACCCTTTCGTTTTTGTGGAGAGCGATGCTTCTCCCCTGGCAGATTATCTGTGCTATTTCATTATACTTTGACTTCTCAAAAGGCAGATAGTAATGTTTCTAACCTTCTAATGATAGACTTCGCAAGATATTTGGAAATAGCTGATACACTTCTGAAATCATGGGTTTATCTAAAATCTGTCCCTGATTTTTCTTTATAATTTATTCATTTATGACATTCCTTACTTAGTTTGTGTACAGTAGAGATTTGGAGAGTATTAAGGTAAGGTATAGAAAGTACTAGCATAGCCCCTATACACACTGCTTATCTTTCTTGCTTTTAAACTTCATCCCTTTGGTGCCAGATGCTTTTCACTTCTCAGAGTATCTTGTTAAAATGCGAAGATACTTGGGTGGTTTGTCTTAGGAGGATTAAAAGTTCTTAACTACCATCTCACCTATTAGATTTCATTGTGACTGGAGTTAGTTGATATTTCACAGGACTTCCTTGACTAACAGTTCTGCTTGTTGAATGATATCACAGAAACTATCTAGATCTACCCATTTACCTGAAGCTGCTTTTGGGGTACCCTCCATATAAGTCTTGTGTCAGTCTTGCTCTTGTTGTGTCTTTATTCTAATCTGCCAAAACTTTCATATTCCTGACTTATTTCTGCCAGAGTGCTTATTTCAAGAAGTGAATGGGAAAACAGAAAACATAGCTTCTGAACTCTGTAGCTAAGGGTGTCTGTTAAGTTATACTTATTTGACAAATTTCTTAACCTTTTTAAGCCTGACTTTATTCTATGCAATAAGAATACCAACATTCACAGGCAGGTCGAATGCAATGGTAAAATGTAGAGAATCCACCAGAGGGCCTGACACATAACAGAAGCTCAAAAATATACTTCTGAACCCAATTTTTAAAATCAAAACATTCTGGCAAATTGCAAATTTTCACTTGATTTCTTCTTTTAAAATATATTGATGTCATAAAGAATGTCATGCTGTGTTTGTGTGACTTCCGGTATGCAGTACAGTGCTATGGTCGTGGCAGTGCTCTCCTGAGTCAGCGGCATATATTGAGTCCTCATTTATGAGATGAATGATCTTGGGCAAAGTATTTAACAGCATCTGGAAAAAGGATATATTGATAACACCTATCCTTTGAGTTGTAATGGCTTTTAAATTAGTTAATACAAGTAAATTGCTAAGAATGTTAATTGTCACGTAGTGAACACATCATAAGTTTTCATGATGAAGACCTCTAATGATGTTTTTAAAAGTTAAATAATTTTCAGAGAAAAAACCATGTCCAAGAGACATTTTGCTGAATTATATTTCTAGTGGACTAATAAAAGTTGCTTTAAAATTAAAAGCTCAGAACATTAGAAAGCAAAATAAATAAATAAAACCCCTTAAAAAGAGCTACATTGAGTAAACATTGTGTACCAGTCTTTGACATGCAGATATAGAATATAAAATGATTAATATTTACATGTTTTCAGTTGGTATTTTCATTCAGATTACAAAACTATTGATCACCATTATCTTAAGCTCTACCTGTTTACTTATATAAGACAAGTGTATCCTTTAATTAGACTCATTAATCTCTGGGTTAAAGCAACTGGAATGCTGATATCATTAGTGTTTTGCTTAAATTTGGTTACAATTTTAACTAAAGGCTGTTCACCAGATGAAATTTACATTTATCCTGCTTCATGTATTCTGTTTCTTTTGTCCCCCAAGTGAGTAATGAACCTAGAAAAGTCATCTAATTAATATATAATACCAACTAGTATAAACTTAAGAATATATATACTTCTGTACTAATAAGAAATCAGATCAACTATTGGTAAATTCCATTTAGTCATGTTACTTTGTAAAAAATTCCAGGGTATAGATTATTATTTATAGGTAACTCTCAGCATAGTAATCTTGAAATATTTATTTATTTTTCCTGATATTTTAAGTTAAATAACTAAAAGCATAAGCCCATATGAAGGTTTATTAGTATTTTGAGTCTCCAACACTTCTGTTTAATAAGTATGTTTTCCTTTTGATATTATCCAAAAGATAAAAGAACAGATGGGACAAAGACGTAAGAACAAAAAAAGGGGGTGTGGGTGGAAGAGGAAAATGAGAGGGATAGGGAAAGAGAAAAGGAAGCTAAGGGGGAAGGAGCCCAGGAAGGGAAGTGGGTAAGAAGTCAGGTAGGTAAGAGGCCCCACATGATTTTCCATAATGCCTTCAAAAGGGAGGAAGTAATGGGAAGCAATCACTATCCAGCTGGCTATTCCATGCTGCTCTTCATGACCCAGCTTTTATTTGTCTTATGTATTGATTTTCTAAATAAGATTCTATTTGGAAAGGGATGTCTGCAGGTGTAGTTTGTAAAGTTGTAAGCTGGTGGGCTTTGCTGCCTGAATTTCTGGAATGGTGGGGAGACTCTCCTCTAGCGGTCCACTCTGGCGTCTAGGTAATTCTAGACGGAGATGCGTCTGCACAGGTCTCATTTAACACGTGTTGCGCCTGCCAGAACCAGGGGACACTCTTGGCCCATACTGACCTTCAGCAGTGAGTGTTAGAGAATGTATAAACTCTCTGTTTGGTTGAAAACGCCAGGGGCTACAGAACAAATTTCCCATTCATCAAGTTATCTTGGATCTTTCCTTTCTAGAGAAGACTGAGGAACAAAGAAAAGAGGAAGAGCACCAGCATCCTTATTCTCCTCGACCACAGCGGAATTGCCTCATTTTCTCGGCTGATAGTCAGATCCAAGTGCTGGGAATCAGTCTGTCCTTTCGATTAAGATTAACTACTTGATAATTTCATACTACTAAAACATAAAACTGTGGCTCTCTCTCACTTTAACCAGGCTTTAAGAATATCATAAAATGAAAAGGAAGAAATTATATGAATCTTTACCTCTCATTTAACCATATTTAATGAACTAAAATTTTCAATCCCTATGGTCGAGGACATATTTCATCCACTGTATGCTTCTGTCAACTTTTAGGGAGGAAAATGCAAATCAAAGTTTATATCAAATAGAAGCAAAACCAAACAAAAGTCAAGAAAATTCTCCATTTTTTATTATTTTCTGAGTTCATTAAAAGAAATGGCATTTTTTCATTTTAACTTTATCTCAAATGTAAATAATTATGAACCTATATTGCTAAAAAATCATTCTCCATATATGCTTCTATGTGCATGTATTATATTTTTCTAAAAAACAGATAGAGTGAACTTCAGGTGAATTGCAAAACACAATCATTTAATTTAAATGATTATTTGAATACATAATGAACATAATTGACCAATTGTATTGTTTATTTTCAAAGTCAGTAAAAATATACCACATGACACATACTCCAAATTAGGTTAACTTTGAACAGTATATGCTGTTATGTGTTAGGGGTACCAAGTGTTAAGGAGAAAAACAGAAATTAACCAAATTGTTATAAGGTGATATGATACTAATCACATAGATGCATGAATAAAATGAAACAGAGATAGGAAAGGTCCACAAATCTGAATGTGGGTAGTAAGTGAATGGTGCTGGTCCTATTTCTATTTCAAAGAATCCACTCTTGAACTCTTTTTGATTGACTAATTCCTTCCCAATTCTTAAGAATCACTCAGTGCTGGAAATGAACCATGACTTGCCTTTAAGCATAATTACCCAGCTCTGTTTTGTGTTGTGCAGAGAAAGCAACATGTATTTAAGTACTATACTTTTAAAAATATCAAATGTATTCATAAATGAGACATTGAATCTACAGTTTTTTAACTTTGGAAGGTTTTTCTTTTAAATCATGTATAATTATTATTTTCAAAATAAAAGTGAGTTTTTAACTTAAGTAGAAGGGATGTATTATTAAAAAAATAAAAAATCAAACCCCGAATTGTATAATATAGGGAAGGCAGTCTTTCCTCTCTCTAACAACCACTCTATTTCTTATGCAACTCAGAAATGCCTTTACAGTTTGGTATATATCCACTCAGAGTTATCTTTATACTTCTATTACAAAAGAGAGACACCTGTTGGTCAATCAACCAAGATGAGAAATCAAGTGAGAAATTGATGGATAAATGAGTTGTCAGAAAGTAAAACAGCTTCAAACACCAAAGACAGATAAAATAAAATTATGAAAATGAACAATGGTAAAGAGCAAAGATATGATTTAGAGGAAGACAAAATTAATAAAACAAGTTGATCTGACCTGATGTTTTTCTGTTTCCAAAATCCACTGTATTTTCTCCAAGAAGGCAAGAAATAAGGGCAAGTTCAAGGTGCAGGGTTATACACACATAATTAATCTAAGAAGGAAATAATCAAAACCTAGACAAACTATAGTGGAACTCATTTCCACTATTGTCTGTGAGTAGGTTGAGGTTAATCTGGACCCAAGCAAAAGTGTGCTATCGGAACCACGGAGGTTGTAGTGAGGGTAGAGAAGGTAGGTAGTATAGTCACTGAATAAGCGTCTAGGAGAAGAGGAGGCTCTTCAGAACCTTTTTGTGATTATTGAAACATATTTATGGAAAGCCATGTAGAAGGATTTTTTTAAGGGAATAAAATAGGTGAGAAATATGGGCAATGAGCAGTGTTTAGGGATCTGCTGTAAGGAATTTCTGACTTAACTGACTTTCATGTGCTGTATGTTATTTGCAGCTCCAGGTGATAGTAGCATTTTCAACTATTTATTCTTTCAGTTTTCATTCTTACAGTTCTGGGACCATGAGGGTATTGTTTCTGTAAGTATGGATTGGTTATTTGCTGTGGTATAGATGTTTCATCCCTAATTTCACATAGCCTACTATTTTGTCCCTCAAGAAGTTTGGATATCTTTGACCCAAGAAGAAAGGAGTGAAAGAGAAATACTTTACTATAAAGAAAGTTTTGTATTTTCTATGTTAAAAGTAATTTGAATATAAACTATACATTTTTATACTGATCCAAATGCATAACACATTTTAGAGGAATCATGTGCAATTTTATTCTTTAATTTGTTTATTCAGTAATTGTATTTTGAGTGCCTACTATGTGCCAAACACTGGAATGTTCTTTTTTTTTTAATTCATTTTGTACATTGAATATCTATCAATGCCATTAATGCAAGCTTATGTTAGTTTTCCATATGTAAGTTTTAGAAGTGGAAAAGTGCTGATTTCCTAATAGACTCACCAATCAGGACTGATCCCTTGACTCTACCCAAATCTAGTTAAACAAATAGTCATTAAAAATTGACTAACTCACACATCACATACACAACAACACTAAAATGTCAGCAGATTTTGAAGTAAGATGATTAGCAATGCAAATTTATGTACTTACCTGTGACTTACAATAAGCAGAATAAACAAAAACCAAAATCTCCAGAGAATAGCAGCCCTCCAAAACTCTGCTTTAAGGACTCTAAAGGACTCAAACCATAGTTATCTAAATCCATCAAAGGTTTTTTGCATTTGATCAGGACTTATCTTTTCTGTAAAACCTTCCCCTTACCCAGTCAAGCAGAATGATTGCTTCTTCATTATATTCCTGCCTCTCCCAGTATACACTTTATTTCATTTATCATATCATATTGCCATTATGTATGTACTTGGCCATCCTCTTGAGGTTAAGGATTGTGCACTGTGACTCACTATTTTTGAAACCTGCATCTTAACATTTTGCCTGGCACATGGTGGGCATGTGGTTTGTAAAATTGACTTATTCTAATTGTGTGAGAATAAGTAGTGATACCAGCACACTTGTAGAAAGGTAAAGAATCAGTAAGAAGGACAGAATTAAGGCTGAGCCCATCTCATTTATTTATAAGACCAAAGAAAAATAATGTTTCCTCTATCAGGTACAGTGATAAGGGAAAATAATTGGGCTTCAAAAATTATAACAACATCTTGAGCTCAGCACCAGAGACGGAAATCTTCTTAGCTCTGTTTTCCCCACTACTCTTTTATTACCTTACTCTCTCCTTTTAGATGCAGCTTTCTTGTGCAGTAAATGCTGATGTCTGTGACTGAGGCCAGGATAAGGTCCATTGATATAACAAACCATTAACTGAAAACAGCAACCCCCGCCAATGAGATCTATTGCAGGCTGTCGATTTATCCTCGGGTTCCAAAAATAATCAAACAAAAAACACCCAACCAACCAAACAAAAAACAACAGTATTATCCTAATGCTCAGTAATGACTGTGAGACCATGGATATACAATCTCTTGCCAGCAGTTCGCTTTACTATGGAAACAATCATCCAATCTCAGGGCAACAGCTGTTTTAAAGTTATAGCACATGTATTATTCACCTCTCACCTGCATGCATAGATTTGATAGAGGTAGTTCTCTGTGTGTGATCAATGTTATCTTTAAAATAGAATTATCAGGCTTCAGATATCTCACTAATTGTAGATAGCCTTCTAAACCCCCACTAGTCCCTGTACTGATAACTTTAAGGCAGGAAAAAGAAAGGGAGAAATTTAAAGAATGTAATTAGATAAAATCATATTGAAAAAAAAATCTAAATAAAGCCATATAGATCTGACTTCTGAAATGGACAAGTAGAATTAAAAATTGGCATTGTCCTTGAGCCAAGCTAAAGCTTTCAGATAAGGTAGAGCTTATGAGAAAGCAAGGCCAACCTATTTTTATATCTCAAGAGAAATCATCATTTCGTATATATGCCTTTTACATGAGGACTGGAGATGTGCCATTAACTGTGCCTTGCTGTGGCAGGACATGACTGGATTGTCGCTAGTCTGAAAGGCACATTCATTACAATGCACTGTAGCTGTCATACATAGAGAAGGATAGCTGTTATTTTAGTACTTAAGAGAGTGTCTTGATACTTTTTCATTCTTATAAATCTTTCTGTAACTACATAGTATATAACTTACTATTTAATACCATAAACTATAAAGGATATTTTTATGTCTCAAGATCAACTTCAGGACTCAGAATTTCTTTGAACGTAGCCTCTTTTAAGGCAGTTATGTAAAAAGTACAGAAGATATTAGAAAGTGTTTTCCTGCCCCACTCAATTTTTCTGTTATTTCGTGTATAAAAAAGCAAAGTTCAACCAGGTGAATTTGAGGATTTAATTAGCTTTATTAAACAATTCATAAATCAGGAGGCATCCCACCTAGCAAGCAGAGAGATCCTCTGAGGACTTGTACAAAATGAAAAGTTTTTCTAGACAGGAGGGTGGGGCAAAAAGTTATTAACAGAAGACAAGATTAGGGATTGTTTCAGGTAAAGTCACCCTTTATTAGGGGGAACAGGGGTCTTATATAGATGACCTCACTTGGGATCAGGAAATTCCAGACTGATTGGCTTAAGATTCCTCCCCTGGGAGAGGCTGAAACTGCAGTCAGGTAAGGCAGTAAGTGCCAGTTTGGTGACTTGATCCAGCAGAAGTGACCCCATGTTAGGCCTATGTTTTTCTTTTCAACACGTGCATCATTTCTGGATGAACCTAAGAGTCATTACTTGTGCATTTGAACCATTTGTAGGATTCTGATTGTATCCCAGCCTCAGTCTCTAAACTGTGCTTTACTGTGGGGACATTTGTCTTTCATCCCTGCATCACCAGTGCTTAGCACAAGGCTTTACCAGTAGTCACTAAATAATCATTTGTTTAATTTCTTCATGAGACTGTGTCTAAACGGAATGCAATTGCCCACACCTCAACCATACTAACTTCTTTTATATGGGTTTATACATTTTTTCCTTAAACATTGATTTAATAGATAGAAGGGAAGGAAAATAGTAGACATATTAATAATAATGGAAAAATGAACTAGGATCCATGTAGGAGAGAAGTAGGAAAATGGTAATTTGCCTTAAAATAGCAAAGTATGCAAGAGTCCAGCTGACCAAAATCCTGCAAATGCCTCTTGCCTGACCGTGCAATTGATCTAACCATCTTCGTTCCACATTTTCCTGTCCTTGGCTGGTCTGTTAGCTGCCCTAGTTTTACAAGGACTGCGTAGATAATTCAAGCCAGAGATTTGTTTTCCATAATGCTAAAATTATCAACTGGCAACTAACAACAATGTGTAAAGATCAGTGTATTTTAGAGAATGAATGAAATGTGTACTATGTGAGTTTCAATGGCTTACTCCTTGAAACAAACTTTAAGAAATCGGAAACCTAGAGCAATCCTCTACTTTTACTTTGAAAAACAAAATGGTTCTTTAAGCTTTGCTTCCATTACCACCGGGTTGAGAACAACAGGTGCTTCCTAATAAATAACACATAAGATAGATTATTTTACATTTTCACCAAATTCTCTGAGGATGCCCTGTAGTTACTATGACATTTTCTTTTCTTCCTATTTCAACTTTCAACTTGTAACTTGACTTGCATAAAAAGGGCTACACTGTTATCAGTCTACTGAAGTTTTAAAATCTAGGATTTTCTTATCACTACTGTCTCAGATTTTGCCTCTTCTATACTCATTTGTTAACTGACCTCATAACCTTTCTCTTCAATTCATGACCAAACCTGAACTCTCTCTGAAGCACAATTCTCATTTTACTTTTCTTAATTAAAATGTTTTTCAAACCACAACATCATTTACAGTTGGAATCATCTCATTTCTTCCTCCTTGAGTATTTCCAGTTTTATCAAAATATTAGGACATGTTGAAAATAGCTCTGGTTTCTCATGAAATTCTGCCCATTATATATCAAGCTTACTTCCTTTTGAGAAATTTAGTCACAAATTCTCTGCATTCTGACGCACTGATACAAATTAAAACTGCATCAATAACTGAGTCTCAAGCCTTTTTCTCCTTTCTTTGATTTGTGTCACAAAACAATTAATATTCTGTTGCTTTTGTATCTCCCTAGCACTTAATTCCAAAATATACAACTTAGATGTTTTCTCTAGAGTTTTATGCAAACTTTGGGGATTTTATTAGAATCTGAGAACTTTCTTAAATGTACCCATGTTATACCCTCCATTATGAATTCTTTAGAAATAGATCCCAGGAGAAAGCTTGGCATATAGCAAATTAAACAGGAACAAGTTTAAAAAAATCAATTTAATAAGTGGGGAGAAACACAGAAGAGTTGTTTTGATAACTGCGTGCCTCTGGTGCAGAGAGTAGCACGAAGCCAAATGCCAATTGCCTTCAGTACCTTAAAAAAATATCTCATATTAGAGCTCAGGAAATGCCTCACAATTGTTTATTCTCAGTCTAATTCTTATAATGCAGCAATCAAGGTGACATTTGCAGTCAGGGCTGGGGCACAGGCCCACTTCCCCAATAACATTGCTTTTGATGTTTATGTAGAAAAGAAACAAGGTACTCTTTCACAGTCCTAGTAATTGTGCTGGAGAATTTCATATGTAGCTTTAGGCCCTATTTTTCTATCTATTTTAATGAAAGTAAAATACACACATGCATTTGTTTCTTAAACATTTAAATTTAATGATTAGCCTTTATGAGATATGTGCCTGTAATCTCACTAATGTAAATAGTTTTATTTATGGACAAAGTTATCTTATTTTTAAACTGCAAATTTGTATAATTGACCAGGTCATATGACAACATAATAGTGTGATAGTTTACATAGTTCATTTCTCTGGAAATACATATACATTTTTCTCTGATGTGTCAGAGAATTAAAGTGTCTATTTTTTCCCCAGTGATCACTAATAACAACTCGCTTTTTACATAAAAACAATCGTAAGATAATGAGAGCAAGTACTTATATATTTATAATGCTACTGATGGCTGAATATATGACATAGTTCTAAACTCTTTACATACATTAACTTACATAATCATCACAACACTACTAGGTGAGAGTAAACAATGTCCCCATTTTACACAAGAGAAGACAGAAAAGGTCTGAAAAGCAGAAAGGTTCCATCATCTTCACTCTGAGTTTCTTTGCTGTTACCCTGCCCAACATACCTTTTTTCACTACTAACTGTAGTTATAGATACCAGATGGGTCCCATGAATTTGCTTAGGATATTCTGAGTTCCATTTCTCATTTCCTTTTCCCACAAGCTCAAAGAATGATTATTGCCTCATATGTTTCTCATCTATAAAAAAAGGACAGTAGCAATATCCACCTCACAAGGCTTTCATGATGTTTCAATGACTTGCTATATTTTAAAATTACTTAGTACAGCTAAAAAATTGATAAGTAAAATCAAAAGTGTCATATTTTTATTGTATTATAACATCAGACCTTCTCTAGACATAGTTTTCCTTTGGATTGCACCCTTACATATCCTCTGAGAGGGTCTGTTGTGAAGTTATAGCGTCTGCTTTTTGGAACAGAATAAAATATGGAGAGGTTCTCCATGTGGAGGAAGAGAGGAAGAAGATTAACGTCGTATTTGGCAGCTGAACAGACTGAGCTGACCATATTGTCAGAATTTGTCATAAGAGAGTTTACGTTTGTTTCTTTAATATCTAATTTTGTTGGACACCAATGTCCTAAAATTACTTCTACTACTGAGAAAGCTTCATTAAATGTATATAACCTATTCAATCATTCAGTCAACATTTATAACCTATAATGTCAGTCATAGAGGGATACAAAAGTAAGCGAAGTATATTACTATTACATAAATGTTTATTTAAATATATTTTACAATTATCTTCCTGAAAAACTAGAGTTTCTTCTAGATTCATGACTCTTTACTTACTGAACTATGAAGAGGCACGCACTTCAGAAAAATCAGGGTGGCTCTCACCTCTTCAACTTCCTTGCGTCACCTGCGTTTGTTAATGTGAACTTGATTGTAACACAATGAAGATACAACCACTGGTATAATTCCAATCTCCAGGGAGCAGAAAGTGTTTCTTTTTTAACTGTATAATTTTAATTTCTGAGTGCTGAGCAAGAGTAGAATTAAATCAATGCAATAGCTAGTCTATAAATAAGACTGATTTTATATGAAAAGTCTATCTTTGTTCTACAACCCTAATAACTATGTCTAGTTATCTAATGGCATTTCAGTTGAACCATTTAATGTGTTTTTCACAAAGTATATAAAAATCATATTTACACAATAATCATAACCAGGCAGTTTTAGCGAAAAAAATGTGTTTCCTATTGGACATCACAAATAACTCTCCACTTGTGACCTGGAGTTGTAATCATTTTTCCAAAGTCACAGAGTTTCTTTAAATGAAGTGGTACTGGAAAGAATGTCATGCATGGGACTGATCTTCAAACGGAAAGAGGAAACACTTGGAGGAATGAACCTTTGCTTGCCGGTGTGCGTTAACTGATCTAAAGAGCGAGAGACCACTGTCCTAAGTGCTGAATTAATTATTTAATATTTTTGCGTTACTTCATTAACTTTTAAGATACGCTTTGAAAAATGTTTTCTTATGATAAAGTAAATCAAGTTTACTTGGAAAATATAGGCAAGCAAGAAGGCAAAAATCATTTTCTACATCCACATTATCTCCCAGTATAATATCAGCTGTTGTCAATTTTTAAAAAATTTTTTTCATTCTTTTTGCCCTTATACAATAGATGAGATAATTTTTGAATTTTAACCAGTTTTCCATCTAGTATTTCTCTAAACTCTTTGTGCATTCCTCCTTTCAGCTAGTGTAATGGTTCTCAATCTGGGATAGTATCTCACTCTGCGCAGGACATGTAAAAACATCTGCAAAAGCACGTTTGGTGGTGGTGGTGGTGGGAGGAGATTTGTGACAATACTGCAAGTATATTCACTGCACCTCAATTTCTGATTGTTCCTTCAAGTTCCATGGAAATTAGATGCATTTCTAAGGAAAAGCCAGTGAAGTGGGGATGTGGACAACTGTGTATTAGAAAAAAGAGCCTAAAATAGTGCCTAAGTGTGAGTTAAGATACCTTTAGTTTATTGCAGGAAAAAATAAAATGAAGTGGTATGTCTTCCATACGTGAGATTTGGAAAAAATTCATACCTGCCACACCAGCCAACCTTAATGTCTTTCTCTCTGTTCGTTCCCTCTCTCCTGCTCTTGCACTTCCTCCCCTCTCTCAGTTACCCCAAAATAAATGTAATTATTCTTTATATTCTGTGTTCCCTTTTTTTAGACAGTTATAACATTTTGGAGACAGATGTCTTTTTCAGTTTTGGGAAAGTTAGTGAGGAACTCATGCTGGGAACTTGATGCACTAGCAGTGATTACAAATAATGGGCTTACTATTTTAATAGTATTTCTTTTCAATTGCATATTTTGTTTCAGCTTCTTCAAGAGTATTATCCTTAATACTTTTTAGATAATATTTCCTGGAGTTTATTTTTAGAGGAGTAAATTAAGATGCCACAACTTCTGGATGGAGTGTCTGTTGATTAGCCATGTGGTTCTAATGGCATCATTCATCTGATGCAGGTTTCTGAAAGAGTGGCAGGTGCAAATACCACTAATATGTATGACCTAGAAGGGCATAGGCTTACTGATTGACTTCATTGTGATGATTACAAACCTTTAATATTAAGTCAAGGTTTTATTATCAGGCTTCATACTAGGTTTCTCTAAGCAACTTGTTCTTCCCAAGGAGGATATTTCAGAATAATTAAAACACTCAACAGGAATAAACTACATAAGATTCACCTCTTATGTAATGTGGATGAAACAAACAAAAAAAGTAAACAAGATATTAATGCACTTAAAAATGCACAGTTCAGTGAGGAAGATTGCACTTAAATACTAACCACCAGTCTAAAAGTTCCTTACATATTTGTTATAACTTTTCTTCCCTAAAGTGGGAAATGAAATCCCCAAACATCCATTTTATTAGGATAATTTTACTTTATAATTTCAAATTCATAAAATGTGTTTTATGAAGTCAATCAGAAAAATAGGACTAGTTAAGGAATATAAAATGTGAAGTCAGGTGGACATTTGTACATAGTCTATTTTTTCCCCCAGCTTTACTGAGGTATAATTAATAAGACATTTGTATACAGTCTTCTAAATTAGCTTCTGATTTATTTTCCTACTTGGTTTTCTTTGCTGACAATTAGCAAAATTAATATTCACACACACTTATGGTAGCAAATGGCAACCAATATTATTATTTCATGATACTGTTTTCAACTAAATAGATTCAGGACTTGAAAGAGCAGTTGACTTTTGTTTTTTGTTTTTACTTTGTTTTGTTCTCCTTAACTGAACTACTGATAGTACAACAAAATTGCTCTGGTTGTTCATGATTATTATAAAATTGAGACAAAAGATATCCAAACTGAAAATAAGCAATAATACACCATTATTAGTATATTATGTAAGAGCATTGCCTTTTACATGTTTATAGTACAAAATTGATTAGATTAGAACATGTGTCAATGCATCTGCTTGCATTTAAGTGAGTACTGGCAGTAAAAAATTTTTTGCTAAAAGGAAATACTCACTTGTGATGTTTTTTCAAAAACAGATCCACAGGAGCTTCCCAATCAACCACACGTTTATTTTAAAAACCGAGTAATAGATTTATCAGAAAGAGTTTATTGTATGGCTCTGTAAAAACAAGTTACCCTGTTTTCATAACTGTTAGCATCTTGTGATTTAACATAATATTTGGCTTACAACTCATCACTTTCTTTCAATTTTAAATCTGTATGTGTAAAATGTACTTAAAAAATGAATATGAATCAATCATTCATGTATTCTTTAGTTCAGGCAGCAGATATTTGTTAAGCACTTTTATCTATGAGGTATACTACTTAATACTGAGGTTCCTGAAGTGACCAAACATGGCCAGAACCCTGCTCACAAAAAGCTTAAAGTCTAGGATAAGGTGAAAGAGACCTGAAAATACAGAAACATAAATGAATGTGTAAACCAGGAAGAAAATGAAAGCCACAATTGCTAAGCAAAGAATTAAGATGGAAGCAATAGAGATTTAATGGGTCTAGCTAATTAGATTCAGGGGTCAGGAAAGGGCTTTCGAGAAGGTGACATTTAAGATGCACCCTGAATGAGAAGCAGCAGCCAGCTTCCTGAAGATCCGGAGAACATTCCACACAGAGAGATGTCATTTAACATAACAGCTCGTATGAAAGCCCTGAACCAGGATCAGACTTGGCTTGGGGCTGGAGAGGTAGGAGAGACGAAATCTATTTGAGTGTGGAATTTATAATGCAAATGACAGAAAACCTTAGGGTGTTACAGCAGGAAAGGAAAATAATTGGATTTATGCTTTAAAATGAAAATTCTGGCTATGAAGAATGGACTGAAGAGGGGCAGGAATGGGACAAAGAGACCATTGTAATTGTTGTAGAGAGAGATGGTAGTGACTGAGATCATATTATAATTTTAAGAGTAATCTGGTCATAGTTGTGAAATAAAAGAAGCACATTTATTTATAGAATGCTCTTGTGAAATTCTCCTCTACTACTTTGTTGACCCTGACAATCTTTGTTATATTTTCTTCTATATCTAGATCTTTGGGTCAGATGAATAACTTGGTACATGTACAAACAGAAACACAAAAGGTAGGGAATTTTAGGCCAGTTTTTTTAATAGTTATTTCAGTTTCCTCATATGTAAAATAAGGGTCTTACATTATTAGATGAACTCCACAGTCCTTTTGCTCTATATACCAGACAAGTGCAATAAAAGTTTAAAGAGAAAAATGAAAAACTGATACGAAAGGGAGGAATCAGAGAAGTGCCTCTGAAATGCCTCATGATTGCTACAAAAGAGAAAATCTTTTAAAACCAAATTCACATTCTGGCATGACTGACAACTAGAGGAATGGGTTTTAAAGTGTGGGACAGTTTGCTTACTCAGAAATTCATAGAAGGGGGTTATTCAGCTGTTCTAAAATGTTCTTTGGATATCAGACACATGAATTAATTATAGCCCCACAACTCTTTGGGAGTCCATACAACACCATCTTCCTAAAGAATCATCTATAAATGTGTTAAAAGTTGAGTAATTTTACTTTTGCCTTACTCATTGCCTACTATTCCAAACTTATAATTCCAAAATTCTAAGGACTTTTTTTCTTTTTTCTCTCTGTGCCATACTGTGTTTTCTAGGACCTAACATTTTCTTGGGTCTGAAACCACTGTACTACTTTCTCATCATTTGTCTTAATGTGCATTAGCAATGATCAAATTCCTTACATTGCTTTATTCCAAGTAGAACCTTCAGTGAAGCTTGTAAATTTTAGAGATTAGAGATTAAATGTAAATTTTAGGATTCCCTATACTTTGTATGTTGAACTTAATAGCAATGGCCTATCTGTTATTTCTTTAGTAATAAGTTTAAATTGAAAATTTTGTTTAGTCCTTCCTTTCACATGACAAGCATCCCACATAATAGACATATTTGAATGATATTGAAAATATATGGTACAGATTCACTAATTCCTAATTGGAAAACATTTCAAAATAATTCTTAATAGTTTTTGAGTACTTCTCATTTTAAAAATGAAATCTTCATTCTAACACAGGTGTATTTATCTGAAAAGAGATTTCATAGGAAAGATAGAAACTCTAAAATAAAAAATAAGGGAGACAGCAGTGGATTATTTCCTTCAGATTTTTTGACACTTTAAATTATTTCCTGGAAGCTGTTCTAAGCTATGAGAAAAGAAAGCCAATATATCCTCAAACAAGTATGATTTCAAACAAATATGATTGCTTTAAAGGAAAGGACTGTGATCAGCTTTATGAAATCAATCTGCTAATAATTCAGATATTTAAAGAAATTTCTGCTGGGTATTTAGGTAATTCATATGGACTATGTGCCTTTTCATATGTTAGGTGCCAGAGTCCCTGATTCGAACCACCATGTCCATTGCTTCCTTGTTGGCAGTGATGTTTCTTATAGAAATAAAGAATTGTGCCAGCTAGAGAGAGCAGGTGATGAGACACTGAGACTCTCAGCCATCCCTCAGGGAACTGCCGACCAGGATTTTAATCTCATTTCTGCCATTCACTGGTTCTGTGACATTTGCAAGTTTGCCCCACGCCTGAGTCTCAGGTCCCAAAATTGGTGATCTTGTGTGATTATTAGAATTCTGGTGATAGAACATAGATGAACATATCCTTCATACAATCTTCCTTCCACAACGATTCTAGAATTGTTATTTAATCTTTAAAATCGATGCCTTCTTTGATAAACATAATCATTCCAAGCCTCCTTTAATGTGATTTAACTTTTCATTTATGCCACACTATAAAATGAGATGACACCTGTTACAGAATGCTTCCATTTATTAACATCTTCGAAGACCACACAGTTCAGTAACTCTTTGATGTTGTTACTTGATTTGTCCTTTACAAAGCTGCAGGGTTTAGTTTCCTTGATGGCCTTTACCCACCAGATACTAATTACATGAAATTTCCACTTGTTCCTGGTTCAGAGATGAGAGCAGATACATAATAACAACAAGAACAAATAAAGAATATTATCAATAATGTATTAATATTATATTAATAATGTCAAATTATTTTTTTTAGCTTTTGTGCCTTACACAGTACTATTTTCAGCTGACTTTCCTCACAGTTCTATGAAGTATTATCGTTATTCCAATTTAACAGAAGAAGCAGCTGAAGTTTGGAGAGGTAAAATAAATTAGCCAAGATCACAGTACATGGTAAAACTAGGATTCTGACCCTTTTCTGCTTTGAAAAATGTAGCCATGATAGCTTCCATGTCATTACAAAATGTAGAATTAGAGCGTTACTGGAATTTAGTTCTTTAAAATATTTAGAGCAGCAAACATATTTTATAGACAAGGAAAGTTAATGCAAGCATCTAGTTGGAACTAAGACTAAGAATCTCATCTGGCCTCCTGTTTAGAACTCTTTTCACTAGAATGCAAATTTTCACCTTTCAAGCTGTTTGGACTGTGTAGAGTGCTAACACAGAGGAACCCAGCAGGGTGAGGATTGTTAATAGATTTTACTAATTCACCAAACATTTGTTAAGCACTTACCACGTACCAGGAGCCATGAGGTAAGGCAACAGGAATTGGTAACAACACTGTAGCTATAGAATGTGGTTCAGAAGTTGGTGACATGAGTTATGGTTTTATAAATTGTATTCACTGGCTTACATAAATATGGACATACAGTCTACTCACAGCAGTAAAATTATCTGTGTGGAAATGTGCTTTAGTTTCTAAGAAACATAGGAAAAAATGTTGCATACTCAATATTTAGTGACGTGTATTTCGCTGATGGCTTTAAAGGATATTTTGTATGTGTGTTAAAGCCATAAGAGATTGGTATCTTACTAATAGACACATTTCCTCTATAGAGGGCTATAGTTGTAACAATTTACAGATGTTTTAAGGATCCGTTGTTCTGCATCATTGATGCACATTCACTGGTAGATGCACATCTTTCCCAGAGGATACACATTGATGTGACTGGATGAGACAAATGTTAGGGGTGTGGGTAACATCTTCTGGCAGGCTATGTTTGAAACAATTGGAAGCCCTGCCAGTAGTCTTATCTAGAATGTGAACAGTTTGGCTTTTGGAGTCTAGCAGTTTTATATTTGGAAAAGGTACTTTGCATTAGGTTTAAAGACTCCTGTCATGTGATTTTCAGGTATCATCTGGCCATTGATCTCTTTTCTCAACATTTTTGGGTTTGGAAGAACAGGGCACATTTTTGCTTTAATTTTTTGGCCTTATCCCCACATTCTTTCTATACTCATTTGATACAAAGAGCAGCCACTTTATAAGAACCCGCTATATAAGCCATTTGAGCATAAGACATGCTCAAATACTCAAATTAATTTTATTTTTGGTTCCACATCAGCCACTTGAAAGTTGTGTGATACTGGGAAATTAATTTAGATACACCGGGCCTTCATTACCTCATCTGTGAAAGTAAGTGGATAAATCTATAATAGCTTAAGCAAAAAGGGAATTCATGATAGTGATATAATACTATTTCATAAAACCCCAACAAGAATTTTTTTTTGAGGGGGGGGAGTAAGACCTCAGGAAAAAAAGATCATGGCAATATTGTATCCATATCTCATTTTGATTTCTTCCTATGTGTTGACTTCATTAACTTTCTCCATACCGTGATATCATCAGCTTCTCTCACTTAGCAGTGGAAAACATGAGTATCAGCAACTCCTTTGCTTGTATGGCTCAGTTAGGACCAAGTAAAGTAAAGGAAGACTAATTTTTTAAGCTTCCTTTCCCTAATTAACTTTCCCTAATTAACAGGGAAGCAGTCTGATTGACCCCTGGATATGTCAACAGATGACTTCAACACCCAACATAATCATGTCAATGCATTAGGACATGGGTGAGAGAGGACTGGAAAAATTCTCACAAGTAGAGTTCTGGACAGATATCTATTTTATCACCTTTAATATATTTTCATAAAAATGGTGTCAAATCACTTATTATATCTGGAACAAGTGATCCTGATATAAAAATATTGAAGGTAATACAATAAAGCTAATAATAGCTATATTTATTGGCATCATATATCTCAGACACTGTTCTAAAAACTTCCTATGTGTGAGCTCCTTTAATTATCACACCAGGTGATATGAGGAAGGCTGGGCCTTCATTTTTCACATAATAAGTGTTCAATAAATATATATTTTTGGAGTGTAAAATCATTTGTCTTACTATAGGTATAACATAATATACATAGGTCTATGGATGTGCATGTATCTACCTGTCTTTTTGTAGAGAGAAAGGAGAAAGATTGGAATGAAAATAGCCCAAAAATGTTAATAGTGGTTATTTATTTTTTCTTTTTCCCATGTCTTTTCTTTATATGTCAAGTTTTGTGCAATGAATATGTATGTTTTTACTGCTAGAAAACTAAAAGCCTTTGTATTTTGTAAAAAGCAATGGCATCATTTAGTCTGGTCTCTTTTGGACTATCTTAGTAACTGTTGACACAGGAAAATGACAAAGTAAATGATGTTAAAAACTCTTACAAACAAACCTATGGGCCTTCTATTATGAAAACTTTGGAAGTAAGAGCGCTCCATGTGTCCACATGGGGTTAAGTGCCACCCCCTTATGCTGTCGTAGCACCAAATGCACATGTACTTCACCATATTTACCACATCGTATTACCTTCTCAACATTTTTTTCTCCCTCACTAGGTCAGGATACTCTGAAGGGCTGGTGACATGCTTTGATTATCTTTATATTCCTAGTATTTGGAACAATACCTGGAATAGAGTAAGTGGTCAATAATTGTTTTTCATTAAAAGATGCTCAAGAAATACAGAGGTCTCTCTGTCTCCTTCCAAGATTCCTACTGGTGGAAAACTCTTTAGAACAGATCTACCCTCACCCAGAACAGACTCCTTTCTCAACTTTTGGTCAGTTCTTTCCACAATAGATGCACAGATGCCTGGAGCTGGAAAACCACTGCTTTGAGGGAGAATCCAAGCTACCATTGCCTACCTGTGTTTGTTGGAAAGGTTATCTTTCTAGAGAATTAACATGTTTTGTGCTTAAGAAATGTTTTAACTCAGTGGATCTGAACAGCAGGAAAAGCCTTGGGTTTGAGGAGCACTGGAGAGATGCATCTTCCCACAGTGAAGGAGGAATTTGCTGAAGAAGTGGTGAAGGCATGGTACTGTTTTTGAAGGGCATTATTTACATTTCCTGAGATGAGGGAATCTCAGCTCTTAAAGTTTCCATTTTTATTTTTAATATACTTCTATTACCTTATAGTTTTTCCTATGAAGATGACCTACAACTGTCAAAAATGAATATGCAAAGAGATGACCTAAGACTGCTGTCTGTTTCCCTGTTCGTCAGTCAGATATCAGGCTCCACAACCTAGTGTCAAGCTGAAAGGGTCAAGAGTGTGCAGAAAGAGGTTTAGTATATGCCTGGTTATCATCTATTATCAAAAGCTCTTATTTATCATCCATCTGTATTGAGTGCTAAGAGAATGACCTATATAAATACAGCCTTTTATGTCTGAGATATCACAAAACAAAGACAACACACATGTAGGACTGTTAAGCTAATACTATATAATCTTTCATTAATGTAGCATTCTCACCTTAAGTAATTTCAAATATATTATTTGATAATGTTTAAACTGTTAGGAATTAATAAATAAAACAGGCAGGATGTACTCCCTACCCCAAATTTTGTTTCTCTGTACAGACTGATGGTGTCATATATGCACCAAGAGGGCAGATACGTTAAAGAGAATGAAACAAACAGAAGACAGGGATAAAGGAAGATAAAGTTTATTCAGTATCCACTACAGTCCATCCCTGTGCCTTCTAATCTATTGACCCATATGGCACTTCTGCAGTTTTACAAATGGGAAATATGAGACCCTGATTTTAAATAAATTACCTAAGCCATAATTTGTATATGGGGAAGCAGTAATCATACTTAAGATTTCAGTATCTCACATACCATGCTCTTTCTGCAATCTTTTCTCCCAATTAAGGATGATAGTTAAAAAAACAAAGTTTAGATTTAGATTTGCAATATGAAAAATATAAACACTGTTATACATATTTAAAAATCAAATGTGATTTTTTTCCACTATTCATTATTTTAGCATTCTATAGGTGACTACTTTAACACATTTGTGAATTAAGTTAGGTTTATTATGTCTGTTTTTCAAATGAGGATATTTGACCACACCCATAAATTATGTAGGTGGCAGAGCCAAGATTCAGACCTAGGTCGAATTTCATAAGTGCTATGATTTTCACTAAAATATTGTAACTTTTAAAATCTTTACCCGTGGGTAATCAAGAGTCAGTTCTTCAGTCCAGAAATATTTCTGCAATAAAAGTCTAAATCAAATTTGTTCACAATAATTTAGGCAAGAGCATTTTTCCCAAATTGTAATATTCTTTATCTGAGAATCTGAGTAGGTGGTAAATTGCCCTTATCCCATGAAAAGAAATTTTTTCCTTTTGTGGATGTTCAGCCTGTAAGTAGGTGTTGCCCGTTATAGCTTCCCATAGCTGTCAGATGCACTCTATGGGTTAGCTCATTTAATTTGTTCTCATAAGTGGATAACTTTATTGCCTTTATCGTTTTTGTTTCAGTGCTCTGAATTTCCTCTAATTTGTTGAGTTGTCCAATAGAAGGGGGTAAAGTGGAGTAAAGTAATAATCTTCTCATGAAAGTCATTTTTTCTTCCTATTTATCTTTCCTTATATGTGTGTACAATCGACTCTCAATTATTTGCACAGATGAAGAGGGAGCACTGTGCCATGGATAATACAAAAGTCATTTACAGAAGATTTACCATGATTATCTTTTGTGCAGGTGATATTCCCTACATATTCTTCAACTATACTCATGAGGGAAGGGAAAACCTGTAAGTGCACTCAGTGTCAAAGAACAACCAAGTTAGAGCACAAATAATTTTTCTTTTCCTGTGAATAATCCATATAGAGAAAAACAGAGAATTGAATGTATAAAGTCACTCTGGAAGGATATGGATTATCCTACAATTTGGGGTGCAAAAGTGAAAATCAGAATTTGGGTTTAACAATAATCCTTAGATTTCTTTCCGTTTATAAGTCTGTCAATATTGAGACATGAATAAAAGTCTGTGAATACTTATTTAAAGGAGTTTCTGTAATGCATTATGTAAGGGATCATGCTAACCTCTTTTGTCAATCTGTTTTTCTAGGTTTGTCTGGCTTTGTCACTTGTAATAAATCCAAACCGTCTTTTAACACACCCTTGCCTTTGTAGTATGCGCAGTCTTTCGTGTAGTCCCTTTTTATGTCCCAACTTACATCTTCTTGACTATTTTACAATCCCTATGTTTATGATGCCTTCCAATTTAGTACCATTTTTGAATTTCATTTGTGTGTCATTAATCCATTTTACATGTTAGTAATGAAGATAGTAAAACTCAGGACCTAAATCAACCTTAGTGGCAGCTTGCTCCTCCCCTTAACTCTGTCTGTTGCCATTTATCATTACCCCTTGTTTACAGCTCTTTAAATGTTTTCAAACCATCTAAGAATAATCATCTCCAAGCCAATTTGAATTAATTTTGTAAGTCAGAGCTTATGAAACATTGAATTAAATACTTTAGGAAAACCCAAATATATTATTTGTGCTGCACTCCCTTTTTACCCATTAATTTTGTAACAGAAAGGTAATCTGGTTTGTCTGTCATGATTTGTTCTCACTATATCCATACTGCTCATTTATTACTCATGGGCTTTCCCTTATCCTTTTCCATGTTCAGATGCTTTATCTTAATGGCTTCTATTAGTAAAAACAAATGATACCAGCTTACTTCTTGTACAATCAATCATAAAAATGTTCGACTCATTCATTTGTTCATGAGTAGATGTTGAGGACTTACTGTATGTGTTTCTAATGCCAATCTTAGTTTGACAAATAAGCACACTTACAGCTGATTGACACATATTTGGTTGATCAAGACCAGAGAAGGGGATATCTGATATGTGATATTCTTTCTCTTACTATTTGACACTAGTTCCAATGTATATTTACAACTGCATGCACATATGTATTATTTAATTATAGTTTTCACTTTTTTTTGTTATATTCTTACTTTTCTCTGGCATACTGCTTCACATATATTTCTCTAACATTTTAGGGACACCAAAATTCTTCATAATATTCCTAAAATCATTGTCCCTTTCAGGTCTTTAAGACTACATGTCATATGAATCCACTTTGTGGAAAATAGCTATTCATATAAAAAGTCAAAAATGCTTTGAAAAACTGCAGCTATTTTCATCCATAATGAGTCTTTAATTTAAAAAAGGCCCTGTTCTAATACCACATATGCCACTTTACTAGGCCAAAATATGCAAATGCTCTCATAAAATATTATTTTATAGTCATCTTTATTTCTCAATTTCTTTGCTCAGAATTTACATTTATTACTTTAATTTTAACATCATTTGAATAATATTGCCACATTTAACAGGCAAATAAAAATCTCCTTGAATTTTCTCCTTGTTTCTTAAAAAATAAACCTACATTTTAAGAGAAGTAGGTATTTTATACAAATATAAATACTTAACAATTTATAATTAAGTGAATTAATTGCTACACATATAGTCTAAGTCTAGAGCCAAAAGTAGTACATGAATACGAATATGGTTTCCTTACACAATAAAATTCTCCCTTTCGAGAGATCATTGGACTTGCAGTGGCTCATCCCATAGAATGTCACTTACTAAAAAATGATTTCATAAATATGAAAAATATCACCTTGCTTTTTATCTTCTAGGTATTCATTCTTTAATATTATAATTGTTCTTTGGAACCTTTGCAAAGAACTTTTATACCCAATTTTTGTCTACAGTTTTATTCTCATAAGCAAATGACGAAATATCTTTTTAAGTCTAACGAAGGCTGGAGTTTGCCAGTTTTCACTGGCAATGTATTCATCTCAAGCATAGATGGAATGTGAATGTTTATAGGTTCAGCTGCAGTCAGTGACCATTTGAAAAGAATCATCCAAACTATTTCCTATTGTGTTAGAAGCAGGCGAATGTGAAGTGTATGGCTTTTGGAAGAGCATCCCCCCAAGGACTTGCATCATTTTAATGAATAAACTTGTTGAGGCTCAAGCACAGGAGGAACTCTTACCGAAATATTTAACATTAACACTAGTCATAAGGTGAAAGGAGCATTGTGATTTTGCTGGACATAATGATTTCTACCCTTGATGTAGTGTGATGGCAGTATATGATTTGTCACATACTATCATCCAGAGAAAGCTTTTTTATTTCTAATGTTTTGTTTCCTTTGCTTTTTTCTTTTTTAATGCCCCAGTTAGCACTCTTTGCCATTTTTTATATGGTACACAAACATTACAGAAGATTCTAGAACATTCTAGAATTACTTCCCAAGACAGCAATGACATTTCATCTGACCTAAACCGCTTGTTAGCAGTTTGGTTGATCACTGTGACAAAAAACTACCTTCCTCATCACCTCCCTTTCTATTTGTTCAGCAACTGTTTTACAGATAATGTCTCTGCTTAATCAGCATAACCTTCTACAGTTCTTTGAAACTCTTGTTCTGTGAGCCATGACTGTGAGAAACATTTTATAACTTTGTGTGAGATGTGTCTTATTAGCCAGAAAAAATAAAAAGTTAATAGACACAAAATGTCCAATACTGACTCTACACTGCCAACTGATACACATGCTCTAAACTGGGAAGAGGGATTCCAAAGAATGTTTCAAACATGTGTAGAATCACACCTTTGAGTAACCCATGAAATGCTAAAACATCTAGAAGTAATATTCAATGTAAGAAGGTGCTTCAAAACATGTAAGAGATGTTTTCCGTAGAATGTATTTCACCATTTTGTCATTTCAGAGGAGAGAGGCTATAAATAATTCTACAAATTAAAAAGAAATGTTGAATGCAATGCCTAAAAACTTGCAATGTAATTCTTTAGAAAACTTCTGAATGTAAATAATGACTTTTCACTATCATAACATGAAATAAAACCCTGCTGAGGACTCATTTGCTAAAATTTTGACATCTGGAAGGTTCCTTGTGTGTCTTCAATTGTGGGAACTCTGAGGCTGTGGTGCCCTTAAAAGGCAAAGCATGTAAATGAACATAAAAAGCATGTTCTTCATCACACATTCATGATGTTTGAAAACCAAAGACCAAATAACCATTACTTGAGAAACAATTTTACTATAAATCTTAACTTTAAAAGATTTATTAAACTATCCCCTCAAATGTATTATCTTTTCCTGCCTATTTTCTTTAAATTGAAGGATACCACATCTGGGTTAAAGTCCCATTATGTGAGGAACAGGTATCCTTATGATTGATGAGTTGAGAAGAAAGTGATTGTAGTTTTATAAGGCTATAGGATTTGGAATAATAGTTAATGAAGAGTCAACTATGTAATTCTCAGATTTGTGTCTATTGGACTGGAATAGCTAGCTGGAAAAAATATGCACATAAAATATACACACATAATGTATATTATATGCATATATATATATGATTAGTATTTCATGTATTAGATTCTTTTGCACTATTAAAGATATAAGACTCAGGAGTCTGCGCCCAGTTTTGAAAGAATAGCAAGCATGTTATGCTCATGTATGTATCTCTGTCACTCTGATTTATATACTTTTCATCACTTTGTAAAAAGGTATTTAGCAATTTAGCAAGAACAAACATACATTGCCTAGCCTGAAATTTCTATGATTATATTTATTTGCTTTATGATTTATACAGTACCGTTCAAGTTTGTTCATGATCTCCTTATGATTAACTTTCTGTAATGGAGGTTATTAAAGCACTGTGGGAGTTGTTATACAGAGAAATGAAACACAGAGTTGGTCATTCAGTAAATTCTGTGCAGCACAGACCTCAGTTATTAAAGGCATGAATACCTCAAGTTGCTTTCATAGGAATACAGCTGACAATTTTGGTAGGATGCATCTTTGTTTTTTTGTCTCATCTAGTTAATTCATGTTATTTGTGAATTGTATTAGGAAGGCCATAGGATTTTAGAAATATAAAGAGCTATGAAGAACGTAAATAATAATGACCACTGCTGGAAAACATTAAGTGAATAAAAACAGATATAATTTTCATGGGGTGGAATTTGGCAGTGTTTCTTAATAATGAGATCTTTGAATTCTTGACCTCCTATTTCAACTTCCAGAAAAATTTACATATATATACATATATACAAATGTACATTATATATATGTATATATAATAAAGACTGATGTTTATTAAAGTATTACATATAATAGTAAGAAAGGAAAGAACACAAAGGCTAATCAATAATATATGATTAAATAAATTTTACTCTGCATAAATAGAAGAATAATGAAGTAGTGAAAAGGAATGGATTAGGAATAGTGAAAAGGAAAGGAATACCTACACAGATCTCTGTATATAAGTGAAAAAAATAAGTCATAAAACAATGGTATGTTATGATTCCATTTTATAAAGTTAATAGAATCATATTAGTATTTTAAAATTTATTAGTTTTAGTATATGCATATTTGTAAATCTACTAGTGTTCATAAAAATGTCAGAAATGCAATTGCAATAATATGTACCTATCTGCAAATGGTGATTGTCTTTAGAGATAGAGATTTCACTAAATTTTTATCTTGCATGCTCTGTATTTTGATATGATTTAAATGTGCACAATGAACTCACAGTGCCATCTAACAAATTAAAATATTACCAAAAAATTTTATTTATACATATATGCATATATGTGTGTGTATGTGTTTGTGTGTTGGTATTATGCTTTCTGACCTTCCTTGCAAAAATTACTTTTAGTTTAATTGATTTTTTCTTTTAGTACCACTGTTATGACTATTCTAGTGTAAAATATGTATTTAAGCTTATTTTTTTCCAGTAATAGGGAATGATCTATACTGTTTCATTTAAGAAACTCTTAACAGTCTCTATTTTGAAAAATAGTACACAATGCCAAAAGAACTGGTCAGGACTAGAGATATAGTCTATGACAGTAGGACCAGAGGCCAAGGGAAGAAAATGCCTTTGTGCCATTAGAAATTTAATATATTGATTCTTGGTAGTATAAAATTATAACCTCAATCATCAGTCATATTGCACTGAGGTTTATTTAGCTTTAATTTTTTTATTTAGTTATGAAGTTGAGCTACTGATTTCTTAGAGCAAGTGCAAACTCTAATTCTAATTTCTATTAGAGGGTTTCTTCTTCATTGATGTGTCAAGAAGTCTATCTCTTTCCAGCAAAATTATAGGATGTCCTTAGAATACATAAATCTTTTGTATCTATTGTTAAAAAGGACAAAAGTAGGAGCCTAATAACTTGAGGTTTAGAGTCAACCAATATGGATTTAAAACTTGCCTTGGTAGCCTACATGTTGTGAGAGTTTCTGTACATTATTTAACCTCTCTAGGGCTGGGTTCCTCACCGGAAAAAGTGACTGTGATAATCAGCACTTACCTCATGGAGTCTGTGCAAATATTAGGACATAATATATGTAAAATATTCAGAATAATAGCTGGCCCATAAGAAACATTTATTGATATTAATTATTCCAGTGACATAAAATTTTATTAGTATATAAAATCTCCCCAAGAATAGAATGTTACCTACTGTATAGAAAATACTCAAAAAAAATTAGATGATTGTATCATTGCAATATTATTATTGTCATTATGTATTAAGAAATATGAAAAGTATTATATAACACTTACAAAAAGACCACCACCAACAAAAACTAGTAAGCCAGAATAAAGGTCAAAAAAGAGAGGAAAAGATGTCTTTGAATGGTCTTGAAGTTCCCTGAAGCATGAATAGCAAAATAGTGAAACATTTGAAGAAGAGAAACTATTTAGTAGGAGAGATCCCAGGAGAGCTGGGAAAAAAAAACAATGAAAAGCAGAGAAGAGAAACTTCAGAATTGGTGAGAAGGAACAATTTAAATACAAACCAGGCACCTGTGGCTTATGCCGTGCTGTGGACTTCCCATGTTGAGATAATCTACAAGAATTTCATATTATTACAAGAATGCTTACACAGTATGGCAAGAATAATGAAAAAGTGTGGAATTGCCAGTACGTTTAAACATTACATTTAAAATCAATGGTAACTTGGTCATACTGAAATGTGTATTACATTATTCTCAAGTAAGTAACGTAAAATTGAGGAGAAGTAAATTCACTGTTGATTTTACCACTCATGTGTCACTAAAGCCCTATTCATGTATTTCCTGAAACTAAAAGAGAAAGTAAAGCATCAAATCAAAAAGTGAGGTTTAAAAGACAGTTGCCTGGACAAACAGAATGAAATTTAGTTCTTCAAAATGAGGTGGCCTGAGTCTATATCTGAGATGAAAATTGTACTATTTTTATATTAAATTTGCAAGTAATTAACATTAAATCACATTAATAATGCTATTTGCTAATATAATACAGTTTTGTCTTATTAGCAACAGAATTTTTAAATTTGTGGAATTTCTTCCTTAATAGACCATTTCTTACATTTCTTTAGTCAAGAGTGCAATGATTGAATTACTGCTATTATAATTTTATAACTTGGTCATTGCTGAGTGCCAACAGACTGATAGGCTTATTCCAAGTTAGAAAGAAGAGAATGCCAAGCATTTTAATATTTTCAGAAATAAGAAAGCAATAGCAATATTGAAATAAGGAAATTTGTATGTGTAAGACAGGTTGAAGTTAAAACTTTTCCTTTTATAAAATAAGTGAAATATAAGAAAGATATAGAAATGTGCACTAAATATAAATGTATAATACATGAATTATAACAAACTGGACACTCTGTTAGCCCACACACATCAAGAAATTTAATATTGCTAACTTTCTATTTGTCTCTTGCATGGTGTCTCTAATTACTATCCTATTTCCTCCCCAAAAGTAACCACTCCACTGACTTTAAACACTGATTTTGCCTATTTGTTGAAATGTATATAATGGAATCATGCTGTATGTATTCTTAATCCCTGCCTTCTTTTACTCAGTATGTTTTTTCGTGTGATTTTCATTCATGTTCTTTGAATGTAAAGTTTTTGGTCCATTGATTTTTTTAGTGCTGCATAGTATTCCACCACAATACTTATATATTGCTATTTATCATTTCTACAATTGATGGACATTTGGGTCATTTCCAACATTGTCTCTTATGACTAACACCGCTATAACCATTTTTGTATATGTCTTGTCATTTCTGTGTCTTGTTAGGTATGTATCTAAGACTTGAGTTAGTGGGTCAGAGGGTATGCATAAGTTAAACATTAGTAGACAATGACAATTTTTCCCCTAGTTTGTTGTACTAATACATAATTACCAGCATAAGCATATCTTCACTAACTTGCTTTTGTGGATCATTCTAATTTGAGATAGTATAGTAAATGTGTAATGGTGTCTCATTGTGGTTTTATTTGACATTTCTCAGAATTTTAATATATTTCATATATTTGATGACCATTTAGAGATCCCATTTTTTGACATGTTCATTTAGATCTTTGCGTTGTTTTTATTGAATTGGTCCTGTTTTCTTTGTTGAACTATAAAACTTAATTTAAATACTTTGATTACAAGCCCTTTTATAGGTTACATGTGTTGCAAACATATGTTCCCTTTCAGTGACTTGTATTTTTACTCTCTTAAGCTATCTTTTGTTGAATGAACGTTTTGAAAGTGTGCATGTTTATCTTGTTTCTTAGGAGCAAACTGTTTTTCCACAAGCCATTCTTCAATGAGCAATTTGGTTTCTGTGACTTTGTACAAAGGGGTCCCTTTTCCAAAAATAAACTGGTCTTGATCTTAGTCCTCTCTTGAACTCCACCAACCTGTGAACTATCATAATTCTCTCAGACAGTTTTGTTTTTCTTTCCATTTCACTTCATTAATATATATATATCAAAGAGATCACTTATCATCTTGTATTCTAATTATTTATCTTTCTGTTTCCCTTGCTAAATCACAGGACAACTTGTGGACAAGAAATACTATTTTACTCATTTTTTGATATCTAGCGTAGTTTAGTTGTTGCTTAAAATAGGCAGTTAATACATACAGTCAGATTGGAGTTGATTCAGTCTCTTTTATCATATAGTAAAAGCAAGTTGGGGAAAGCGTCTGTCTTTATTTGTCTCTTTTGTGACCCAGCACTTTACTGTTAACATAGAAGATACTTGTGAAACAACAGATTATCCAAAAAGTTGAAGTAGATCAAAGTCAGAAATACAGAATATTTAAAAATATTTTGTTAATTCCAAATGTAAACTATGATTTGAATTAGGTTAATATGGACTATTTAGGTGTAGCCTTCTGGAAATATTTTTTAAATGCTTTAATTACATTAGATAATAGGCTCATCATTAATAAACCAATTGATGTGTTTATAAAAAATATATTCTTTTGGTATTTGTTTTCTTAGATGTTTAGTCATTCATTCTAGATTCTGATTTTGCTTACATATATTAATAGAATAAACTTAAAGCTCTCTAGTTAAAATTATGAGCAAATTAAAATATATTCCTGGATACAACATTCTAACTGGCTAAGGTATTATCATAACTGTAATGATAGATTAAACTAAAATGTCTGAAACTTTAGTTTTTAAACTTAATAGATTTATTTGTGTTTCTCCATTTTGAAGTGAACTTTTCATATGTAATCTCAGCAGTAAAATTCAAAAGAATATGAGATTACATTGAATTGTCTTCTTAGTAAGCCCTATGACTGCTACATCAGTATTTTATCTTTCAATTCAGTTAACTCTGATGAGCAATATATAAAACCAACCAAAATTATGTATTTCTCTTCATCAGGAAATTGATAAATTATATAATTATTTAAAGAGTAGAGAACTTAATTTCTTCTGTCTTTTTGAAATTCATACAAAAAATTATATAAGATTAATTGATTTGTTTTATTTCTGACGCAATAGATATACTCCCCTAAATGAGATATGTGTCAACCACAGAGATAAAGGAACTAAGATACAGTGACTACAGTTCCCTTCAGGTGACCCATCTATTCTGAGAAATGACTAAGGCTACTTAATAAAAATTCTTAACATATAATTAATTCAGTGATTGCACAATTTTATTCTGTTCTTCATCTGAGTTATTCTGTGCCATTAGAATACATACATTAAATATTATATTCTGTCCCAAGGTAGTTACTGCATGAAATCCTCAATAGCTTACACCAATTAAATCATTCCTAAAAAATAAACAGCTTCTCTTGTGAATGAGAATTGGATTAACTAATGCCATGAATTGATAATTAGTAAAAAATCTTGTAGAAGAATTTTCTAATGCATAGCATTTTAATATTAGAAATGCTTTGATTTTAAGAAATATTTCTTAAATTTTTCTATGCTCATTTTTCCTTATGTGCAAAGAGAGAAATAAATGCATTATGTTGAAAAGAGCCCTTTAATTAAAACTAAGGCTTGGATTTGAACCATTTAACTATGAACTCAAACAAGTTAACATGGTCTTAAGACATGGTGGCATGCCTCTAAAAATTGCAAGTACCTTGTGATGAGTAAATTTCAAACCAGGTGTAGAGGATTTTTTGGTGAAAAGAAAAGAGACTAGGTGAATGGTTGGGCTAGGACCAGAAGTCCCAAACCTGGCAGCCCCTTAAAAGAATCTATAAGCTGCTTAAAAAATATACAGATTCATATATGGGACCACTGAATCAGTGGTAACACTGATTATGTTATACTGTAACACCAAATGGATCCTGAAGTATCCCTTCCAAATTTATTACCTGGGATTCTATGGGTATTAACTACCTTGTAAAATGGAGGTAATTCTTACCTCCCCAGGTTGTTGAATACATTCAGTGAAATGGTATTTAATAAAGAATTTAATAACCCACTAAGTACTATAAAGATGTAGGTATCTATCTTCCTAACATTAACTCAACTTCTAAATACAGTTGTTTGCTTAATTACCTGATTAAAGCCTATCCTAATAAACTCAAGATCCATGAAAATAGAAGCTTTCTTTTTCCTTACCTTTTTATCTTCAGTGCCTAGCCAGGACTGGTATTTAGTAGGACCTTATTAAATATCCCTTCTCTTGAGTGACTGAATAAATAATCGGGCAAGGCAGCAAAAGCTAGAAATAGGGTCTAAAACTAAGTGGCAGTAGAAGTTCATGAGAAGCTCTGCAGTTTATTGTAATGAGGTTTGACTAGCAGATCCAAAACATTTCTACAATATTCTAATAATGTGAATGGATTCTTACTGCCAAGTGCTTTTGTTTGATTTGGCAAGCATGTATTCTTTTCCAGGGAACTCACTCCAGAAGAACTGCCCCCTTTGTACCTTCTACACTCAGAATTCTACTTTATGGTATAACAGATGGCACTATGAGAGAGAAAATGCTGTGAATTCAGAAAGATTCACATTCTGAGAACTGGTGTATTTAGACATTTGGATGTGGAGAATTATCATTCTACTCTACTTCCTATCACTTGTCATGCCACCATGATATGTAAAGCAGGGTGACTTGGACCAGTTCAATGATTTAACACAAGATTCACCTGAGACAAGTATCATAAATATAGAATTAGTTAATATCTTCTTAATTCCAAGTGAAGATAATATTATCCATCAAGTTTAGCAGAATTAGATTGGAGCTGCAATTTCTATACTCATTCATTTATTGTCCTTTAGAAATCTAAATGTAAGCATTTGGAGGTTACTGCCTAGAAAAATACTCTGGATAGAGCAAAATTTGGAGTCAGAACTAATTTGCATCCAAACCCTGCTCTTCTGCTAGTTGTGGACATTGGCAGGGTATTTAATTTCCTTGCTCTTAGTTCCCTCTTCTGTGAAATTGGAATACCAACACCAACTTCATAATGTCGTTGGGAGGATTAAATATGCAAATGACAAAGAGCAACCATCATAGACAGCACATAGTAAACATTCAATAGATGTCTCTTGTCTTCATTAACATATGTTACCAAGTGCAACGTCCTACCCATGCTAGAAAGGTAGATATGCCTTTCCAGTTATGAAGCATTTGACAAAAGAACATTTAGCCACTGCCACAATTACTTAAAATGTCACATGTTTCATCATAATAACCTATAACAACAGCAAATTCCTTTCATGACAAAAACCAAACAAATGACATACTTCGTGAGTCTATTGTTAAAGTATTTTTTCTCATGAATAAATATTTTGATTGAACATTTTCTAAAACTACACACTTTAATGCAGTAGTTTATAGCTGTTAATGATTTCTACAATGATGGAAGATTATTGTCTTTTGTACTCAAACATAGCATTCACGAAAGTGCTGCCACCTGATTATGCAAATGTTCCTGAAGAGCTTGAAACTGCATTACTTTGTAAGTGTATTATCTTTTGGATTAGTATCTATGGCCATTTCTTTTAGAATCTGCCTCTGTTTATTGCTTTTTAAATTTAGCATACCAGAAATCAATGAATATCGATTTAAACTGTTTCAGATATTTTTTTCAATTTATCTCTCTCTTCTTTAATTGAAGTTATTTCACATTCACATACAGGTGGGGAGTAGCTTAGAAATATAGGTACAGATCAACTTTTAGAACTTTTCATTCAACAAATATTTTTACATCACACACTTTTAAATTTACCAAGAAATGGTCAACATAATAGACAAACTTACAGATTCCAGAAGAAACTTACAGATTCATGTCTAGTGGGTTTTGTACAACATCTTTTCAATGGTGTAAAGAGGAGTTGAGGTAAATGACATGCCAAGATGACCAGCTTATTAATGTCAGAGTCGAATCATCATACTTAATTGTTCTTGCTGTTACTTTGTCTATCATCTCAACAAAATCAGAAAAAATATAATTTTGAGAGGAAAATTTAAAAAGTAGTAATAATGAAAATAATTTATATATAAATTTGTTCATATTCAAGAAAAATGAAAATTTTCATTTATTCTTAGATTATAAAATAGAAGTGTGAAATATAACCTGATTATTAAATCTGAGAAAAGATATATGCTTTTTTAGAGTAAGAATACCAAATAGAAAACTGTTGACATGATTGATTTACAAGAAAAAGAAAATTTTCTAATTCAGTTTTATAACAAGGTATTTAAAGAGATAAACGATAGCCACATCCAAGGTAGTGAAGATTTACTCATGTGTTTCTTCTAAGTGTTTTATAGTTTGAGCACTTCTGTCTTTGCTACATTTGAGTTGATGTTTTCCATATATTGTGAGGAAGGGGGTCTAACAATTTTTTTGCCTGTAGACATATAGTTGTCCCTATATCATTCCTTAGACAGTTCTTTCCCCCACTGAACTGTCTTGGGACTCTAGTCAGAAATCAATTAATCCTAAATGGATGGGCTTGTATCTGGACTCTCCAATCCATTCCATTGATCTATATATCCATTACATTATGACAGTACCATGCTGTCTTAAATTACTGGAGCTTTTTGGCAAATTGTGAAATCTAGAAGTATGAGTGTTCCAAATTTATTCTATATATTATTCTGACTATTCTGAGTTCCTTGAAATTCTATATGAATTTTAACATCAGCTTGTCCATTTCGGCAATAAAACTCCCTAAGATTTGATAGGTATTGTATTGAGTTTTGAGATCAATTTGAGAACTATTGCCATATTAAAAATATTGCTTTCTTATTAAAAACCTTTTCTTTTCTTTATTTAGATCTTCATTTTTTCAGTAATACAAATTTTAGCATAGAAGTCTTGAACATACCTATTTTTAATTGAAGTATATTTGACATACGATCTTATTAGTTTCAAGTATATAATACAGCAGTTTGAGAGTGGTTATCTAACTAGCGCAGTTACTGTAACTCACTCCAATTAGTGCAGTTACTATCTGTCAACATAGGAAGATATTATAGAACCATTAACTATATCCCCCATGCTGCACTTCCATTCTGATGACCAGATAATATTATGATCAAGATTTTGTGCCTCTTTATCTCCTTCACCCACCCTATCCATCCAGCTCAGCCACTCCTCTGTGGTAACCACTAGTAACTTCTCAGTGACTGAGTCAACTACTCATTTATTCATTTTGTTCTGTTTTGTTTTGTTTTTAGATTCCACATATAAGTGAAATCATATATTATTTGTCTTTCCCAGCTGGCTTATTTCACTTACCATAATACCTTTAAGGTCCATCCATGTTGTCACAAATGGTAATATTCCATTGTGTATATGTACCACCTCTTCTTTATCCATTCATCTATGGATGGAAACTTTGGTTGCAGCTATGTATTGGCTATTGTAAATAATGTGACATTAACATAGGGGTGCATATATCTTTCCAAATTAGGGATTTTGTTTTCTTTGGGTATTCCTAGAAGTGGAACTCTTGAGTTGTATGTTATTTCTACTTTAATTTAGTGAGGAATCTCCATACTTTCCACAGTGTCTGCACCAATTTACATTCCCACCACAGTGTAGGAGGGTTCCCATTTCTCCACATCCTTGCCAACAGTTGTTATTTCTTGTCTTTTGAGTAGTGGCCATTCTAACTGATGATATCTCATTGTGGTTTTTATTTGCATTTTCCTGATGATTAGTGATGTGGAGCATCTTATCATGGGCCTGTTAGACATTCAAATTTCTTCTGTGTAGAAGTGTCTGTTCAGGTCCTACACCCATTTTTTAATCTGGTTACTTAATTTTTGGTGTTGAAGCCTATGAGTTCTTTATATATTTTGAATGTTAACCACTTATCAGATAAATTGTTTATGAATATATTCTGCCATACTTTACCTTTTTGTTCTGTTGATGGTGTCCTTTTTTTTTAGTTTGATGCATTCCCATTCATTCATTTTTTTTTTGTTTCTCTTGTTTGGGGAGATGTGTCCAGAAAAAAATTGCTCATGCTTATGTTCAAGAGCGTTTACCTATGTTTTCTTTTAGAGTTTTGGCCTTTAATCCATTTTGAGTTTACTTTTATATATGGAGTTAGACAGTAATCCAGTTTCATTTTCTTGCATGTAGCTGTCCAGTTTTCCCAGCATCAGTTAATGAAAAGACAGTCTTTCCCAGTTGTGTATTTATGGCTCCATTATCGTGTATTAATGAAACATGTGTGTGTGATTTTATATCTGAGCTCTGTATTCTGTTCCATTGATCTATTGTTCTGTTCTTGTGCCAATACCATACTGTTTTGATTACTGTAGCTTTGTAGTAGAGCTTGAAATCAGGGAGTGTAATCCCCTCTGCACTGAGATCTTCTTTCTCACCTGGCTTTGGCTATTTTCAGTCCTTTGGGGTTCCATATGAATTTTAAGGTTATTTGCTCTAGTTCATTGAAGAATGCTGTTGGTATTTTGATAGGGATTGTATTAAATGTGTAAATTGCTTTGGGCGGTCTGGCCATTTTGACCATATTAATTCTTTCTCTCATTACCTTAGGATAGATTTACATTTCCTTGTGTCTTCTTCAATTTCTGTCATGAGTGTCCTATAGTTTTCAGAGTACAGGTCTTCACTTCATTGGTTAGGTTTATTCCTAGGTATTTTATTATTTTAAATGTGATTGTAGTAGAATAGTTTTCCTAATTTCTCTTTCTGCTAGTTCATTGTTAGGAATGCAACAAATTTCTGTGAATTTATTTTATATTCTGCAACTTTGCTGAATTCTGTTATTCAAATAGTTTTTTTATGGATTCTTAAGGTTTTCTGTGTATATTATGTCATCTGCAAATAGAGTTTAACTTCTTCCTTATGAATTTGGATCCCTTTTATCTCTTTATCTTGTCTCCTGTCATGGCTAGTAGCCCCAGTACTATGTTGAATAAAAGTGGTTGGGAGTGGACATCCTTGTCTTGTTCCTGATCTTAGAGGAAAATCTTTCAGCTTTTCACTATTAAGTCTGATGTTTGCTGTGGGTTTGTCATTTATGGCCTTTATTATGTTGAGGTATCTTCCCTCTTTATCCATTTCATTGAGAGCTTTTATCATGAATTGATGTTGAATTTTATCAAATTCTTCTTCAGCATCTATTGAGATGGTCATAGGTTTTTCATAGGTTTTTATACTTCTTTTTATAAATGTGATATACAACATTGATTGATTTACAAATGTACCCTCCTTGCTTCCCTGGAATAAATCCCACTTGGTCGTCATGGATGATCTTTATGATGTAGTTTTGAATTTGGTTTACTAATAATTTGTTCATGATTTTTGCATTTATGCTCATCAGAGATATTGATGTATAATTTTTGTTTTTGAAATATTTGGTAGAATTCAGATGTGAAACTATCTGTTACTGGGCTTTTGTTGGGAGTTGTTTGATAACCAGTTCAATTTTGCTACTGGTAATTTGTTCAGATTTTCTGCTTCTTTCTGAGTCAGTCTTGGAAGGTGGTACTTTTCTAGGAATTTTCCCATTTCTTCTAGGTTGTCTAATTTATTGGCATATAATTTTTCATAGAAATCTCTAATAGTTCTTTGTATTTCTGTGGTTTTAGTTGTGACTAGTCCTTTTTTATTTTTTATTTTACTTCTGTCCTCTCTTTTTTTTCATTAAGTCTAGCTAGTGGTTTGTCTATTTTATTTATCTTCTCCAGAAGCAGCCCTTGACTTCATTGACGTTTTCTGCCCTGATCTTTATTATGTCCCTCCTTCTGCTAACTTTGGGTTTCATTTATTCCTCTTCCTGTTTCTTCAGTATGAGTTTACACTGTTTATTTGGTATTGTTCTTGTCATTTTATTAATTCTCTTTTGGTTGTTTTTGTAGTTCCTGTCTGATCCTTTCTTCCTCACATTCTCTTGGTATTTGATGGTTTTCTTTGGTGTTGTGATTGGATTTCTTTTTTAAATTTTTGTCTATCTCTTATAGGCTTTAGGCTTTTGGTTGACATAAGATTCATAGATAGTTTCTTAAATATATAACAGTCTATATTTGGTCACTCTATTTCAAACACAGTCTAAAAGTACTTCTTTTTATTATTCTTCCTCCTATACACTTTATGTTCTAGATGTCATAATCTACATTGTTTTGTGTATCCCTTGACTGATTTTGTGTGTAGTTAATTTTACCACTTTTGTATTATTTTTTCTTCTTTAAACTTCATAGTTAGTAATTGATATACTACATTTACTTTCACTGCTGAAAATCATTTAAGCTTTAGAACATTTCCATCTACAGAAATGCCTTTAACAGGTCCTATAAACCTGGTTTAGTGGTGGGAAATTCTTTTAATTTTCATTGATCTTGGAAACATTTGATCTGTCCTTTAATTCTGAATGATATCCTTGCTGGGTAGAGGATTCTTGGTTAAAGGTCCTTTTCTTTCAATACATTAAATATTTCATGCCACTCCCTTCTGGCCTGTAAAGATTCTACTGAGAAGTCTGCTGATAGCCTGATTAGGTTTCCCTTATAAGTAATATTTTTCCTTTCTCTAGCTGCTTTCAGTACCCTCCCTTTATCCTTAGTCTTTGTTATTTTAATTATTATATCCTTGGTGTTGTTTTCCTGGGATTCCTTTGGTTAGGTGCTCTCTGTACTTCCAGGACCTGAATGTCTATTTCCTTCCACAGATTGGGGAAGTTTTCAGCAATTATTTCCTCAAAGAGACTTTGTATTCCTTTGTCTCTCTCTTCTCCTTCTGGTAATCCTGTTATGCAAATATGTTTCATTTGGAGTTGTCACACAGATCTCTTAGTATACTCTTATTTCTAGAGTTTCTTTTTTCTCTCTGTTCCTCAGCTTCATTTTTTACCTCTAATTTGCATCTCATTGATTGTCTCCTCTACTTGCATAAGTTTCTTATTCATTCCCTCCATTATATTTTTATTTTCAGTTACTGTATTTTTCAGCTCTTTTTCAACTCTTCTGTCTTTCTGTTGAAGTCCTTCCTGAGATCATCAATACTTTTGCTCATATCAGTGAGCATTTTTATTGTTGCTATTTTGAAGTCTTTAACAAGAAGATTGGTGATCTCTGTTTTGTTTAGCAACTCTTTCTGGTGTCTTATCCTGTTCTTTTGTTTGGAACATATTCTTCTTCCTCTTCATTATGTCTGGGTTTCCATGCTCCCTCCTTTGTAGTAGGTAGATCGGCTATGCCTTCTGATCTAGAGAACAATGGCTTTATGAATAAGGCATCCTAGGGTGCCCAGAAGCTCAGTATTCTTTGCTGTCATATGCCTGATTCTCATTTGTGGTGGAACCACAGTTGCTGTTGGGTTTTGGGTAGGGCCACCTTTCTGTCTCTCTGCTGGCAGTGGATGATCTCAGTCTGCTCCATGTGGCACCTCAGCCAGCCCTTTGTGAGCTGAGCAGTGATGCCTCTGCTGGGATCATTGCGGGCAGGGTTCTTCTGCCTTCCCTACTGAGATGTTGGCATTGATGGGCTGTCTGGGTGAGCAGAGGAGGTGCACAGGGCAACATGGCTATAGGCTGGGCCATCAGTGAGGACCAAGGAGCCCTGGGAGCTATCTCCCATAGGCGCCTCCTCTGTTGAGCTAAGAAACCATTGAGAAAGCTGGGAAAGCCTCCCTTTCTCTGCCAGGCAGCAAAGTCTCCCTCTGCCTTCTAGGCAGTTAAGTCTGACACCTGGTAGGTTGTGCTGGCCGAGCAGTCTGTGTCTGTAGGCAGTACATAATGAAGCACTTCAGGGCTGAGTAGCCAATCAGGGAAATGAAGCATCTGGAGCTCCAATAAGTGCCTGAATGGTTGGGCTGAGGAAGGGCTGGGGAAGTGTCCACATGCCCTCTGTCCTGCTGAGAGAGCTTCATCCAACTCTTGCCCCTGTTGCACTCTTTCTGTTACTGGTAAACCTTTAAATTTCTACCTCTATGTTGGGTCTGAGCAGGACCAAAGGAGCATGCCTGTTATCCACAAACAGCAGGAGTTTCAGCCTCCCAGATTGTTCCAACTTTACCTAGTGTCCACCGCCATAATCGCCAAAGCCCAATGCAATACAACTCAGGTTTCCATAGTGTATCTCCGGGACCAGGTGTGCAGAGTTCTGAGTGATTATCCCCTCCCTGCTTATTCTTCTCCCTTCCCCTTGTGTGCTAGGATGGGGGAAGGGTTTGGGTCTGGTCAATCATGGCTCTGCTACTTTACCTTTCTCTGCATGGTGTTCTATTCTCTGCCATGTGTAGATGGTCTGTTCCACAGTCTTCAGGTCATTATCAGGATTTGTTTTTGCTATAGTTGCTTCCTTGGTATTTATGTGGGAGGAGGTTTCTGCCTTGCCTTCCTATTCCACCATCTTTTTTTCTGATTACTTTTGAAATTGTTTTAAAAAAATGTATTGCAAGTAATTCTTTTTATGCTGTTGTAAATAGAATTATTTTCTTCATGTCATTTTTGGATTTTTCATTGCTTATGAACGAAATGTAATTTATTTGGGTACATTATCTTATAATTTGCAATCTTGCTCAGCCTATTATTAGTTCCAGCATTGAAGTATGTGTATTAGTGAGGATTCTCTTTATACAAAATCATATCATTTAAAAATAGTTTTCTTCTTCATTTCAATTTTGAATACTTTTTAAACCTATTTTCACTGACTAGAGCCTTTTGTATAATATATAATAGAAGTGGCAAGAGTGGATGTTTGATTTATTCCTTATCATAAAGGGAAAGCATTCAGTTCTTCATCATTAAGTATGGTATCTGCTGTGGGTTTTTCATAGATGCCCTTTCCAGGTTGAGTTTGCTCCACTGTAATTCTAGTTTCTTTAACATTTTAGTCATAACAGGTGTTGGATTTTGTCAAATGCTTTTTCTTCATCAGCTGAGTTGATCATATGTTCTTGTCCTTTTTTCTAATAAAATGATGTATTACATTAATTGAATTTGGAGTGTTAAACAAACCTTGTACTCCTAGGATCAGTCACACTTGGTTATGTTATATAATCCTATTTAGATTATTTGATTTGACTTGCTAAATTGTTAAGGATTTTTTCATTTTTTTGCATCTATATTAATAAAGGATATTGGGTTGTAGTTTTCTTTTCTTGTCATATTTCATTTGGTTAATACTAGCCTCAAAGAATAGCTTGGAAGTGTTCCCTCTTGGTTTGTGTTTTGGAAAGGTTTATAAAGAATTCATTGGAGAGTATTTCATAACATTTATTAGTGAAGCCAGCTGGGTCTGGGATTTTCTTTATTGAAAGTTTTTAAATTACTTAACCCATCCTTTGTTACAGGTCTATTCAGATTTATTATTTCTTCATGAGTTAGTTTAATAATTTGAGGCTTTCTAGGACTTGTCTTTTTATGTAGAGTATCTATGATCATACAGTTAGTTCATAGAATTCCCTCATATTGATTTTGATTTCTATAAGATTGATAGTGATATCCACTCTTTCATTCTGGATTTTAGTAATCTGAATTCTCTCTCTTTTTGTCATAGTCAGTGTAGCTAAAGGTTTGTCATTTTCATCTTATCAATAAGCCAGCTTTTGGGTTTACTGATTTTCTCTCTTGATTTTCTATTCTGCATTTCATTTATTTTCATTCTTTATTGTTTCCTTCTTTCTGCTTGCTGTAGATTTAGTTTGTTTTTCTTTTTCTAGTTTCTTAAGGAGGTAGGTTAGGTTATTGATTTGAAAACTTTCTTTTTTATTATAGATATTCACAGCAATAAATTCTCTAAGCACTGCTTCAGTTGAATTTCTTTATGTTTTTTTATTTTGTGTTTTTTAAATTCATTTCAATGTGTTTTCTGATTTCCTTTGTGATTTGCTCATCTTTGACTGGTTAAAAATCAAATGCAACCAAGTAAATTTGAAGGAGTAGTTGACTTTATTAAATGATTCATGAATCAGGCAATACCCCATCTATCAAGTAAAGAGACCTGTGTTGTACATCTCTGCTGTCCAAAATAGAAGGCTTTTATGGGAAGGAAGGTGGGAGCAAAGAAGTGATTAGCAAAATAAAAGAAAGAACTATTTCACACCAGGACATCTTTTTCTGGGTGATAAAGGAGGGCATGATTTTTATCATGCAGATTACCTCTGTAGTTCTGGCCAGGAAATTTTATGATTTAATGTTAAAAGGTCACATTCATGAAAAGTGTTAGTAAGTCTTGGTTTCTGTGGTCAGGGGCAAATACTTCCATTTGGGCTTATTTCTTTTTTAAAAGACCAATTGATTATTTAAGAGCTTGTTATTAATTTACACATATTTGTGAATTTCCCAAATTGCTTTCTGTTATTCATTTCTAATTTAATTCAATTTTGGAGAAAAAGAGTATGTTGTATGATTTCAATCCTGTTAAATATATTGAGGCTTGTGTATGGTCTATGCTGGAGAATGTCCATTTGCACATGAGAAGAAGGTGCATTCATTTTTTTTTTTGAGAGGGCATCTCTCATATTTATTGATCATATGGTTGTTAACAACAATAAAATTCTGTATAGGGGACTCAATGCGCAATCATTAATCAACCCCAAGCCTAATTCTCAACAGTCTCCAATCTTCTGAAGCATAACGAACAAGTTCTTACATGGTGAACAAGTTCTTACATAGTGAATAAGTTCTTACATGGTGAACAGTGCAAGGGCAGTCATTACAGAAACTTTCGGTTTTGATCACGCATCATGGACTATAAACAATCAGGTCAATTATGATTATTCGTTTGATTTTTTTTTCTTTTTTTTTTTTTTTTTTTTTTTTTTTTTTTTTGAGAGGGCATCTCTCATATTTATTGATCAAATGGTTGTTAACAACAATAAAATTCAGTATAGGGGGGTCAATGCTCAATGTACAATCATTAATCCATCTCAAGCCTAATTCTCGTCAGTCTCCAATCTTCTGAAGCATAACGAACAAGTTCTTACATGGTGAACGAATTCTTACAGAGTGAATAAATTCTTACATGGTGAACAGTACAAGGGCATTCATCACAGAAACTTTCGGTTTTGATCATGCAATATGACCTATAAACCATCAGGTCAAATATGAATATTCATTTGATTTTTGTACTTGATTTATATGTTGATCCCACATTTCTCCTATTATTATTATTATTTTTATTTTTAATAAAATGCTGAAGTGGTAGGTAGATGCAAGATAAAGGTAGAAAACATAGTTTAGTGCTGTAAGAAGGCAAATGTAGATGATCAGATGATCAGGTGTGTGCCTATGGACTAAGTATTAATCCAGGCTAGACAAGGGCAGCAAGACATCCACGGATGCAGAAGATTTCTCTCAAAGCAGGGAGGGTGAGGTTCTGAGCCTCACCTCTGTTGATCCCCAAATTCTCACCTGATGGCCCCCCTGCGACTGTGCCTGTCTTAGGTTGTTCCTCCCTTGAGGAATCTTACCCGTCTCTGGCTAACCAGTCATCTTCCGGGGCCATACAGGGAAATGTAAAGTTGGTAAGTGAGAGAGAAGCCATATTGTTTGCAAAGGTTAGCTTTTAACTTCTTTGCAGATTTATGCCCTGTGGCTTCTATGCCCAGCACTTGTCTCGAGGTATCTTTACCACCTGGAGGAATTATGATACTCGGTAAATTCGATATGAGGCACGAATTCTATTTAAGGTTTGTAATTAGGAAGGAAGAAGAAAAGCTATAGATGTAGCATATGAAGGAAACTTGGGAGGATTGATTATTTCTTTGACATATCTTCTTGTATAGTACCTTAAGTATGTATAGGTTTTAAACTACTAACTAATTTGCACACACATATTAACATAATAGGAATACGGTGACATAAACAAAGCAAATCTATAATTACCAGCCATCTCCAGTGAAGCCAAGAAAACCATTTAGGCACCCTAGGCATTTGTGAAAATTTATCTATGATATGATGGATATTTTCGAACTGTACTTGAACCATCAGACAAATTAAAGCAGCCCATTTCTGGGATCTGTTCACATCCCATATGTTCTTTTAACCATAGATAGTCTACAGTCATGAGATTTTGGGGTGCTACAACTTGCACCCCTCCCAACTCCTGGTTGAGTTCCAACAGTACAGATCCAGTCAAATTCGTTGTCTCACTGTATGCACATGCCAGCCTAGACATCTCCCTCCTCCTTCTTATGGCAAGTCCAGGAGACGGTGGGCTGGATGCAGCCACAACCGCAGCATCGTCCGGATCCCTGTGGAGGCTTTTTGATGATCATCCCCCGGCACGAGTCCTCCAGAGAGTGCTGATGCCGGAAGCTCCTCCTCATATCGTATCTTAGTTCATTTTCTGGGTATCCAAGCTAGGCCTTGATCTTCTGCGTAGAAACAAACAGACCCTTTGCCCACACTTTGACATGCCCTCTATACCACTGTGCAGAACTCATTGGAGGTCAGCACACAGTAACTGCTTTTTTTTTTTTTTTTTTTAATTAAGAGAAAGGAATATTATCAGAAAAGAGTACCTCCATAGCTGATCATCTGACACCCTTTAAGTGATCAACATTAAGGATATTTAAAGCATGCGTTGATCTTTGATTTACCAATAGTTTTATCCTGTTAAGGAGTAATCCCCCTTTTCTTTCTTTCTTTCTTTTTTTTTTTTAAATTTTTAATCTACACTTACCTGAAGAATACTATGTTTACTATGCTCTCCCCTATATCAGGTCCCCCCTAACAACCACATTACGGTTACTGTCCATCAGCTTAGCAAAATGTGGTAGAGTCACTACTTGTCCTCTCTGTGTTGTGCAGCCCACCCTCCCCTTTCTCCCTCCCCCCCATGCATGCTAATCTTAATACCCCCTTCTTCTTCCCCCCCCTTATCCCTCCCTGCCCACCCATCCTCCCCAGTTCCTTTCCCTTTGGTACCTGTTAGTCCATTTTTGGGTTCTGTAATTCTGCTGCTGTTTTGTTCCTTCAGTTTTTCCATTGTTCCTATACTCCTCAGATGAGTGAAATCATTTGGTATTTCTCTTTCTCCGCTTGGCTTATTTCACTGAGCATAATACTCTCCAGCTCCATCCATGTTGCTGCAAATGGTTGGATTTTTCCACTTCTTATGGCTGAGTAGTATTCCATTGTGTATATGTACCACATCTTCTTTATCCATTCATCTACAGATGGACATTTAGGTTGCTTCCAATTCTTGGCTATTGTAAATAGTGCTGCGATAAACATAGGAGTGCATCTGTCTTTCTCAAACTTGATTGCTGCGTTCTTAGGGTAAATTCCTAGGAGTGGAATTCCTGGGTCAAATGGTAGGTCTGTTTTGAGCATTTTGATGCACCTCCATACTGCTTTCCACAATGGTTGAACTAATTTACATTCCCACCAGCAGTGTAGGAGGGTTCCCCTTTCTCCACAGCCTCGCCAACATTTGTTGTTGTTTGTCTTTTGGATGGCAGCTATCCTTACTGGTGTGAGGTGATACCTCATTGTAGTTTTAATTTGCATTTCTCTGATAATTAGCGATGTGGAGCATCTTTTCATGTGTCTCTTGGCCATCTGTATTTCTTTTTTGGAGAACTGTCTGTTCAGTTCCTCTGCCCATTTTTTAATTGGGTTATTTGTTTTTTGTTTGTTGAGGCGTGTGAGCTCTTTATATATTCTGGACGTCAAGCCTTTATCAGATCTGTCATTTTCAAATATATTCTCCCATACTGTAGGGTTCCTTTTTGTTCTATTGATGGTGTCTTTCGCTGTACAGAAGCTTTTCAGCTTAATGTAGTCCCACTTGCTCATTTTTGCTGTTGTTTTCCTTGCCCGGGGACATATGTTCAAGAAGAGATCACTCATGTTTATGTCTAAGAGGTTTTTGCCTATGTTTTTTTCCAAGAGTTTAATGGTTTCGTGACTTACATTCAGGTCTTTGATCCATTTTGAGTTTACCTTTGTATATGGGGTTAGACAATGGTCCAGTTTCATTCTCCTACATGTAGCTGTCCAGTTTTGCCAGCACCATCTGTTGAAGAGACTGTCATTTTGCCATTGTATGTCCATGGCTCCTTTATCAAATATTAATTGACCATATATGTTTGGGTTAATTTCTGGGGTCTCTAATCTGTTCCACTGGTCTGTGGCTCTGTTCTTGTGCCAGTACCAAATTGTCTTGATTACTATGGCTTTGTAGTAGAGCTTGAAGTTGGGGAGTGAGATCCCCCCTACTTTATTCTTCTTTTTCAGGATTGCTTTGGCTATTCGGGGTCTTTGGTGTTTCCATATGAATTTTTGAATTATTTGTTCCAATTCATTGAAGAATGTTGCTGGTAATTTGAGAGGGATTGCATCAAATTTGTATATTGCTTTCGGCAGGATGGCCATTTTGACGATATTAATTCTTCCTAGCCATGAGCATGGGATGAGTTTCCATTTATTAGTGTCCCCTTTAATTTCTCTTAAGAGTGACTTGTAGTTTTCAGAGTATAAGTCTTTCACTTCCTTGGTTAGGTTTATTCCTAGGTATTTTATTCTTTTTGATGCAATGGTGAATGGAATTGTTTTCCTGATTTCTCTTTCTATTGATTCGTTGTTAGTGTATAGGAAAGCTACAGATTTCTGTGTGTTGATTTTGTATCCTGCAACTTTGCTGTATTCCGATATCAGTTCTAGTAGTTTTGGAGTGGAGTCTTTAGGGTTTTTTATGTACAGTATCATATCATCTGCAAATAGTGACAGTTTAACTTCTTCTTTACCAATCTGGATTCCTTGTATTTCTTTGTTTTGTCTGATTGCCGTGGCTAGGACCTCCAGTACTATGTTAAATAACAGTGGGGAGAGTGGGCATCCCTGTCTGGTTCCCGATCTCAGTGGAAATGCTTTCAGCTTCTCGCTGTTCAGTATAATGCTGGCTGTGGGTTTATCATATATGGCCTTTATTATGTTGAGGTACTTGCCCTCTATTCCCATTTTGCTGAGAGTTTTTATCATGAATGGATGTTGAATTTTGTCAAATGCTTTTTCAGCATCTATGGAGATGATCATGTGGTTTTTGTCTTTCTTTTTGTTGATGTGGTGGATGATGTTGATGGATTTTCGAATGTTGTACCATCCTTGCATCCCTGGGATGAACCCCACTTGGTCATGGTGTATGATCCTTTTGATATACTGTTGAATTCTGTTTGCTAATATTTTATTGAGTATTTTTGCATCTACATTCATCAGGGATATTGGTCTGTAATTTTCTTTTTTGGTGGGGTCTTTTCCTGGTTTTGGTATTAGGGTGATGTTGGCTTCATAGAATGAGTTTGGGAGTATTCCCTCTTCTTCTATTTTGTGGAACACTTTAAGGAGAATGGGTATTATGTCTTCTCTGTGTGTCTGATAAAATTCCGAGGTAAATCCGTCCGGCCCCGGGGTTTTGTTCTTGGGTAGTTTTTTGATTACTGTTTCAATTTCTTTGCTTGTAATTGGTTTGTTTAACTTTTGTGTTTCTTCCTTGGTCAGTCTTGGAAGGTTGTATTTTTCTAGGAAGTTGTCCATTTCTTCTAGGTTTTCCAGCTTGTTGGCATATAGGTTTTCATAGTAGTCTTTAATAATTCTTTGTATTTCTGTGGAGTCTGTCGTGATTTTTCCATTCTCATTTCTGATTATGTTGATTTGTGTTGACTCTCTTTTTCTCTTAATAAGTTGGGCTAGAGGCTTATCTATTTTGTTTATTTTCTCAAAGAACCAGCTCTTGGTTTCGTTGATTTTTGCTATTGTTTTATTCTTCTCAATTTTGTTTATTTCTTCTCTGATCTTTATTATGTCCCTCCTTCTGCTGACTTTAGGCCTCATTTGTTCTTCTTTTTCCAGTTTTAATAATTGTGATGTTAGACTATTCATTTGGGATTGTTCTTCCTTCTTCAAGTGTGCCTGGATTGCTATATACTTTCCTCTTAAGACTGCTTTCGCTGCATCCCACAGAAGTTGGGGCTTAGTGTTGTTGTTGTCATTTGTTTCTATATATTCCTTGATCTCTATTTTGATTTGTTCATTGATCCATTGATTATTTAGTAGCATGTTGTTAAGCCTCCATGTGTTTATGAGCCTTTTTGTTTTCTTTGTAGAATTTATTTCTACTTTCATACCTTTGTGGTCTGAAAAATTGGTTGGTAGAATTTCAATATTGTGGAATTTACTGAGGCTCTTTTTGTGAGCTAGTATGTGGTCTATTCTGGAGAATGTTCCATGTGCACTTGAGAAGAATGTATATCCTGTTGCTTTTGGATGTAAAGTTCTATAGATGTCTATTAGGTCCATCTGTTCTAGTGTGTTGTTCAGTGCCTGTGTGTCTTTACTTATTTTCTGCCCGGTGGATCTATCCTTTGGGGTGAGTGGTGTGTTGAAGTCTCCTACAATGAATGCATTGCAGTCTATTTCCCTCTTTAGTTCTGTTAGTATTTGCTTCACATATGCTGGTGCTCCTGTATTGGGTGCATATATATTTAGAATGGTTATATCCTCTTGTTGGACTAAGCCCTTTATCATTATGTAGTGGCCTTCTTTATCTCTTGTTACTTTCTTTGTTTTGAAGTCTATTTTGTCTGATATTAGTACTGCAACCCCTGCTTTCTTCTCACTGTTGTTTGCCTGAAATATGTTTTTCCATCCCTTGACTTTTAGTCTATGCTTATCTTTGGGTTTAAGGTGAGTTTCTTGTAAGCAGCATATAGATGGGTCTTGCTTTTTTATCCATTCTATTACTCTATGTCTTTTGATTGGTGCATTAAGTCCATTTACATTTAGGGTGACTATTGAAAGATATGTACTTATTGCCATTGCAGGCTTTAGATTCGTGGTTACCAAAGGTTCAAGGTTAGCTTCTTTAGTATCTTACTGCCTAACTTAGCTCGCTTATTGAGCTGTTATATACACTGTCTGGAGAGTCTTTTCTTCTCTCCCTTCTTATTCCTCCTCCTCCATTCTTCATATGTTGTGTGTTTTGTTCTGTGCTCTTTTTAGGGGTGCTCCCATCTAGAGCAGTCCCTGTAGGATGCCCTGTAGAGGTGGTTTGTGGGAAGCAAATTCCCTCAGCTTTTGCTTGTCTGGGAATTGTTTGATCCCACCATCATATTTAAATGATAGTCGTGCTGGATACAGTATCCTTGGTTCAAGGCCCTTCTGTTTCATTGCATTAAGTATATCATGCCATTCTCTTCTGGCCTGTAGGGTTTCTGTTGAGAAGTCTGATGTTAGCCTGATTGGTTTTCCTTTATAGGTGACCTTTTTCTCTCTAGCTGCCTTTAAAACTCTTTCCTTGTCCTTGATCTTTGCCATTTTAATTATTATGTGTCTTGGTGTTGTCCTCCTTGGATCCTTTCTGTTGGGGGTTCTGTATAATTCCATGGTCTGTTCGATTATTTCCTCCCCCAGTTTGGGGAAGTTTTCAGCAATTATTTCTTCAAAGACACTTTCTATCCCTTTTCCTCTTTCTTCCTCTTCTGGTATCCCTATAATACGAATGTTTTTCCTTTTGTATTGGTCACATATTTCTCTTAGTGTTGTTTCATTCCTGGAGATCCTTTTATCTCTCTCTATGTCAGCTTCTATACGTTCCTGTTCTCTGGCTTCTATTCCTTCAATGGCCTCTTGCATCTTATCCATTCTGCTTATAAATCCTTCCAGGGATTGTTTCACTTCTGTGATCTCTTTCCTGACATCTGTGATCTCCTTCCGGACTTCATCCCACTGCTCTTGCATTTTTCTCTGCATCTCATCCCACTGCTCTTGCATTTTTCTCTGCATCTCATCCCATTGCTCTTGCATTTTTCTCTGCATCTCTGTCAGCATGTTCATGATTTTTATTTTGAATTCTTTTTCAGGAAGACTAGTTAGGTCTGTCTCCTTCTCAGGTGTTGTCTCTGTGATCTTTGTCTGCCTGTAGTTTTGCCTTTTCATGGTGATAGAGATAGTTTGCAGAGCTGGTACAAGTGACCGCTGGAAGAGCTTCCTTTCTTGTTGGTTTGTGGCCTTTTCCTGGGAGAATAGCGACCTCTAGTGGCTTGTGCTGGGCAGCTGCGCGCAGACAGGGCTTCTGCTTCCTGCCCAGTTGCTTTGGGGTTTATCTCCGCTGTTGCTGTGGGCTTGGCCTGGCTGGGGCTGTTCCTCCAAAATGGTGGAGCCCCGTTGGAGGGGGAGCAGCCAGGAGACTATTTATCTCCGTAAGGGGCCTCTGTGCTCCCTGCTGCCCAGGGGGTTAGAGTGCCCAGAGATCCCCAGATTCCCTGCTTCTGGTCTAAGTGACCTGTCCTGCCCCTTTAAGATTTCCAAAAAGCACAACAGCAGCAACAATGAGAGAGGGAACAGAAAGAAAGAGAAAAAAAAAAGGAAAAAAAGGGGAAAAACAAGCGATTTTTTTTTTTTTTTTTTTTTTGTCCTCAGGTGCCGGTCCCAGGCACCCGCTCACTGGTCCTGCTGCCCTGTCTCCCTAGCACCAGGGTCCCTGTCCTTTCAAGGCTTCCAAAAAGCACCCACCCACCGGTCCCGCAGGGAAGGAACGCTCAATATTCTTTGTCCTCAGGCACTGGTCCCACGCACCCGCTCACCAGTCCCGCCGCCCTGCCTCCCTAGCACCGGGGTCCCTGTCCCTTCAAGGCTTCCAAAAAGCACTCGGCAAAAAGAGAGAAAAAAAAGGGGAAAAACGCGCGATTTCTTCCGTCCTCAGGTGCTGGTCTCAGGCACCCACCCACCGGTCCCACAGGGAAAAATGCGGGATATTCTTTGTCCTCAGGTGCCGGTCCCAGGCACCCGCTCACCAGTCCCGCCGCCCTGCCTCCCTAGCACCGGGGTCCCTGTCCCTTTTAGGCTTCCAAAAAGCACTCACAGAAAAGAGAAAAAAAAAAAGGGGAAAAACGCGCGATTTCCTCTGTCCTCAAGTGCCGGTCTCAGGCACCCGCCCACCGGTCCCGCAGGGAAAAACGGGGGATATTCTTTGTCCTCAGGCGCCGGTCCCAGCCACCCGCTCACCAGTCCCGCCACCGTGCCTCCCTAGCACTGGGGTCCCCGTCCCTTCAAGGCTTCCAAAAAGCGCTCGCCAAAAAGAGAAAAAAAAAAAAAAGGGGAAAAACGCGCGACCTCCTCCGTCCTCAGGCACCGGTCTCAGGCACCCGCCCCCAGGTCTCGCAGGGAGAAACGCAGGATATTCTTTGTCCTCCGGCGCCGTTCCCAGGCACCTCCTCACCGGTCCCGCCACCCTGCCTCCCCAGCAACGGGGGCCCGTCCCTCTAAGGCTTCCAAAAAGCGCTCGCCAAAAAAAAAAAAAAAAAAAAACCGCTCCGGTTTCTCTCCACCTGCCGGGAGCCGGGGGGAGGGGCGCTCGGGTCCCGCCGGGCTGGGGCTTGTATCTTACCCCCTTCACAAGGCGCTGGGTTCTTGCACGTGTGGATGTGGTCTGGATGTTGTCCTGTGTCCTGTGGTCTCTATTTTAGGAAGATTTTTCTTTGTTATATTTTCATAGCTCTATGTGTTTTTGGGAGGAGATTTCCACTGCTCTACTCACGCCGCCATCTTGGCTCCGCCCCATTCGTTTGATTTTTATACTTGATTTATATGTGAATCCCACATTTCTCCCTTATTATTATTATTATTGTTATTATTTTAAATAAAATGCTGAAGTGGTAGGTAGATGCAAGATAAAGGTAGAAAACATAGTTTAGTACTGTAAGAGGGCAAATGTAGATGATCAGGTGTGTGCCTATAGACTAAGTATTAATCCAGACTAGACAAGGGCAACAAAACATCCACGGATGCAGAAGATTTCTCTCAAAACAGGGGAGGTGAGGTTCTAAACCTCACCTCTGTTGATCCCCAATTTCTCACCTGATGGCCCCCTGCAACTGTGCCTGTCTTAGGTTGTTCATTCCTTGAGGAATCTTACCCGTCTCTGGCTAACCAGTCATCTTCCGGGGCCATACAGGGAAATGTAAAGTTGGCAAGTGAGAGAGAAGCAATATTGTTTGAAAAGGTTAGCTTTTTACTTCTTTGCAGATTTATGCCCTGTGGCTTCTATGCCCAGCATTTGTCTTGAGGTATCTTTACCACTTGGAAGAATTATGATACTTGGTAATTTCGATATGAGACACGAATTCTACTTAGGGGTTGTAATTATGAAGGAAGAAGAGAAGCTATAGAAGTAGCAGACGGAAGGAAACATGGGAAGATTGATCATTTCTTTGACATATAAGGAGGTGCATTTTTAATGTGTGGAATGTTTTGGGGAATTCTAAGTCTAGTCACTTTTAGTGTTGTTCAAGTCCTCTACTATCTTGTTGACCTTTTGCCTGGTTGTTTTAGCTGTCATTGAAGTGGGGTATTAATGTTTCCAAATATTATTCTTTAATTGCATTTGTCTTTCTATTACCCTTGGAGGACTTCTCTTGGCTGTATCTTCCTCTCTTTCCATCATCTGTAATTCTGGATGTTCTGTTGTATTGCTTGTATCAGTACTACCAGACTTTGTTTCATTACTCTCCACAAAGATTTTTAATGTTTTCAATAATGCCTGTAGGCATGGAGTTCTTCACTCTACTGACAGAGGCAGAGCTGCAGAGCTCTTTATCCTAAAGGCCTGCCTTTCTTCCTTGCATAATCTCTGTGCCACTGCATGGGAGCTGGGGGAGGGGATCCATTTTTCCAGGAGTGACACTCTGCCTTATGAGTAGGCAATGAAAGCAGGCTGCCAGATCTTAGTTTCAACTTGCCCTTATTGGCATGGGACCTCTGCCCTAGGGAGAGCAATGTAAGACTCAGTGGTCTTGACCATTGCATCTGGCTTAAAACTTATGTCCTATCAGTAGTGGATGGGTGAGGGAAAGAGAAACTTGGTCCTTTTGGCTGTGACTACTGAAACAGAGCCTTTGCAACCTGGGACAGCATAGCATAGGAGGACGAGATAAAAGCAATCTATTCCTCCCAGGCTAAAACTAGCTCCAGACTGGGAACTGGGAGGAGAGGGAGTGGAACATGCTGCTGGTAGAGGTTCCATAGTGCAAAGCTGGGGCACAGGTGAATAAAGCTGGCTACAACTCAAATTCCATAAGCATTCTCTGTTCTTATAGAGATTTGGTAGATTTTCTTGATTGAATGTTTCTCCATTTGCTCTATGCCCTTAATACAGAATCCAAATATCTTAAATGATTATGTGTGTGTTTTAATGATTTTCACCACTTATATTTATGTTTTGCTGGGTGAGAGAGTCTGCAGAACTCCTTACTCCACCATTCTTGAAGCTCCAACCCCTAGATAGTTTTTGAATAATTTTTTAACATTTTATTTTTCACTCAAAAATTGGTTTCATTTGCCAATACATGCAATATTAAACAAACAACCTTGTTTTAACATATAACTGCAATACAATTCATTAATTTTAGTGAATCATTATTAATGATAGCTCATATTGGACAGATGTTATTCTGTTGTGATATCTCAGAACTCTATGTCTTATTGTTCATATTTTAACATTAAAAGGAACTTCTAGAAAATAAGGTAATTAATGAAACTTTAACTTGATCTGCTGCAATTATCCATCTTTTTTTCCTTTTCCTTTCTAATTATCCATTTAAATGTAGTGAAAAGAATATTTTATTGGAATTAAGAACCCTGGGATTAACCCAGTTCTGTCTCTGCAGTTTGGAAAAGACATTACACCTTATTGGCTTTATTTTCTTAATCTGTAAAATTCAGTTTCCCAACTGGATAATCCTGAGCTTCAGGTGGTTCTGTACTGATTCTAAGATGCAAGGGATCATCTTTGACAGTTCTATTTTTTTCTCTGTCTCCATACATAAGTCCATCCATTTGTACTTCACTCCTAGTTACTCTCTTGCTACTTATCTCTCCAATGTGAGTTCACAATGCAAAAATAAAAGATTTCTTGGGACTCATTTTCCTTAACATTTCTACAGTATTAGTCAATTCTGATCTACCTTAATTCTTGAAATTGAGTCGTGGAGAGTTTTAATGGCATTTCAATTATGACAGAAGTTACAGAAATGAAATTATGACATAAGTTTCTGTATACCAGACCAATGCTTTTTCTATTGAAACAAAATGCCTAAAGCAAAATAACATTGTGTTGTATTTCACCTGGACACTCTCTTGGAGATGAAGCTGAATATAGCAGAAGTCAGTAATGCTAAGAACAGATCACATATGCTTCTCAAAGAATTTTTGATGCACCTATGTAGTCACATGTTCATTTTTTGCTCTCAGTGGTTACTACAACCACAGAAAGGGTGTTGTGATTGGGGTCAGAAAATAGTAAACGGACTTGTTTCTTCATTGGAATAACCTCCTTCCTGGATAACTCTCAAGGGCACTAGGTTCTTCCTACTGCATATATCAAGATTGTCAGACTGTACATTAAGGACATACTGCATTGCTGAGATAATTTTAAGCTGGAAATCTGAGTTCCACATGTGTGATATTCCAAATCCATACATTCATGTTTAATCTCATAGAGAATAACACATGGATAATCTTCCCCCTTATTTACCAATTGTTCTCCTTATTAAACCAAGATCAGTTTTGTTTTTCCCTGCTATGGCTGTTGAGGTTGAAGTTTAATGATGGTTTTCTGGGAACAGCCACTGAGTCACTCTACTGTGAAAACCCTCTTCATGTATAAATTCTGTTAGAGGAGTTCAGGGCCCAAGTCAGAGCCAACAAGAGGGCTTCAAATGAATCCTGTTGTTCCACATTCAGAATAAGTCTTTTAAGAACTAATCAAGTGGGTAATAGTGGCTACTTTCATCTCAAATATCCATTCCTGCCTTTGTTAAGGTAGAGAGAAGTCTGTTCAGCAGTCACTTTGTAACTAGTCATTAGAGTTCTTTTTCTGGCATGATGTTTAACTCTAATTGAGGGAAAATTGCCTAACATTCCTTGGAGACCAATTGCTTCCAACCAGACTACTTATTAAATAATTCCAGTTCAGATCTACAGTTGTTACATTCCCCTTCATCCTCAATTCACTGAGAACAAGCACATTTTTATTTCAACTAAGCATTAAATTCTGTAAATTAATCCTGGTTCTACGGATTGGGTAATAGTTCTTAGAAAGTGACTGTCCTCTGCTCTGTGATGAGCAGTGAACATCCATTTATTTTGACCTTGACATCCCAGAGGGATCTTAATGATCCATAATCTCAAAGTCATTATAGATATTTTCACATTTTCTATTTTCTCTCCCTTTCTCACATCTTGCCGAATATTTCCAGTACAAATTTGACACTGAATTAGAGAATTATCTAAAAACTAAAATAGTAATCTGTCCTTTAAAAGGAAAGTAATCTGATGTTAATCTAGATGTTTATAAATCTGCTTGATTAATTCATGGGATATGTCATATCACATATATTAGATAATATAACTAATATTAATGACAGTAAATTATAAGTAAATAAAATCATTTTCATTTCTATTAGGTTTAGCCATTTAAATTCTTCTTCTGTAGGTAATTTTATATGGTTCATTCCAATATATTCAAAGATTTAGACATACAAACTGAAAATCCTTAGCTTGCAAAGGAAAATGTCAGTAATGAAATTAACCCCTAGTGCTTAGAAACTAGGTATTTAAAATAGTCATTCACCAAATTTACATAATTTTTCATCCATAATAGCTATTAGTGATAAAGTACTTTCTGTTTTAACACATCTCTGAATATACCAAAAAAATAAAATCATGAATAAAGCACTTCCTTGTGCTTTATCTAGAAAGGGGGATTAATAAAATCATCTAGATGATTGAATGAACTGTCTTCTTTCATCTAATGAAAGAAAATAGGACAAATTGAAAGAAAAAAAAAGAAATATTAGGTAGGCAAGACCTGTAGTTTAAAAGATTCAATTAGACGTATCAGCCAATCACAATGTTTATATAACTTCTTTAAATCTAGGGTCAGACAAACAAATGGTTAACAACAATCACAAAAACAACAAAACTCAGGGAAATTTCAGTGTTAACAGGATTTTAGGTATTAAGGAATTGTATTTCCTTTTTTAATATTTTTATTTTTTGGTTTCAAAGTTTTTGCTTAAGCTATTTTTTCATCCCTTTCTCTACCAAATCAATTTGTGCTTAAATGCTGCTCATGTGAAGGGTTGATTCCAAATAACAACTGCTCTATAGAGTTACTTTGTTCACCAGTTTGTGAAGTAAACTCTGTGCCATCATTTATTTGTCTGTCTGCTCCTCTTTTTGTCTTATACTATAGTTACAAATGGGTATCTATTACACACACATTCATATAGCTTTAGACTGTAGTTACTTGTTTACATGCCATATTTTACTTCCAGGGAGCTCTGTGGTATAGGACGTGTGCGTTTATCCTTTTTGACACTCAACAGAGAACCTAACCTCATGTGTTATTTGAATGAACATCTTAATGCTAGTTATGTGGAGAATTTTTCAGGTGGGAGGTGTTGCTATTGTGCATACCACTTCTGGTGAATTTCCTTTTAATTAAGCAGCTAGAATTTCATACATGCTGGTAGCATAAATGCATAAAAAGTAGGAAGTACCTACACAAAGTGCAGTGAGGAAAAAAGAGGAGGTTGATTTGTTCTGCCAATGTAGAACCTAGAAGGCCTAGTGGAATAGTTGAGCAGGATCTTGAAGAAGTGAGCTTTTTAAATCTCCAATTTATTTCCTCTTATCCTTCAAGCAGGCACTAAGGTTCCTTTCTAAGACACCAACCTCATGAGGTATGTCCCTTATGGTAAATGTCGTCTGGATCTCCTGTCAGCTATAGGACAGGGTCAAAGATATTTAGAATGGCACACACATATTTATTTAGCACATGGCCCATATTTTAAACTTCATTTAACAACATATGTTGTATATGATGTTTTGTTTTTTTGTCCTTGTCCTTGTTTTGTTTTGTTGAGCCTGGAATCCCCCTCTCCTTTGGGGGAATTAGTATTCATCCTTCTAAATTCAGCAATAGTGCCTCCTCCTCAGCAAAATTTCTTTAACCTCCTTATTCTCCAGGGCAGGGAGGGTTTTCTTTTTTATAGCATCTTGTACATATCTCTATTATAGTTAGCAATTTAGCATCAGTAATTCTTAGTTATCTTGCCTGTAAACCAGAATAATCTCTAAAGTCACCTCCAGCTTTAATGTTCTTTAATAACCACTACTCCCAAGGAAGGCCATTCACCTGCCATTCAAAGCAGCAGTACTCTATAGACGGGATCCTCTGGCAAATCAGAATCAAGCCGCGGTTGACATGACTCTCTGAATTAATCCATAGCTCCTATAATTATGCAAGGGTAATGCATACAAATCCTCCATTCTGGTTTCTACCATTAACCTATTTATGGCTTTCTTTGTTAGTTGGTTGATTTCTTTTATTAGGTTTTATTTTAATTTTGTTTGTTTTGCCATCTATGAAATTTTAATTATTATATTCTCAATTCGGTAAAGATTTTCCCTATGGTTCCTGGTTTAATGGCATGTTTGAAGTGGTGATAAAATCTCAGGACTGTAAAAATATGAATTTACATTTTTTCTACTATTTAAATATTTTCTTTTTATATACTACATTTTAACAACTGAAATATATTCATGTTTAACTAATAAAGGAGAAATCATGGGTTTTCATCAGCTAGCCAGTTATCTGAAAATTATTTACTGAGTACCCTATTTATCACTCAAATATTTTAGGTAACATATTTTACAATATGACATATGTACTTTTAAGTCCATGGGCCTTTTTTGTCATGTTAATAGCAATTCCTTTATATTGTTTTGCTCTAAATCATCTGTTCAGTTTTGATGGAATGCATCATTTTTACACTGAATTTTTTACTCTTTAAAGTTAAATGAGAATTAATCATTATGTTTGGTACCGTGCTTTGTGGTTTTTGGATGGAAAAGATAAACAAAATTACATTTATGGCTAAAAAAGTGCATCAGGGCCTATTATTAATTTAATTCCATTATATAGTCCTCCTGTATATGCAGGTGAGCACTTCCATTGTGTTAAACAATGTTCTGAACAACGTATATACTTTATCTCATTTGATCTTCACAATAACTCTGTGAGGTTATATTCTGGTTCCAAGACGGTGTCCCCTTCAAACATTGCCATTTTATCTTTGTAACAACCTGAGCGAGGATTCTGACAATTATACTGGACAGCTGATTTCCATCTGAGACCCTGAATTTCCTTTCCTAAAGAACTTAGAAGAGCAGGAAAAGGAAGAGGGAAGCTAGAGGGAGACTGCAGTCAGCGAGTTAAAATTCCGTTTACGCTAGCTTAGCCTTTAGTCTTACTTTCAAATTTATTGACATGTAAATATAGATCTGTAGAAAAGCAACCATTTCTGTTCAATTAATATACATATAGTCTTTTGAGAAAAGACAGATTATGTTTTTTATACTATTCGCGTAGGAAAAAAAAATCAACATTTGTAATGTGGAAATACTTAGAATAGCTTCTGATTGCTCCTTAAAATAAGCATTTCTAAAACAAAGCATACTAATTCATAACTTTGACAGATGAGGTTCTTTTTAACAGTATAAAGGAAGCTTAATCTAATGTGGTGTTCAGGGCTCATTTTGCGGGTCTACCTTACAGTTTCCACCCATAATTACCCCACGCTCCTCACAATGCTTCCACAATGACTAGCTTTGGGGACTGTTGTCGTGAGTGTTAAAATGGATGTCTAAGTGTAATTAATGTGGAAAAGCACATATCATAGCTTAAAGAAAACACAATTTTAGTTTCCCATTGTCTGTTTAACATTTATTTGGTGGTATTGTTTCCTTGTCCTGGACGGAAACTTAGGTAAGGTATCCCCGACAACTCTATAGTCACCTCTCAGTGACTGTCTCAATTAACAGATGTATTTCAAGATATTCATCAATACTTTAGTCTTCATTCCAAGGTAAAACTTCCCTTCCCTGTCTGCTACTTAAGGCCACTGTTTAGCATCCACTGCTTTCCAGAAAGGGAATGCTGTAGCTTCTCTTTTCTTGGTAACTGCCTCCACAGCTTGCCTGTTACAGCTTCTGCCCCCTACGACTGGCAGTTGAGAAGGAGGAAGGGAAGTGGTAGCACAAAGTTTCTTTCTTGGAGGTGGCTCAAGGCCTGCCAGGAGAATCAGCTCTATCTTGAGCTCTTCAACATTTATATCACTAAGTTCCCCCTGGAACTTTCTTGCTGCTAGGCATGCTTTCCAGTCGTTGGGCTGGTCAGTCCTTCCAACCTCTGTTTTAATGGCAACCCCTCCACCCAATCAGCGTATGAGAATCCTTCTCCCTCCCAAGTTGTCCTCTAGAACAGGACTTGAAATGGTTCCAGACTTCTTCTTTCTATCCTGTATGGTTAGTGTCTGGTCCAGGGAAACATTCTCTTGGAAGCAGAGGGTAGAATGTTGATTGCCAGGCCTGGAGGGAGAGGGAAATGGGAAAATGTTGGTCATGGGGTACAAGTTTCAGTTATTCAAGATGAATATGTTCAGAAGAGCTAATGTACAACAACTTGATTATAGTTAACAGCATTATATTGTATACTTGAAATTTGCTAAAATAGTAGATCTTAAGTGTTTCCCCCCCTGCCACAAGGTAACTATGTGAAGTGATGGATACTTTAATTCACTTGATTTGGTGATTATTTCACAGTGTGTATCAAATCATCAAGTTGTATACCTTAAAGTATAAAATTTCTAATTGTCAGTTATACTTCAGTAAAGGTCTTTGTTTTTATACAACTGGATATGAATCTATATTAGCTCAAAATAAGTTTAAAAAATAAAGATATTTGTTGAAGGAATGAAAAACAAAATGTTGCATCCTTTGCTCAGACACTGAGAGAAGCCAGGCTATTCCTACAGCAAAAGCAGTTAGCATGTTCTCACTGTGTACATTTCTTGGGTAGGAGTTGTACTATCTTTTCCTCTTTCCTCCAACTGCATGGACATATAATAAACCGTCTGCATAGCACAATGGAAACCTCCCTTACTTGCAGTGAGAGGAGGGGAAGGAAATTTCTGCACAGTTTTCTCTGTGGACATCATGTCTCAAAAATCCCCATCTTCTCACCCTTCTCCTGTTCTCTCCCAGCTTTCCTACCATCTACCTTTCTACTCTGTTGGATAAGAGCAACTTTTTAAACTAATTTGAGGACTGATTGTTGAGAATGCAGGGTGATTTAGGCTAAACTTGGCATCAGAAAAAGTTTGTCGAAGAAGTTTACTTGGAACCTGCATGTAAGATTCAGTCAGAGAAGAAGCAAGTCTCCCAGGCAAGGGGGCAGATGGGAGCCATAGCCTGGGGAGTCTCAGGAACCGAGAGGCAAAGCATGCAAGATGCAATTTTGAGGGGGAAGAAGGGAAGTCTTGGGGTGCCCTGTGAACTATTTTAAGGAGGTTGTTTCTATTCCAAGAGCAAAAGACAGTCTTGGAAGGTTTTAAGATGGGAAGTGACATAATCATATAGGTATCTTTAAATTGCTATGGCTCCAGAGTAGAGAATGGGTAGAAGAGAAGCAAGGCTCCAGGCAACAAGGGTAGCTAAGAGGGTGGCGAGCAGTTTGTGTGAAATCACACGGCCTGGACTGGGGAGGGAGCCATGGGGATGGGGATGAGTGGAGTTTTAAGATATTATCAGGATAAACATTACCCAATCTGGTTGACTGGATATTTAATCTGGACCAATAGGAATTCTTCATGATTTATTGATTTTTATTTGAAAAGCTATGTAGATGATTTGTCCCTTACTAAAAAATAGACATTTTGAGAAGTAACAGAATTAAAAGGGGAAATGATGTGTACTGTTTAGACATTCACCACAGTACTACGAGTTTATGTATCAGAAAATTGAGGCCACATAGCTTTTTAAGTGTTAGATTAGAATCTCACCCTAATCTGACTCTCTGGCCCAAATTATTATTATTTTATGTATGTATTGTTTACTAGTTCTCCAACATCATGAGTAATTATTAAATTTATAAAAGAAGAAGGATGTTATGATTACAATAACCATAATAAGTGATGATATTTAAAATGCTAAGGTAGCTACTGCCACTGGAGACCTTAACCTTGCCAATAAAGAGGAAATAATGAGTGAAATAAATAAAACTCCATGAGAGAAGGAATAGGGAAGAAGTGAGGGTAAGGAGTAAGGTGACATATTATAATTTAAGATAAGGCTTTTTGTGTAGAATTTCTCTGTTGGGTGAGCTATCTTACTATGCCCCTGTGCATCCATGGTTACTGAAGGAAAGTAATTGGGTTGCCAATGGAGGAATTCAGTAGCTTTCTCATTTGAGCTACTGTAAGAAATGGCAAACATGACATCAATTTTAAGCATATTATGAAACTTGTTGAAAATATTCTGTAAATGCATACTCCTTAGGAGCCTCAAAAATAAAATCTTTAGTGAGTTCTGTGACTTCATGCCATTTAAATAAAACTTCTCAGTTGGTAACAGTTTGCCCTCATGCCTCACTTTTAATCTTTACATCTAATGCCATTTGATACATTTGATACTTAAAGCACTTTAAGAAATTACTTGAAGAGTAATTTAAAGACATTACTTTAAAATGCTTAAAGAAATCAAATGATTTGTATGTCAATATGAAATCAGAAGCAGAACAAAGAAATAAAATACTAGGCTCTGACACCACCCCAAATATTACCTTTCAAAGCTTAGAAGATCTCCCTTTTAACTTCTGAATAGGAGGTGTAGGCATTCTTTCTAGACATGTCTGTAGATTTAGGGGAATGTTGGCAAAGAGCAAACACTTGGATTCCTATGGCAGTGCCTTTGTTCTCAGGGAGACAGATTGCTATTCCTGTTACGGTACTGCTTTGCTATGAAAAGGCTGCTCTTTACATTTCCTGGTCGTCTATTATGGAAACTTGCAGATGCACCTTTCTTGTTGTTAATAAGGCTGAAATACCAATTATTTGGAGGTGGGTTGGTAGTGGTGGTACTGCTTATTTTTGCCTGCATTATTTACAGATCTCCTGTCTACCACAAAAGAAAACAAATGTGGGGTTCTTCATTACCAGAGCAAAAGAAAAAAAAAAGGCCAAAAATAAATGAGAAAGATACAGTATTCCTCTCATCCATCATAATTGTAGCTCATTTGTTTTCCATACAATGTAGCTCATTGTAGCTTAGATAATTAAGATAGTAATACTTAATTTTACAGTGAAATGGTGTGATTCGTTCACACTCAATTGTAGACTCTGGAAGTAATACCAACAGAGCAGCATTAATGCCATTTTAAATATTCTACTTTTATTTTCTGTTTAAAATGATATTTTACCCAATGCTGGGCCAAAAAGATCATTAGTTAAGTCCTAAAGGGGAGTAGAAAGAGTCAAATAAGGGAGTACTCTTGCATGTGGGCAGCATTCCATCATTTTTATCACTTTGTGTGTCTGCAAACATGAGAGGAAGTGAAAATGTTCTTATTCACAAAGAAAACTAAAATAATAAAGTGATTGTATTAGACATGCACAGTAAGATGTGAGTATTGCAGAAAGTGGTTATTTATATAGAAATCTCCCTAGATGCCCTAAATCTAAACTTCCTGCCAGAAATTTTCAAATGTGAGAACTTGAATTGGTCATGCAGATACTCAGGTAAAGGTATCCTGTTTTGTTTTAGAAAGTACATAGAGCATATACTATGAAAAGAGGGGGGAAAAATACAAGGAATAAATTTTACAGATTTCTCTCTGATATTGTATTTTTCACTGTTCTTAGATGTAACTTTTCTCAACCCTTTACCTAAATTGCCAATACTGGAAAAATAAAACACATATTGTCTACTAACAAGTTAAACATATATGTAAGTGTATACTTGGCAAGTAGTAGATAACATATTCTACACTTCTAAGTTGCAAATTGAGGTGGGATAGTTCAGCATGAGGCCCACACATGTTTCTGTGACTCACTGGAATCACCTGAGGACAAAGACCATTTGAAGACAAAGATATTACCTTCCATCCAGACATTCTGTCTAGGAAAGAGCTTTCAATGAAGAGAACAATCACAGTTTTTAAAAATAAGCTAAAATATCAATAATCAATTGATAGTCTTATAATCTCCTTAGACATATATATGTATTTTTTTTTCTGGCAACTTCAAATACTGAGAAGTTCACAGGGAAAAAAGGAGGAGGATGATTTATTTTAAATTCAGACATTGTCATATAGTAGCTTATAGCTTAGTTAGTCTCACTATAGACAGAATACAAACAACCCTGATTCTCTAGTTTCCCTAACCGTAACATACTAGAACATTACAAATATACATTTGGCTACCAGAATCAGGCATGCATACAAATAGGAACAATAACAACAAATAATGGGGGAAGCAAAACTATGAAAACTTGATTTAAAAACATCAGAAGTACCTCTGTATCTCTGTATAGGTCCAGGCATTTTTGTACAAGTAAAAAGTAGAACAAACATCAATAACCCTTAAATATATTACATACTGCATATTTCATAGTATCAAAGATCTTTAATAGAGATGTCTTAATTATGGTTTGTAACCGGTGCTTAAAAAAATAATCAAATGAAGAAATATTTCTACCCACAATTAAGCATTAGATGCATTAGTTTTCTATTGCTATATAACAAATTACCACAAACTTAGTGATTTAAAGCATGAATTTACTATCTTATAGTTTCATTTGTCCATGAATCTGGATACATAGGTTAGCTTGGGCTTTGCTCAGGGCCTCAAATGTCTATCTGGATTATACTCTCACGTCAGACTCTGGGTTGTCTTCCACGCTCATTGGTTGTTGGCAGAATTGAATTCCTTGTGGTTATAGAACTGAAGTCCTACATGTTTTCTTTAATATTATTGTCTATTGACCTTTCTCAGCAATTGAGAGACCTTATGCATAGATACTTGTCACATTGCCTCCTCTGTGGGCAGTTCACAACGTGTGCCTTTGCTTCCTCAAGGAAATTAGGAAATCTGTTTCTGACTTTAAATCCCTCTATCCTCTTTTAAGGGCTCATCTGATTAGGTTGGGCCCACCAGGAATATCTACATTTTGTTGAGTTCAAAGTCAACTGACAAGGGACTTTACTTACATCTGCAAAAACCCTTCCACCATATGAAGTAATCTTAGAGTGTTATCTCATCATATTAAAGTCCTTTATACTCAAGGAGAGGGGATTTTGCAGGGCATGCTCACAAGGAGATAGGAATCTTGGGGCTATCTAAGAATGTTGCCAACCACACTAGGTTTTAGGATCTTAAGACTGCTTAGCATAGCAGCAATACTCACCTTAGCCAGAAGGTGGCAGCAACCCAAGTGTCCATTTACAGATGAATAGGTAAAGCCAACATGGTATTACTTACACATAAATACTATTCAGCCTTAGAAAGGAAGGAAATTGTGACACATACTACAACGTGGAGGAATCTTGAGGGTATCATGCTAAGTGAAATAAACCAGTCACAAAAAGACAAAACCTGTGTCATTCTGCTGCATGACGAAAGTAGAGCTGTCAAATCCATAGAGGAGGGGAGTACAATGGTGGTTTCCAGCAGCTGCAGGGAGGGACAACTGGGGAGTTTAATAGGTTATAGGGTCTCATTTTTCTAAAATGGAAAGAATTCTTGAGATTGGTTGTACAACAATGTGAATGTATTTAATACTGCTGAACTGTATGGTTAAAATGGTTAAAATGATAAATTTTATGTTACTTGTATTTACCACAGTTAAAAAGAGAGAGAGGGAGAGAGAAGCTTTGGTACCTGGGAAATTCAAAGATGTGTAGCATGCTGTTCTTTCAATTTCTGCGCTAAATTATCTGCCAAAAAACCCCACAGAAAAAGTAATAAAAGTTGTGTATTGTGGACTGTAGTCATCAAGGGAGGCTTTTTGGAGACTGTAGTTCTTGCCTTAGTACTTAAAATAGATAGTGTTTGGATACTTAGAAAATGGGACAAAAGGGACACACTTCTAAAAAATGGACTTGTGCAAGAGAGTTAGTTGATGGCCAGAGGAGTTATGGAGAGAGGAAGTAGATATTTTCAGAGAAAGTTAAGGTGAGCATATAAAATATTTTTAAAAGATAAAGAACATGAATTTTAATTTATAGTTTGTGAGGAACCATTAAACATAGTATGATGTACCCTATAATACTGTTGTGTAGGAGTCATTGCCATATGCCTTAGGTTATACATTTCTGGAGGAAAAAGAATGGGACTGAAGATTGTATAGTTAATAGATTCCTAATTATTATTTGTTTTTTCCTCAAAAAATATTGTTTTCCTATCATATACAGCATGCAAAATAGTTATTTTATTCAAGGAATTTATTGCACTGAATAATTAATTTTTGGTAGTGAATCTATATGATTGAAGCTAAGTCAAAGGACACATTTTAATTTATTTTTCTGTCTTTTTCTAAGTTTTATCTCAGCACCTTGTCCATAGTGATTGCTTAATAAAAGTATTATGCTGCTGAATATAAATGTTCTCTCCTGAAAATTATGTCTGTAGAACTTTGCAGTTGTAATCCAGGGAGACAACAAAAGATGGTGCTAAATTCTTGCTAGCCAGTGTGATCTCTCACAATTACTCACAAGTAATTCCAGCAGGGACTGACATTCAATGTAGAATGAAACTGAAAATTTTGAAAAAAAAGTAAATCTCATTAAAAAAGTATACATACTATTTTTTGGGAAAAAAAGAAACTTTAATCTACCAGATTTTAGGAAGAATCTTCATGGACATTTAAAGATACCTCGACTTCTTTGTACCATTTTTACTCATCCATTGAGTCAACTCAATTTTGGAGTGCTCAAGAGGATTTAACCTGCTTTTTTTCACTACACTCCCATACTTTTCCATTTGAGGGCCCAACCCTGGTAATATTTTACTGATTGACCTGGCAGCTTCAGCCTTATTGAAACTTTAAAATGCCTGGTTATATTTCTAGTCCCACTTTTGGTACAAGTAAAATATATGCTGAGAATACACACACACACACACACACACACACACACACACACACACACACATATGTGTGTGTGTGTGTGTGCGTGTTCTTTAAGAAATGAATATTCATAACTTGAAAAGGTGAAGGCCAACATTCTACCTAAAACCAGTTACAAATTTAACTTAAATGAATATATAGCGGCTCTTTCTGTCTTTTGCTTCTAAGGAAAGACCTAGATTTTAAGAAGCTTGAAGTCTATACAATATGGTACTGGGGTAACTTTATTAATATGAATATAAAATTATATCCTAAAATTAGGTTTATCACCTTGCTAGGGACCTGTGCAGAAGAGGAGCCCTGAAGCTTCTGTATTATTTTGCTTTATGAGAAACCTACTTCTGCTAGTTTCTAAGACCAGATCGTGACTCAGGCCGTCTCTTCAGGGTATGTCTTGTTCTTGCCTCACTCTTCTCCTCAATTAGATTTTTCCATTTCACCCCTCTTCCCACTTGTGATATTCATTTTAATACAAAATTGAAATAAATTACTTTCCCCTCTGTGCCTACTATAACTTGATGCCCAAATATGCTGACAGTCAAGTTGATTCACATCTGTGTTTTAAATAGGCCTATTTCCAGAGAATCAGTTTAAATTTAACATGAACTTCATGTATTTTAGAATGGTATTTATATACACTCTATTCACATTATATGCACAGAATGAGGCAGTATGGTTGGTGATTAAATACCTAAATATCCTTATTTCTTACATCATCTGTAAAAATCAAAATGTAAGCATTTTCTTATAAATTCCATGTTTCAGAAAGTATGTAGAACATAGTATATAAACATTCATTGTGATATCTACAAAGTATTATAACTATGAGAAGAATTCATAAATCATAATAAATGGGTATTTGCAATTAATTTATCCAAAGACTCATAGGCTAGCCACTGTATTCTATGAAAAAGGTAATATTTTGTCCTGTAATTCAATTCATTTCATCTGTTTGTCTATGAGAACTTATCTTGCTTGATGTCTCCTGCTTCATTTCATCCTCAGTCATTACCCACACTTCGGAAGGAAAGAAATACTTGTATCTTGTATTTAAAAAAAAGACATTATTATAAGCATGCACATTTTTTGGTTTACTTAGATTTTAAATTAATAGCAAAGGCTAGTATATTTAGGTCAGATAAACTGGAATACTGCTATTGATTTACAAATGCTTTGTGGCTGAAATAGATCGTACAATACCTGAATTTGTCCTCAAGGCCAGTTTGGAGTCAAGGATGTTATGTGATATAGTAAGGTTCTTCAAATATAGATTTTTTATAGATAGAAACTGTTTATTCAATAAATTCTAAGAATGACTACCCAAACAACTGTGTGGTAAAATAGTTTGTGGGGCTTTTTGTTTGTTTTCTGTTTTGTGTTATTTAAGGGGGATCATATGGTAGTTATCTTTCTCTGTGTGATTTACTTCACTAAGCATAATCCCCTTACATTCCTTTCATGGTGTCAAAATGGCAGTTTCCTTTTTTTTATGACAGAACAATATTCCTCTGTATGTGTGTGTGGTGTGTGGTGTATGTGTACCATAATCTCTTTATTCATTCAACCACTGATGGATACTTAGGTTGCTTCCATACCTTGGCTATTGTCAATAGCACTGCAGTAAACATGGAGAAAACATCTTTTAAAGCTAGTTTTTTCTTCAGATAAATATCCAAAAGTAGAATTGCTGAATCATATTGCAGTTCAATTTTTAATATTTTGAGGAACCTCCATGTTTTGCACAGTGGCTGCACCAAATGACATTCTCACCAAAGTGCATAAGGGTTTCCTGTTCTCCACATCCTCACCGACACTTGTTATTTCTTGATTTTTTGTTTTGTTTTGCTTTGTTTTTATCATGGCCATTCTAACAGGTATGAGGTGATATCTCATTGTGGTTTTGGTTTGCATTTCCCTAATGATTAGTGATAGTGAGCACCTTTCCTTGAACCTCTTGGATGTTTATATATCTTCTCTGGAAAAATGTCTATTCACATCTTCTGTCCATTTTTTAATCAGTGTGTTTTTGTTTGTTGCTATTGAGTTGTATGAGTTCTTTATATATTTTGGACATCAGCACCTTATTAGATATATAATTTGCAAATATTTTTCTCCCATTTCATAGGTTGCCTTTTCATTTTGTTGATTTTCTTTGCTGTGTAGAAACTTTTTATTTTGATATAGTCCCACCTCTTTATTTTCTGCTTTTGCAGCCTTGCTTTTGGTGTGAAGTCCAAAAAATCATTGTCAAGGAGCTTATTGCTGATGTTTTCTTCTGTCAGTTTTATTGTTTTATGTCTAACATCCAAATCTTAGATCCATTTTGAGTTATTTTTTGTGTATGATATAAGGTAGTGGTCCAGTTCCATTCTTTTTCATGTGGCTGTCCAGTTTTCCCAACATCATTTATTGAAGAGACTGTCCTTTTCCCACTGTATTTTATTCTGTCTGATGTAGAGTCTTGTGTCATTTTTTTCATGTTTTTCTCAATTGCTGGTTTCCATGTAATACCTTCTTTCTGGCATTTTTTCAAAATTTAATTTTTCAATGCTTTTTTCTTTTACTTAACATGACAAATTTGAAAAAATTCCATAGCCTCCTTTTAATATGTATTAATTTAATATATTTAAAAGTTATCAAATAATATGTGTAGGAATGGAAGTTTTGTGTATGCTGTTGCTGTATTTTGAATTTCCTTTTAGTTAAAGTGAGATCTTTTCTTTACAATTTTTTTTAAATGTATGCCCAATAGCTGCTACCTTAATAACAATAAGGAATATGTTTTGGAAAGGGCCCAATCTATATATATATATTAAAATATAAATTATATTTTTCTAATAAAAGTATGTATAAACTAATTTTATATATTTTTATAATATAAATGCACATACCTATATACATATATATTTTAATCTTATAGTTTTGAATCAAAGGTAGAGGCTTGATGATGAGAGAATTCTTAGAAAAACTGTTAAGGTCAGGTTGTTTGTATGAAGCCTCAACAAAGTAGGCAGAAAGTAACTCAATTAAAATGTAACTACTAGGTCATTCTCCCTGTGTCTCTTCGGTAGGAGATGTGAGTGTGAGAGGAAAACACTCTAAAATATTATGTTGCTTCAGGACATAATCTATACTTAATTCAGTAACCTGTGTAGTAATTCAGCCTAACAGAGTGACTTACCTTTCCTATATCTACTTGGCTCTTCATGTTCAAGCATCATAAAAGGTCCACCCCACTAACTGTCTACCTTTCATAACTCTGCATTTGCTTTCCAAATTTTTAAATTCTAACATTTGCTTTTATCACATCACTAAAAATATCCTTTTTCTTGTAACAATTCATTTTCCTGTTGCCTAAGTCACTGGAAATAGCTTTGGATATTATCTTATTTGACCTCCATTATGGAAATTTATATTGTTTCTTAATTTTTTTTTAGTTTAATTGTTTTTCTCACTATATAAGAAATAATTCTTCAGTCAAAACACAGAAATATCCACTGGTCTAGTTCTGTTTCACACACACACACACACACACACATACACACACACACACACAGAGAAATAAACATATAAAACTGAGTTATAATGTATATTCAGAGAAGCTTATTGATTATTTTAATTCAGCTTTATACTATGTTTTCTCATGCCATTAAAAATTCTTCAAATAGAACATCTGTAATGGCTAATGTAGCTGATTTTAATATTTTTCTTATATTAAATTAATATTATTTCAAACTTTCACAATTCCAAATCATGTTGGGAAAAATGTCCTTTGGTATAAAGTTGGTTGTTCCTAATGATAAATATTTCTTAGAATAGATTTCAGTAAGTGTAATTACCAAAGCAAAAGATATGGCCATTTTTAAGGTTCTTGAGATGTGAATCATATTTTTTTCCAGGAAGTTGCTGAAATTTATGTCAGGATGGAGAAAATGTCCATTTTATTATACAGTTGCTTAATTGTTTCTAAATTGATAAAAACCTGATTCTGATTTTATTTTGCATTTCTATAGGATATGTGATATAGAGTGAAATCTGGCTGTTTTTCTCAAAACCTTAAAAATGCCCTTCCTTTCCAATGGATTATTTTGTATTTAATCATTTATGATTTTTTAAAAATTTCTATTGAATTGAAAAATTATCTCCTAGATTATAACTCCTGGGGCCCTCATCTTTATAATCTGACTCTCATTCCACTTAATTAGTTAATTTTGTTATATTACTGTATTTTTGTCACATCATCCCATATGGCCTTTCTTATTGTATCTAGCAAAACACAATGTAGAACTTTATTCTCTATTTCCATTAAAAATATCAATACAAAGGATTGTATATTCATTGCACTTATTTACAGGAGACCCCTGTGATACACACAGCCCACTAAGGGATTTATCTTTCTATTGCCTTTGTCTGATATTGGAAAATACAGGTCCATGAGAATCCTGTATTGTCATGCTGTTTACTTTTATTCCAGAGGATTTAGGAGGTTAAGAAGAAAGGTATCAAATATGTATTTTAACAATATTATTTAAGAGCTATAGTGAATAATGTGTCATCTTAAAATTATTTTCATTTTTCTCCTCACATTTAAAAATCTTATAAAGTTGAGGAAGTAATACATATTTCATCATCAAAAAGTTAATTGCATAAAATAATATAACAATGATGTCGTCTAACAAAAATATATTTAATTCAGTAAAATTGGAAAGGAAGAGTTGCTCTTTCAAACCTTTCCAATTCTTAAGGATGAAGCAAAATCATTGGTGCCATCAGTGTTCATATTTAAATAATCAGAATGAAATACCTGAATAGTTATTCTAATAATAGATTAACAGAAATTCTAGATGATGGAAAACATAATTCTTCAGGTAATTACTTTTCTTTTGAACCCCGTGAAAGCTCTTCTGAATGTACAATGAGTCCCTAACCCACTGTCCCAGGTAAGTGTACAATGATTCAGCACACTGTTCATCCTTTAACAGCTAGACCAGTGCTCGTAATAAAATAAAGGCCTTTCATCCCTTTCAGCACCCTGATAGATTTGGCCACACATAAGTAGGCATGGGGGTGAATCTGAGAACTGTGTTTAGAGAGAGCTGAGTGAGAAAGGTGTAATCTTCAAGAGATCGGAGAGGTGACTGTTGGGTAGAGAGGGTAAAACAGAAAGGGATAGTAGGGATTGAGGGATGGGTGGAGGGACAGAGAGATGGCTGGGGACTGTCGAGCTGCTTAGTTATGAAGTCTCCAGGGGAAAAAGTCTCTGGGAGAGGTTGGCAGACAGCTCCAAGGAACACACTTGGTAGTGTGAAATGCTATGTGCTTTGTATATATGTTTCACCTTATACATGTGTGTTTATTGTGTCCAAATAATTCATTGGTATATGAATACTTTTGATATATATGTTTGTACACTCACATTTTTACAAATATTCACTGAGCACTTATTATATGTGTAAGCATATTGTGATGTATTTAAGTGGGCATAGGATAATGTATATGGCTTTTTGACTTTTAACTATCATTTAAAGTACATTTTTTTCCAAGAAATATCGAATAAGTATACTAAATAAACAGTCTCAGGCTCCTTTATTGGACCCTTTCCTTTGCGTGTTTTCTACATGTTGAAGTGTTTCAGTGGTATTTGTTTTTTTCTATCAACACGTTCACCTTAGATGATCTCATTCAGGGTCATGGTTTTAAATACTATGTAAATGCCACAATTCTCAAATATACTTCTTCAGCCCTGTCACCTGCCTGAAACTCCGGACTTAAATACACCACTGCTTATGTGACACCTTCATTTTGCTTGTATAATACGGATCTTAAAATTTACATTTTTGAAATAGAATTCTTAATTTACTCAGTGCCACCCGATCATTCCCCAGTCTCCTCCACTTCAAATTATGGCATTACTGTTCGATTCAGGTAGTTGTTTAAGCCGAACGTCTGGGGTTATCTTTGGTTTCTGTCTTTCCCTCAACCCATGACATACCAACTATCAGCCAGTGTCATTGACTTTTCTTTCAAAACATACCCCAAATGCATGTATTTATTCCAGCCCTCCTACCAGTACTCTCATTCAAACCACAGAAGCTACCATCCTAGACTCCTCATTGTTTGCAAACTTGTGCAAAAACACAACTGTTAATATGATTGAAACAGTTTCAGTAGATTACATAGTGTCATCACTTTACTGCTTCAATGCTGCAATGTTCCCATTGAACTTGAAGTAAAATCTAAATTTCATACCATTTTGTAAAGTAACAAAACTCTATAGGATTTCCTTTTGCCCATTTTCTTGACACTATCTCATCTTCCTTAACCATGTTATCTTCCAGCTGTGTGGCGTTCTTCCTAGTCCTGCCTTAGAGATTTTGTAATAGCTATTTTATCTTCCTGAAAGTTTCCTTTCTGCTTTTACATGCATGTTTTTTTTTTTGTCAGTTTAGGGTTTAGTTCAAATAGTATCTCTCAGAGAGGTCACTTTGTTTTGGTTCTCTGCAGAGAACCTATCACAACTTGCTTTTTATTTATGTTTGTTTCACTATCTGATCACTGTACTCTAGACTCTGTGAAAACAGGGGCAATGTCTGTTTTAGAATCATCACATATCAAGTGTTCTAAAAATATTTGTTTAAGACAGTTACTATTGTGGAGAATTTTCAAGCACAGGCAAATGGAAGAATGAAAAGGTTAAGGTTCCTTCATTCTTGAAAAATCCTGATATGTATGAAATACATTTTACACTTTTGTCCTGCCCAAACGCATTTTAGATGAACCCTTAAGGCTAAACAGAATACATTGGAATTTTGGTTTGATTAATCACTTGATACTCATGTTACTCAAAAAAGTTTTTAAATATTTGAGTTAACACTTGTAAAATTTGGATAGTATAGGTGGATTTTATTTAAGTGTAAGGAATGTTGGAAGCAGTTAATTAAATGTATTCTCTAAGAAATCCGACTATTTGCAGCAACATGGATGGATCTAGAGGGTATTATGCTCAGTGAAATAATCCTGGCGGAGAAAGACAAATGCCAAATAATGTCACCCATTTGTGGAGTATAACAACAAAGCAAAACTGAAGGAACAAAACAGCAGCGGACTCACAGACTCCAAGAAGGGACTAGCAGTTACCAAAGGGAAGAGGTTGGGGAGGGTGGGTGGGGAGGGAGAAGGGGATAAAGGGACACTATAATTCACAGTCACCCTATAGGTAGATCACAGGGAAGGCAGTACAGAACAGAGAAGACAAATAATGACTTTATAGCATCTTACTACGCTGATGGACAGTGACTGTGATAGAGGGTGTGAGGACTTGATAATATGGGTGAATGTTGAAACCACTGTGTTGTCTATGTGAAACCATCTGTATTTTCTATTTTATTTTAGGACACTATAAATATGCAGTTAAAATTCAATATAAAGTTTCTCTTTCTTTAAAATCATGTTCCTTGTTGGAGAAGAGTTACTGTTACATGAAATACAGACCCAGAAAAATCACTTTTTAATGGGTTATTTTTTCACTCAGTTCTTTGTGCTTACTTCCATAATAGACCTCCAAACAGGGAAAGGTAAATAGCTTAGAATTGGTATATGGTAGGCATATGATTTCATGAAAATATGCAGAATTCGGCAAGGTTAGGCAGAGCAAAGCTTATATATCGTTGGAGTGTTAATTTTTGAACTTTGGAAGGAAAAACATTATTTTCCCATGAAAACAAGCAAACAAAAATGTTACATGATTCCTTTAAGATAAAATATCTCTCTTTGAAGAAATTTCTCCACTAGACATTATGGATTTCTGCCATGATCCCCAAATTCCATCTGCCTGTGGAATTTCCCACTCTTTTGTAATGGCAAATATGTAATTTGGTAGAAAAATATAAGGATCACTAGTTTGCTAAATGAAATCCTTCTTTATAGTAGAATTTCATATTAATTGATGAATATGATAAACTATAAATAAATGAGCAGTCTTGCCAGTAAGTACATAAAAGGAAATTTATGGAGAAGAGGTATGATCAGATCTACACCAACTTATACTTTTCTTTACATTTTTTTTTCCAAAACTGCACACATTTAAATTATAAACAGCAAAATGCTCCTTCACCAGTTTTGTTATTGCAAAGGGTTTAGGGTCAGAAACCTGAACTCCCAGCTATGCCCTACCATTTACTATGCGGCAATGTTGGTTAATAGCATTCACCTCTCTGTACTTTAGTTCCCTCATTTGTAAAGGGAAGAGATTAGTTTGTTCCCTTAGGTCTCTTGTAACACTGACCTGCTGCAATTGTTTCCTTTCTCTTCTTTATTATGTCTCCTAAAACGTAGGTATCTCCATTTTTTAGACTCCCTTTATCTCTACTCAAAACTATCCTTCTCAGGTTCTTTACTCTCTGTCACATGTGTGGGAAATAATGTAGGCTGAATGTCCCACCTTTATTCATGTATCTCAATTCTCGTCTGTGGCACTGTAGATGGTGAGAATTGTTAGCTGGAACCAGAGAATCCCTGGATAGAGCTGAGTCTACGATCATCATTCCACAGAGTGTACTGATGATACCAGAGTAGGAGAGCTTGGGATCTCTATCCTTGTGGTTAAAGGCAAAGCTACAAGCATTCTTCTTGTCCAGAGATACACTACTGGTCATTAGTAAGAGAAGCCTCAGGGAATGGGGAGCTCTCTTTGGAAGTGAGGTGCTGATTGCCACTCTTGGTTATTTCAGCAGTCCACGCTGATTGCAAGAACTCTTCTTGGATAGAGCACAGTCTCATCTGTAGGAATGAAGGAAAGAAGCCTTTTCGTGCCCATCTATCAGCTGTTACCTTACTGTCCTTTCTTGTTGGCACTGCTAAGTCACGTTTGCAGATATTAGCCATTCTTAGTTAACCCTGCCTGAGGCCAAAACTTCGGTGGTAGCTTGAACCATCTGAAAATGATCTTTGAAAATGGGATTTGGAAGCTGAGTGAGAGTCATACTCCACAGAATACCAAAAGGAAATGTCAGTTTCATTTTCATATAGTATGTTTTACCCATCAAGTGGGAATCCACGTCCCAGAAGTAAAGCTGAGAAAACATATTGAATTATCAGTAATTTTATGTGAGGTCCACATACCATAATTCATTTTTTTAAAGAACAAACTATCATGAGAATAAAGCAGTGTAAGATTTTGATGGCTATTTTGTTACTGTTATCATGACTGGTAATAAAGTGAGGAAGGCCTGGTATTAGATCTTTGGTCCCATTGCTGCCAGACACTGATGATCCTGACTTCCTATCTATTTTGGAAAGAATTGTCAATCTTTGTAGCTTCCCATCAAAACAGCAAGCAACAGTTGGTACTGGGGAGAAAAAGAAAAATAAATGAGAAAAAAAAAAGGGTGAAAGGAAAAGTTTTCCCAGCTTCAGTGGGGCCTTCTATGGTGCCTTTTTCTATTATTAAGATTTAGGGATATAAGCATTTCCATCAACAACAAGGGCATCAGTTTGATGGAATGTGGGAACAACATCCCCCAGATAGCATTAGCAAATTGTAAATATTGTATTCCTTTGAAATACTGAGTACGACCATCAAAAGTTTAATGATTATGTAGTCTTTAGAGAATGTGGGAGAGAATTTCCAAAAGCCAGTAGATTAAAAAATCACTGTGATATAAACACAGTAGCTATGGAAGAAAAATCCTGGCTATGGAAGAAAAATTTTCAGAAACCTATAGATACAATGTATTCATTGTGAAAGAAATATAGTAATTATAGTACTGTTTGTTTAAAAGCGGATACTTAAGTAGACTAGCAAATATGCAACAGTGCAGTGGAAATGTGGCAGAAAAATCAGCATTGAAAATATAAATTGTTTTATTATAGAAAATAAAATAAACTTGTTGGTTTTATATCTTGAATAGTGACAAAAGTCTGAGTGTGCTACAGGTGATTATAAAATTCAAATTTTCTTTTCAAGTTGTAATCTGTATATATGATTCAAATTAATATTGTTTTACAAGACTATAATCTAATGATATATACTCCGCAGCTTTCTTAAATAAAATGGTATAATGGAAAGGCACACTACTGGAAATGGGGCACTGCCATGTCGTACTAACTTGGGTACTAATTAAATTTATGTTCCTAGAAAATGCCCATAAAGCACTTGTACTAAAAAATAAAATACAATAAAATATTTTCTATGTCAAATCTTTTATGAGAAATTACAGCACTTGATGATCATGAACTTTGAGGTGTTTTCCTAAGAACATAAAGAAAAATAACCGTTCAGCTAATAACAATGAATATTGGTACTATTTAATATGTATTATGTGATCACATTATGCTAGCCACTGTGCTAAGTGCTTTACATTAAATTTCTCATTTTATCCTTCCAGTAACCTTACAAGATAGGTACTGATGTTATTTTATAGCTGCAAAATAGGCTTAGGAAGATTAAATAACTTGTTCAAGGTCACAGGGGTAGTAAGTGTTGCAGCAGCACCTAATTCAAGGTTCAGACTCTTATTCCTTACACTTTTTTGCATTTAACATATGTACTAAAAACCTTATTTATGAGAGCTAAATAGTAGGCATTTTAGCTGTACATAAATAATTAAAATCAATATCAGACTCTTATCTACAGGGTATTAATAATTTGGAGAGTGTCAAATTATTCCAGCTAACATGCTATCTAAAATCCTGTGTTATTTTGATTGCATTTTGATACTTTTTGAACTTTAATATCTGTCAGTAGACCAAGTCATATTTGATATGAAGTACAACCTACTGCTTTGTTCTATATAGAGATTCTCATTCTCTAATGGTTAGATAACTTTTTTCAATAACACAATTTAAAAACAAATGGCAGTGTACAGAGAAGAAAAGTAATGATTCTATAGCATCTTACTACACTGATTGATAGTGACTCTAAAGGGGTATGTGTGGGGAGACTTGATAATAAGGGGAGTCTAGTAACCATAATGTTCAAGTAATTGTACATTAACGATATCAAAATAAAAAAATATAAAAAGAAACTTAAAACAAAAACAAATGGCAGGGCTAACAAGGTTTGTCAGAGGATGAGAGATTATCACTGACCTGAGGTAAAAGAAACAATGGGCTGCTATAAAAGCAGGAGTCTTTTCCAGTTTAAGCATTTCAAATCATGGTTAAGGACTTTGAAAGTCACAGGATTATAGCTGAAGACACTGTTACTTAAGCAAGAACGTAATCATTCTCCTATCTCAAGTCAGAGGTAACTTGCTTGTCATTACTTTCCAAGTATATTGATACTAATAATCCTAAATGGGTTTTTGAAGTTGGCGGGGCCCATCTGGCTTTTCTCTGTGCAGCGGCAAGTTTCTGCATCTGAGACCGTTGTGCTGGATAGATGTTCATCTGCTTCATCGCTAAGGAAACTAAGATGAGACAACAAAAGTTATTTTATTGAAATAGGCCTTGCTTGTAAAATGAATTCCACTTTTCTTTCATAGCTCATAATGATACTCCAAAGTAATTACCTAAGAAAGATTTAGTTCTCTTATAAAATATGGACTAAACAACAACTGAGCTAGTTTGTAATAGAGATGCAGCAAGTGATCAGGTGATAAACCAGTACACCAAGTATTTTGGAGTCATTAAAATTGTATTCCAATTAGTTATAAAGTTTATTTGGCGTAAATTAAGTTTTTACCCAAGAAAAGAGGTTCATTTTCTCACAGGAAGCCATAGACATGGATTCCAAGGACAATCGGGGACAGTGAGGTATGTATGTCATCCTGAACCAAGCAGAAATGGGGAGGGGTTTGAGAGTTCAAAGGAAAAGGGAATAATTCACAGGAAAATGAAAAGAGTAAATACATGTTTGGTAAGCAAATACTTGATGGGCCCCACAGAAACAGTGGGGCACAGAGAACAATTGTAACAGATGTTGTCAAATTCCTTCCTGTCGTCCCTAATTTATGTTATAATACAGCCATCTATGGTGATAGTTCTCCTTCGGGAGTAGTTCCTATATCTGAATTCTTTTTATGGAGTTAAAGTATCTTCCTGAGTCTTCTGGGCCTTGATGATTTTCGTCATACTGTCCTAGTTAATTATACAATCAGGACATGATTTTTTGTTCACAATTTTAAAAGCTTCAACATTTTGGTGAAAATTTAATTGGAAGTATTTATAACATTATTCATGAGGGTTATATGTCAGAATTGAATATAGTTTAAACAGTTTTACAGTGAATTATAAAAAATTTTAATTTTTAAAACAAAAATGTCAGTATCTAGAAAGAATGAGCCCACAATGTTTTAACTGGGTTACATACATAGATTTGCAATTCTTCTTTATTATAGAAAAAAATAATAATTTAAAACTTATCTGTAATGCCAATTTATTTCTTTGACTAACACCAACTTGGGCAGTTATCCATTCTGAATTTGAATTAAAAATGCTTTGAATACAGCTTATGAGCCTCTTTGTTTTGGGGGGGAAAAGAAGCACCAAAGCAAACTGTAGAGAAAAAGGAGATAATAGAGCTTGGAAGCAACCTCTTGGCAAAGAGGAACAAGAGCAGTGGAATAATTTAATTGCTCATCAGCTAATTATACGGTATTATAATGTTAATGTGTCTTCATCATGACAATGTAATAGGTATAGATTGAAGCATATGAAAAAGAAAGTGTTGATGCAGTAATTATAAGTAAGAGTGGAGCTGTTAGAGTAATTATAACGCTTCATCGGGTAATTAACGTATTGTTCAACTTGAGATGGGGAACAAAGAGTGAAAAAGTTAAATATTGAAGGACATGCCTTTGACACTCCAGAGATGTCTTTGAGCCTTTGCAGAGAATAGGATATTCTGTGTTCTATGTTGATACAGTTATTTCCTGGTTTCCTTTTCCATAACTTATTGTTTTTCAGTCAGGTATACTAAGAAAGAGCATAGTAATTTGAGTGTGAGATGCTGCCGGTGGTTAAATTTTTTATGTAATATGATCCATGTTGCTGAAATTTCTTTTTCAGCTTTGTCTCATTTTATATTCCCCAGGTCATTAAATAAGCTAAGAACTTTAAAATTAAACTAGCTCAAAATGAAATAATGTATGTGAACAATTCTATAACCCAAGACAGTGATAATTATTCCTTAACATACCTGAAGAGTTCCTTCTGGGAGAGGTTTGGCAGTTCCCTTTTATTTTAATATCAGTGCATAATCTGAATTTTTTCAAACTTGTTAGTTCAGAAATAGCCATTTACTGTGAAGCCCGTTGAATGAATTATAAAGAAAAACAGCAGTAAGTAAACACTGGTGACAAGTTGTACACAGCTATAATCGTGTAACCCATTTGTTAATTTTATTTTTGAATAACATTCAACCACCAATGTGCCACACTGTTCTTTCATGTTACATATATTAACACCTACGATTTCTGTTTCTATTGTTATCTATACATTTTACAGAAGAGATACCAGAGCAGAGATTAAGTAACTTGGCTAAGTTCACACATGTCTTTGTGGTAGAACTAGACTTTGAATTCAATTGGTCTGATACCAGATTCTGCTAACCCTACACTACTGGCAGGTGTGGATTTGGGAGCTGGTCAGGAGAGTCATGAAAGGTCTGTATTTGGAGTAAACAGGATAGTTAAACAAGACTTAAAGAACTGATAGTGGAGGATAAATAGAGTCCACGGACTTAAAGGAGAAAAAGGCAGTAATTAAACATGCAAATATTGAAGATGGCAAAGATAGATTGATCTGTTTGCAATGAAAATTCTGTTGCTCCAGAAGGAGGCAGTTCCCGCTCTGCTCGGGGAAAGTTCACTATGAATTGTGTGAGACCAAATAAAGACAAAAGAAAGTTGGGGGTTAAAAGTGGCTCATACTGTTTTATTCTCATGGCGGTAACCTGACTATGTACAAGTGGCAAAGACAGTTTCCATCTCTGCTCTGCTGCAGCCTCTGCTCTCTCTCCACCGCCTACCCCGTGTCTTCTCCCGCTGCCCTCCAGGCTCTCTGAGGTCTCCCCTGTCTTTCTTCAGAGCCCCGTGGGCTGGTCTCCACGTAGTGCCTGGCAGATGCCCAGCCAGTACGTCCAGGCATTTGTATGTACCTCTCCTGGGCCTGTACTTCTGTGACCAACAATTAGCTCCCGGTGGCTATTTGGCCTGTAAACATTTTAAGTACTTATCCAATGGATAAGAATCGGGAGAGGTGAAAATCCTGGCCATAAAATTTCCATTTTCTCTACAAGGTCCATGAAGAGGTCCCCTAGGAGAAGACTTGGACTAGAGCCCAGTCACAAACAGCCTGATGACCAAAATGAGAAATTCACGGAGTAGCTCATTAACTTACTATGCCAGGTAGATGGATTTCCTGGAAATTTAGGACCAACTCCTAGAGGGCTACCGTGATACTGATGGAGGTGAATGTAGGACAAGTAGCAGAGGAATTAGAAATAGTGATGCCCTATGACCTTAAATTGTTTTCAAGTTCACAAAAAAGGGCTAAATTTCTGAGACTGTAATTCCTGCTTAAATTGTATTATATTGAGATAGGCAGCCAAGCCATCAATATTAATACTTCTATATTTTCTTTATGAAGAACTGTATTTCCAAATTCTCTTCTTATGAATTTTCATGTCAGAATGTGTCGAGGTAAATAAACCACATAATTGAAAAACACATACAAGTAATTTCCTTTTAAAATCAGGAGGGGGGAAAAATTTTAAAAAATGCTATAATGCTTCAACTTGTCAAATAATGGTTGTTACTTTCCATCAGCATAAATTAAACTTCAATACCAGCTAGTAAAAAAACAATGCACATTTCAAAGTAAGTAGAATTAGAGCAAAATACTCATGGTCTAGGATAGTTATATATAATCTGAAAAATAATTTAAACATTGGATTCTCAAATTAAAACGTTTGTATAGTGACATATACTATGAAGCTATTTACTTTCTTTTGTCCATGTTATATTTAGCTTTGTAAAATTTAGAAAAAAATGAGCAATAAAAGAAGTTAATTTTGGTAAACTGCATACTTAGTTTATGCAGTATAATTCTATCACAGGTAGAAGTTTGTTGGATATTTTTGGTGTTTAGCATGCAGCTAAAAACACAGTCCACCTTATGTTTGGAATTACATGGATTCTTTCTTTTAGGGGATTTGTGGGGTGGCACCTCTCTAGTAGAAGAAACACAGCTTTGGAGCCAGAATGATCCTAGGAACTGACTCAATTAACTTCTCTGACCCTTATTTTCCCTATTGTGAGAGAGGTAATGATAATTTCTATCTTGCTGGGTTTTTGGGAAATTAAAAATGCATGTGAAATGGTTATCACAGAAGCCGGCACATGCTAATTGTTCAAAAATTGTTGAAACTGACTATGATTATTGCTATTCAGCATAGGAGAGTTACTGAACAATGCTTAGCACTATTTAATAGGAAGTTCTTAAAAGTTTAAAACAAACCCATGAAATTATGTTGTGACTTTCTTTTAAAATATTAATTATAATTGTTCTCAATCTGTAGTGAAAAGGGTACTCAGCATAAAGAAGCAAAATGTAGTCATGCAAAGTATCCCTCTTCAAGACCCTTCATAAAAGGTGAACAATTACAATTCTCAGAGGTTAGTTTCACTAAATAAGAAAACTAATGCTATTTTTAACTCTTTAAAAACATATTTGTAATAATTTCAAGATAATAAATGTAAAGTATATAATCAGTATTCTTTACAGCACTAACAATCTCTCACATGCACACACACACACACATATACGTGGTATATACAAATGGCTTACAGAATATATCATATCACAATTACTTATATACTTACTCCACAATTATACTGACTACTCACTAATTTCCTGTGATAGGTGTTTCCTCTACTAGACTGTATTATGAAGGCAGAAATTATTTCTTTCATTTTTATGCTCTCCAAAAACTAGCATAGCATTTGTAACATAAGTACTTAATACATATTTATTAAATAAATGAACAAATACATGAACTTTTATTTTGTTTGGAGATAGAGTCATGGTTAAGGATGTTATTAATTTAAATACACCACAATTCACAAACCAATTCGCAATTTGTCAGAAGCTTCGTTTCTTTCTCTAAAGAAAATATGCATCAAAATGGTAACAATAAACACACACATATTTATAATATATTTAATTTTAATTTTCCTCCCTTCCTCTGACCATTCCCTAGAGGAAATGTTCATGTCCAGTGAAATAAAGGAAAAGATTAAAAGGGAACATTTGTTCATTTTAAAATAACTGAGAACATAACGTATTCTTCTGTGGCTCTCATTTTTTTAAATCTCAGTCCAGCACTTGAATGAGCAATATAACCCATAAATATAACAAAATTGACTTTCTCTTTTGTATGTTTAAAATTAAGGTTTCTTGATATGGTGAAAGTCGAAGGAACTGCTTCCTTAGTTAGAGGGGGGAAAAATAGCCAGAAAATTCTCTTTTTTTCCCTTATGGAGGAGGAAAAAAAGGTTCATAAGCAACACCTAATGGATTTGTGAAATTGGAATCCTCAAGTCTCAGGAAGTCTTGGAAAAAAGTCTCAGGAAGAGGTATTTTAGACGAACATATTTTTGAACCCTCATTCTCTTTGTTTTAGTTGCACTCTTTGCTGGCAATCCTGGGACCTGGTAAAAGTAAAACTCAGCTGGACACCATAGTTACAGTAAAAAGCCTAGAAAAGGCTAAATGCAGGGCTGTATTGAACTACATATAAAGAATTGTTAGATTTTCATCATTAATTCAATTAATCACCAAATAACTGATCGATGAGTTTTATATCTAGTTTTTCTCTCTTATCTTTTTTACAATGAAACACAATTCCCACCAAACCAATAATTTGAATATAACAGACAATATTCTAGGATAATGAATTTTATGTTGTAATAGTGTGTTCATAAAAGGAAATAGAAAAAAATTTTTTCACATTTTTCAAGAGAGGCACCATGCATTTCTATATACCTGAAAGAAAAGTTATCTCAAAATAGTATATTTCATCATTGTTTTGAAAATGATATATTAAATATAAGTATTTTAAATACATATGTGATTAAAGAATACTACTCTCCTCTAAAATAATTTAATGCACAGAATTTCAATAGTTAAATTTTCCCAGCTTCCTGAGTTTCTAAGAGTCATTCTGTTGTTGTGTCTGTTGAGCCAGTGTATTGGGAAAGATTTGTTCTCATTCCCGGATGTCCATCTAAACTTCGTTGTTTGTACTAGATGTTTGGTCCAGATTAGAATTTCAAGTGGAGATCAAAGTTCTATAAGACTTACCATCTTCCTTGAAATGTTTACAATTTTCACAGAATCAGTCTACATGTAAGAAGTTAATGTTAAAGTACAAAGACAGTTGTCATCAGGACAGTGCTAATTTTATCTAGATATTGAGTCTGTGCCATTTTTTTGTTCCTTTACAAAGGAAAACCCAATGTATCTATCTGTTTTAACTCTGGTGGGACAGCAAGGGACATACAAAGTCTGAGTGTTAGTAGCAGTGGAATTAGTTACATTGTTTTACATTAAACAAGTGCTTTTTTATACAGTTCAGAATACATTTAAAATGTATATTACAAGTTGTTAAAAATACAAGTTTTGTTAGTGTTTTTGAGAGGCTGTAATGACTTTTTTCTTGCCAACTCTCATCGACTTGCTGCCTTCTTAAGTCAAGCCTTTCATTTCTACAGCCTCCAAGATATGTTCATTCTCATTTCCCAGATACGTTTATTCTCTGATGTATCAGGGTTCTATGTTGTTCTTAGGACTTGAAGACAGAAGAGTTCAGGCTGAGTGCCAACTTCCACCTCTCCACCTCTCCACCTCTGTATTTTGCTAAGCTTTTCCTAGGCAAAATGGGGCCTTTTATTAACAAAACAGAACAAAACCTAAAAAAAATAACAAAAGTCATCCAAGAAAAACCTTTAAGATTGACTGATCAATAGCTGATGGTTAGTGAAAAGGAAAAGGAAAGATTCAGTAGCTGACTCTGTTTCTCTATTTCCTATTACCCCTATTTCCTCTGCCTGAAAATAGCCCTCAAAGTGTCCTTGATCATTTCTACCATGTGGCTATAATCTAGATGCATCTCTATTGTCTCTAATATTTATTTTTCAGCTCAGGTTAGTTTAGATGTACAATAGGAACTGTTTTGTCCCTTATCCCCTTTTAGAGAATCATAACTTTTAATCAAGAGGTGATTGATAGCTGATATTTCTAAAAGGGATCTAAACTTAGGTGGTCTATAAGCTTAACATAAGAAAATATACCCATAATTTGTACTATTTCTCTAGACTCCACACAGTCTGGTTTAATGCTTTATATAAGGTATGCTAATGTGTCCCAAAATAAAGTGATGTTCAAAAGTGCACTTGGACTTTCCTATCAAGGACATCTACAGCTTTCATCTCATCCATAACTAGACAACAACTTGAACTAGGATTAATAGTTTGTTGTTTGCTTATTTATTAAAATTAAGTTGTGACTGGGGTCAGTCTCACATTCAGAAGACTTTGAAAAGGAAGTATTAGAGTCTACAGGTTAGCTTCCTTCTCAACATGTATCTCAAGTAGACAGCAATGAGTTTGATATATGGGACTCATTCCTTATTAGTTTTATCTTATTTGTGTGATCTGAAAATTTAGCATAATAACTAGTTGATATATAATATACAGAAATTTTACTCAAGAAATAAATGAGGAATTGGGAATACATCTATAACATAGTTTCCCATATGTGACCCAGATAGAGTACATATGTAAGTTCTCTAAGAGATCAAATGTGCGATAGTAATCAAATTTTCTTTTAAGATCAATTCAATTTGGCAACTTTTTCTCATATGCCCATTTGGTACTCTTCTAGGAGAAGAGTATAAGATGAACTCATTCATTTATTTATCCAGTGAAGTATTTATTCTATTTACTGAGTATACACTACATGCCAGGAAGTATTAGATTCTAGAGACAGCAGTCAACAAAACAACATGTTTGCCCTCAAGAGCTCACATTCCAGTGAGTGGAATGTACAATGACATGTTCCCTCCTCTGAAAGAGTTTATGGTCTAGTAGAGTTTATGGCCAAAAATAAAAATAGAAACAACACAATGTGATTTGTGGCAATGAGTGAAATATGTTTACATGATGACATTATTGCAGGGCAGGTAAAGAAGGTTGATCCCATCTGGAGATACCAGAACAAGTTTTGTAAGGTGATGACCCTTGAGCTGGGTCCTAATGGATGGGTATTTTTCAGATGGATGGGGAAAGTTGTGAGGAGCCATCTTTGAGAGAAATACTAACATATGCAAAGCCATGGACTTGTAAAGCACCGTGGTATGTGTAAGCAACTATGAGCTATTTGACATTAATGCACATTAATTGGGGACTGTGCAATCAGATGAGAATGTTTACATAGCTAGAATCAATTTATGCTAGGAAGTATGGACTTTATTCTTTAGGAAATGGTAAGCCTCTCATGGTTTGAAACAAATGATTAACATGGCCAGGTTGAATTTTAGGAAGATTACTTTTTTAGCAATTTAACTCAGAGGATAATTGAGCTAATATTTATATCCTCTGTTATTAAACTAGTAGCATCTGAATTAACATTTTTATAATGCTTTAAACTAGTATGTAAGATATTTTTCTATTGCTTGTCACCAGGAATTATTAGATGGCAAAGAATAAAATAACCTAGTTTTTAAGGAGTTATTTCCTAAAAACTCAAGCACAAAACTGGATTTAAAAAAGGTCAAATTCATTTTGTTCAGCAAAATTGTCCTTTTGGCTGAGTATTTTCACATTACAATTATATCTCTTCCTTAGAGTCAAATAAGACAAAGTGCAATAGATCTTGTCCAAGTTATTTATGTTCATATAATTTGAGTCATAACTGTGAAAGAAAATGTCTCTAACATCTTGATTATTGATAAAAATAAGTTAGCATTTGATAAATTTTCCCCAAATGTTTTCATTTATTAATTTCTGTACCTAATTTAACTTTATAAGTTTACTTTAAAATTTATAGACTCTATTACTCCTCTGAAGAAGTATGTGCCTATTGCTTTACTCAGTAACTTCTTTCTGAAGTAGGAGATAAGTAAATTACATTGTACTGATCACTTTGATTTCATTTTTCCATCAATCATTATCCCTAAAGGATAGCTTTTACTTGGCCAGCTAGTTAAGAATTATAACCATTGTACCTTGTAAGATAAGAAACTACAGAAAACTTCTATCCAAATGTCAGCTAATGAAGCTATTTTACTTACTAGATTTATTTTCTCTTCCTATTTTGCTGTAAGAATAGCTTTATAATCCAAAGCAGGTTAATTGTCTGCCTTACTCCTGAGCTATTAAGTAGAAAACAGAAAACAAGCAAATATAGGTACAGGTAGGGAAAATGCATAATTGATATTTCCTACAGAGAAATCTCACTGGAGAGGCCTGTGCAAGTGAGAAGAAAGAGAAATTAGTAGCTTGACACAAATTGCTTATTTAATATGTGGGTAATTATCTTTGTTATGTATACAACCAGTGGGAAGCATGCTATCTTCAGACTAGCTTGTATCATCATAATCCCTATTGATTTTAAGAAACAAGAAAGAAAATTTTTTCTGTGTGGGTTCAATCTACAGTTTAAAGTGTTTTGTTTTCTTCTGTAGTTAAATGAGGGGACACACTGATTCATTATTGATCAATGTACTGAGATTTATTTTTAGAGTTTTGTGTCATTGAGTAGTTTCCTAATTTTTTTATTATAGTATTTTCACAACCTCATTTGTTATTAATATCCCCATTCTATACAGAAGTAAACTAAAGCTTAGAGATGCTACATAAATTCCAAAGATCAAATAGCTATTAAGTAGCAGAGATGGTATTAAGGACTTTATGACTCTAGAGTCTGTGTTCTTATAAGGCTTCTGTATTACTGTTTTAAGTTATTACAGCTGATGGTGTTTATGCTGTATGTGTTGTTTCCTGGTATGCACAATTTTTACCATTTCCTGGACCTAAATTAATATAGCACAATTTATTTTTTAAATATAGTTAGTTTATAAATTTTAAGAACCATATTGTGAAGGTTACATAATTTTCTTGTGTGTTTAAATATAAATCTTACACATGGTTTATGCTTTGAATATTTTAACATGTAGACTCTTTGAAAATGAATAAGAAGTTTTGTTCTTAATTGTTAGTTATCAATTTTAATTATTCTAACATGATGTTGTTTTGGTTGACTTGAGCTGCATTACTAAATTTAATAAGGTATTATTTAATAATACAAATGACTGGCTACATAGCCAGCTTCTCTGAGATCCCAAGGGTCTTCCACCACCTTCATTAGAGAAGTAAGCTGGATAGCACTAATTTATGAGTTTTTAATTACCCATCTAAAAATGTGTGAAGACTAAATAAAAGATTTGAGAATAGAAACCAGCCCCCTAACATTATCAAATATTTATAAATAGACTAAAATGGAACATTTTTCTGCTTTTATGAGCAACCTTTGCTCCTACCATTTATTTAATTTTTCAGCTGTTATAGATACAGCCACCAAATGAACAGATGCAGTGTGTTACTCATCCCTCAGCATCCTTTCTGGCCTCTTGCGGGCTCTCAGATGGAAGCCCAGTCATCCCCTCTTGCTCTGAGGAGTTGTTGTTCAGTTGTCCTTCATCCATTTCTTTGTTACTCTTGTCTTTTTCTGAGTAAAATAAAACAAACCGAACTTTCTCTATTATACTTTCAATCCCATATACATGTTTCTTCCAGGCCTCTTCTTATTCCAGGAAGCACTTTTCTAGCCCATCTACTTCCCTATCAACTACTTCTTTATCCCTAAACTTATCAAAAATAAACTCCACGTGGAAATCTGTAGGGAAAGGATACTAACACTGCCTCTCCCTCAAATCACTGCCTTGTTAATAAACAAGTACTTTCTTTCCTAAACATATTCTATTTTGAATAAAGAAAGATAAGATTTTTCTCTAAAGATTATTTCCTCAAAATTACATCTATATCTAAAATATTCCATCTGGTAGAAAACTAATGTTTAAATACATACTTACCCAAAGTGGTGAAGGTGCTATAGTAAACGGGTCTCTATCTGTTCATAGTTGTTTGGATATAAAAGCTACAAAGCTGTTCATTTTTTGTAGCAGCTAATGCTGGTTTCAAACATATGTTGGTATATTGTCAATTCCTATTTAAAAAGTTTACTAAAATGTTCTCTTAAAGTTATGCTGCTACTGAATATACATATTTTTATTTCCAATTTTTATGATAATACATCATAGTAAATAGTCCCAGTACTGAGGGTAGGAAGAAAAATAAAAGGAGATTCAGTTATCTCCTTTTTTCAAACTTTCAGTAAGTATGGAATAAAATAACTTTGTACATTAACACATTGTTCAAAGAGCTCTGGATTTTAAAATTATAATGAGCAGGATCCATATATGGTATTTCCATATTGCTTTCTAACATCTTGAGTTTATTAGTGGGAAACTTAATTTGTGCTAATCAGCCTGAAGCAAAAGGAGTGCGAAATTAACTTGACACATATATTTAATGTTCTTTAGTATTTCTCAGTTTTGCACTATAACCACAACATGGCAACCAGAGTAAACACACAGATCTACAGTGTCACTTCCAATTACCACATTACTGCAAATGGCTGTAACTCACTGAAAAGCCAGCCACGACTCATTTTCTTCTTGGTTTTATCTGAGAAGGCATGCGTCAGCACTGCACAGGAAATGGCAAGTTGGGAAATTCCAAACTTTTGTTAACAGTCTGAATCTTGATTTATAATCTATTTTCTAAAATGATGTTTAGCAATATTAATATACTTAGCAGTACTGTTCTTGTTCAGGCTCAAAGCAGTCCCTGAGCAAGCAAAGTTCATTTCCCTTCAGACTCCCTCTTAATATCTAGTCTACATTCACCAGGGAATGTTGCAGCAAGAAACAAATTAGTGAATAGGGATAATACCCTGAAAATCTGTTTCATCACTTCTGCTTCCTTCTTTGAGTCTTCTCTACTATGTACTGTAATATGAAACCTCAAAAAATAACTTCTCTGAAAATTTTCTGATACATAATTCAGTCATCATCTTCTCTGAAGAATGGTGATCTCAAAATATGATCCATAAATAGGATGACCATATGGTTTTCTTTTCAACCCGAGACATTTTCAAAAGTGAAAGAAGTCACTATTAATTGCACCATGACAAGAGATGTAAATTGAGACCATCCTACCATCCCAGAGATCTGGGCACCCTGACAATTCAGATTACTGGACCCCCAATTACTGAATCAAAATATGGTTTTATAGCCAGGAGATTTGCATTTTTAGCTAGCTTTCTTGGTGTTTCTTAAGTGAACTAAAGAAATAATAATATACACATATAATGACTGACCATGTCCAGCCACTCATCTGATGTCTCTTGTATGTTACTCCTTTAATATTTAGCACTACTACCATAGACTGATAGACTCATGTACAAATCATTCAAGTATACAAAGGCACCTTCCTCAGAATTGTGACTATTTGGAAATGTTGGGATGACTGATCAAAAGATTGATATTTTACCTAGATTTTTTGCACCTTCAAGAACACAGCATTAATTTAATAATCTGTAATCTTGGAAAGGAATTAAAAACATACAAGGCCTTAGTGAAAAAGCAGCATTTTATTTGGCTCTTAACATCAGTTTGCTGGGCAAAGAGTGAGGCCAGAAGGGAGAGGATGGGTGTAATCATGCAATCATAAAAATATCTATCATGTCTGAGAAAAGTGGGAAGCTTCATGTGGCAGGAACTAGGTGGCAGAAAAAGTGATTAGTGTAGTAAGATTGTCTACTGTTAAATGTGAAAGGATTACAGATGCTGCTGAATATGGCCTCTCATTCGCCCTCCCGTGCCTTCTCAGTTCTCATAATTCTGTGGCTTCTAGCTTGATTTCAAGCTGCCTCCTCCTGCAATTCTTGGAGGAGGTTTTGTGCCATGAAATCTTTTCTGCCCACAGTTGAGGCAGCCAGAAATGCTGGAGAATTAACATCTCTTAAAGGGAGAGCCCACAGCCAATTACAAATTTGGTGGATTCATAACCCAGTTCCCTCACCCACTGTACTAAATATCTCCAAGGGCCATATTCTGGCCCTTTAAGAGTCCCAGCAGGATTCAACAAAAGTAACTAACTTGATTGATGAAACACCCTTGGTCACTGCTTTATCACACCTTCTTTCATTTTCCCATTCCTCTACCTTTCTTTCCTGGAATCGTTTCACCAAAAAAAAAAAAAAACATGGTTCTGCTTTGATTTTGAGTTGGCTTCTGGAAGAACCCAAACTATTGTCTCCTAGGACAATATTTCGGATTTTATCTAGTTGTTTACTGAAGAAGGAAATGCCACTAAATAAATTTTTTAACGAGGAGATTGAGAAACTTCCTATTGCAGTAAGAAAACCAAGAAAACCAGAAGCAACCGAGATCACACAGGGGAGACAGTGGTAGGAAATTGACAACTACTTAGAAGGCAGTTGCAAGATTATGTTAGAAGGGGCCTGGACAAAGCTAGTGAAATAGGAAGGGGTCGAAGAGGAAGCTTATTTGAAGTGACTTGATAGGATTAAGTAATTGATGGGATATGGGGTGAAGAGGAAAATGATTTATATAAAATTAATAAGTTTAAATTTTGAGTTTGGCAATCTGGGTATATAGTATCCAGAGATACTCCCTACAGCCACCATGCAGGTTGTTTTCTGTACAGGCCCAACAAATGCTATTTACCCGAACTATTTACAGCCTAGTATGTATATGTACATGGATGGCATCCCTAGATAGTGTGGTACACAACCTGCAAAATCCTGTGACAGAAGAATGCGAATTAAGGCAGGGAACATAGGAAGCAAATGAGAAGGTCGTTGGAGGGGAAATCCTAGAATTTAAGATTTTGTCACATCATTCAGTATGATGTAGATTAAACACTATATTATCCTGAGCATTAAATACATAGGTGAACTTAAGAAAATGTTTAGTATGTTAATGAAACCTCAGAAATATGAATACAAAAAATAAAAATAAAATCAGAAGGATCTTTTGGAAGGTTCTGAGAGATGAATGCATCTAAATCAAGTCAACATTCTTGTCTTCTAAAATCTATAACTTAGATTTTCAAATTGTAGAAAGGATGATATCATGAATATTCAGAATTCATCTCTTTGTACAAGCTGATTGCCTCAGGAAGTTAAACCTTAAATACAATCTTGAACCTTTTTTTAAATGTGACTCTTAGAAAATCTTACACAGATATCAAGCTCTTTCTAATTTAAACAGTAGAAATTAGCTATGTTTGGGTGTTACTCAAAACTGCTACTAAATATGTATGTAGAAATCTTCCAGCATGATCCTCCCTTACAATGTCCCTCTCCCACAGACTTTTTCAATAAAATTCCACATTCAGACATAAATGCGTTTGCGTTAAGTATACTTGTCTCCATATAAATGTGAATGTCATTGGGTGGTGACTTCCATGAAGGAGATGTGGAAAAATAATATGTTGTGAATTTAAAGGGCGGAAAGAGGGAGAAACGGCACAAATTGGGGAGATGAGGGCACTAAAGGCAAACTGTTTCACAATTTTGCTAACGCCATCCCTGCATTAGCTTTTCCCTTTAATATGCAGTAGCTCATAAAGAGTTCTCCTGCCTAGAATGGAAAACAACAAAATTTTTTTCTGTAATTTATTAAAAACAACTGAGAAGGCTTCTTGTCGTGTTTCCATTGCATCATTATTTATGGGAAAAAATTGTTTCTGAAATTTAAAAGTTCAGGACTCTTTCCACAAAATACAAGAGGAAGAAATTATGATTGTCTTTGTGGCATTAACCATGGCCAGGCAGGGATAGTTACAGGAAGGTGAAGCCAAGCATGACAGCTTAGTTTCCTTGAACCGAGTGAACTGCTGAAGTTGTGGACATATTTGTGAAGAGTTTGGTTTAGCTGCTCTCTCAGTTCTAGGGGCTTGAGGAATGAGAACATTCAGATGGACCAAACTTGTCAGACCCCTGATGTGTCAAAAGATTGTGCGTTTCTTGCTGATGTGATGGGAATTGTAAAGCAGAACAGAACATGAAGCTGAAAAATAAATCAGGGTCATGGCTGGTTAGTTGAAGGAAGTGTTGGTATTCAGACAAATCTGGAGCTGCCATCTGCTAGTTGCCAGACAGCCACTAGCAACTTCCCTCATTTCCTGTTGCTGAACTTCCCTGAGCTCCACACAGTCAGAGATTTTGAAGAACTGCAAAGGTTTCCTAGATTTTGGTGGCCATGAGTCATGCACTGAATACCCCCTGCCTGCCCTTGGAGTACAAATTCAAGATGCTTCACACTTATGGAAGTTTCTGCTCAATGCACATGACTTAAAAAGATACTGTGTGTATGTGTGTGTGTGTGTGTGTGTGTGTGAGAGAGAGAGAGAGAGAGAGAGAGAGGGGAAAAAAGACTTAGCTGGAAAGGGATCTATGTTCAGCAAGAAACAGGAAAGCACTGCAATCCTGAGAACAATTATGCAAATTCCAGCTCCATCCAGAATTTTCTGGCTGAGGGGCCAAACTCTGGACAATATTTTTCTTTAAGAGACAATATGTTCTCTTTTCAGCCGATTGTTTAAATAGAAATTAAGTGATTGAGAATGATGGAAAACAAAGCCAAGGATTTAGAATTCACATATCAAACCCACTCCTTGTTTTAAAAAATTCTCTAGATCCTTAAGTATCCATACTCTCATTAACTTACAAAATTGATCATTGATGGACCTTCTGCTTGTATCTCTTACCGTTGTATGCAATACACACACATGTATATTCTGTATTCATCTGGGTCTCAGATCACTCTTAGAAACAGTGAAAATCTATAATTAAGTAGCCAAAGGCCTGAACTCTCCCACTTTTATGAAATAAAAAAAAAACTGATTTGATTTCTGCATGCTGACATATCACTAAAAATCCGGTCTGTTATTGCGTCAGTGGGTATATGCATTAACGCATACCAACATACTCACCAACATTGCCTTTTCCATGGTCAAATTTAATGAGTATTTAAAATGTGTTTAAGTGCATCCATCTCCAATCTTATGCATTATTAACCTCAATTTACAGATGAATCAACTGAGGCTCAGAATATTAAATAGTGAAGACATTACCTTCTGTTTATAGATTAGTAAACTGGAGATAATACCTGCAACTGCATACCTTGTATTGATATGGCTTAAATGAGACACTGATGTATGGCACAACAATTTGTGAACAAATGTTAAGAATTATACTTAGTATTAATTTTTGTTGGCATCAGTTAAGTGTTCCAATGTTACTACATGGTATTTTTTATGTAAATGTAATTTTATTGCCTTACCTTAATGAATGCATCTTTCTTTACTTTGTTGAAAAAATTAGCTTGGAAAATACTAAGGAGGCTTGTTTATAATTTTCATGTGTTGAAACAGAGGTTATGGTTGAAAGTCATTTTCCAGTAGTCTACTTGAGATTGTATAAGTAAATTGAATTTCAGCCATTGGCATAAAAAAAAAATGTCGCTTCTGGGAAGAGTTAGTACAAACATGTAACTCAAACAACAATATTGAAAAACATGTTTCAATAGTCTGAGAAGAAAATATTATGTTTTGAAAAACAGTATCCACCATTTAGGGTCATGTATACAACATGTCACAAATTTTTAATACTTGCCACCTAGAAAGTTTCTGATATATTTTAAATGGTGTGTTTGCAACAATTTACTCTTAATGCGGCTGTTAACAAATGAGTAGGTTTCAAAATCCTTTTGTTTTGAATATGAAAATTTGTTCATTAGCTCATTCAGTATTCTTTCCACAGTTATGGAATGTCTAGAATCTCTGTGTTCTTTTTAATATTTTAAATAAAATTATCAAGCTAAATTTCAGTACCTAAACTTCACTATCAGGACCCATTAAGATGACTGGAAAACTTAGACTTGTGATATTTTCATTCAGATATGTTTTATGTTGGTTCATTTACTACTATTCATTATTTTATTCAATAAATATTTATTGAGCATATGTTATGTTAATATTTTTAAAGGCCTATTTTTTGTTTGTCCTTTTTTAATACCACATTTTACCCTAGGACTTTGCTTGCTTTGTTTACATATCTATTTATTATTAACATTAATAAGAGCATTTGTACAGCACTATATAGTTTTCAGAGCACACATTTCCTATTTATTTTGCTCTCCATTGAAACTTTATGGAGAAGCAGAATAGCTACTGTTATCTCATACTAAAAACCAAGAGAATGGATGAAGGTTCAGAGAGGTTCAGAGATTTTCCCCAAGTTACCCAAAAGATAGCAACTTGAAAATACTTTATGATTCTACAGTGGCACTTCAAAATAGTTTAGTTCTAATTTTGTTTGGAGTAAGACTTGCTATGAATTCTGTCTCATGGACTTACCTTAGGGCGTCTTCTGCAAATGACCTAAGGTCTGTCCTAAAAAATAGAGAGGAATATTAGTATATTCACTAGTTGTCAGCTTGGATAATTTTCTCATGGAAGCTTTGATTGCTTAAATTGAGAATTTCTTGATGAGCTAATATTTTAAGACATGAAATGTAATTAAGAAAACAGACTTAGAAATGTAACTCAATGATTTTGTGTCAATAAGAAAAGTCTTACAGGCTCAAATGAATTATGCACGTATTCTAGTGATATAATGGTCGAAGAAAATTATCTGTATTTATCAGGAGTATATTTTGAGGATCAGCATTTAAAAAAACAATTTCTCTTTAGGCAAGCCTTCCTTACTTCTCTTTATACATCCCCTATGGCTGTTAAAGAATAATATTTGAAAACATGTTGATGATATTCATGTAGTGGTCTGTAAATTGACTGACTATCAGTACATCTTTCGAGTGCCTTCTCATAATTGGTGTGTTTTTAGAAAAGGATGATTATAATTTCCTAAGTATAGATCAGAACTCCCTCCTCATTTTCCTCTATAAATCTTGTTCGTTCTTCAAGGACTTACCATTTATCAGTATGTGGCAGTGTGTCTATTGTCACCTTTCTCTAAACTGTTAACTTTAATATTGGTAATATTACATACCATCTATTACGTATAAATTATGTCCTTACATTACTGTCACATGTTGGCCTCAGAATAACTCTTTAAATAAGGTAGCAACAGTCCTTTATTACAATGGAGACAGCTTAGGGCATCTTAATAAATTGTTTAGTATCACACAGTAATTTGAGCATAAATAGTCCTGAATCCATGGTCTTTGTTTACTCCTGCACCTTAATAGTTCTGCATACCTCAATATTCATATTGCATCAGACTCCAATTAGAATCCTGTTCTTTAGACCACAGATTGATGTTAGGCCAGCTGCTCCATAAATCCCTTCTGTCTCAATGCTTGACTCTTATTTTCTTTTCTATGTGGTTGAATATGTCACTTGATTTATCCACAGATATGGAGATTATCTCATGAAGAGAGAGGTGAATAGGAAGTACTAGGTGTTACACTGTCAGTAAAAGAAAAAGAAAAAAAATGATTTTGGAAATAGAAACAGAACCTTTTTGATCCTGTTCCTTTTGAAAGTCAAAATGACTTGTAGGAAATTTGGCAAGGGAGTCTAAGAAGTAAGATCTAAGGAATAACTTGAGCCCGTTTCTGTCTTAGAACGTGTGTGAACATAAGTCATGGTTAAATAAAAGATTTTCTTTGTGTTCATCAGTCATTGTGTTTGACTTTCTGGGGGTCTCGTAAATATGGGAGATACTATTACTGGCAATAAAGTTAAGGCAGTTTTTGTTTTGTTTTCAGCATACTTTGAAGAAAGTTACTTTGAGGAATAATAATCTTTTTTGTAAGTAAATACTGATAGAACCAAGCAGGGAAAGGAGTGAAGGAAAGAGGCACAAATACAATCTGTAGCTATTTTGTTTAGAATCTTTTTGCCGTGTTTCATTTGGGCAAAGACAACATGTTCATGAAAAAGAATGAAACATTCTGTATCCACTTAGATTTGATTATGCAGTTTGAAATATGAGGAGTTAAACTGCTCACACCTAAAATCTCCTGGGTATAGAGTGTGTGTATGTATAAGGGACAAGGGAGGAGAAGGGAGGGCAGAGAATGGAAAACTAATTAGAATTCTAGGGATGAAAGACAAGTGAAAGCTAATCATGCTATAAAGGAAGTCACCCTTTTTATTTGATTACTTTCCAGAAATTATAATTGATATGCTTTACTTAAAATAAACCAGAATTTTTGTGGGACTGCTTTTGTTGTATATTTTAGTTTTGCCTTAAAAGTCATCCCAGACACATCTCCATTCCCTAGGTATTGTTAGGAAGCTATGTTTCCTTCCCAATTTAGGTGTCACTGTTGTTCAGACACCCATGGAGTGATTCAACTTCACTGAATCTCCTTATCAGAAAAACTGAAGTTTTTTTTCTCTTTCTTTTGAAAGTTGGAAGTAGCAGAAACTTTACATTGATATTAACTTAAATAAATTTTTGTGTGCTCATTTGTTTTATGCTTGCACATATTTACTTACTAGAGAATAAAAGCAATTGCATTGATTTTTTATCATTTTTAGAGCTTTTTACCAACTTGTTCATTTATTCATTTTTGAATGAATTCTTATAAATACTTTCATTAAGCTGATCTTTAACAGACTGTTTACTGTATTTAATCAATGAGGGCCTGTCATTTTAAGGTTCTTTTAATTAATAAATTAATTAATTTTCATTGGTTATTATGGATTTGGGTCTGCTTCCCACTCGGTATTGAGTTTTTCCTAGGCTGAACCTGTTTCTACCTGATTATCTGAGGGTTTCCCTGATGCGAACTTGATGAAAACCACGTAGGAGGCATATGAAACATGAAAAAAAATATCAAGTCATTGTTGAAAAGAAAGAACTGTTTAGGAACCATGGACATTCATATTGTGTTTTCTGTAGTACATTATTCCTGGCAGCCAATTCATTGCGTGCTCTGTATAATTTTTTTTTAAATTGTTTTGGTTAGAAGATGAAATACTAGTCCAGAGGTTCTAGGGCCTTACAATATAAACATAGATAGTCCTCTTTATTCAGGGAATGCTGTATTTTGTTATAAAATATATAGAGGTAGTTGCTATTTAAAAATGGGTTTGTTTCCATTTGATGTGTGGAATTCAGAGGATTATCTCACAGCCCTGTGACCTTGCATTCCAGAATTATTCAAGGCCAGAGAAGCCAGGGTCAAAGGAGCTGAGTAAGGGCATTTGGAAGGTATTTACAGAGAGAAGGGTTATCCTCCTGCTGGAAATGTTAGACACTAGAGTGGAGATAGGGAGAAAGCTGGAGTGAGTTCAATATTGATGGTTGAGGTACTTCTCTCATTTAAGTTGGTGGATTGAGAGATACTCAGAGAACTCCAAATTATGTGGAAAGACAGACACAAATACTTAGTGTTGCTATTACTTGTCAAATGATTGATTTAGAGGCTGTGGAGAAGGAACTGCAGGAAAGGAACAGAGGTAACGACAACTCAGGGCAAGGGTCCCCAAGCACAAAAATTGTGAGTGGAAGATTTGTATGGAAATTGGTCCGTTCATCTGATTTTGTAAGACCTTTCTTGTTTGCCTTGAAATCCTGGTATTGGTGCAGACTGTGTCCTCAGAGCAGGGGAGAATTATTGAAGACTGAAGAAACAGATGTATATTTTAGAAAAATATCTTTCTTGGAAGTAGATTGGAAGAGGAAGGAAAATATTTAAAGGGAAAACAAGTTATTATAAGGTGCAAGCTAGATATCAAGGGTATAGAAGAAAACAATATTGTGGTCATTTATTTACTCAACATTCAGGTGTAAGTTATTAAATGCCAGCTACATGTTTGAGAATTAAGTTCAATTGTTTACTGTTGATTATTTCAAAACAAAGAATGTTTGAAGGGTATTATTTACTGAGACATAAACATTATGTCTCCATGTTCAAATGAGGTGGTGTGGGAGGTGGGTGTGTGAGAACAGTGGACAGCAGGAACATGAATTCTAGAGTGGAGCTCCTTGTATTCTGATTTTGGCATTGCCATTTACTAGCTGTATATCCTTGGGCATATTACTTACCTATTCAGTGCCTTAGTTTTCTCATTAATCAAATGGTGATAATAATAGTAACTATCTAAAAGTTCTTTTAACACATTGTATAACACTCATATTAATTGCCTTGCAAAAATGTTAGTCATTATTACTGAGTAGGTAAGAAGTTTTCCTTTAAAAATATCTTTCACATTTGTCCCATATAGCAAGAAATAAACATTACTTTTAACAATGGATAAGTGCATTTTTTTGGCTTATCTAGAAATATTAAGGATCATACATGTTAGAATACAAATATGCTGAAGCCATTTTATAAGCCTCTGAAGTGATTGGAAAAACTACCACATATCATTTAATTATACATATGCTATAATCTTCAAAACAAAATAAATATCAAAATAAATATCAATAACAAGAAAATAAATATCATAACTGCCTATTTGTATGAGGAATTTAAAAAGATATATAATGTATAAAGTTATTTGGGAAAAAAAGGTCAGTATAATTTGCAGCTGAATTTGAAAGATAAAATAGTTGATTGTAGGTATTAGGAAAGTATGTATCTTTTCTGTTTATAATTTTATAACAATCATGGATTAATTTCAATCAGAAAATTAATAAAAAATAAAGATAGATAGATGGCATTTCTGTGACCCTCGAAGTGAGTATTACATTTCCTCTAGTAATTTATCACATCTGAATTGTTCTGGACTGCACATACCATAATATTCTGCACACACAAAAATATTCATATTCTTTCAATTCTTTGTGGTGGGAGGGCAAGGGAGAGAGAAAATCTTCTAATTCAATGGGACCAAATACTTTTCAAAAAACAATTTTCAGATTTAATCAATGCAATCATATTTTAAATATAACTAACATATGTGTATGTTGTCACTGATTCGTTATGAGGTGAAGAAGGAAATGATTTATATAAAATGAATAAGTCTAAGTTTTGAGTTTGGCAATCTGGGTACATAGTATCCAGCGTTTCTCCCTACAGCCACGACGCAGGTTGTTCTTTGTACAAGCCCAACAAATGCTATTTACCTGAACTATTCACAGCCTGGTATACATGGATGGTATCCCTTGATGGTACAGTGCACAAACTGCAACATCCTATCTGAGAAAAATGTGGATTAAGGCAGGGAACATAGGAAGCAAATGAGAAGGCTTGTTAGAGGGGAAATCCTAGAATTTAAGATTTTGTCACATCATTCAGATATGATGTAGATTAAACACTATATTATCCTGAGCATTAAATACATAGGTGGACTTAAAATATTTAGATATGTTAATGAAACCTCAAAAGTATGAATACAAATAAAATATAGAAATTAAAAGTAATCTTTTGGAAGATTCATGCATCTAAGTCAAGCCAGCATTCTTGTCTTTTAAAATATTTAACTTAGATTTTCAAGCTGTAGAAAGTATGATATCTTGAATATTCAGAATTCATCTCTTTGCACAAGATGGTGGTAGATTGACAAACTACTCAGAAGGCAGTTGAAGAATTGTTAGAAGGGGCCTGGACATAGTTAGTAAAATAAGAAAGGGATAAAGAGGAAGCTACTTGGAAGCAGACTTGATAAGATCAAATGATTGATTGGATATGGGGAGCAGAATGTGCAGAGATCATATATTTAAAATCTAAAAACATCAAGAATGATCTCAGATAAGTTGTTTTTTTCTAAACAGTATAGGTTCCCATTTTTCATTTATAGAAAATGTGTTATTTTACAGACACCTATTGAGAGCCCATCCAGGATTAAAAAGAGTAAGATTTCATTTCTGATGCCTCAGAGTCCATAGTTTCATGAGGGAGAAAAATACAGAAATAAATACAGGCTATGTGACTTTAGGTAAATTACTTAACTACTGAGATAAGTCTTTTAATATGATAAATCAAATGATATATATACACACACATATAATATGCATTTACATATATATATAAAGTTTGTATTATGCCAAAGTTTGTGCAAGTGTTCAATGTATCATAGTGTTTTTATATATTAAATATTATTACATTTATAATTAGAGAATATATAATTGAAAGTTTTAATAGTGACACATAATACAAGTATGTCAAAAGTATTTAAAGGAAATACACAAGGAATGTAAACTAATGGAACAACAGAAGTTTTGAGTGTAGTCTAGAGGTACAAGTGAATGAGAGTAAGTTCATCAAGTGAAGAGAGGAAACAGATCCTCACTACAAGTTGGCTGTGTCTGGGTGTTATTCAATCTGCTACTAAATATGCATGTAGAAATCTGCCAGCATGATCCTCCTTTAGAATGTCCTTCTCCCATAGACTGTTTGCAATAAAATTTTACATTTGGACACTAATGCCTGTGGGTTAAGTCGGCTTGGCACCATATAGCATAAAGTATACATCTTTTTTTTTTCCTACAACACCTATATGCAGAGCTGTTTTGCATCTTGAATAATACAGATTTAATTGTCCAGTTTCACTTTGTCATTTTTATATAGCCTATTTCTATTTGAATATGGGCATTTACACGAGTAGTTTTGTTTGTTTGTTTGTTTGTTTGTTTTAGTGAGTTGTTTTGAACTGCATTCCAAACAGGTAAGAGTGGACTTTGCAATGGATTTGTACTTAGAACTGAGTCACACTAGCAGATTCCACTGTAATACTAGTTTTAAGATATGTTACATGAAAATCCAAGTTCATTAAAATCAGTGTAGCAGGAAGGGCTGAGTGCAGATTCAGTACTTTTCTGCAAGGAACCATTTTGATGAGTTTAAACATTTACTTAGCATCATAGTTTGCTTGGGAGATGAAGAAAACCTAGTTTCACGAAAGGAGCATTTCCATGTGTGAAAAATAATTTTTTCTATAAAAGCGAATGTACTTATGCAGTTCCTAAATGCCCTTTACTATTAATGAATGTATTTGTTTTTGAAAATATTCCTTTGCCTTTTATCACCCTTTGTTTATTCTTTCATGAAAGCAAAATCACTTTTACTATTTAAAAAAATAGAGCATATGCACAAATACATTGTAAGAATATAAATATATCTACAGTTGTCTTAATCTAGTGGAGCACAAAGCTTCAGAATTAAAACAATGAATTCTGCGTATTATAACATTGGATTAACTAAGGATTTGAATTAAATATTTTTACTTTTTGTTAGTGAAGTGTTATGCTAAGTGAAATAAGCCAGGTGGAGAAAGACAAATACCGTATGATTTCACTTATTTGTTGAATCTAAAACCAAACCAAACCAAAACAAAACAAAATGAGCAAAACAGCAGTAGATTCATAGACACTGAGAAGTGACTGGTGGTGACCATGGGGGAGGAGTTGGAGTGGGTTGAGGGGGGCCTGAGGGGGATAAAGGGGCACAAGAATTCTCAATCATAACATAAAGTGTTCACAGGGATGGTAGTACAGCATGGAGAATATAGTCAATGATTTTGTAAAATCTTCCTATGTTGACAGATGGCAACTGTACTAGTAGGGGTGAGGATTTAATGATAGGGGTGACTATTGAATCACTGTGTTCTTGAAATCAGTATAAGATTGTATATCAACTATAGTTCAATAAAAAAAATAAAGAAATAAGCGAGAATCATATCTCAGGATTCAATTATGTGGTTGATGACCCAATATTAACAGCTTTCCTTGTGATTTTGGATTCCTTTTTGCAAATTGGAGGTGATGAGCCTATGAAGATGCAGATGAAATAATGCCTCCTCCATGAAGCCTCCCAGATTCTTGACATTTTTAAATACTCATTTCCTTCCTAACACTTGTCCCTTTCCATTGGCCAAAGCTGCTACTTAAAGACTAATCCATTTCCTTGGAGAGAAATATGTCAACCTTAGATTCAGCAATTCTTATCTTCAGGATTGGTCTCCTTTCTTGAACCATTTGCTTCATCTTCATTCCTGGAGATAAGCTCCTTCGCCCCACTGTCCTAACCACTGTTAACATTACTTCTCTTAGGTCCTCAATCTTTGGTTGCATGCAACTGCCCACTGGGGTTTTCAATAAAGCTTATACTATTTTGAGAGATGTGAACACGGAAGAGCAAGCTTTTACTGATTTTCTATTCTCCTTCAATAAAGGGGCTTTATCACAGACATATTGCATTAGTTCCCATACCTATAGTGTTAAACTAAACCTGCCTGATGCTTTCACTTAGAATTTAGAAGGGACAGTGGAAGAGAAAGGAATGCAGATCTGTTTATACATATGATTATTTGTTACACAGAAATTTTGAAATGAAAAATTTTTAGATATGAATAAGGAGTAAAAACTTATAGCATTTAATATTTTTGCCTTCATATAATGAAAAAGTCTTTAAAATTTCCCTCTACCTATCTGACCTCTCGCACATACTTCCTCTGAGTTAAGAAAGCAGAAATCCAAGGATGATATCGATGTTTCACATTTTGCCACTCACTTTCACGAGCTGTAAACCTTAGTACCACCTAAATAATGTAGTATTTCGTGAATATGCTATGTTTTCTTATCTTTTAGGCCATGGCAAACTTTGTAATGGCCCTTGTCATAGAAAACTTCTACGTGCTAAATTTTCAGAAAGCAGTTGACGTATTACCTCTGAGAAGTCTTCCTCAGCAGCTACCGGGCTGGCTCTTCTATTTCCAATGCACTTAGTATATATCTCTTATCAAATTTGATAAACATTATTTGCTTTCATGTCTGCCTCACCACCTAGACAGTGAACCCTCTGGCAAGAGAACATTTTGGCTTTCTTTCTGTATTTTATAATTTCTTCCCCTTCCCCTGATATGTAGCATTCAGTAATTTCTCATAAAATATTTGTTGCATGGATTCATAGCATTCTTATAAAATAAGAATATTCCTTTAAAAATAATCTCTTTCATTTACACTGACAACTCTCCCTTCTTATCTTTCATGTGAATGATGAAACAAGTAATTCGACAAACATTTATTGAAGGCCAGTAATGCGCTAAACCTTTTACTAGACTAAGAGTGTTAATATAATGCTGTTGGCAAGGATGAACTACTTGCTCTTACCCTGATATGCTTAATTGGGATGTATAGCTGTCCTCAAAAATCTCCTCTGTTTACTTTGGGGGGTGCCCAGAGATTTGTCACATAGGCTGTGTATGTTAATATTACTCTATGATCTTCTGCTCAGACCTTCTCTTGTTAATGTTGGCTCTTCTTGAGGCCACTCGAGAATGGCATCTCACCACTGCTACCTTGGCCAGCATCCACAGGGACAATGCTGAGTGTGAGACAAGATATATATATTTTTTCTCCAGGATCCCTAAGGTTACAAATCCTGAAGTTAATAGACATTAAACCCAAGCTGTGTTCCACATAGAAACAAGGAAAATGCAGTTCACTCTGTCATGTTTAGTTTCTGTTCATTTCCTAGCACCACTGTCACGGTCTCACAAACAGCATGGCTCAAAACAGAAATTTATTCTCTCATGATTTAGGAGGCAGAGGTCTGAGATCAAAGTGTTGGCAAGCCATGATCTCTTCAAAGACTCTACAGAAGAGAACTTTCTTGCCTCTTGTAGTTTCTGGCAATACTTGGCATTCTTTAGCTTGTAGATGTATCACTCCAACCCTTCCGTCTTTCTCTGTGTGCCTTCTTCATGTGTCTGTGTCTCTTGTGTCCAAATTTCCCTCTTATAAGGATGCCAGTCATATTGTATTTAGAGCCCGCCCTAAACCAGTATGACCCATGTTAACTTGATTACATTTGCAAACTATTTCCAAGTGTTATATTCACAGGTTCTTATGCGGGACACTATTCAACCCTTGATACTCTTACCTAGGCTCTAAAATCAGAATGTCTTATGATAAATCCTTCTACTCCATCCATTGCTCTCTCTTTCAAATCTATGTGCCCTGGCTTGACTAATCACTGTATTCCTTAGTTATTCTCAAAGATACACAATCTTCTTCTGTAATGTTAAAAAGAAATACCCTTTCACCTCTGTATATTTGTGAATATAATGATTGAATATCAATGCTTTCTATATTTCTGTATTCAGTCATCCAGTTATTCAACAAACCTGCATTAAACACTGTGAGTTCCTCAAGAATGGGACACATTTTATTAATCTTTATATCCTTTTACTATAATGGAAGTCAGAACACATTTGGTCAATGAGGAATTGCTTCAATTAATAAATAAATCTTAACTGTGTGGTGGGGGGGAGTGTTCAATATAAATGACACTCTTAAAGTCAAGTTGCTCATTTTAGCAGAACTTTTAAGATATCATAATTTGCATTTATTATAATCTTTATAGAAATTCTCATTGACTGGGAGAACAAAATAATAATGATTAAAAGAAACGGATACAATTAAAGTTAGGGCTGAAGTTATTTGCATAGTTATAAAAATACTGTTCAATAATCTTTCAAATGAAAGATTTGAATAGCAAGTATCTTTCAAATGAAAAAATAACTTGAGAAGTTTTTAAAAATAACACAGATAAATATGTTCGTGCTTGTCATTCATTTGTTCATCCATCTATTCATTCATCATGTATTTTCTGACAATCCTGACTGCGGTAGGTCCTTTGCCAGTAGTGCTGGTTATGATCATGCTGTGAAAGACTTTGTGTTAAAGAATAATGGTTCTATTTTCTTAATTAAGGTAGGATTTTGGTTTAGTTTTGTAATGATATGTAACTTCAGAAGGAAACTTGGAAATTATGTCTAGCCATGTTTAATGTTAGGTAACTACAAAAATGAACAAGGCACTATTTTTAGTAATTATGTCCTTTATTCATGTCTTTATCTGGATGACTTCAAATGACCACAGATATAAGCATACAGTCTATTTTATTAGAATTGTGTAGTGCCTAAGGTTTGAGTAAGTATAGTTTATGAATATGAAGAATATAGACTATAACAAGGCTTCTATATATGCCCAATATTGAAATATTAGCAAAATGTGAAAATATTTCTAGAAGCGAGGTATATAGAGTATGACTAGTACTAAATATTTTTCAAATGTAGCAGATTATATTAATGATTAAAAAAGATTGATATTGGATATGGTATATTGATATTTGATATATCATATTTAAATATACATCTTAAGAAAGTAGTTTACATGGGAAAATTGACAGTATATTGTCATTTTATGATATTGTAGTGAACAATAGAATAAAAGTTGAGGATGAATATTTTTCTGGTGTTTTGGATAATTTTAAGACAGAATAGTGTATAAGTATAAATATCTTTCTGATTGAGTGGAAAACCTTTTTTGTTTTGCAAGTAAAGTGATCTGAATTCTGGCAGAAGTAATGAAATAGATTCATTACCTGTTCAACCAGACTTTTATTAACTTCTCCCTTCATGAAGTTTGAAGGATTAAATTATTTAATACAAATAATATAAATAAGCAGGTCTAATACATTGAGAACAATCAATAAATATTAACTTCATCCTGCTTATTATCATTACCATTATTAGTATTAACAGTTGTAGTTGTATAACAGCATTTCAGCAAATCTGAAGCCATTCGTAAGTTGACATTATTTTAGGTACCAGGAAAAATTCTGCTAATTAAATGGTGACACTATACTTTCTTACCATCAGTTTTAGCAATGCATCCCAGTCTCTTCACAGTTAAAATGTGAAAGAATGTGCAGATCAGAATTGGTGAGATACAGTATTATTGCCATGAATACATTGCCAATGGAATTATTTTCTCTCTTAAACTGCCAGGATGTGTAAGCCTGGAGGCTCCCATCACAAAATAGCTTTTGCTTTGCCAGTCTATCCAGAGATACTGGGTACACTGAGCATGATGTGAAACCTGGTATGTTGATGTTTCTGAGTCACAAACTATAAATCTGGGGCCAGTTGATGCTCTATTAATGCATTTATTTGACTGCCTTTTGTGTTTTAGGATTTTTTTCTCTAATTTTCAGATTGAACTTGATGCCTTTTGGCACTGTGAAGTGAAAGATTGCAAGATAATGGACAAGATCACAAATCTCCCTAGTAATTTTTTTTTATTTGTTTTTTCTAGATGTATTTATAATAGGAATCATATCATTTGGAACTCTCAGTGTTGTCAGGGGAGACCATAACTACAAAAACTAATTATTTCATATTTTCAAACTCTGAAGAGAACCTTAATTTGAGATCTATTAATTTAGAGTATTTTTTTAAGTTAGCATTACATAAAGAAGGAGCATTTTGTAAAAAGCTTTGCAGGTATAATTTAAAGAGGCATATAAAACTCTAATATATTTATTTTCAAAATGTTCAAGGTAGTTTACCTAGAATAGAGAACAGTTGGAAAGATTCTTGGGTTTACAATCTTCTAGATACCTTTAAACACTGTTTTATCACAACATATTCAGGTAGTGCTCTCTATGGTGGATAGATTAAGTGATAATTTTTTATTTTTAGGTAATCTTTAACATATGGAAAAAAAGAAAAATGTGTACGATAAAAGTTGGTGCATTGACCTGCAGTATTTTCTTTCATGCTTATTTTAAGAAGTGTTTTTATGTATTTTACCACTGAAGACCATTAGGTATTGTTGCTATTCTATAAGGGGCTTTTCTAAACTTTATATGGTATTCCTACAATATTTTCACCTCTAGGCTTATGCATCTGCTGTCCTCATGGTCTAGAACATTCTCTCAAAATGCCTCCTCTGACTAATTTATACCCAATTTAGTTAACACCTCTTCCAGGAAGCCTCCCTTCATCTTCCAAGGCATCTTTGATATATTCCCCCTACACACCCACTATTACAGAACATCATATCATATGGTAATTTCATGCCTGCAGTCCTTTATCATACAGAGTCTACCTAATTATTTATGCCTAGACTTTTGTAGATGTCCAATAAACATGTGTTCAAATGTAGGAAGGAATGCTTTTAGTACCCAGTTCTCTGTTACTGTGCTCTAAAAGGTGGTACTTAAGATGATGCAGGTCTGCCCTCTGGAGGTCATGGCTATGAGATTTCAAATTCTGCTTTACAGCTTAACTCCAGGTGGTGGGCGTGACTTAGACACAGATGTTCAAAAGGTTTTCATGCCTTGTAAATCTTTTCCTTTTTTTTTTGTAGGTTAAACTATAAACCTATATATGTTGATGTGTATGGTGTGTTTTATTTATGGAGTTGAAAACAATTGATTTCTGTATAGTTGATAATTTAGTAGTCAACTAATTTAATTCAACCACTTGAAGTTAATTCAACACATAGCCAGTATTGAGATAGTATATATTACAGAAAGTGCAATTAGGCAATATGCAAATGAAGCATTAAGTAAGGACCTATGAGAAGTAGGGAAAAGGATATTTAGTGAAAAGATGTTCCAGACTTCTACATTATTGAAATAATTAAATGTGAAATTTCATAACTAATTCAATCTCACAAGGGAAAAAATAGATACACATTTATATATAGAGAGAGTATCAGCTGGGCTTAGAAGGGTAAGGTCTTAGAATACAAGTCAACTTTTAATACATACTTTGAGGGGTATAGTAACATTCAGGAAATTTTTAATTAATAACTCTTTGTAGTGTGATAGAAACAAGTCTTTCTATAGCTATATTCCCATAGTGCCTTTGGTCTGGCTAAGGCAGGTATTAGGAATTTACCTCAAATGTTTCATGTTGCTTTATTTTTAATCCAGTGCCAGGTAACAGAAATCTCAAAGTCCTGGGATTAATCAGTAAAACTTAAAAAAATAAATAAATAAAGTATGGAGACTGGCTTAGAAATAGTTCCTTAGAAATGAGTTGGCAGGCTTACTGGAAACTCAATTGGCAGGGATAAGGGATCATTCAGAGATGAGAGAGAATTTTATGGCTCAAGATTTGAAAGAACTTCAAGTGTTAGTAGGAGTCAGGATGCATAGGGTGTCTAACACAGTTCAAGCTAAAATGTTTACTCAGTTTTGGAAAGGCAAAAATGAGGTTTGTTTCTAGAATTTTACGTGTATGTTTTTTGGTGGTGGATGGTGTGTTTCTAAAAGTAGGCTCACAGGTTTGCAGGATAAAGGAGTCAACTTGGTAACTCAAGATACTGCCTAAAAAGGAAAGATGCAAAATCTGATGCCTATTAACTTATAGAAAATACTCTTCCTCTTAGTATCATAATTTCTCAGCTCTACAAATATCTCTTTGTTTGAAGGTTTCCATTTTCCAAAGTTTATCTACTATAATAACGATTCATTACAGTCCACTTTTATGTGGATTATTAGCAATACTATGAATAATTTACCAATAGTAGGCACAGGACTACTAATAGTTAACTAATAGTTAACATTTATCAAGCACTGTATACTCACCACCTGCTTTATATAGATTATCCCATTTAATCTTCACAACAACCCTAGCATGTGGAGACTTTTATTGTCCTCTATTTTGAGGGAACTAAGGCTCAGAGACAGTGTACAATCTACCCAAGTCACCCAGACAGCATATAGAAGATTTGGAATAAGAATTGTACTCCTTTTGGCTGTGAACCCTCATATACTGGGCCCCTCTCTCCTTTCATGAGAGCACTCCAGGCAGGGCAGGGGAAGAGGGAAATTAATATTCAAGTCTTTCATACCCAGCGTTTTCAGTATATAAAACAAATTAGTGATCTTTGTGATTTACTACTGTTCTCTATGTTTGTGGCTAAATTATACTGATGTTAATTTGACTTGATTTGTTAAAAATTGACCTACATAGAGCAAAGGATCCCTGCCTCCTACTTGTCTCCGTCTTCATTTAGCTCCTCTAACTAGGATAGTAAACCTAGAACCAAAGAGAGGAGGGAAAAATCAAGTATCATAATTCTGCCAAACATTATGGTTCATTGACTCAAATGTCCTTATTCATCATAAATTATTTCTGTATTAAAAATAGAAAGACAATAAAATACCAGTTACTGTTCATTGATGAACCAAGAATTTAACATCTTTTGGCTGAGATTTAAGCAATGTGATGGAAGTAAGATACAGATTTAGTCACTACTGATTTTCACAGAATGATGGTAATTAAATTCTAGGATTGGATTTTGAAGCAAAAAATTCAATGTCAATGGTACTTTCAGTTTTTCAAGTTTTTAATTTATATAATTAAATTTCAATGGATTCTTGGAACAGTTAATGTAACACATTTTGGGATTCTTTAATCCATGCTTCTTTCTAATTTCTTTTTCTTTTTATGGGATTACTATTCTATCTAGTCCACATAGAAACACTGATGTATTTCTTCCTCCTCCTCCTCCTCCTCCTTCTTCTCTTTCTTTCTTCTTCTTCCTATTATTATTATTATATTCTCATCTTATTTTTATCCCTCTAACTCCACATCCAGTTTCTTACCTACAAAACATCCTTTCTCTCAATATTTTTCCGCTCCTCATTCTTCCTATCATTGCTTTTTTCTTCAGTTTGTCTGCTTCATGTCTGGATACTGTTTTGGTTTGTAAACTGTTTCTCTTTACCTGAAAAGATGTTCTGTGAACTGTGAATTCATTGTTCCTAAAATTATTTTGGCCATGTCATTCCCCTCCTCAAATCCCTGTTCTGACTTACCAAGAACAGTGCGATGGTAAAGCCTAACTTTCTATGGGGTGGTGGTAATGTTCTCCACAATCCACCCTGGAACTACTTTTCCAGCTCTGTCCTGCTAATATTTTATGGATGAATTTTATTTTTTCCTATTTTTTTTAATTTACAAAATTCCCAGACTTGTTTTAGGACTAAACCACTGGCAGTTTGCCAAATCAGGATTATTATTATTTTTTAAATAAAAGTGACCGTACCCCATTTATATAAGAAATGAAATAAAGATACAAATGTTTTTATCCATTCCTGAGCCATTTGTTTGCTTTCCTTCTTTCTAGTCTTTACTGTTTGTAAGGACAGCGTTTTTTTTCTTTTTGAAGTAGGAATCGAATTTAAGAAGTACTTAGTCAAGGTTTATGGTGAGTATGAATTTAGCTATTCTCAAGTAAAAAATGTATTTTATTGTTTTTCTAACACAGGTATTTATTTTTTCCAAAGCCTGGTTTTATTTATGGAATATAATTTTTTATTTTTCTTCAGTGAGATGTTATTCTCCCTTAGACATTTTTAATTTTTTCAATTTATTTTATCTTTTAAAAAATTCTGCATTTTTTATCATAAAGAAGTATGCTAGTTGTAAATATATATCTATTTATATCTCTACATAGAGGAAAAGGTGAATGTTTCCTTTTGCTATCTTGCCAATCCATTCCCCTTCCCATTTGGGGGTTTACTTTAATATTTTGTTTAACATTTGCATTAGCATTTGTTTTGACTTTTCAAAAGTTTCATTTTTTTATTTAAAAAAAATTATATATACATGTATATTTTTTAGAAGACATACTTCATTACTTAACTAAAAAGGAATGACTTAAGAATGTCCTTATTTTGCCATCCTGTGGATTTGGGATTTGGAGTTCAAAACTACTTACAGATTTTGCTAATATTCCTCTCATATTTAGCATGTAGCACTGAGATATTTGATAGCAATCATAAACATATTCCTTTAAAAAACAGAACTAAGCTGTTTAAAATATGGGCTCAAGAGTTTGTTTCTGTTCAAATTCCATTTCCACAACTCTTTTGCTTATGACTGCTCAAATTAATTATTTGTTTTGTTTTCAGCATTTTCATCTGTAATGATACTGTTATCATTACATAAGATAAAGTATTGTGCTACTTAACACAATGGAGTATGCACAGTAAACCCTTTAAATATTAGGTGTCTCTCTGTGTTATATTTATTTTATTTTGGTTGTTGGTTTGCTTTTTTTTAATTGAAATATAGTTGATATACAATCTTATATTGGTTTGAAATATACAGCACAGTAGTTCAACAGTCACCCATATTATTAAATTCTCACCCCCACTAGCGCAATTACTATCTGTGAACCTAGGAAGATGTTACAGAATCATTGGCTATATTCTCCATGCTGTACTAGTGACCAGTTTATATAATGACTGAGAATTTTTGTGTCTCTTTATCCCTCTCACCCTCCCCCACCCATTCATGCCAACCCCTCCCCCATGGTAACCACCAGTCACTTCTCAGTGTTTATGAGTCTACTACTATTTTGTTCATTTTGTTTTGTTTTTAGATTCCACATGTAAGGGAAAGCATATGGTACTTGTCTTTCTCTGTCTGGATTATTTGACTTAGCATAATACACTCTTAAATCCATGCATATTGTCGCAAATGACAGAATTTCTTTTTATGGCTGAATAATATTTCATTGAGTATATGTACCACCTCTTCTTTATCCATTCATCTATTGATAGAAACTTTGGTTGCTACCATATCTTGGCTATTGTAAATAATGCAGCAATAAATATAGGGATGCATGTATCTTTTCAAATCAGGGATTTTATTTTCTTTGGGTAAATTCCTGGAAGTGCAATTACTGGGTAATATGGTATTTCTATTTTTAGTTTTTTGAGCAATCTCCATACTGCTTTCTACAGTGGCTGCACCAATATACATTCCCACCAACTGTGTAGGAGGGTTCTCCTTTCTCCATATCTTCGCCCGTACTTGTTATTTCTTGTGTTTTGGATGGTGGCCATTCTGATTGGTGTGAGGTGATGTCTCATTGTGATTTGCATTTCCCTGAGAATAGTGATATGGAGTGTCTTATCATGGGCCTGTTGGCTGCCTGTATTTCTACTTTGGAAAAATGTTCAGTTCCTCTTCCCATTTTTTAATTGGGCTATTTTTTTTTTTTTAGTGTTGACACATATGAGTTCTTTATGTATTTTGGTCATTAACCCCTTATCAAATAAATTCTCTCATACTGTAGGTTGCCTTTTTGTTCTATTGAAGGAGGGCTAGGGAAGTGTCCACCTGGCCTTTCTTCTGCTGAGAGAGCTCCATCCAACCCTCACCCCTGTGGCACCCTTCTGACTGCTGGTAATCTTTCAAACTGCCACCTCTGTGTTGGGTCTTAGCCGAACCAATGGAACATGCCTGTCCTCCACAAGCAGCAGAAGTTTTAGCCTCCCAGAGTGCTCCAGTTCTCCCTAGGGTCCAGCCCCATTAATCACCAAGGCCCAGTGGAATGTGGGCTCATGTTCCTACAGCAGATCTCCAGGGCAAGGTGTGCAGAGTTCCCAAGCACTTATCCCTTCCCTGCTCTCTTCCTCTCCATCCCACTTGTGGGTGGGAGTGGGGAAGGGCTTGGGTCTAGATGAATCACTGCTCTGCCACTTTACTTTTCTCTGTATGGTTTCTCTTCTTCACCAGCTATAAATGGTCTCTTCTGAAGGTTTCAGTTTTTTTCTTGTGTCAGTTTTATTTGCTATAGATGCTTCCTTACTTTGTGTGTGGAAGGAGTTTTCCACCTACCTTTCTACTCTGCCATCCTTTTTCCCCTGTCTGTATATGTTATTTTTTATTGTAGTTAACACTGTCCTGTTTAGGACCTTAAGATTTTTCTCTTTATATTTAGCATTCTATAATTCTGCTTTGTTAAATGTAATTGTGGCCTTTTATCTTTTCACTTAGCATTAGTTGAATTCATTGAGTTAGGGGGGACTATTTTAGGTCAGTCTTCCCAATTACTGTTTGCTTTATGATTGCACCTTATTTCTTGACCATTCAACTTGTCAATGGAGATTTTTATTTTGACAATATATTTAAAATCTAAAACTGCATTTTTATTCACAACAAACTGTTATTGCTATATGTAAATGTAGCATATTTTTGACTCCCCCCAAAACTATTTAGTATGCGTATTTTAACCTTTTTCTATTTATATTATCATCTCTGTTTCTCTTGATGTCAGTTCTGTTTGTAGGTTACCTGTCTTATAAAGGTTTCTTTTTTTCAAATATTTGCCATGTTGTTTGTTCATTTTATTATTCGTATTTGTTTTTGCTATGATTTGCTATTGGATTTCAGATTATCTCAGGGCTACTTTGGCTGTTTTCCTCTGCTCGTCACATGTGTATATGTCTGGGGACTGAATAATAATGGTGAGGCTATAACTGGCTTTAAATAGAGTACATTTAATCCTCCTGAAGAAACCTCTTTTACTCACCTCAGTTCCTTGTATCAGCTGATCCATTTTGTAGCAATCTTGAACCCCTGCCACCTTTGGAACCCCTCCTCTAATGCATTTTAGGTCTGGCTTCTTCAAGTCTCACCAGAGTTGATTCCATTTGCTTTCTAGTTTCCACAAACTTCTGAAATATTTTGGTTTGTCAGTATCAGACTTATCTTGGACTTATTTATTTATTTTAGAATCTTTTCTTGGTCATGTAATGGGAGCCTGAAGTGGGAGAGAGGAAACCATTGTGCCCAGTCTACTAACTTGATAGAGCATACAGAATTTTCTTGATCACATTTGTCTTCTTTTACTAGGACCTGTATAACAGTCAGATCTGTGCATTTCACTAGAAACTGATCTATAAATATTTGCCAAAATTGTAAGTGAAAATTTCCAAGATTATTACAAGTGTGAAATATTTCATGGTTAAACTGCTAACTTTGTTTTTCTATTGGAACTTTATAAAGGCATTTCTTTTTGAGAATGAATCTAGACAATCTGTTGCCTCATAAGCCTATTGCTATTTCTTGGATGAAGCAATTTGTACACATTTGTTTGAATGCTTCATAAAATTTCTTTTATAAAAGAAACGAAACACTATTTCATTTTGTCATAGGTCTTTTTTTTTTTCTTTTCTTTTTTTCTTGCCATCTCTTGGAGTTATTGTGCTGGGTTGGGATCCGTCAGGACAGGATAAACAAATATATATATATTTTTTAATGCAGCTCTCATTTAAGTTACACAGTACATAGCATGTCTTCCTGTGGTAATGAGCTGTTAAAGATTGCACTAATAGCAGTTTAGCAGCTGTAGCTAAGGATTTCTCTCCTAATAAATACAGTTTCCTTGGCTATTAGGCAGAAATCCTTGCATATCTTCTTAGCACAAGTGACACTGATTAATGGCCATGGAAAACAAATATTGTTCTCAGGGAGTCAACATAATGACCTATTAAACAACTCATATCTAAAGCAGAAAATAGAGAATTCTAATACATTTGAGAAGGATATAGTAATCTCAGGGCATATGAACAGTAAAAAGAGATAACTGACCTTGAAGTAATTAAAAAGTTTAAGCGTACATCCTATTAGTATAAAGTGAAACAATGATCCTTTCCTTCAACAACTACTACCTGTATGTAGAATTTCAAATAATCACTTGAAACAACTGTTGCTTATAGAATCAAATTAATAACTCTTTAAATATAGTAGAATAAAGATTTAAGATAATATTCAGATACCTAAATTTAAAAAAATAATTCAATATTATATGGCATATGTAAAAAGATTTATCTGTCTGAAACTTACATTAACATAAAAATCTTCAAAAGTTTGCCTGAAATAATGTTTATCTTCCATTGAAACATACAACATAAAAAAGAAAGATGCCAAAATTTTCTGTCTGCCTTCAATGTTCATTGGTATTCAATGTTGGATCTATTTTTTTCCTTACATAAAGACAAACATAAATTTTTTGTTGTTTGTAATGTCCTGCATAATACTGCATAAGGTTTATCACCTAATAGTTTTATATATGTGCATGTTGTGAAATTAATGTATATATGTAGTTATATTTATATATATATATATGTAGATATTTTTTTCTGATCTTTTAACCATATCATCATGATTTTGCAAACTGTACTTAAATTTTATGTGAATTTAAAATTCAACTCTAGAAGGATCATCCATGTCTCTCTGCTAAATTACAACATTCACTCTATTTTGCTCATGGACTCTTATTCAGAATTCATTTTAATTCTGATTGTGTTATTTGTCACAGTGTGGAGGGTAAATGATTACTAAAGAAACAAAATAAAGAACTTCCTCTCTTCATTGTCTCAGGCCTCCACCAAGCTTTCATAAATTGTTTTCATCACCAGACCTGCTTACTTGGCTATCCATTACAGAAATCTGCTGAAGTAGCAATCAGTTAATACTGCAAAAACTTTCCTGAGTTTTGAGAATATCCATCTGGCACAGGAAAAACTGATATTTTTAACCCTGCATTTCTCTAAGGTCAATGTTATGTAGTGGCCATTTAAAATTAATGTCATCTTTAACTCCTGGGCTGTATAACATGAGGGTTAGTCTTAGCACTCAAACATGGTCAAAGATAACGTTCACAAATATCAAAACAGTATCTATATGAAACATTTTTCCTTTCTATTGATATGAAAAATATGAAAGATAAATAGTATTAATTTCCTTATTAATTTTAAAAAGTGAGGTTATGAAGTCTTCCTTCTCAGACTGTGTCACAAGATTTGACACAGTAACTTTATTTAGGAAAAGAATTATGAAATCTCCCCCATTATCTATCAGTTGCTACTAGTCTATAACTAGAGACAACATATGACATATTTAATTTTTATAGTATCATAATAAACACTGGTCTAATATTAAAATATATATTTTTAAAGGAGAAATAAATGATTCCTTGATTGATGTGTTGCTGACCATCAAACTAAACTTACTAAAAATAAGATTCTATAGTAAAACATGCATATAAGATGGTTCTAGCCCTAAAATTAGCAAATTAAAAGAAAAAGGGAATCAATTTCCAACACAAAAATAAATTACAGATAGTAACAAAAGTGACCCATTTATTCTTGCAATTATTTGAATGTATAAATGAAAATGATAATTTCATAAAGCAGTAAGCACTGGTGGTGTCTGTACATATGCAATTTTATAGGGATTTAATCCCATTCTCTTGATTTTTCTTCCATATTCAGTTGTTGAATGTTATAACAATGTTGAAGTTGCTCTTCATTCAAGGTATCGGCAGCTATTTGGAATTAAATACAGCTCATAAATCTGAGCTATTTAGAGGTATCTTTTCAGGAAACTGTTGCCGTCCTTAAAAAAATGAAAGGAAAAAAGGATATATTGTGCACCAGTCTGTCCAAAGGAGGTCACATTATTTCATTTTATATATCATGACCCAGTGATGTGAATTCTGAAAAAAAACAAAAATGAGAGCTAGTAGAAAATGGATTTATGCTAATAATTTTAAAAGTAATTAGTTAAAATTACTTATTTTATCATAAAATCAATTACTAATATATTCTGTCACTTTAATTAAGGCAATCAGTAAAATCAGATAATCAGGAGGCATGGAGTTATATGGGCAAAACTAATTTTCCTATGTAATAAAATATGCTGTAGGTCAGAAAAGAATAAACTATCAGTTATTAAATGCTCAAAAAATCTAATTATATTTCTATTTCATTAATTCATATTTGATTTGTTCTCAATAGGAGAAAGAAAGATGAGTGAGAGAGGGACAGATACCTATTTAATTTGTGACCAGTCATTTATGTGTATATGTGAAGAGACTGAGATTGAGAAAACAAGTGATGAATTAACTCTATAAAAAACAACATATAATGTAATTATGACTAAAGTTATCAATGATGTACCAATATAGCATCTTTTATGGAGTGTTTGATATTAAGTACAAAGAACTTATACTGCAAAATGGAGGAGTGAACCAAAGTCCAGAATAATAATAACTTGCACATGAAAGATTGTAGTATCTAGATTTTTAAAAACCAACAGTCTTACACTAATATTTGTAATGCTCTTTTTTACTAAGGAAGTATGCTTCTAGCTCACAAAAAACTTAATTAGATTTTAATGGTGAATGCTTTCACTTTCTAATGGGATTCCTCTGCTTAAATATGTTATAGAAATATATTCCTGGTAGGCAAAACCCATCAAAAACAGCTAACTTCTTGTTATAAATGCTCTATCAGCTTTCATACTTAAATCAAGGGGAGGGAAGATTCAGATTTTTTGTTGAATTTGAATACTACCCAATATAGGAACACATTCTGTTACCAATAGTTACTAGTGTTACTAGAGGCTGACAAATAATAAAACTTAATTTGAGATTTTCACAAGATGAAAAAAGTAAGAATAAAACAAATTGTTACTTTATAAAAAATATATATAGTCTTGTATATAAGTGACAAAAATGTAAAATTCTACCCCCCAAAAAAGCTACATGATGATTATTTTAAATAATTTTTAGAATACTAGGAAGAAATAATGATACTAATTAGTGTCTACCTTGACAGTTTCCAAAGTTGAAGATGAATATTTTCTATAGAACATACTTATTAGGATAGTAATGCAAAGAGCATATTGAATCTGTTGTACAACTGTATAATGTAATAGACCCCAATAAGAATATCTAAGATACTTTTCTTCCAGGGCCTATTGACCTTAGTTGACCATTGTGTATACCATCCATTGTTTTAACTTGCTTTATTTCTAATTTGTTCAACAGTATTCATTGAATCCCTGTTGTATATACGTTTGCTGTCATGGATAGGATATGGGAATACATAATACAAATATGTTTCTCTTAGCCCAGTCTTGGTAGCTAGGAAACTTTGTGGGTGAAGTCACATTGTAACTGAGACCTGAAGGAACTGTACTTTACATAGAAGGTAGAGAAGTCAGGGGGATTAGGTGTGGAAGCTGAGACACAACCAGTAATGCACAAGGGCCTAGGAAAAGCACACATATTTAACAACTATTAGGAAGTCAATACGTCTGCAAGTAAGATTTTTAGAAATGAGGATGAAAAAACAAAGGCTTTAAAAACAATATTGAAGAACTTGAGTTCCAATCCTAGGCAACTGGAAGCCCATTAGAGATTTTAAGCAAATTTACATTTATAATTGTATGTATCATGATCACATATGATTATATATACTTTTAATCATCAAACTTCACCCAGACTAGATATATATTTTTTTGAATATCTGAGAAAGATGAACCACTGTGTTGTAAACTTGGAATCAATATGAGAGTGTGAATGAACTACACGTCAATTAAAAAAAATCTGAGGAAGCTCTTTAACTCAGGATTTTCAATAGAGAGCAGAAAATTTGAATGAGAAATCAAACAATGGAACAAAAACTATACTTGATTTACTTAAACATGATTAAATAAAACCAATTACCTAACATTTTTATTCTGATCTGACATTTAGTGCCTAGAAAATGACAAGTAATTAGTGAATTCCTTTGATAAGTGTGTCTGAAGAAAACTGCTCTTTCTGACTCCTCCTCTCAGAGTCTCTGTTCTGTGTTCCATGTTGCACACTGCTCTCTGTTGGAATGAAGGCTGTGGTCCATGTGAGCTTTTAATATCCACCTCATAGAATTAGAATGTCAAGGCCTTAGCTTGAAGCTTAGTCATGTTAGACTCTATAGGTTAGGATATCATGTTCTTCTGCTCAGCTTTATGAAGCTTTAGGAATTCAGTGTATTCTTTACACAACCACTTACATCTCCTTTCAGTGTGGTACCTACGACTCTGGACTGTGTTTTGAGTTAAAGAGGGTTTATTTATAGGTGCAACTATTGTGTCTAAAAGATAGTAGCTTTTAGACTGACAAGTTATACATACCTGTTAAGAAACAATGTTTTGGGGAAAAAGTATTATTTGGATGAAAAAAGGTAAACAAAAATGAATTTCGAAGATATCAAAGAGTTAAATATAAAAAAATATAGAGAAGAAAACCCAGATATTTAACTGTTTTTAGATAGTTAAATAGTGTAAGATATAAAAAAAATTATATTTTAGAGTATATAAATATTTAAAGGAATGTTTTCCTGAAAACATAAATATTAAAATAGCCTAATTTATGGGAAGAGACACCTCTAACAATTATAAAAACAAAGTTTAATATTTGTGCTTTATAATACAGTACAGTGAATTTGATTTTTTTTTTTCGTCAAAGAAACATTGGTATGCAAGTCAATCTATTTGTCACTGGGGCCTGATTTTTTTTATAAAAATGTTTACAAACTCCTTAATGAATAAAATCTGTTCCTAGTATAAACCTTCCTATATATGACTAATTTATTACTATTATATTATTGTCCGTATGTTATTATACTTATAATATGTAGTATATTATATAGTGATATAATGTATTAATATATGTGGACAATAAAACTTATTTTAGTATTTTAATCATATTTTTTATTTCCATTCCTTCATTAGAAAAATAAATCTTATTTAAGATTAAATACATTATGGTGATTTTGGGAAACTTTTCAAAGTAGTCACCAGTGATAACTTTTCTTCCTCCCACCCTTCCTCTCTTTGCCTCACTTCTTTCTTTTTTATAAGGTGGGTTTCTGGATATTCGGGGTTTCCCCTGAAACCTGCCTTTTTGAGCGATTAGCCCATTGGCACTCAAAACTGTTGCAAGTTTACCAAATTTACTCACTGACACACAGCTGAGCAGAGAAAAATCTGCTCTTTTTTTAAAAAAATAGTTGGGGCTATTACTGATCTCATCCTCCTCTTGAGCACCTACCCATTGGGTTTCAGGTAAAAATGTTGATTAGCTGAGGTTAAATATTTTGATGACCTTTTTGTTTTGTTAATTAAATAGGAATAAAGCAAAGCAACCACATTAGATAATGCCTGGTCTTTGGGACCCACATCTTTGTTTCTCTCTTTGCTACAACCGTTGGGATATGGTTCATTGGGTGGGAATCTTGTGTGATCTCATGTAGTCAGAGAGAGGGGATGCATGCAGTGTCCACAATGTCCTTCGATCCTCATTCATTCCACTTGAGGAGTGGAAGGTTTGGGTCTGTAGGAATGCTTGCTAAGACCCTGGTCTTGCACTTTCAGAGGATTAATCACTGATTTTTCCCCCAATGGAAAGAAACTTCCATATATACATTTGACTGATTGACAGATAGATAGACTAGTGATAGTCTTTTTTCAGTGTGTTGGTTGGCCCCAGGCCCCTACCTTCTTGGCGTTTCTTCATTTGTCACAGACTATACACTGCTGGGATTCTGTCACTTACTTACCAGCTCCCTGGCTCAGGTGATCCAATTAGAACATTTGAAGGGTGTGTGTGTAGGGGCGCATAGGGGATAGGCACATGGTGGTTTGCTGAATTTTCAATCAATTTGTAATCAACCTAGGAATACAGTATAGTGCAAACTGGACCCTCTCTGTCTAGCTATATACTCTTTCTGTCCTCTTAACTTGCTAAGCCTCTGCCCATTGTCATGGCTACTCATTCCCTTTTAGGGCATGAACATAGCAAGCCAACTTAATTTTCACCCTACCATCCCATTCATTCTACTCATCTCCAACACAGTCACTAGCTCAGCTAAAGGTCTAGAGAACATCTAGACACCAGGCATAAGTGTTAATGCTTCTCTCTAATGCCACTCATTTCCTCCTTTACCCAACTTCCTTTCCATTCATTTTGCTCCATTTTCTTTCCTATTCAGACTGGGATAAGCCTAATGACCAATTAAATCATCTTTTATCAGGTAGGCCAAGAGTAATTGAAGATTTATATAACAGTCTTTCTCTCCCGAGTTTACTTTAAAGTGTATTCTCTTGCAAAAAATATCAAACCTATTATCTCCTTGCCTGAGATGATAAAATTCATTTCAGAAGCAAGAAAACATTTAAGGAGGATATTTAAGTACACTGTTGTAATATAAATGGAAATACTATTCCTATTATTTTGCAATCTGAATGCATCACTTTAAGAATATTGCTGAATGATAGAATTTATTTTGTTGTTTTGTTTTATATGTTTTGAAGCCCCTCATTATATTTATGTTTTAAAATGTTAAATCCTTGTTTGTTGCTCAAATACAGTGAAAAGGAGTTTTTAAAAAAATATGCTTCATTTGCTTAATTTTTATCCAGAGCTCATTATCATCTGCAATATTATACAGTTTGTTTATTTGTTTATTGTCTATAATATTTTAGTCAGTGTTTTATCTCTAATTCTGGAACATTGTCTAGAACAGACACGACGAGGTGCTCAATAGACACTGTTGGAATAAATGGTATGAAATCCATAACAATATACTGCATCAGTGACAGCTATCACTAAGATTGAATTTAGTGACCTGTTTGAAGATGATATTGAGTATTAACTATAATGTGTTTGTTATATACTCAGTTTTTAAAACCATTAAAAATTCTATATTCTAGAATTTGCATTTCAAATGAAGTTTGTGCTTTGAGAGATTTTTTAGTGCAATTATTACAATTATATTGCTACTTAAACTATTTTTGCATAATGTTAAGAAAATTTTCTGGCCGTATAAGCAATCTGGATTTACCAGCTTCTAACCTGTTACTGCTAATGAGTCGCCACCTTATTCTCATTAGTTACATCTTATGTTTTTAGCTTCTAAACTTTGTAACATCTGACATCCCCCAAAGAGGCTGGTACCAGATACTATTTGCATGTTCCTGACTGAAATTGTCCCTTGAGCACCCAAGAAGCAGATTGAGTGCCACAGTTCTAAATATATTTGTAAGTGTTCTGCCTGCTTCAAATAACATGGGCAACTAGCTGACTATTTTAAGTTAACACATTTCTTGAAGATGAATTAGTCTGAATTGGGAGCTGCTTGAATAATATTTTAAAAAATTTATTGATTACTAATATTACTGTTAATTTTGGTTATTGCCTTTGCAATCTGGCATAATGTTATACACACAGTAAGCACTCAGAAACGTCTTGTTGCGCCTTTTGGAATCTTGTGTAAAGTGCAGTTATTTCAAAATAGTCTGAAAATGAAGATAACCTTCTAGGAACACTTACAGTGCTTTTTTAAAAAGAAGTGGGATGCTTACAATAATTTTCATAAATACATTGAAGTTGCAAGAACTGCTACAGCCTTAACTATGTTAATCCCACAGACATTTTTATGTTTTTTATTATAATAATGCAATATAAATTTCTAAAGTGTTCTACAATTCACAGCCCACACAAAAATCCACTTTCCAATTTCCTGAGTAGACATTTATTCAGATGCTTAAAAATTGTTCAGTGGCTGGTAGATTCATGATTGAAAGTGATCTGATAAATCCTCTCTTTTATTTTATAAATAATTTTTAAGGGGAGTTAATAAGCATTAATACTAAAATTGTACCCATTTTTCCCTAAATTAATTATACTTATTTTCAGAGGTTATCTTCACTTGTGGATATTACTTTTATTGATGTTACTAATTTGTATCATAAGTATGGTAGTAAATACAAGCTAAGAGATGAATGATCCCATTTGCACTAATTTCACACACCAAATTCATATTAATAAAATGAATGGGAGCTCTGTTTCTGAGGAAGACATTCAAATAAAGCATGGGTGGAGTTAGAAAAGTTTATGCAGCACTCTTTTAATATCATATTAACCACATTCACGGAAGACTCATTTTTTATGCATAAAGTAGGTAATGCCATTAAAATGTTCCTCTGGGATAATCAGTATGCTTCATAGCATAGCAAATCATCTACTGGATAATCCCAACTTTTGGTCCCTACTAACAACTAAAAACGTAAATACTTAATGTAAGACAGTGGTCTTGGTGGAAAGGTTTCAAAGCATGGTAATTGAATACATTTCAATACCTTACAATTTCAGTAATTGAAGGAGGAGGTAAGAAAATCACTTTTTCTTTTTACAATTTTAAATGGAATAAATTGAAGAAGTGTACAAATATAAATACATTTTAGTAATATTATAAAGCAACAAATAGAAACTTTGGAACACAGTATGAACAATGACATTAGTTAACAGTTGTCTCAATCCTTGACAGCTGTAAAATTCAAATGAACAATGTGTTGAATTTTAGGAAAACTTTTCAAATCACGGCAGGTAGCTAACATTAAAAAAGAGAAAAATAAATATTTTACTGGGTGAACATATTACATAGTATTTGGTAAAACTGAGGACTTTGCTGGTTCTTTCTTGCAAGGTGATAGAGTAAAGACTTAGAAGGACTTCAACTATGCAAACATCTTCCTGGAAAACCATTCTAATTAAAGTCGGTCATTTAGTAAATATTTGCTTGCCTACCTGTGATTTTCATAGTTTAAAAAGCAGAACAAGGATCTTTAGAGATTTCTGTTATGGACATGGTTCCATTCAAAAACAAGAAATAAGTGGAGACAGAGTAAAAAAGAATCTTGGAAAAAATAGCAATGTCATCTTAGAGTTTATATTACCAAGAGAACACTGGTTGAATTCATGCATGAAATGTTAGTTTGGAAAAGTAGATTTGAGAGAGGCCAGATCAGTTTAATGCATGATCATATGACATGGGGTTGTATGATGCATTTTGAGGTAGTTAGGATCTGTATCCCTATTTAAGTGATGAGGAAAATAAGATTTGAAGAGAATCCAACCTGTTTAAGATAAGAAAACTAGTGAGTGGTGAGAGCCAGAATTTAAGTAGCAACAGTCTGAACTCACTTAAACCATATACCTTTAATAACAACAGCTCTGAAAATGAATTTATCTAAAGCTTATAGTAACCAGTATTAATTAATAGTATAAATATTTCCACTCTAGAAATCTTCCTCCTGAAAAATTATTCTTAAATCAAACCCAATGATTAAAAAGGTTCTAATTAAAATTCTCAAAGAATTAAAAAAATACTGCAGTGTTATTTTTCATATCAAGCAGAAATCTGTAATGTTGTTAATGATGCTCCATTTGAGGAAGATGAAATCTCAGACGTATGGCCTTTTGATAGATTTTAACCTGGCAAGATCATTTTAAATAAAATCCCTTTAAATGCCCAAGGTATTAAACACTTCCTTTATTTTTTATTTTCTAGAACTTCAAAGGTCAGTTTTGGTTGAATTTATTATACATCATTAGTGATTTTAAAATGTTTTAAATGATTGGCAATATACTTTGTAACTATAAATTGTGAAGTGTTGTAAATGAGAAACCATTGTGTTTTGCCTGCTACAGTCTCATCTTCTTCAGCCTAATGAGAAAGACTTATAAGAAAAATTAGGTAAAATAAATGTACATAAAAATTTGCAAGACAATATTCATCCTGACTTTTGAGGATTTTAATAAACTAAGAGCAATTCAGTTAATCTGAAACTAGCTGTAATTACTATTTGTTTCTAAAAGATTCAATTTACCTACTAAAGCATTTAGCAACCTAATCCCTTGGTAAATGGGAGAAAATAATCCAAAGTGATAGGTTTATGCACACTTATGGCTGGACCTAGTATCTTGTATTATATTTATATTTTTATATTTTCAGAAAATAGGGTTGACATTCTTCATCTTTTCTTTGTTAAAACGTTTGCTTGAATATAAAGTATCATTTGCTTTTAATTCCACCATTGTCTGTGTGATGACTAGGTAAGGTTTACTTGATCAGAGTCAAATGCACTGAGCATTTAGCTGTATTTAGTGAACATTTTCAGAGATCTAACAGTAGCATAACCTTTACTGTTTGCCAGGCACTCTTCTAGGTGCTTCCAAATGTATCATTTACTCCTAACAATAGCTCTGTTTTGTAAGTATGCTTGTTAACCATACATCACTGATAGAAAATTGAAGCAGAGAGTCCAAACCCAGGAAATCTGTCCCTAGAGTCCATGCTCTTGACCAATAGACTATACCACCTGTCAAGTGTGAAATTAAAATTATTTAACGTGAATTTGAAAACAAGTTTGATGTAATGCTTCCTCTCACACTGTGCCTTCAGTGTAACATAATCTCAGTTGCAGTGAGTCTAGTAAATCACAGACATAGTAGAAATTGCTTGGTAGATATTGCCTATTAATACTGATTCAAACAATAATTAGCTATATGATCTTGAATAAATATTTTATCCTCTCCAGATTCAATTTATTCAACACAGTGAAGATTTCGTACAGTGTCTTTGTTTCCTAGGGCTGCCATTACAAAACATCACAAAATGAGTGGCTTTAAACAAGAGAAATTTATTCTCTCACAGTTCTGAGAGTTGCAGTCCGTAATCAAGGAGTCAGCAGAACCAGTTCTTCTGGATGCTCTGAGGAAGAATCTGTTCCGTGCCTCTCTCCTAGCTTCTGGTGCTGGTTGGCATTCTTGGCATTCCTTTGCTGGTTGACATATGACTCCAGTCTCTATGTCTCCTTCACATGATGTTCTTCTGTGTCTGGCTCTGTGACTGTTTTCTCTTTCAACAAAGACACAAGTCATTGGATTAGGACATCATTTTGACAGATTAGAGCAGCAAAGACCCTATTGCCAAATAATGTCCCACTCTGAGGTTCTGAGTGCACATGAATTTTGGCAGGACGCTTTTCAATCCAGTATAGACAAGATTATTTCAAACATCCCTTCAGTTATAACATTTTACATACGATGGTTCTAAAGCTTAGGTGGTATCTGCCCTATTCTCTCCAGCAAGATTTTCATTAAGACTGGCTTTAAGATATGGATTATTTGATTATTTTTAGGGGATTTTAATTTAGTTTTCGCTATCTTGGAAAAGAAGTGATCAGTTTTAGGCAAATATTGATGTCTACCTGAGATTTTAAACCACAAATATGTTTTGTGAAAGGTTCAAATATCATAAATTATTTTATAATGATTTACTTTAACTGTTTTAATTTATTTTATAATGATTTAAATTAACTGATTTAATTTCCCCTATTTTCCCTTTTCCTCTTTCTAATTAATGTAGAAGAGGCACTAGTTTCATGGGACAAGAACAGTTCCTTTGCTGACTTAATTAGAAATGTTTAGTACTTAATAATTTGTGGCATTAAAACCCAGTCACGTGCTCTGCATTTGTCATCTTTGAACTTTTCTACTGCTGGCTGATTTGGTCAATGAGGTAGATTTTGAAGTTTTTCTGCTGGAATTGTTCTGGAAAGTAATTTTAGACATATCCCTATGTTTATGTTTAAATTCACTGTACTTGCCAGATGTTTAACAAATAGGGAAAATCCAGTGATTTAGCAGTGAAATGAGAGTAAAGAAAAATAACCATTTTGCAATAGATTCTTTTTCTTTCCTTCCTCCTTCCCCCCTTTCTTTCCTTTCTTTTTTGTATGTTTCCTTCCTCACTCCATTGCATTTAGACAACTATCAATATCATTACCAGTACCTAAATTCAGGTCATTAAAAAAATGCATATTCAATATTGACATCAATTTGACAGTATTCAATATTGACATTTTTTTGACAATTGCTAAGAGTTTTCTTTACCAAAAATAAAATGTTTATCAGTAATATATTAGTATTCTTGTCCCATGAATAATTTTTTTCCAGTTTTCTAGTTCTATTACACTGAAAGTAATAACACCTTAAGGGTTATAAGATAAATTTTGAACATGGCTTGAGGTTGTTTTGTCTAGCAATATAGAAATAACTATACATGATTTATTTTTTGTTAGCATTCATCAACTGCCTTCTTTACCCTATTGAAGTGCTAGGAATTGAAGACAGTGTTTAATTTGAATTCAGGGAATAATTTCTGCTTTCAATAATTCATATCTAATTAAAGACACTGACACCTAAATGCATGGACAGTCTTGGGTACAGGGTTTATACTAATTCTGTTACCAAGTAATCTTAAAATCTTTATTCAACATTTGAAAATGTTTCCCTATAACATCATGTATTATGACTTTTGGACAGAACAAGTGCTACTTTAAAGGGTACTTTCTTTCATTTTTAATTAGTTCATTATAATTTTAGTTATAGATCAGTACCATATGACCATTCCTTCATAATGGAAAATAGGATATTAAACATTTTATAAATTTTTACTAAAAATATCATTGAAAACTTCTACAATATTCATTATTGTAGCAGATTCTATTCTTGATTCTTTGAAATGCATTTAAGTAAATGAATCAGTTAACTATAAATAACTATTATCTCTACTGCTTGGGTTTACAAGTTCAGTGAACCTACAATTCTATTACTTTAGTCAAACACCAATATTTTCTTTTCTGTCATTATTTCTGAACATAACATAATGTGGATTCAGCCACTTTATAGAGTACAAAATACTCTAAATATATTTATGTTGAGTACATGCTTTTATTCTTGGTGATGTGTGCTGGATATATCATAGGGATATTTTGAAAGTGTATGACAAAATGAACTAGCAATAAGGAAATGTCCTTTGGATACTAATTTCATAACCTGCATAGCTATGCAAAGCTACTGAAAATATAATTTTGCTTCTCATCCAAGCCAGCTTTCCTCTTAGAAATGGAACTACCAAATGTCCACTCAATTTTATCATTCTAGAAATATGAGGGTCATACCTTCATTTTCCCTCTCTTTATTACCATCAATATTATAGTTTTCCTTCTAAGCCTCTCAAACATCTGTCTGATCCCATTGTCTTGACTTTCATTCATGCCACTGCCATTTCATTTGGATTCTCAACAGACCTTCCTAACTTGTCTTTCCACAAACATTCTTTCCACCTCCTACCCATTCTCTCTCCCACACAACTGATCGTTTCATTTCCTTGTTCAGAACCTCTCAATTACTTCCTCTTGCTCCTGAGAAAAATCTCAAACTCTATAATATGTTGTGAAGAACAACTTGCAAATGGTAAAAATCACAACTTTCATCCAATTATTTAAGCAAGACATATCAAAGATTTAATGTAAGATGCTACTACTATTTCAAAGGAGAAACTGAAGGGCAGATAGACAATAAAGAATGCTGAGATAATTTTTTTAAATAGACATAAAACTTTGTCCTATAGCAAACTGTAATGCTTATAATGTTTAGAAAATAGTTTCCTCATTGTTTTCTCAGCATTGTTTCAGCATTTTCAAATTTAATAGTAAGTAATTGCTCCTTTTTTCCCTGATAATTTCATCAATAGTAACCACATATCATGGTTTATTTTATACATCACTTTATTTCTAAGTATAAACCTAACATACAAGCTGAATGTATAAAGTTTGGTGCATTTCTCTCTAAGCAGATAAATGGGCCATTGTCATTTATTCATCCAACCAGACAATACAGTTACCAAGTAGCTACTCACTATTTAGAATGTAGGAATTCAGGGGGGAAGAATCTGAGAGTGCCATGTGCAGATGTTCATGTGGACTTCAGCAGCTCATGAAAATATTTATGAATTTTATAGTAGACTTAAAAAATAGGCACAGTGGTGGCACAAGAGAAAATTATTCTGCTTGGATAATTGTCACAAAAAGTGACACAAAAGGTGACACAGTGTCACAAAAGGTGTCCATAGGGAAACTTTGCTGGAAGTGATGGGGGGTGCTGCCAGCACAACAGGAGGCAAAATAGTCCATTCCACTGAGGGGACAGCAAGAGCAAACCATGGAAGCACAGTATTTTTTGGGACTCTGAAATAGTTCAGTATTCCTGCAGCAGAAACATGCATTTAAAGTAGAGGCAGAGGCAGATCCCAAATGGCCTTGAATGCCGTACAAGTTTGGACTTAAAGCTATAGGCAAACCCAGGCCACTCAAGAGTTTTAAGTAGATTTGAGTTTAGGAATTCACTCTATTAAATAGAATGTAGAACAGCAATTCCTATCATCTGTTGGAATTTTGTTCTTTATAAATCTTTTAATAAAAATAAAAATATAGAATAAAACAAAGTCGGCTTTCCTAATATATGGTTGACATTGCTATGCTTATTTAGTCTATATGCCAATCAAATGACACACACAAAGCACATAATTCCAGGTGCTCTGAGGGAAGAGTGGGGGTCCCATGTGGCAGAGGGGTGGACAGTGGTGCTCTCCTCACTACTGTGCCTACAGCAGATTGCTGAATATTGCAGATTTTGTTCCTGGATAAGTAGTTTTTACAGATAATGTTGACTTTTAACTAAACTAACACTTCACAAAACAAAAGTTTCATTCAAGAAGGAGAAATGATAATGTAAGTACCCGTGGGGGAGAAAGCAGTGCTGACACATTATTTCTACTCCTGGTGTTCTTCAGCTACATTACAAGGTTAAAAAGCAGTGATGATATAATCACATGTGACAGGAAAGCTGCAAGAAACTGATATGATTAAGAAGACTATATGAAATATGGATTTCTATATGCTATCTTTAATAATGAACTTTGACCTACTTTATAATGTATCTTGAGACATGAACTAGTAACAGGATGTGGCTTTCGACATTTGCCAGACATTTTCAGAGATAGAATCTGTAATATAAAAACAAATACGTAATTTCTTTCCTGGAAATATTTAAAGTTTTGCAATGCCAAATTTAATGTTTCACAAGTGGCAGTAAATGTAGTGGTGAATACTTACAAGTTTCTTTTGTGGTTTCTATTAGTAAATCTATAAAATGTATAAATAACAACATACACACATATCAGAGATGCATGCTCAAAAATATTTTTAACATGACAGAGGTGTGCAATTTTTAGATAGTTAAAAGTAGTTTATTAAATGGATCAATAGTTTGCTTCTGCTCACCTGTGTCTCTCATAACCTGGCTGCAAAAAAGAACCCCACCCAACCTCTCCAGTACAGATACGCCCCACTCCCCCCTTGTAATTACCTGTTGATATGGAGATGGACTACTCTCCACCCCTTGGAAACACCCATTGATATGGATGGAGATGCACTAAGGCCAGGAGAGAGATTCTGGAAATATTGCCATTTTACCCACAGGGTTAAAAACAGATGAAAATACATAAATTTGTTATACAAATTGTTATAGGCAATTTATGTTACCCGAAGCCAACTTTATAATTATTGTCCATTTTTAGATAATTATTTTATATCTCCCCTTCAGTTTTCTAAAGCTTATCTTGAATATATATCTAGTAATTCCAAAATTCCTCTCTATGTGGATATAACTCCTATTTTTATTATCACTTGGAAATAGTTATATACCATGGAGAAAGGTTGTTTGTATGCTTGATTGTGTGTTTGTTTTTGTCTGTTGTATTTCTTTGGAAACAGGGAATGGGGTGATATGAGTATTTGCATTACTAATGTTATGAAAAACCTTAAAATTCTGAAATATCATGTTTTTCCAAGACCTACAAATCAAGCCTGATCTTAAAGCTTTGTTTCATTTTCTAATTTTTTCCCTCTATATTTAGCAAATTCCAGGTGAAGTGTTAGGTAATTTTCTGATATTAGAAGTTGAATTAGAGAAAAATAAACTCTATTCAAAGATCAGGTTGATACCTAAAATGCTCTAATATTACTACTTCAAACTAGGTTTGTACAAGATGATGAAATAACTCTTTTGTGAAGCTAGATAACACCTTGATGTTTGGCATTTTAGAATGGTAATGTATCCTCAGGTCACAGAGGAATATTTGATAAATACAGTACTTACAATAGGAAGTGCTCTAACAGATCAGTACTACAATTTCGGTGATGAACACAAGAGTCTCTCACACATATAAAGTCTAAAACAGATCAGAAGATGGCCATTTAATATCCCAGCTTCCTTCTACTTCCTGGCTCTACTTTCCATAAGGATCTTGGAGTCTTCTTTGTTTGGCTGATGGCTGGGGAAATTGCACTGAAGATTCCAAGTAGGAAAAGTGGCACAAATCACTTTCATCCATATTCAGTTGTCCTGCATTTAAAACGCACTGCAAGGAAGGCTAGGAAATGCACGGGAAGTGATTCTGCAATTTCCCATAGTGAAGGAGATCTAAGTGTTCCAGTGCCCAGGGGCTATAAACATCAAATGCTGATGCACAAAATGCCTGCTTTATTTAGAATTACTGAATTAAATGGATGAAAACAATTATCATACTATCTGGGAGGCACTCAAGTGCAGTTATGATCGTTTTTAGAAATTATGGGATTGAAGAATAGATAAAATTGTAGAATTAAAAGGTGTACATTTGGAGTACAATAAATTATTTAAATATAAATGTACTTTCCTCTTTGCCCTTATCAACCTCTCACTGGATACTCTTTTCAAGTTCCTTTTTTAAAGGCCATACCTCTATATAGTGAGGCCTGGAGAGAGAGTGCCAGGAGGAAAAAAACAAAAACACAAGTTAGGGCAAAGAATAGGGAAAGTTAAAAAAAAAAAAAAAACCCTCAAAGAAACAATAGGATGTGTTTTCACAAGTGGCTCCATTTAATGTCACTAACCTATGTACGCACAAGTCCACTTCAGCATCTTACTATTCTCTTATTCACACTCTTCTTTTTCAAGCCCAAAAGGAACTTACTGTATTTTTAAAAACAAAAGTTTAAGGGAAAGGCTTCAGGTTTGGCTCTGTCCTGGGGCACAATGATGTGACGAAGGCTTGATTTCTCTATCACCTCAGAAAGATTGTCTCCCAGGCAGGAAGATCATTGGCAGTTACCAGTTTACTAAGCCCGGGGGAGAGAATGCTGCAGCCATTTCCACCTCAGCTGGATGTTGTAGAGGAATATGTTACTCTTGCATTGCCTCTTCTTCTTTCTTGATTGTGCTCTTTCAGAGTCATGTCACCCTAAATCATCTTTGCATAGACATCATTAAACATTTAGTAACATTCATTTAGTCTTTACAATCGCCCCAGAATGTATAGGTGATCTTAAAAATGTTTATGATATGTTGGGATTAAGTCACTTTTCCAAGGTCACACAGGTAGAATTTGGTGTTGCTTTTACTCTTTCAGTCCATTTATTTCCTTTTCTTGGAATATGAAGGACAGACACGTTAACAATTGATTTTCAGACACGTACTCAGAAGTTTATCCTCTTTTTGGCTTAGCCCTTTTAGATATTACAGTTGACTTTTTGGCTACAACTGATTTTATTTTTTATTTGATTTTTTTTTATGATTTATTTTTAAAATGTACATGATATTCTATATTATCCACCAAATGGATATCAAATGGATGTATTTTTTATAATTCTAGGAAAGAGCTAATGCAGGGCACAGTCATGTAAAACACTGAACCAGATTTAATTTAATTTAATTTCCTTCTGATAAAACAGTTTCTAGAGTGAATCTATGAATGTCTCACTCAACTCCAAGTAACTGCTGAAGACCTTGATTTACCTTCCATCCCAGTGGTAGGAACTCTGTTTCTATGATATCCTACAACTTTAAAGTAAAGCATAAGTATATAATGATGACTTTTTGGATAAGAAATGTAAAATATATTCAATTCCATGAATGAAATAAGGAATGGAACTAATTAATTAAAACTGTTGGGAATTCCTTTGAAGAAGTCTGTGATTAAACAGAAGGATTTATCATGGAACAATTAAGTAAATTTGACCTTAGGTATCTGTTCATTCCCCAGGGAATGAGATGAAATTCTGGTTTAGAGTTATACTTTATTAGAGATTTATCTGTTTAATTGATTCAGCTTTGTTTATAAAACTCCAGAGGAATAGCTGATGCAAATGACATATTATGTTAATATGTAAACCTCCCATGAGTTATCTTCAATTTCAACAAAAGATAAAAACATAACTTGTCTGACTGTTCTGCACTAGTGAATGCAAAATAGTAAAAAAGAAATGAACTATAATAGTTTGTATTGTCAAGAATAGTTTCTTATGCTAGATGAATCTTAAGTAAAATATTTTTAAATACCTACAAGCAGGTACAGAAAAGATTTTCAGAGTAAATTTAGTACTCTAATAATATTAGTAATTTTAATGCTCTAATACCCTAATACTCTAATAAATTTAATATTCTAATAGTATTAGTAAAGAATAACTGACCTGTTGGAAGGAGACTGTTTTTCTTAGTGAGAAGAATGTTTCTTTTTGAGAGAATCTTTTGGTTGAAAACAAAATATTTTAGAATTTGTGAATCCCAAAAACTGACTTTTTGTGAGACTAGCATGTTTACTGATAATAAATGCATTGGCCTTTACAAGATAATTCTTCTTATGAATTTTGTTACTAAAGACATATTGAAAAATTGTGTACAGGAAGTAAATGAAATGTAATTAAATGAGGCACACATTTAAGTAAGCCATCCTAATATTAATGGTCAAAGAATATCCTCTTTAGTAACAAATTAGTTTATACTTCAAGAGACATCAATTGGAAAAAATAATAGGAATTGAATGAGCAGAGTACAAACAAGTCATATATTTATAAGTTGTCTTTCTGTTAGAGTTGGTACAAACTTTTCCTTTGACCAAGTCTTTTTCAGACATGGTTGTTCTGTGAAAAGAGCAAGGTGCACCTCCAAAATAGAGACCATGGAGCAATGAGTATTAAAAGTGTGAGTGATGTTGGGGCTGAGTTTGTTCTACTCCATTCTTGTCCCTACCACAACGAAGAACTGAAGGGCAGAGACACAGTGAGTTAAGGTTTTATTTGAATACTCTTCAAGGGAGGAGTGGGTCAGCAAGGTAAACAAAGGCAGGTTTACTTGAATAAAGCAGAGAGGAAGGAAAAATGGAGGAAAGGGAAGCTCATTGAACTCCTGCTTGGCATAGGGCACATCACCTGCCAACTTCCAAAGCCACTGTCACCTGGCATCCAAAGTCCTCTTGAATCTGCACAGTGTGTGAACTAAGTCCCTACCACCGCAGGATTTAGGGGAGCCACAGAGCACTGGATGGAGTCAGATTATGTTCTCAGAACTTCCCAAAGATAAGAAAGGAGATTTTCAGGCAGGCTGCTGAAGAGCAAGATTGTGTATCTACAGGTCCATCTGGGTCACCCAGGTGATGGGAACTAGCAAGCCCAAATCAGAGATCCCAGCAGCCTCTCCCTTCTATCTGGAGGAGAACAGAGAGACACACTAGAAGGAAGGGGAGTGCAGCAACCTCAGAGAGAAGGCACACTTAAGGGTTTAGGGTCTGGGATTTTATATAGCTTTTGGGTAAGGAACAGCATAAGGCATGATGTATATTGGTGATTCATAATTCCTTTGAAGTTTTGTCTTAAAAATAGGGTTATTGAGCTGACTGTGTTGGTCTGGACCCTGGCATTCTTTGTCCACATTAATTTATTTACACTTTGAAGGTCTGTCTCCTGCCCTGGCTACAGAGTTACTTGATTAAGGGACTGGAAGAAGAGGAAAAAATAGCATATAGGTTAAGTTAAAGAATAAGCTGGTCCTTTTTCACAGGTTGAGTAGATTTTACAATGGAATGATCTAACTGGTACAATGAAGACATGGGCTGCACTTGTATACTTTCTATATCTAGGGAATATTTGGACATTCCAAGTTGCTCTTGGTCTTCGAAACTTCAACTAATTAACTCATTAACTCTGTTAGTCCTTTCTGGCTCTCTGGTTTTATCTGGCTAACTCTTCGATCCCCTTTTAGTGGACCTTACTGGCTTTATTCTCCTTCCACCTGCTTATGTCTATTTTCCTGCCTAACATGTGGGTCTTTGTTTCAACCTTTTACACAAATTCTTTAGTATTTGCTATAACTAAATTTTATACCTTGGAATCATTTGATTCAGGGTTGATTAGATAAAACTGGAGCAAAATTTTGATGGTAAACAATTTCCCTTACTGGCAGTTATTTAACAGTGGGGTTATTACATTTATTGATTTGAGTTTTATGAGCATTATAAAGAATTTGAAATCATTAGTTATATTATTTCCTATAGGGATCCCATGAGTATATACCTTTCAGCCTAAAAATTGAATATTTACATTCTGCATGGTGAAAATATGTAGAGGAATGAACATTAAATTGCTAAAGTTATTTTATATAATTAGAAAATATTCTTATAGTGGAATTAAAACTGGAAGGAATTTGGGGATGCTGTAGTAGACTTCCTTCATTTTTAGAGCTGAAGAAATGTTTAGGCAATTTACCTAAGTTTATATAGCTAATTGGCATTTGGACCACAGCTGAGAATTCTTTTTTTTTAATTGAAGTATAACTGAAATAAAATTATATTGGTTTCAGGTGTACAACATAGTGATTTGACATTTATGTACATCACAAAATCTCACCTCACCACATTTAGTGTAGTTACCATCTGTCACTACACAAAACTATTACAATATTATTGACTATATTCCCTATGCTGAACTTCTCATCCCCATGACTTACCCATTTTAGGATGCTCAGACTCCTTTGTGCATCCAACTCTACATGTACATTTTTAAAAACAAATTGTATTGGTATTATTAGTATTACTGGAGTTATCTTAATTTTTGTTACTTCCTTGCTAAAGAAAGCATGCTTTCATACACTTTCAAAATGCTTGATATTTATTTTACTTCTTACCTTCAATATGGCTAGGTAATGTAAAACCTCTCTTCCTCTCTGTCTTTACTGAAGACTTTTGTAAGGGAGATTGGGGGAAAAATAATTTTATAACTTGTAAGTTTGTACCTCTTGATCCCCTTCACCTATTTTACCCATCCTCTTACTCCCCTCCCCTGTCAACCACCAATTTGATCTCTATATTTATGAGTCTCTTTTTTTTGTGTGTGTGTGTGTTTGTGTATGGGTGTTATTGTTGTTTGTTTGTTTGAGAAAAACAAGTGCCATGTGGCTTCACTATATGTGAAACCTAAAAAACAAAACAAATGACTGGCTCAGGGTTGTTCACCATTCTTTTCTTTGATCATTCCGTGTTTCCCTCTCTCTCCCTACTTCTTCCTTCCTCCCTCATTTCTTCCTTCTTTTCTATATTCATGTAGTTTTTACCACAAGCTATCTTGCGTATAGGTGTTACAAAGAAAAAAAGATTGGTCTGTTGTAGCCACTGATGGTAAAAGTGCAAGTGTGATTTGAAACTCATTCAGACAGTAGTCTATTTCAACAGTGCTTTGTGATAAAACCTTTACAGCCATTCTGGGCAATAGCATAAGAATTGCCTTATTATTCAATTCAGATCTCTTTCAGCCACTCCTAGGGGGCTACCACGACTCTCAACTGTATGAATACAGTAAGGCATAAATTGTGTTGTGAAAGACCTAATGCACACTTAGAAGAAAATGGATATATAGTTTAGTATGTAATCAGCATAGAAGTTCTTACACACAGGAAAGCATAAGTGATATGCAGTGGTTTCATGTTGTTCCTTGTTAAAGAACTTGAATATTTTTAGGTAAAGAGATATTATTTGTTCAAACCTAAAATGATTTATATTTTTGTAAGAAATTGCTCAGACTCCTTTGTGCATCCAACTCTACATGTACATTTTTAAAAACAAATTGTATTGGTATTATTAGTATTACTGGAGTTATCTTAATTTTTGTTACTTCCTTGCTTAAGAAAGCATGCTTTCATACACTTTCAAAATGCTTGATATTTATTTTACTTCTTACCTTCAATATGGCTAGGTAATGTAAAACCTCTCTTCCTCTCTGTCTTTACTGAAGACTTTTGTAAGGGAGATTGGGGGAAAAAATAATTTTGTGTCCTGCACTTTCAACATGGCTTCTCCATTTGTGTTATCTACTCTATAGTGCCAAAAAAGAAGAGAAAAAGGAGGATTTAAATTATTACAGGCAGAAAACATATATTACTAATTTGGATTTGGCTTCAATCTGAATGGATCCCTCACAGGGTAGATATGACATTTATTTTTTGAATTGGAGAGAGCAAGGTGAGGGAATGAGAGGTGGAAAATAGAAAGAAAATAGTCACTGAGTCATTAGCCAACTATTTATGTGACAGATAAGTGTAACCCCTTACCCCCAACATAAATCTTGAAGAAAAAGAAGTAAATGCATAATTGAAGAACAAGAAGAAATCACTAAGCTTATTTACTCTCATTAGCACTGTGATCTGGAAACTGAGAAATACCTTATGGCTTTATTACTTTCCAATCCAATGGTCATTTTCAGTTTATGATTTGAAAATGTGCAATACATATGGACAGCTGACAAAGTATATCAGGACAATAAATGAAATATATCTACAATATATATTTGTATATTAAATATTAAAGAATAATTTAGTAATCATTTAAGTAATTTAGTAAATTACTTAATAATTTAGTAAAAATAATTTAGTAAATTAAAGAATAATTTAGTAAAATCAATAACAAACTGGTAGGGTGAAGTATTCTGAGACAGTCTCTATTTTGCACCTGTCATATTCCACTCTAATGCATAAAAAATCCCCTCTTCTTGATCACGGCCTTTTGGGTCTTCACTGAAATCTGCATTAAAGCTTACATTATTAAATATTTCTTACTGTGAAATTTTGGGGAACTGGGAAAGCTATTCTTGAAATGATTCTCCATTTGCTTCACTATCAAGCACTAGAAAAACTGTTTTCATGAACTGTGCCCCCAAACCATGCACGGTAAAAACTTGAGGGTGTTTTCATTGAAGCTTGTGCTGTACATCTGAAAAACCAATGATGCCTAAAGGAGTTGGGAATCACAAGTTTTTGAAATGAAAATTAAAAAGTGAAAGAATATTCAGTTTGAAGGAGAAAGCACAAGAAAATGACTTTTCAAAACAGTTTGTCATTTTCATTACATTAGTAAGTAAATATGCATATCTCTCATAGATGATAGGAATGTCTAAATGTGTAATTAATGTAAGTTAATATTATAGCTATGCAGCCTAAATGCAGTTTCAATAAAAATTGTTTGAATATTGTATCAGACTGTAGCTTATTTTACATAGTTTCTTTTCTACAGAAAAGAAAGAAAAGAAAAAGGGAAGGGAAGGGAGAGATTGGGAGGAGAGTGATGGGGAGGGGAGGAGGGGGAAGGGAAGAATACATTCATATTCCAAATGATTAAGTAATCTTAATATATTATTGAATTAAGTATAAAATAATGTATGCTCTGTGTAATGATAGCCAGCACATTTTAATTAATGAGTAAATTACTAAGGTAAAATGTTCTAACTGAATTCTATATTATGTTAGTTTGGTTTCCTCTTGACTCAGCTTTGACGCTGGCTGCATTACATTGCATGGTTACTATTTTAGAACATATTTGGCATACATCCCTTTATCTTTACCTGTCAATAAAATCTACTTTTGATCCTTTCCTAGGGTGCTGTTCTCTTGTGGTTTCTTAGTAAAACTGATTTGGTCATGATTCCATCATCCATGGGGCCCTGTTCATAAATTTTTAAGATGTTACTATTTGTCTGGTAGTTTCCATTTATGAGCGATAGTTAAGAAGATTTGGAAGATGGAGAAATGTTTTTCTCTGCATGATATCATAGTTTGCTGATAATGCAACCTCAAAATTCTCAGAATACTTTTACTTTCTGTATTTACATACACTTTCTACCTTAAGTGTAGCCACTGAGGTGCTTATTGCAGTTCCTTATTACATGCCAAACTTTTAGAGAGATTTTTGGTTTCATTCATTGAGATATTCCCAAAAACAAAGCCTAGACATGGCACTTAGCAAGCATTCATTAAATATTTACTGAATGAGAGAATAAGAAATGAATGGATGGTCGATTCTGAACAAATTCATCAAAGTTAGGATTTTTAATAATTTTCTTTCTTTAGGTTTAAAATATATTCAGAGGAAACATTCAGACATTTTTGTCCTCTTAGAAACCTACACGTCAGAGGTTGAGGGTATAAACTGAAACTTCAGCCCATTTAACTACATGTATTAAATATTGAATAATTACTATATTATATATAAAGTATAATCCCAGTTACTATAAAGGAAATTGCTGTTGAAGAAAAAGAAAGTCCACTTGCCTTGTGTCACTGATTCTTTATCTTTTCCATTTGGAAAATAAATTTAATATTGCAAGATTTTTAAATTGAGGTAATTTTAACATGTGATGGTAAAAATAAATATGTTTTTTCTCTTTCTTAAAGATGACTTTTTAATATATAAATAAATGTTAAGTGCATTTATGTAACTTTAAGCCTATAGAAACATGTATATAAACCAATGACTTTTTAAATTATGTATTATATTCCATGAGAGGGCTTTTCAAGTTTCAGTGTTACCTCAATTATTCAGAATCTCAAGTTCTGTTATTTTCATTACCTCTGAAAATAGTATTGACCTTTATTTCTGCTTCAAAATTATCTCATCACTTTAAAAGAGGTATCAAAAACTTGTATCAGTATCAGTTGGGTTGATTTAAGCTGTCTCACTTGCACTCCAGTCTCTGAAGTAAAATAGAAAAGTAGATCTGCTACTTTGGGAATGCTCTTTCAACACCAGCACACTTAATCAAATGTGACCATTTCTGACAAATAGTTTTAGAGGATGGCACATTTATATCTTTGTGATAATTAAAAAAACCTAATAGCAATACAGATTATATCAATCATTTACATCTATGAATTACAAAAATTATTGTCATTGATTTAAACATTTTCCTTTTTCAAATAAAATGTTTACTTTTTATTACTATAAAGTAGCATCATTCCTAACATCTGTAGTGTATTTCTTTGGTAAAATACTGAGAACACTGGTGTAATGTCAGAAAACATAACACTACATTCAACAGAACCTTTGATGCACAGAATGGTTTCATATACTGTCTATCGTCTTTTCCCCTTTCATGGTGAGTTAGTGTCAGTAAGTTATTTGTGGTAATGCTTAGGCAATTAGCTATAGAAATTAGGTAATCAGCAATGGCCTTCTGTTTGTGCAGTATAGGTAATAGTCTATGTGGAGGAATTGTGGTGCAAGTGAACAAGTCACATTAGGCATGTCTTTAAAAGAAAAGTAAAATGGGAATAGTAATAATTGAATTTGATATCTATGTAAAAGCATCGAGCACAGTGCCAGCTATATGCTAAATGTTCATAAAGGTAATCACTTCTGAGTGGCAGTAATGGTGGTAAGAGTAATAATAGCAGCTGTAGTGTTGTGAATAAGAGCAACAGAAATTAATCTGAGCAGTAGAAAAACATGCTTCTGCAGAAACTTAATCCCCATGACCTAATTTATTTTATCTATCTTTTCATATACTAACACTTTCTAAAAGTGATTTGAGTTATCTGTGTCAGCTAAACAGACTTGAATGAATTATTTTATATGTTTATATCCATGTCAGCTAGTAGAGATTGCATCAGATATTAGGATTGGGGCCTGCTTACGGAAATTACTGTAGGCTTAAAAGAGCAAGTTCTAGGAAAGGGAGGTGAAATGTTTGGCAGTGTTGTAATTTACGTGTCACATCAAATATCACCTATGTAATAATTTTATTAATACCAGTCCCTTTCTAAGATTCTTGTAGTTCATGAACTACAAGAAAGCCTCAACACATTTTATAATTTAACATAATCCTGAAAATAATCTATTGAAATTTAGTGAATTATTCAGAAGTTGCCAAGTGACAGTAAAATGTGATGTTTCTGTTGAAGGGCTTTGTAAACTATAATGTACATATAAAACACTAGTCCTGTGATGGTGTTGATGAAGATGATGAGGAATGGGATGATAATGAGACAGAACCCACATTTATCCTGTAGGAGATGAGAAAGATGTTGATATTTCTAGTGCTAATGAGCATATCATGAACCTAGTAATAGCCCCTGGGAGTATGATCCAGCATTGCCAACCACTGCTGGAGCCTGGTGTGATTAATAAATCCATCCCCACGAGGAAGGTGGTGAAGTTGACTCAGGAGAGAGAAACATCATGTATCTTGGTTGGTTGGTTTAAAGGGAATGTGATAAGTGAGCATAACTAAAAAGATGATCACGAGCATTTGTCTATTGCACGTGTAAGAAGTTAGGAGGAGACTGTTCATTCCTCTCATTTGTTCCTATCAAGGAGACATTGTTATTTTTATATGTAAATTAGTTTGGTTGCTGAGTGCACTTGCAAACTTATTAAATATACTTTTTTTAGCAAAAGAGATCTTCTCAGAAAAAAAAATTATGCGTATTAAGGAAATGGCTGACTTTCTTTGTTTATCAATATAACATCTTTGACTTAATGTCCCTGAGTCGAACTAAGCAAGTTTTTCAACAGTGAATAAAAAATAAAAAATAAAAAATCCATGTAGGAAGCTTTACTATGGCAAAATTAGGTTACAGAGTAAAATAAAAAGGACAAAGAGAACACTTAGTTTTGCATAATTTATCCATATGAATAGATATTAATTTATCCATCCACTGTTCATATTGCCAGCACTGTCAGTCTACTTATATAGCTATCTATTTTTCTACCTGTTTAATATTTTTCAATATGTATAATGACAAATTTAGGGTAAGAAAATAGGTATTTATGTAATAATGTTAATGTAAATATTCTTCATAATATATATATATTTAATGGATTGTGTTAACAGTACACTAGCAGACTCTGTTACTTTCACTAGTTCTAGAACACCCCCAAGGTGACACTACACAGAATAAAAATTAAAACAGTGCCTCAGATTAAGAAGTCTGTACCAGGGTTTATTATTATCAGTACTACTGACATTTTGGACCTGAAAATTCTTTGTTGAGACTGGGCCAGAGCTGTTTTGTGCATGTATGTTTGCTAGCATCCCGGATCTTTACCCATGCAATGCCAGTAGCATCTTCTGCCTGAATGTGTGACAACGATAAATGTCTCCAGACATTGCCTAATGTCCTCTAGGAAGCAAAACATCCCTAGAAACCCTGTTTTATACCTATGTGAAGAATAATACAAACTCTTCACCTATAAATATGTATGAAATCACAGGTGCTAATATAATTCATCTTTAAAAAAAGAGTAAATACTTGAAAAAATATATCAGACACATGTGACTACCATCCAGATTTGACAGACATGCAGATAATAATTCATTTAGACGAATTTGCTAAGGATGTGTTAATTTAGCTTCAGAAAACCAAAAGTCCATATGGTATTTGGGAACATTCTCTCCACAGCTTGTTCTTTATCCCAGTTAACGGCAGCCCCACCTGCTAACTCTCCCAAGCTAAGAACTGTAGTCTTTCCCTATATCTTTTTCCTCCTTAATCCCCATAACCATATAACAGATATTTTAGTTCTAAAGTATTTATTATACCACCTTAGAAAAATGGCTGGAATCTCCACACTGACGACTCTGTATGCACTGCCTTCATCATTTCTTCCCTGGCAAGAATTTCCTAACTTTTCTCTCTACGTGACTCTTATCACCTCTCCCCTTTTCCACTGCAACCAGGCAGATAATTCTAAAAAAACAAACCATAGTCTAATTTCCCCATTTATAGCACCATTGCTTAAAAGATAAAAATCTGAAATCCTACTGTGGATAAAGGGAAGATTCATGTGTACAGGATTCTCACCTGTTCCTGGTCAGCTTGCTCACTATACACATGTGGGCAATACATTGTTATTGACTCTATATAAATATCTCTGCCCAGTGCTCTGGGCAACACCGTAGCACAGCTGCAAGGCTGCAGGAGAGCAGTGATGAACTGGAGCTGTGGCAGCACCAAGGACAGAGACTGAGAGAGCTGCGGGGACAGAGAGGCCCAGGCCGACCGGCTTGCTGCATGCAGACTCGCTTTGAGTGGATGGGATTCTAGTGACTGACCTGTCACCATGGGAATAAAGTTGGGTATAACCTTTTCACCCCAAGAACATTCTACTGTCATTTCTTTGGTCACACTGAATCCATGGTGAACTTGTCTGGGGCTGAAACCCATTGGCAATACAGTTGGTTATAGTCGGCAGGATTCATTATTGACCAAGGAAAAGAACAGGCTGCCCTCATGGAAGGAGTGTTTCAGCGGGCTCGCTATGGACTGGGAGACATTTGAGTGTCCCCAGTGGACGTGTGGTACTGGGGAGGGATGGAGGACTGGGCTCCACCCCAAGAGAAAGAAAATTTGTTGCTGACTGAAATGGTGTCACTATGAAGTGCTGTGGAAATGGTAAAGGATGTGTGGTAGTCCGAGAGGGAGCAGCACGAGAAGGAGCAGTGGGCTGAGAGGAAGCAGCATGAGAGCGCAGGCTGCCAGGTGCCATGGGGCAAGTGAAGGATGTAGTGGAGCCATCAGCCCTGGAATGGAGGCATGGAGGTTTGACAGACAGGTGGGGGTAGAGGCCCTGCCGGTGTCAAAGGCATCAGCGCCTCCTCAGCTGAAACCCCACCTGGTTGAAAGCTGGTGAAGAGCCCCAGGACTCGGCAACCGTGGGTTCTTCCAGGAGAGGTGCAGCCCCTTCCTCAGGTCATGGAGCACTCCATGCTCTGCTTCTAGCCTCAGGCTCAAGCACAAAAGGAAATATGATCTGCCTCTCAAAGGAAGAATTTGAAGGGCCCTGTGAATATCACTAGGACCCAGGTATGGGTTGATTTAAAAAGGTAGGAGCAGACAGAAAGAAATTGGATGACTGGAGCTGTGGCAACAACTGAGACTGGAGCAACAGTTCTGGCCACTGAGGATGAAGCAGAAGCCAGAGATAAAGCAACAAGATCAGCCTGTGTGTCTGTAAGACTTTCTGCTGGAGAGGCTGGAGAAGGTGGGTATTGTAAGGCCCAACCATGGTTCTTTTACTATGTTCCAGCTTCCTTGCACAGGGACCATTGCACAGGATTGAGGGCACATAGATTGAGAGGCAAGAATCCTTGAGGGGTTTAGTGTGGATAAAGTGAAGGTTCCTATGGCCAAGATTTTCACCTGGCGTCTGGTTGGCTTGCTCACTACACATATGTGGGCAATATGTTGTTATTGATTTACATAAAGATCTCTACCCAGTGCTCTGGGTGACATGGTGGCATGGCTGCAAGGCTGCAGAAGAGCAGAGATGAGACTCGTATGGGGGCAGTGCTGAGGACAAAGACTGAGATGGCTACAGGGTTAGAGAGGCCCAGAGGCAGAGGCTGGCTTGCTGCATGCAGATTTGCTCTGAGTGGACAGGTTTCTAGTGATTGACCTGCCCCTGTGGGCCTAGAGTTGGGTATAACTTTTTATTATATATAGAAGTCCAGGGTGTTCTACTGATCCATAGTGAACTTGTCCATGGCTGAAACCCATTGGCAAGACACCTACACTACCTTTTTCTGTTAGGGTCCCCTTTCTTCCTGGCCACATTTTTCATTCAGGGCTTTTAAACCTGTGGATATGCTAAGGCACTTTGCCATTAGACATGTTATTCTGCCTGCCTGCCTAGATTGCACAAGTATGCCTTAGTAACTTATTCATTTTCTGTGTGTGAATAGAGAGGATTTGATAGCAAAGAATACCATGCAATCTGAAATGGTCTGATTCCTAAATTTCAGATGATGAAATGGTAAGATGTGGAGACGTAAAGGGACACCTTTATGTACTTCCCTGTCTTTTTCTACCTAATGACATTTTTACATAATAACCTTTATATTGCAAATTCAACACAAATACTGAAATGTCACAAAACAAATGAATGGCTTAAGTAGTTTTTAAAAGGCACACACTCTTGTAACTATATACCTACCTACTTCATGAAATAGCACTTTTCTAGGCACCCTAGAAACTCAACTATATACTCCATCCTGATCACAAATACTTTTGCTGTACAATAGTAACCACCATCCTTACTTTTATAGAAATTGCTTTCTTGTGTTTCTTTATAGTTTTATAATTACTCAGTGTACATCCCTAGAGACTATAGTTTGGTCCTGTAAAGATTTTTAAATTTATTTTAAGCCCCACACCTCATAATTTCCCTGGGATATATTCAAGCCTAGGACATTTTTTCTGTAGTTTTCCAGAGCCTGGGTTCTGTTGATTTCTTAGTCATGATCAAGTTCAGAATGTTTTCCTGTCTTCTGTATGTCCTCCAAATGGGTAGTTGCATCCAGACACTTTATCATATTCATGTTCAGTCTCTTTGCTGAAACCATAGGTGGTAGTATGTTTGTTTAGCCAGAGCCACAACATGACTGGTTGCTGTCAAGAACTGTCCAGGGTCTGAGATTTTAGCCTTTTTGCAAGCTAACAATTTGCCCACGTGTGTTGGCAGAAGACGGGAGCCTGTGTGATGCAGCAATCACGGGAGGTTCACATTTACATTGTTTCTCCTGGCCCCTGGAGCAATTTCCATCAGGGTGACTGGGAAGTGGGCACAGGTGAATACTGTACACAAAATGAATTTGTCACAGTTGAGGAACTCTGAGTTTAGGACACGCCAGACTTCCAAAGGGAGCTGCTAGCAAATTTTCCTTCTACCATGGAGGGAGAAACTGTCATTGTATTCTTTTAATGTATGTTTGCTATACGTACATCCTTGAAAACCTAGTGCAGAACAAAAGTTGATAGAAGCCATGCAGAAGGGCCATGCAAAAGTGGCTCCCATCAATTTGCTCAATTGTTGTGATATAATTTTCAAGGAGAGCCATTGATACTAAATACCTAGAATCATTAATTCATAGGAATTTCAGAATGAAAATGCTCTAATTTTTAAAATAAATTTTATTTGTTTAGAAAAGTTTTGGGTTTACAGGAACATTGTGAAGGAAGACTGGAATTCCCATATAGCTCACACTCAAGTTTCCTCTATTTTAACACTACATCAGTATGGTACATTTTTAGATTTGTGAAATTAATAAACCTATATTGATCCATACTCAAATTTTAACTGTTTCTTATTGGTTAGCTGGAATATTTTATAAGGGCATGCTGCCTTTAATCTATATTTGGTTACCTGGTGTTATAGTTAATATAGAAAAACAAATAAATGTTTGACTATTTCTTTCATTTACTGCTTTTTAAGAAATTGAATGGGTGTTACATTATTGTCCAAAGATGACTTATTAATTACATTTAAAATTATTATAAGCTCATAGCTTTAAATATATTTCATGGGCTCAAATCATTTGTAATTATTCTCATTTTTAAAATTCAAATTGTGCCTTTGTTGGCCAGGAAGGATCTTTCCAGCTGGCTCTCAGGCCCTTTTGACATGACTGTCATAATTTGTGCTAACACACTTGCTGTCTGGTATAATGAGAAGTTTCAGGCTTATCTTATACATTTCTGTCCCCAGACTCAGAATCTGAAATTTCTCTAAGAAACTTTAAGAGAAAGGGTATTTCAAGAAAGCATATTTTAAAACCAGAAGCTAGAAGCTTTACTTTAAAGATTCAAAAAGACATATACATTACTTTAAGGTAATAATTCGTTTAGTTTCCCAAAAAAACGAAAGTAATCGTTTTTTTAATTTTCTGTTTCAAAAATTTAATTAAGAAAATCGTCCATCATGATCAAGTAAGATTTATTCCAGAGATGCAAGGATGGTACAGTATTAGAAAATCCATGAGCATCATCTACCACATCAACAAAAAGAAGGACAAAAACATATGCTCGTCTCCATAGATGATGAAAAAGCATTTGACAACATTTAACATTTATTCATGATAAAAACTCTCAACAAAATGGGTACAGAGGGAAAGTACCTCAACATAATAAAGGCCATATATGACAAACCCAAAGCCAACATCATTCTTAAGAGTGAAAGCTGAAAGCCTTTCCTTTAAGATCGGAAACAAGACAAGGATGCCCACTCTCTCCAGTTTTATTCAACATAGTTCTGGAAGTCCTCACCATGGCAATCAGACAACACAAAGAAATAAAAAGCATCCAGATTGGTACACAAGAAGTTAAACTGTCCCTGTTTGCAGATGACTTGATATTGTATATAAAACACCCTAAAGAATCCACTCCAAAACTACTAGATCTAATATCTGAATTCAGCAAAGTTGCATGATACAAAATTAATACACAGAAATCTGTTGCATTCCTATGCACTAACGATGAACTAGCAGAAAGAGAAATCAGGAAAATAACTCCATTTACAAATGCATTAAGAAGAATAAAATAACTGGAAATAAACCTAACCAAGGAGGTGAAAGGCCTATGTCGTGAAAACTTCAAGACACTCGTGAAAGAACTTAAAGAAGACGTGAATAAATGGAAATATATTCTGTGCTCATGGATAGGAAGAATTAATATTGTCAAAATGGCCATCCAGCCTAAAGCAATCTACAGATTCAATGTAATCCCTATCAAAATACCAACAGGATTCTTCAACGAACTAGAGAAAATAGTTCTAAAATTCTTATGGAACCACAAAAGACCCCAAATACCCAAAACAATCCTTAGAAGGAAGAATAAAGCTGGGGGGGAACACTCCCTGACTTCAACCTCTACTACAAAGCCACAGTAATCAAGACAATTTGGTACTGGCACAAGAACAGACTCATAGACCAATGGAACAGACTAGAGAGCCCTGATAAAAACCCAAGCATATATGGTCAGTTAATATACAATAAAGGAGCCATGGATATACAATAGGGAAATGACAGTCTCTTCAACAACTGGTGTTGGCAAAACTGGACAGCTACATGCAAGAGAATGAAACTGGATTGTTGTCTATCCCCATACACAAAAGTAAACTTGAAATGGATCAAAGACCTGAATGTAAGTCATGAAACCATGAGGTCTTAGAAGACAACATAGGCAAGAATCTCCTGAATATAAACATGAGCAACTTTTTCCTGAATGCATCTCCTTGAGCAAGTGAAATAAAAGCAAAAATAAACACATTGGACTACATCAAACTAAAAAGCTTCCCTACCGCAAAGGACACCATCAACAGAACAAAAAGGCATACTACAGTATGGGAGAATATGTCTGTAAATGACATATCTGACAAGGGGTTAACATCCAAAATATATAAAGAACTCACATGCCTCAACACCCAAAAAGCAAATAACCCAATTAAAAAATAAGTGCAGGATATGAACAGACAATTCTCCAAAGAAGAAATTCAGGTGGCCAACAGGCACATGAAAAGATGCTCCACATCACTTATTATAAGGGAAATGCAAATTAAAACCACAATGAGATATCACCTCACACCTGTTAGGATGGCCAGAATCGAAAAGGTGAAGAACAACAAATGCTGGAGAGGATGTGAAGAAAGGGCAACCCTCCTACACTGCTGGTGGAAATGTAATCTAGTTCATCTATTGTGGAAAGCAATATGGAGTTTCCTCAAAAAACTAAAAATAGAAATACTGTTTAACCTGGGAATTCCACTCCTAGGAATTTACCCAAAGAATATAATTTCTCAGATTCAAAAAGACATATACACCCCTATTTAAATATTTAAAATAGCCAATTTAAAATTAAAAATAGCCAAATATTTAAAATAGCAGCACTATTTAAAATAGCCAAGATATGGAAGCAACCTAAGTGTCCATCAATAGATGAATGGACAAAAACGATGTGGTACATATACACAACGGAATACTATTCAGCCGTAAGAAAGAAACAAATCCTACCATTTGGAACAACATGGATGGAGCTGGAGGATATTATGCTCAGTGAAATAAGCCAGGTGGATAAAGACAAGTACCAAATGATTTCCCTGATTTGTGGAGTATAACAACGAAGCAAAACTGAAGGAACAAAACAGCAACAGACTCACAGACTCCAAGAAAGGACTAGTGATTACCAAAGGGATGGTTAGGGAGGGCAGGTGGGGAGGGAGGGAGAAGGGGATTGAGGGGTATTATGATTAGTACACATGGTGTGGCGGGGATCATGGGGAAGACAGTGTAGCACAGAGAAGGCAAATAATGACTCTGTGGCATCTTACTATACTGTTGTGCAGTGACTGCAATGGGGTATAGGGAGACATGATAACATGGGTGAATGTAGTAACCACATTGTTTTTTCATGTGAAACCTTCTTAAGAGTATATATCAATAATACCTTAATAAAAAAAATTATTAAGGAAGCATAGGGCCAGCTAAGTGCTGTGATATATTTCATACAGCTAAGTAACAGTACAAGGAACTTGCTTTTTCCACCTCCATTCCTGGTGGGTCTGGCAGTAGTACTCAGTCCTTTTACATTAGGATTGTTTTGTCATATTTAGATTGTGCATTCATGTGCAGAATCTCATTTGATTCTGTATATCCATTTGAAAAGACCTCTAGTGTCTTGGCACCTATGAGAATTTTTTAGTACCTATTTTAAACTTTTAGTTATTTTTTTTTTACATTTTAGCATATTTTGGATTTAGAAATATCAGCATCATTCTACAATTATTTTTGAGAGGTGTTCTGGGTTAGATAATATTTTTGTCATAAAACTTGGAATGAGTATGATTTTTTAAGGCACATTTTTAAACCATTTTGTAATGGATATTACTTTCAACAGGGAGTAATTGTCACCAATTTTTGAAGAAAGTTACTCAAAATTATTGGAATTTTGAGTTCTATAATAAGATATATTATTTTTAAAAATTCTTTCACTTCTTTTTTTGTCTATATGACTGTGGGAAAGTTATTTAACTTTAGCTTCTTCATCTATAAAATAGAAACTTTAGTTTCAAACTGTACATAGAGTTTGTGTAACTATGATATAAGCTAAGACACATAAAAATGCCTCACATGCCAAAACCCAAAATAAATGAGTTAATATAATGATTACATATAGTACACAGTCACCTAGAAAGCTGTGACTTGCATAAGGATATTTAAATGTGAAAAACATTGTAAGTCCTAATGTTCAAACTCCTGATCTCAACTGATGTTACTGTCTTTTGTCCTGATGGCACTCACAGGTGCCCGTAGGATTACTGCCATGTTTGTTTGAAACTGGATATTAAGAACACATAAGCAATAGAAGACATTATTGTCATTGGAGGAGATGACTCCAGCAAGTATTTATTCTCACTAAATTAAGTAAGCCTTTTGTTTTCTGTTTTTACTGCCAAATATTCAGACAGATATTAAATGTATCTTCGCAGTCTTGTCAAATCCATGCTTGATACTTTGGTTCTCCTATTTCCAAAGTTTCTCACCCTTTTCATTTAAAAATAAGAACAGACTAGTCATGAAAGCAGTCACCTCTGACTTGTGAATCCTCAAAGACCATTTCCTATATGCTTTTCAAGAGAGGCAGCTGTTGTCATTTATCATTTCATGAAAGCCCATTTACTCCTTTAAATTTTGAGATGGTAAAAGTCACATTTATAAAAGACTCAGACATGAAACTGTCAATTGTCAATGTAGATTGAAATAGTATCGAGCAGTTTTCTTATCTAAACTTTGGTGATAAGTTTCACACTGTTATTCTTTTAGAAATAGAGAAACACATTTTATATATATACTATGCAAAAGAAGCAGTGTTTGAAGAAGATTAAGACTCTGGGTTCAGAAAAACAGTAACTAATACTGAGAGCCTGCTATAAGCCAGGCCTTTTCTTAAGCAGTTTGTAGAGATTTATGTCTCAAAATAATCTTAGAAATTTGAGATCTTAGTATCCCATTCTAAAGATGTAGAAACTGAGGCACAGAAAGGTAAATGATTCACCCAACATAACCCTGCTAAATGCTAGAATGTGAACTCAGACAGTGTATTAGTTTGCCAAGGCTGCCATACAAAGCAGTGACACAGACTGGGCAGCGTAAACAGGCATCTATTTTCTCATAATTCTGGGACCCAGAAGGTTGAGATCCAGGTGTCCACAGGTTGTTTTCTTCTGAAGCCTTTCTCGTTGGCTTGTAGGTGACTGTCTTCTTATGTTTCCACAATGCCTTCTCTATGTATGTGTCTGTGTCCTAATTTCTTCTTCTTTTAAGGACACTGATCATGTTAGATTAGGGCCACCCTAGTGACCTCATTTTAATGTAATTATCTTTTTAAAGACTAAACTCCAAATACAGTCATATTCTAAGATACTGGGAGTTCAGCACTTCCATTTTAAGAGGTCATAATTCAGTCCATAATAGGCAGTCTGACTTGAGTCTTCACCTTTATACTACATAGCACCAGCTGTTCAATTAATCATTCTAATACTAAATGTATATTTGCTTGTGTATTGTTCACCATTCCTAAACTATGAAAAATATTTGCATAACTGCACTAATAATAGTAATGTGCTAAAATAAGTCATCTTTTGTAGATCTTTAACTTTTAAGCATTTAGGAAGAATCTATCCTGTTTTTCAGAAGTAAGTTAAAGTGAAATAACTTGTGCAAAGTCAGTAAGCAATGGAGACAAGAGTCAAATTAATAGCCATCAGACTGCAGCACCAAAATTTAATTATTGGACTTCATTGCCCTACCCAGTTTGTTTCCCTATGGAGGAAAATATTCATCAAATTGTAAATAAAAATTACAATGCTTTGATCATTTGTAGTCTCAGTTGTATGAAAGCACTGACAACTAATAATTTCTTCTTGATTTAAGTTCTATCTATAATTAATCAAAGTTTAATTCAAAGGTCTCCAAATAGTCCCACTATTTTGCATTTATGTAGCATATCTAATTTCAGTTAAAAATTTGATTCCCCAAATCACTTGAGCTTAATGTGTATATCTGATGAGGGAAAAATGAACTCAATTTTTAATAAATTTAACTATTTATATTTTAAATAGTTATAAAATGTTAAAATATCAACTTGGAAGTCAGGTCTACTTGTAATAAACACATAGAAAAGAAAAAATATATATTTTAAAATAGAGATAATAAAAATTTTAACAGTACATATTTTCTTTGGCTATATAGACACTTTTAAGATTTGTTTATGATTATGTAAGTAGATCTACAAAAGCTCCCAGTTTAATGTGTGTAAGATAGCATGGTATAGATAGTCTCTAATTTAGTGACAGAGCTGAGCTGATGTCAGGAGATAAAGGACCAATTGGGAATGTAGATCTGAAGGAGGACTTGTTAACATCTCTCTCTGGCCAGCTAAGAAAGATATAGAGGACAAAGATGGAGGTGAGTTAAGTAGTTCTGTTTTCAGGGAACTAAAGCATTCACTGCTGGGACGTCAGGGGTTGAGAGCTGGCTAAGTGGCCGGTGATGAATGAGTGACCTGCAGATTCTTATAAAGCAGGGATTATAGCAGCACTAATGTCTGAGAGACTGGCTGGTAGTGGCTGACAGCAGTTTTGTCGGGAAGAACTGGATCCCGTTCTCTGCCTTGTGAGTGTTATTTCATGCTATGTAAAATGAGCATGAATTCAACCCTACCACAGTCTGGCACACGACACTGGCACATAAAATATTACACTATTTTTCCAAATCGAATTAAATAAGACGTTGAGTCCCTGCTTACCAGGGTGGCATAATCATAGGAGTTTTAAGGAAAGTGGGAAAACTGAAAAGCAAGATTCCAAGGCTAAATCCACCATCCCATTTGGAGGTTTCACACATGAATGAGATAGATAGTCCACATGCAGCAGGAATACTTAATGTTTGCTCTCTTCTTTTTTTTCTGGTGAATGTCTTAATATTATGTCATAATTAAGAACATGCTCTGCTTTAGAAATTCCCACATGTGCTGAAGGGGCAAGGACAGAAATTAACTGCCTGGGGAAACTTGTTGGAAAGCTTTACAGATAGGTTACATTTGCCACTGTCAGAGAACACATAAATTTTACAGTCATTACCAGCAGAAGGGGAACTCCCCTTAGTTCCCTGTTCCCTACTCCTCTCTGTGATATTATAGATTTATTTTCACGTCTAATGATAACAAACAATCACTATTATATTTATGGATATCTTGACTGTTAGAATATGTGAGTAGTATTTGTGGATAGTATCTAACTGGGTGATAGTGAATAAGACACTGAGTAGAAGTTAAGAATTAAGAAGTGACATAGAAGTTAAGAATCCAGAACTATTTTTACTTGCTACAGAAAGTCTTAACAAAAGTAAATAGGTATATGTTCCAAGGGCTACTTATATCAAAGAAAACTAACAAAACAAATGGGAATTTGATGTATAATTTGAGCAGGAAAAAATTTAGGAAACAGAGTTCTAAACACTTAGCTAGGATTGTATAATTGCTTTTAATGTGCATGAAATTATTCCTAAGCACTGATTAAATAGGAATTGATATACTACAATCACTTAAATCTTAAAATAGATGAAGGAAAATTTAAGAAACTATTCACTATTCCCACAAGGACTAAATTAGAGAAAATCAGCTAAAATAAAAGCATAAGGAAATTGTGTCAAATAGAAAGAAAATTAACAGTTGTTGTAAGACAAACTTATGAAATGAATTTGAGATTTAAAATAATTAAGACTGATTTTTCTGGAGGTAAATGGAAAGCCCAGTGAAGCAATGCAGTGTCTTTGAATCACTGATTGAGTGACAGCCATTGAAAATCCTGGGAAGCTTATAAACTGCAGATTTCATATTTTTTCTTAAAGTATGTGGGAGAAATAGCAAAACATGTCTGTCCTTTAGAACAAACAATTAATTTTTTTTCTAGGTTTATTGCTAATATTGCATGGAAAGTTGGTCAGATTTCTTTTCTTTTACCATTTCTTTTGATTTCCATCATCAGCGGCCATGAGCCAAACAAATTGTCCCTTGGGTTAGAAGAGTTCTGAAGCATTTAAGGCTTTAATGGTCTTCACTTGTATTCACTTCTTGAATAAAGCAACTGCAGACACATACATTGACAGTGGAAATCAATCAGTCTTAGTTAGCAGAAGCTTATGCGACAAGGAGAGAGCTATGTCTTTAGGTGGGTACTCACTCTTCAGCTGACAAAATAGATAGTTTCCAGGGACTAAATGTACTTAACTACAACCAGATTTAGGGTCATCCTGGTTATTTCTACTTACCACTTTAGTCCTCAGGTGCACATCATGATTGTGTTGTTCAGACTGTGCTTTTTTATTAACAGGAAGTTCATAAAATCATTTTCTATGGAAAACAATTTTTATAAAGACCTTAAGCATTGCTTTCTACTTTTCAATTCCACTCCTTTCAACAGCCATTATTGAATGCCCATTCAGTGCCGGGGTCTGTATTAAAGACTATACCGTACACAAAAACTATATAAGGAACTAATACTGTGATTTAGGAATAAATTGCAAGTTGAAGAGGCACAATATAAACATACCAAAGGTTACATAACTAAGAGATTAAAAGCAATGATTCTTGTGTAATGGTGCTATATTTTTATTTTCAAATTATGTTGTCCACAGATAGTTGTCTTGGCTATTATTGGAGATATTTGTAATATCTAACATCTGTTCAACATTTACTATTTGCCAGATACTTTTCTTATTAAAAAATCATTATAAAACCTTTATAATGGAGGTATCAGTATATTTTTTTAAAGAAGAAATGGAGGCTCATTAGAATAAACAATTTGATCAAAACCACAGCTATCAAGTGTGAAGACTAGGTTTTGAGCCCAGCTTTGCCTGACAGTGAGCCTACCTTTCTTACCATTATACTTTCCACAGATAAGTCTATCTGTTTAAAAGTTATTTTCATTTTCATAAAAGTTCTGAGAGAGCTAAAGTAGTTGTGGTACTCAGATTCTTTCTGATAGCTGAAAGGAGAGGAACAGTGGATAACTGACATGATTGTGTGACGCCGGTTGACACTTTTAGATATCTCTTTACTTTTTACCCAGAATGCTTAGTGATCTGCTAATATTAACTCACAGCCATGTTATTGACTCTTTTGCAGTATTAAACAATCCACCATTACTAAATTGTTTCCTGTTATCTTATTTGTAATCAGTACACATTGTAGCTCAGGTTATTTGCAGTGGAGTTTCCTATTGAGATGTTTCAAGATATAAGTGCACAAAAAGGTTTTATGAATACCTTAAAGAATATGATTAAATACCAGAAAACAGAAAACTTAAAATCAAAATCAAAGCACATTTTTTCCTTTTAAATGTAAGAATCTGATCATTGTCCCATATAATGCTTTAGAAATACTTTGCTTCTGTGAGCCTCTCCAGAAATAGGTTAGAGCAACAAATCTTGGGGTGAGAGATTTACTACCTTTTTTTCTTCCCTATTATTTACATTATTTGTGTCAGAGAAAGGTATGTGGGATAAGATGAATAGAATCTTCACCATCATTATCACCAAATAATTCACTATAGATGAATTATATATCACCTGCTTATGGATGACTTTGTTCAAAGTGGGTTGAACATAGGCATTCTCAGCATTAACATATAAGGATGTGCAAAGTTCACATAGCAAAAAGGTATTTGTAATGCCAACATTTAAGCTACACATACTATTTTGCAAGACCAAAGAAGAATAATGAGTAGACAATGAAAGAGGCTCAATGTTAGACACCAAAATCTCAGCTACAACAGCCAATTTCTCCAGTCTCAGAATCTCCAGAAGGGGGTAGCTATTGCTTTTAAACTGACCTTCTGTGAAGATAACAAACATGTTTCTAAGAATACCTTTGTAATGCATAGCCTAGAATGAGAAGTGCATACACTTTACAATGCAATTAATTCAAATATTAACACACTAAATAATATGTGAATGCAAAAGTGTTCTTAAATGTGTATTTTACTTCCTCTTGTAGTGAAGTGTACTTGGAACGTCCTTTTTTATGTTTAGTTGATCCTTGTATGTGTTCAGCATTGTTCTTAACTCCTACCTATCCCACTTCTTATACGGGACCCCTTATTCTTTGCATGTTATCCATACCCTCTGCCAATGTGTGGTCCAAAAGCCATGCCTAGTAGCTTACCTTTATCAATCAATACGTAGAAAGAGTTTATCCCTTTCACAAACACTGAAAAATTGCCACTGAGATTGCTTTTTTGCTCTTCAGTCTCTTCTTTTACCTGACTCTGCTTCACCTGTATTTTCTCTGGTAACCCATTAGTGTATTCCTTCATCCTTTGACAAGCCAGTGAGTTTCTACAGTTTCAGTAAGATGTGTCAGTGCCCTAGTGGAGCAGGGGCTAATGGTGAAGGTGTGTTAGGAAGACCATGACATTTTCTAAACAAAAGACTAGTGATACATCCTCCACCCCCATTGTTTATCTTAGCACTATCATTGTGACCTAGAGCACTTTGTAATTATTATATACACATTAGAGGATACATTATTTTTATAATGAATGAAAGAACTTTACTTTTTAGACCAAATGATGTTAGAACATGTTTTTGATCTCTCTGCCAAGAACCTGAAGGGATAAGAGTTCAACTATTGGAACAGTGATTGAAGGAGGACTTGTAGGACTCTTTAGACTATTCCAGGCAAGTACAATTTAAGACAAATAATGTATGTGTACAAACAATGCATGCCACTGTTGACCTTTAGCCCCATGTTTCTATTTCCCTAAACATCCATCTCTTCAATCCAAAATGCTCAGGGTTTCAGGAATGCCTGTAGTAGCTCAGAGTTCCCAATCTAGTGCCAGATATGAGTAGTTTCATATGTCTCTTGACTCTTCATCTCCACCTTTGCTCCATTAGGACCCTACTTTTCTAGGTGATTAGTGATAGCATGATCATTTCAAAGAATTGTGGGACCTACGGCAAGAGTATAAAAGAAGGCCTATGTATTTTATGTTTTATTATTATTTACTATTAATAAAACAAATATTATTAAAATGTGTTCTATCCTCCCACTTTGACAGATATATCTTTATAACAACCTGTTTGGCCAGGTGATAAATTTTTATACCCCGCAAGAATGCATTGGCCTGTAGAGATGAACTCCAGCTTTCAGGCTCTCCTCTCACTAGTTCTACCCAGTATTGTGAGAGGCCTTGCTCACAAGTGGATGGGTACTCGGGGCCTCACATCCAGGATCCATACACTCTCCCCTCAGACATCCGCAGTCAGACCACCCCTCCTTCCTAGGGTTGTGGCATATTGGTGGCCCAGTCGGCTGTTTGAGGGACAGAGCAGGGGAAGAAGGGGTCACTGGCTCTGGGTGAGGCCTTGGGGATGGGATTCCTGATCACAGTAGTCTGGAGCATAGTCAGAAGAGAGGAAAGAAAAGTGAGGCTCCAGATATGCACTTCTCTTGATTCTGCAGACTTTTCCTAGTGGTTCAAGTGTGGCCAGAGAAGAACCAGATTGTTCAACAAATATTGGTTGGTTTCTTACCATGTGCCAGTTCCATTGCTGTCACATGGGACCCAGAGTGAACAAATTAAAGTGACTGCCTTTGTGGGGCTTATATTCTGGGGAGGGGAGAGATAGACTATAAATACTAAATATAATAGACTATACAGTATATAGAAGGTGAAAAGTAGTATAGAAATAATAAAAATTAGAACATGAAAATATGGGAGGGTTGTCATGTTAAATAGGTCAATCAAGCCTGGCCTCAACTGAGAAAGGTGAGATTTGAGGGGAAAAAAAAATGACAGCAGTGGGGAAATTAGCTAAGAAGATAACAAAACGGAGAGAAATTTAGACACATAAGAGTATAGTGAGCACCTTGAGGAAAGACCGTACTTGTCATACTGGAAGAACATACTGGAAGAACAAAGATACCAGCAACACTGGAATAGAGTGAGCAAAGTGGAGAGTTAAAAAGAGAAGTCAGAGAAAGAACTCATGACCAGATCATATAGTGTAGTACTGTCCAAAAGAAAAATAATGACAGTCATAAAAATGTAATTTTAAATTTTCATGTAGCCACAATAAAAAGGTTGAAAAAAGTAAACAGGTACAATTAACTGTAATATTGCATTTTATATAACTTATTATCTAAAAAGGTATTTCAAAGAGTAGTCTTTGAAATTCACAATGAATTTTACACTTACGATACATCTAAATTCATATTGACTACATTTCAGATGCGCAGTAGCCACCTATGGTCTAGTGGTTACTGCACTGGACAGAACAGATGCCGATTTTGATCCATCATTGAAAGAACTTTGTTACTCTGAGTGACTTAGGAAGTGTTTCAATGGTTTTAAGAACTGAAGTATTATGATTTATGTTTTAAAAAAGTCAGGCTAGCCTTAATGGAGAATACACCATAAGGAATATAAGTAGAAACAGGGAAACCTCACGCAGTAATCTTGATGAAGGGTGATGGTGGCTCAGAAGAAAGCAGTGCCTTATGAAAGAAGTGGTTGAATTTGTGATCATTCTATGGATAGACAACTAGAGTGGATTATATTTGGTGTGTGTGTGATGAGGGTGCATCCACAACGACTACAAGACTTTGGCCTGAATAACAGGAAGGGTGGATTGACCTCACCTGAGGTGAGAAAGGATGCTGAGGGGATGGGGGTAGGAGCATAGGTGCTCAGACTCGGATAGGTGTATTTTAAGAAGTTTATTAGTCTTTCAAGTGAAGAGGTAGAGTAGGCAGTTGGGTGTCAGCCTGGGGTTTAGGGGAGAGTTTAGGGATAAAAGTTTGGAAATCATCAACTGTGAAACTGGATAAGATTGCCAGCAGGTTAAGTGGATAGAGAAGAGAGTACCAAGGACTGAACACAGAACATCTGAGATAAAGAGTTCTCAAATGACATTAAAGTAACAACAAATATTTTAGCATGTTTGCATTATATGTAATTTCTTAAAAACTTAACAGAAATGTTCATAATTGTTACAATTTTGTTTATTTCATGGAAAAACTGTAACTTTAGATGAAACCTAAAGTGTTTGTGTGACTTTTTTTGCTTTAAAATGTCTCACAAGCCTCAAGTAATTAACTCATATTATGGACAGCTCCATTTAGACAATAGACAGTAAAAATAAAAATTGTGGATGGGATTCAAGATGAGGACATAAGAGAGTGTATATCAACGATACCTTAATAAAAAAATTAAAAATAAATAAAATTAATTGATGAATAAAGCAAATATGGTTGTAACCAATTAGAGACCATAAGCACTCTTTAATGCATATTGTTTAAATATATATGTACCCCAGAGACATATAAGAGAAGTGTTCTTTAATAACTTATCATTGAACTCCAACATAGCAATTTGAAATACGTCTCACAGTCTATAACTAATGCAGTTTTGTTTTATTTGTTATAAGCTTACAAATTTTCTCTTTCTTTAATATAAAGTTTGGTTGATGGTTTTTTGTTCTTACCTCATTTTAGTTTGTCAATGAATGATAGCTTATTCCTTTAGTTATATTCAAATCTCAGGTATGAAGAATGCTTTATAAAACAAAGTCCATTATTTTACTATAAGCACATACATGACTTTAAAAAGAAATACATTTCATGCTTGAAATGAGATTCTAAACTTGCATGATCTTGTATTATAAAGGCAATTATTTACAATGCAATGTGAAAATTTGTGTATTAAATTAAAAGCTGAAAATTGGAATTAAGTGGCTCATTTTAATCTAAATGACTGTAAATATGATGACAAATCATCTTTAAATTTTTAACAGACAATTGTTTGTATCTTTTCAGTCTATTCGAGAAGTCACAGGCTACGTGTTAGTGGCTCTTAATCAGTTTCGTTACCTTCCTCTGGAGAATTTACGCATCATCCGTGGGACAAAACTGTATGAAGATCGATATGCTTTGGCGATATTTTTAAACTACAGAAAAGATGGGAACTTTGGACTTCAAGAACTTGGATTGAAGAATCTGACCGGTAAGGAAAATATCCAAAATAACAAATATGCTCTTGTGATCAATATAATAGATATACACATATGAGTATGATTATTGAGGAATACTATAAAGCTTGTAGATATCTGTCATTTACTCATTTTCTGAGAAATGATGCCCTGTGATACCACTGCTTTTATTTATAGGTATTGTAAGTGCAGTCTGAAAGATAACCATAATACTGTATCTCGGTTGAACAGAAGTACACTCGAAGGAAATGCTCAGTGACTGAAAACTGAGATATGAAGCAGGTTTAAGAATGCTGTGTGTGGTGGTCTCAGGTGAACAGCGGACCGTATCATCAAATCCAAATCTCTGCAATAACACCACAACTCTCACTCCTGTTCGAGCTCAGTAAATACACAAGCCATTATATCTGGTTCCACTAATCTGGTTTTGTGCACAATCCCTTATTTTTTAAAATATACCTAATTTATTAATTCAGTTTTGACTGACCTTATTCAGTAACTCCCTAAATGCCATCAGAAATTCTCTCAGAATACTTGAATATCAGCAGTGATTTTCTTTTCCCCCTGAGAGCAGAGAAAGGTAATTGCTCACAACCTAAAATTACCATTTTGCTACCAAAACAGCTTGTAGAAATTTGTTTTGTCAGCAGATCTTTGCAAATCCACTGATATCTTTTAAGTTCATATAATTCTTAGTTCATAAAGTCCATGTTGGAAGGCCTTTTAGTATGAGGTTTCTAATCATGAATTTTACTATGTGTGCCTGTAATCAAAATGTGCTAATTAGTAATTATCTCACAATGAGATAAAGTGTATATAAACTGTTAGTTTACTATCAATTAATATGATCTATATATTTTGCATTAAAATATGTAATATTTTATGTGTGTTTAAGTCTACTGAGTGGCAATATTTCTTCATATTGAAACAGTAATGTTTTAGATGTATTGTCTTACACTATTCAGTGAAAATAAGATTAATATTGTCAGGGTATTAAAATGAGTTCTTTCATTTACAGTGGATATAAAATGTATAATTTTAAATTAGAAGTACTTTTCAACAGATAAATAACAATTACTAGTTGTAGGGGTAGGAAGTTTGTAGAGTCTTATAACAAAGAATTTTGAGATTCAGATTTTAAGGTACATATATATATGTATATATATATGTATGTATATGTGTGTTTGTATGTATTTGTTTTTCCCCTGAAATCTTTTTTTCTTTGTTGACCTTAGAATAGTATGCCTTTGTCTCCAGCTGACTATCTTTGTATAAAAGGAATGTTCAATTAATATGATGACTGTCTATAAAAGGGCTAATGTTTGGGAGCCACTTACACATATGTAAATTAACTCCCACCTTACACATTCTTATTAATTAGATCAATGCTCACCAAAAGCCATTTATTTGGACTATAGACATCACTTCAGATCTTGCTTTCATGCTCAAAGGCAAGAAACACACTTAAACATGTTTTCTGGCTAAGAAGAATAAGTTATGGCTGCTATTTACATACTGCTAACCGATTATCAGTGAAGTGGGTCAGAGTAGAAAAAAGGCAGGTCTCTAGACTAAGGGCATGCCACAAAATCTGAAAAAGAGTGAAGAACTTGGCAGTTTCTTGGTGCCCTGTTATACTGGGTCATCCTTCTTCTATCAGAGGGTGTCCCTTCAGGCATGTAATCATCATCTCCATTGGGAACGGCACTTTTGCATCACATGTGCGCAGAGCTGGAGAGAACTCACTACTTCTGTTCAGTCGCTTGTATGTAAATATATTAATCACTTCCAGTGATACTCTGCTGATTTTTATTTTATCCGCTCCCTCTTAACCAAGTATTCTTATTCAAAATCCAAACCAGCATTTAATATATTTACAATCTTAACTGTGTGTGCTTCTACTTATTTAGTCACTTGTCTGGCCAAAATCTAAAGGTTTTTTTCATTATATGGGACATGAAAACCACTATTAATTTCTCCATTCTAAATTTCTGAAATGTCCTCATCTGTTAGTAGCTGTGGGTATTATTATACAATTTCATCTATATGTTAAATTGTAGATATGAAGAAATCTGAGAAATACCTAGGTTCATATCTGTTCTATTCATATTCTATAATGATGATAATATAGATACAAATTTAATACATGAATGTGTACATTTTATCAACAAATTTCATCTTAATATTTGAATTTTCTCTTTAGTAATTATGAGAATATCTCTTAAGTAGGTGAAATTTGGGATAATACAAATACATAATTTATATTTTACAAATATTAACCAAATTATTTACATATTTTTCAGACCAACATAGTAATATCAATGCCTTTAATATTTTATGGCTTTTCTTGTTGGTTAACTGTGTACTGGATCATCTTGATTATATTCTAGATATAGACAGGCAAGATTTTTAAACAAAAAGTAAAATGCTAAAGTTGATTTTGGGAGCAGTAATAATGTAAAGGATATATGAAGTTTACTGAATTCTGGTAGACTAAAAATATAATGCTTAGTCCAGGAGACACAACATCTGGATGATATTTGAACAATGCAACATCTGATTACATCCGAGTGTCTGCCTTCAAATATGCATAGGAAGTTAATTAAAATAGTATATCGAAGTAATGCAGCACCTTTTAATGTTTAAATTTCTCAAGCTCCTTGGCATTATTGAGTAATAGTCAAATGAATAACCTGATACTGAAACGAACTGTCTACCTGTAATTGACTCAATGTATGTCAAAGAGTGAAATCAGAAAAAAGAAAGCTCCACTTATAGTCTGAGTGTCTCTCTGAGACTTCGATTCCTCATCTTTAATACTGAAAAGAAAATTTCACCTTACAGTGTTGTTAGAAATCAAGCAAGGAACTTGAGCACTGTTCACCTACCCGGATGCTTAGGGAACCTTATTTCTCTTTTTCTGTAACTGTTTTGTGTTTAGCTTTCCTTTGTGTCAACACTGACAGAATAATTGTGCCTGTGTCTGCATATCCAAATAGGTTCCTATGGCTTCACTGGAGCTTTAAAAAGTGACTTGTTTAGACAAAAAGAGACTCCAGATTTCAGCATCTCTTCTGATGCTACTTTGAAAGTACTTTATGTCTAAGATGTGTTTCTCTGGCAGGGAGAAGCCTCAGGCTTTTCTTTGTTGCCTTTCAGTATGGTTGCTGTCTTCATACTTCACAGCACTTCTCTCCTGTCTTTCTGCATCTCACACCAAGCACCTGTTGCCCCAGCCCTTCATTTCAAATCTCCATCACCATGTTTCACCCTTCATTGTCCCTGACATTTGCCTTGACCTAGATGAAAGACATATTCATTCTGAGTTTGCTTTCTGACACTAGAGTTGCTAAGCGTTCTTCAACTGCTCTTAAACCTGTGAAAGGTCTTAGTAATGTTTGAGTGGGTTCAACTAGCCTAGTTCAGGGATTTTGTAAAATGCAATGTTTGACAAAGGTACTACTAATATTTACATAAGAAGAACTACTCAGCATATTGTGATGTCTGCAGGGAAAAAAAAAATGATTCCAAGAATGCTCCTAGCTTAAGGATAAGTTACTTGGAAAATGATTTGATCAAAACTAGCCTATAATAAAAATCCTGTGATTCAGATGGAATCAGTGAAGAGTGGCACATTCTTATGAAAGTGTCCATTTTTAAATCAGGTCAACAATTTCTAAAAATGATACTCTGCTTTTCTTAATGAAGATTATTTTCTTGTCATGTCAGACAGTGTGTTATTAACTAGAAGAAGGAAACCATAATGATATATTTGTGTATAGGCAAAACAGAAACATATATTTGAAAAGAAATGTTACATATATATATGTGTGTGTATATATATATATATACACGTTATATAAATGTTTTATATATATAAATATTAAATATATATATGTGTGCATATATGGGCTCAGATAGAATAGGCTTTTCAACTATTTGCTAGGACTCATTCTCAGCTTTAGAGAACTAATGAGTGAATTTATGGAATTGAATGAAGGTAAAATGGGGATTTCTCCTAGTATGCCATTGATTTGAGAGGAGACATGGGATAATAAAATGGGATATATAATATACATAATAAATATAATATATAATAAACATGATAAATGATATATATATAATAAGCATTGGGTAATAAGACATGGGATGGTGGGATTTCCAGGGAAGAGAACCATCCCTTTTCTTCTAACAATTTTAGTCATGAACACTAAAATAATCTGTACAGGCCCTAACAGATTTATGTCCCATTTAGGGATCCTAAAGAGATCCTACTCCCTGAACTTCATTATTTTTTGTCCCTATATCATCCTTAAGAAAAAAAAATCACAGAGGAAGCCTAACATTATGAGAGTCTCTTAGGAAAATATCTTATGTGAGACTTCAAACCTCTGTTCCTACTCTTTCTTGTCCCTAAGATACACTAAGATAGGTGTTTCCTTTCATCAGAGACTCAGCATATGTATTCTAAGTAAACAGAACATATAAGGTCCACAAAGTCCCTTATTACAGCTCATTTGCTGAGAAAGCATGACTGTTTGCTTATGACTTTTAGAAAATGGAGGAAAATCATTGCTCCTCAAAGTCACAAATGCAATAAGAGAAATGTACTAGTTATTACCATAAGTCCATATGTCTACGATTCTGAGGAAAGCAGTGAAGATATCAGAATATCTGCCTCCTCACTCTCAACTCAGGACGTCAGCTATGTTGGGCCTGCAGCTGTAGAGGTGACAAATTATCAGCATCCATTCCCAGTCTCCAAGCAATGCTGGGGTCAGAATGATTGGAGATTGCATGTTCTGATTTCCTGGTATCAAATCATAGTTCTGGAGGCTGTGTGAGTAATATTTGGGGATAATCCAAGCGTGTAATCTCAGAGGGAATACAGAATGAATGGAATCTTTGACAAGTACATATGTATCATCTAGTTTAGTTAGGGGAAGCAGCCTCAAGCTTGGAAGACCCCAAACCTCTCAGAGGTAAGAATTAAAGCTCCTTTTGATCTCTTCCAATGTTTACAAAAGGCATGATAATTTAAGCAGCCCATATCGTTATGGAGGTTTACACCTCACAGGCGTTTTCAGGTTCCTTTCAATATTTGTTTCATACAGAGCCCCATAAGAGGAAGTATCTTTATGGAATTTTACACCTAAGGAAACCAGGCCTAATGTTTTGTAGCTAACAAGGACACCTTGTTCTAGAGTCTAGATCTCTTTCCCATCTCTTCGTATTGTGCCATTGCCAGGAATTGTTTAGGACAATTTCTCCAGGCGAGACAATGGTCAGTGAAATAGTAAATTGGTTGTAAACATAAGCAGTCTAAACTTTAAACAGAAAAATATTGTATTTTAGAAAGGTCTTTCTGATTTGAAAGTTGTATAGTACTTGAATACATCATGAAATATATATATATATATGGAAGATGGTGGTAAGTTAGCAATAAGATAGAAGCAAACACAAAATGTCAAAAAATGACAGTACCTTAAATCCTGTCCTTTTAAGTCCTGCTTTAAAAGTATCAGATCTCTTAATTAATTTTATAGCCATTGTTATTCAACTATGGCTTTTTAAAAATGAGGTTTACTAAACTCTTAGCCGTAACTCACAAACATTTGTTGATAGGCTCAGCTTTACTGGTTGAGGTTCAGGATTCTTTTGGAAAGTGCTGTCAATTAAAGTGTTTGTCAACTTTGTTTTGTTCCACTTGAATATCCAAGATGTTGTGGTGAGATACGAGCTATTCCAAATTATCTCTTTCTACCTGTCTTCTCTCAGTAAATACTGTATTTCTGACAAATATTTACCCACCAACCGCAATGTGAAAACACTGGGAAAGTATCTCCCCCAATTATTATGTTATTATTTTAAAGTTAAGTCTGTCTATGGGGTCAAGTGGCTCTGTTTTAATCTATTTTACCTTCTAAAGCATCACAGTCCAATCAAACTTTCTGTGATGACAGGAACATTCAGTATGTGCTGCACAATTGAGGAGCCAGTAGCCAAATGTTGCTGTGGAGAACTTGAAAGGTGGCTAGTGTAATGGAGGAAAATAATTTCTGATTTTATCTTATTCTAATTAATTCAGGTTAGATAGCTGCATATGGCTAGTGATGGTCATATTACAAAGTGCAGCAGTAGAAGAACAGCATATTTTACTAACCCCATCACACTAGGCAAGGATGTTTACAAGCAAAATAGGATGGAGAATCAAAGCGTAGTCTCTGGGTCTAGACTCCCACCGTTCAAATCCTCTTCTGAACCAAGTTATTCAACTTGTCTAAAACCTCGGTTTCCACCTCTTCAAATGAGTGTTAGGAGACCCTCAGTCTGTAAGAGGGTTGTGAAAGATGAATTATAAATGACATACATAGCATTAAATGCAGTTCCTGAAATATATGTTTTTCGTTGTTATTTGAGAAGAAGTATGCTTTTGGTAAGAAAAATAGAAGCAGTCTATTTTTGCAGTCATTGAAAGCGTGTTAGGCTTACATAATCAAACTATAAATATAAAATGTGTCATTTATGATTTAGGACCTCACCATATTTTATATTTGAGTAAGCTGGGTTCTGGATGGCATGCATCACTTCTTAATGTGCTCCAAGCTACTAGTTATCATGACAGATTTTCTGTTCATCAGAAATATGACTTAAAAAAAACGGGATTTTTTAACTCTCACCTTCAGTGCTCACAGTAAAAGTATGTAGTTATGAAGGGGTCTCAAAGTCTATTTCTTAAATGACTTTATTGAAAAAAATAGGGCTAGGAGATTATGATTTTTATAGTAGAGAAAGTATATTGAAATGTCTTTCTGGCATAGACAGTGCCCCTATCTTTAGGATTCTCCAGTCCATGTTGAAAGTTTCTTTTCATAGCGAAATATTTATTTAATAATAAATAAGTCACAAAATAAGCTCCTCTATAAAATGTTTATCAAATAGATATCTACCATATTTCATCAAACCTAAGTCATCATCAAATGTAAAAAATAGTTTTGGTTGTTGTTTGCTGGCCATGCTAAAAAGAGAAAAGGGAAAGCCCAACAGAAATGTAAAAGGTTGTGTGAGAATCGTACTTCAGAGATATTAAATAGGAAAGATGTATGCATTTTAGAATTGATGAAATATAGCAGGAAATATAGGGAACAGAGGTACAACAAAAATCTTATCACTTTCCTGGAATCATAGCAACATAGCTGGTCTTATAATGGCCAAACTGTTTACTGTGGAAGTCTATTAAGACAAATTGCAATAGAAATGGCCAATATTTTATAAATGATGAATGGAATTTTCCATTTATCCCTATCTATCAGGGGATAGATTTATGTGAATTTGCATGGTTCAATACCTTTTGATGTAGTAAATGTTACTAACCAGGAAATTTGTATTATTGTGTTCTGTTTTTTGTTTTTTTTTCCATTGAGATTTAGCTGATTTAGTGACTCTCCTGGCAGAGGAGGTGATCATATAGTTCAAAGAAAAAAATCAGTTAATTGAGGGATGTCCCTTAAACTTTGCTTTCTCAGTTATACAGGTCAGCTAGATCTCAAGATTGTTATAGGATATCAGAGAGAAAAAAATCTCTTGATTAATATCTTCTTTACTAATCTTTGTGGAAGTTCCATACGATAATTTTCCCCATTCCTCTAGATCTCAGACTATTCCCCTTCATCTCCCCTTAATACTTTATGACCCATTCTGTACTATATATTTTATATCTTCTGGCTATAATTCTATTGTAGACTAAGTCAGATTATTTTGGTTTCTGAATCATAACTATAACAATTTTGAGGAATATTTACAGGAAAAAGTGAATAAAAATGCTGATCCATTAACTTTCTCTTCCTTCTAAGACCATTCAGTTTGTACTCAATTTCATTTGTTCTCTGATGCAAATTAGAGGTTTGATTTGTGGTATCTGTGATGTTGGAAAAAGCTGGTATCAGAGAGTCTTTTATTTTCCCAATCTCTTATGAAATCAGGAGAGTTCAAACTTTTATCAGATCTTTTTTTATGACATGTAATAAATATATCTTGGCAACTCTTGATAAAATAAAGGATATATTTTAATTTTAATGTTTCCCAAATTATCTAAACACTGTTTTAATATTTAGTGGGGTGGTTCTATATTGTATAGAATTACACATCTGATGATGTCCAATCAAGATCCTGTTGCAAATAATCTTATTATAAGTTCTGCTAGATTTTCAACTATACATACTACCAGAATTGTTTTAGCCTTTGTGCCTTTGGTTTTAATGACATGACCTGCCCTTTTTAGGATAATAAATCTAGAAAATAAAATGTCCATATGACATAATAGATCCCAGGATATATGTACTACTTTTTAATAATAATATACCAACAACATCCATAATTAATAAGCATTTACTCTGTGGAAGTTACTGGTTTGTAAATGTTATCTTTCTTTTCTTCTTCCTCTTAATAACACCAATTAATAGGTTACTGTGGTTATTTCCATTTTGAAGATAAAGAAACTGCAGTTCAAAATTATTAAATAACATGTCACAGAGCAGACAATAATTTATGGAGTTCAGATTTAAAGCCAGGTAGAATATGTCCAGATTTTCCTTTTATCATCCTGCAATAGAGATTCTGAGAAGAAAGGAGGTCACATGACATTGACCTTTTATCTCTTCTATGTGTGAAAGAATTGAGAATCAATGAAATTACTCATATGGTCCAAGTGTCATTTCTTCAATATAGTCTTTCTTCTTTAGTTTTTAATGAGACTTTACTTAGCATAGGTACTTTAACTAAGAAATTAAATGGTTCTAGAAGAGATGCAGGTTGTATAAATGGATTGAATTACTTATGATATTAGAAAGCATTTTATCAGGCTATTTAAGTTTATTACTACAGATTTTAGGAACTAAGTGATCGAGTATAATAACAGAGTTAAATGAAATGCCCTAATTGGGAACTGACTTCATGACCTTTAAACCGACTTGACTAACACACAAATTCAAAAGAACATATAAATAACTATTTGGAGTACATTTTATTTTGTTTTGATTTAGCTCTAGAAATTGTTCTGTCAAGGTAAGGTTTAAGGATTTTGTTTTTGCTTTTAAACCCCTGTCTTAGTCTACTTCTGTTTTTTACTATATTATCCCAAAAAATATTATTGTATTCAAGTTAATAGAAAGAGGAAGGCAAAACTTAAAATATATTTTTAAAAAATGCCTATCTATCTGTGCTTAGATCTGCATTCTCATTCACTAATTGGAAGAACGTGGAACAAAACAAATTCCTGAGTTCATGTGTGATCCAGTTGTAATCCAAATTCATGAGCTATCTACAAAATACTATGAAAGGTCACATGAGTTTTATAGTATCATTCAAAGAATATTGTTAGGGTGTTTTGCAAGGAAAAGATGAAAAAGATAATGAAGCAATATTTGGCATATGTCTACATACATCTTTTATGTAGCATTGGTAGAAAAATGAATTGAAACAGGAAAGCAGCCTATGTTATTGCTATCACCTTTCACATAGTGAATGGTGGCTAAATTTCACACCTATGCATTACACTGTCATTTCATGTAGTTAGAAATTACATGTCATAATGATAAATCTTTGCAATTAAAATTGTATCATGCTTCAAATGCAGGCCTGTGGTGTTCAGGGAAGAGGGGTGAATCAAGAATTAGTGTCTTGGCTCATATGCCTCTTAAAAATTAAAAAAATCTATCACTTGTGCAAAATAAATACATCAGAGGTCACAACATAGGTTATCAACTCCGCTGTGATTTTACTGAAGATCATCTCCATAATTTAAGCCGCTTTCCAATTGTTTTATGTATTTCATATGTATTACTATGGGCAGTGACTTCACATATTATTTTTGGTTGATTATTAAATATAAAATATTGAAAAATATGGAAAACTGAATAGTATTTATCAAACCATTTCATGTCAATTTTGACATCTGGTTTAAATTTAAATTAGGGAGAGATTTAGTGTAACTTTTCTGTCCATTTACATTTAATCCATTAAAATATGATTTAGGAAGAGATATTCAATACCAAGGAAGACTGAAACATTTTGAATCTCAAAATCTTAGATTTTTAAAGAAGAAATAACTGGTAATATATGTAATACTCAAATTGATAGATATTAAAGTTCTAAAACTCTAGTATGTTTCCAAATTTCACATGCACAGATAAACTGGAAATGATGGGCCCAAAAATGGTTTTCTTTTTGAGAAAACATTTCTAATTTTAATTTCAAATGGCAATTTCAGCCAACTAGTTTGTAAAGTAGAAAAAAAGTCCTTTGAAAAAAGATGCTGTCAAATGAGTGAGACACAAAGGACAAACATAATTGTTAAGTCCATACAGGTGTGTAATGTTTGTGTAAGAGCCAACTCTGTTGCCTTTTATAGTTCTCTGATTAGCACTTCACCCATGAAAAAACATAAACAATAATAGAGAATTAAGTAGTTTTTGTTGTATCCAAGACATAGTCTTAAGATTTGGGCATAAAGTCAGGAATAGTTTGGGGGAGGCCCAAGTGACTAAAACAGAACTCAGGAGTAAAATGATTGAAAAATGCTTGATCCAGAAATACAGTGTTTGCCTGAGAGTGCTGATTTATGATCACAGTTCAAATCTAACTGTGTGTTGTAGATGAGAAGGTATGACTCTAGATCATGAAAACAGTATTTCCAACATACACTCTTCTAGCCCCCTCAGCATGAAATATTAGAAAGAACCTAAGTTTTGAAACCTGATAAACTTGAAATTTTATATATTCATACTAGAACCTCAGCTAACAAGGGAAATGTCAAAAGAATTTTAGTGATACACCTCAGTGTCCTTATCTGAAGAAAATGGAATGAAAAAAAGACATGCAAACTACTTAACATACTAATTAGCACAAAATAGATGTTAGTCCCCTTCCTATTTTCTCTTTCTTTATCGAGTTCTCAATAGAGTAGTAGTATTTAAGAGTATTAATTTTTTACTTAACACTTGCTGCATCTTTGTAAGATGAGTTCTTTACTAGTTCTTTATTGACAGATATATTTGATTTTAGTAAAACCTAACCTCATTATCAACCAGAAGATTCATATTCCAGCCCCACTTGTACCTTAGGTAAGTCACCTAATATCACTTGCATTGAATTTTCAATTCTGAAATGAATTTCTTTAGACAAAACGATTTTCCTCTTCCCTCCCCCCACCCCTCATCCATTCTCCTCCCCTCCCCTTCATTTCCTTTCTCTTCTCTTTTCTTCTCACTTGGTAATACCTACCTGCTGCCTATATTCCTGGGAAAGTTCTAGGGTAAACTGTGAGTAACATTTTTTGTTAGTGTTAAACTTCCTTCCTTAGAACAAGTAAGGACATGACATTAACTCTTCCAAATCTGCAGGGAATGATACTGCCTTTTTGCTTTCTGAACCCTTGAGAACTGCAGTTCAAGCATTTAATTAAAATTGCAGCTCCATGTGGATCTAGGGACCTCTATTAGGGTTTATTGTTTTAATGTATATATATATTTTTTCCTAGCATAGGGATAACAACATGCTGTAAGAATAGCATCCACACACATTTACATTTAGCTATGTGTCATTAAAGGTAGACCCATTCATTATTCTTTGAATGTTTTTTTTTTATTTCCCTGCTAAGGCTATGCAACCTAAGGATAACAAAAACAAAAACAAATAACAAACAGAAACCTTTGGATTACTTTTACGGAAGAAAAGTGCATGAGCTGAGCAACAAAACCAACTTAATTGGTTTTAAATACTGAGATCAAGCCAAGGTTTCCCAGTGGTGCCAAGCAAATCCTATTCAGTGTTGTTCAGTTCTTAATGTCTCAGGTCCTCTCAAAGTACTCGAATGCCCCTGCTGGGTGGAGCTCCCAATTCCGCTAAGAATTTGTTTCCCCAGAGATTACTTTTATACTGTATCTGAAACTCATTAATCATCACTTCCTCATAAATCCCCATTACATGGGAAAGAATGGGATTTGAATCCCTGGATATTTCATACTTCTAAATAAGCAGAAACAATACAAAGTATATTTTTCACCCCTCCTCGCTTGCTGACCTAGCTAAGGGTATTTTGATCACTTATTTTAAATAGTTAAGATCTATTTTAAAATATATTTTCTGGGGCTTTTCAAAATAATTTAAATACCTACTTATTTGCCTGAGAATCTGAACGTCTAAAGAGAGGGCCGGCGAGTGCTGATAGTGTTTCTGGTAGCTCGATTGCCACAGCACGGCTGGGTCTCTCTGTCACTGTGTGAGAAAGAAGTGAACCATGTGCTGTCAAAACAGTGGAGATGCGAGACTCCTGCAGAGCATCAGCTTGGTTTCTAGACTCAGCAACCACATGAAGCTCAGAGGTTGCATTCTAAATTTAGAATCTTTACTTCAAAGATAAAGGCTTAGGGAAGGCTTCTTAGTGGCATTTCGCATACATCTGTAGATGTATGTCATTTGTTTATATGTATTATTTTATCCCATAAGGAAGGTAATCGACAGGTTAAACACCTGATTCCACTATAAAAGTTCCAATTAGTTTTTTCTTAAATTTTGTACACAAGATCAAGGGTTTCCTAATAAAAAGTAAATAATGACCATAGCTCTCTTGTTTGCATGGCATGAAAGCATATTTAACATTTATTTCTTTATCTTTGCAGCAACTCTTTGGATTCTGTGACTTAAAAGTTGAGAAGTTGTAGAATATAAAACATTTCTCTTTATGTTGGATTATGGAATCAGTTTTCTGTAAAATAGTTGTAGTAAGTAGTCCATAAGATGAGCAGGTCCTATCTATTTCAAAGTTTTAAAAAGAAAAATAAACACACATGCATCCCTAGGACTAAGCGAAAGACAACTTAGAAGACCAAAGGGAGACAAAAAAAAAATAAGCTCATATATGGAAGAAGTTATATATCTTTACACACAGATACATATATATATATATATATATATATATATATATTAATGTGTGTGTATATATAGTTTCTAACTGATGTATAACCATACAAGTTGTGTATTGTTAATCTATATCCAAGGAACACATAATCAACCAGTTATCATCCTTCTTTGCTAATCATGGTCTGAAGTAATATTTGGCTTTCCAGAATTCATTTTCATATAACATTAATTGTATAGAAAGCAGTATGAAATTCAGTAGACAGAATGGCAAATGTGTAATCCGTATGTGTCTCTATCTATAAACGTGGCACTGAAACCTTTTGTGTGCCATGGGAAATGTACCCACAGGCTGAAATGAATGTACAAAGGCATTACATGGGGAGAGCATGCTGGAGGGTTTTTATTTGATGTTTTCAAGCTGCTCTAGGGTCTTTCTTGAAAGATCCTTTTGGTTTTCTTTCATTTTTCTTTTTCTCTCTCTCTTTTTTTTTTTAAACACATGGTTTTCTTTTGAAACATCTTGCTAAAAGAGAGAGTAAGAGTAAATTACAGATGAACTATGCAATCTTCTCCCCCCTTTTTCTTCTCCCTCACTGTTTCCCTCCCCTCTTCTACTTTCTCTCTCTCTTTTTCTCAGACACCCCCTACACAGACTCTCTCATACCAAAGATAAGCAGTCAACTTCTGTATGTGTATCTATAGAGATAGCTGCCACAGTCAACAGTTGTGAAATCACGTAACCAGAATCTGAGATCACAAACTGTATTATTACTTGAGGGCAGAATAAAGAAAGATGGCACTATATACTACAAGCACCCAGGTTTTCTTTTTTGTTTGCTTATCAGCTTGTATAAACTTTAGAACTATTAGGAGATTTACACTTATCTCCTATTAAAGAGGAACAGTTAAAATCATTCTTTTCCTTGTACCCTTAACCTAAATGATCAAAGATTGAAACCAGGCTCCCAGTTACCTTAAACTTACGCCTAGGGCATTGTTTTGGGAGCTGTAGATTAGGAAGGAATGTTCTGTTGAATGTTTTTCAATATGCCACATGAAGTTAAGTTTTATTTTTAAAATAATAAAACTTCAGAATTTCTGTGATTAAACTAATTACTTCTTTAGAAGGCAGACATACATTTGATGCCATACTAAAACCATTTTCTTCTCATAAGTCCTTCAATTTTAACTCTTAAACTAGAACTGATTGATCATGGGAATCTTAATATAACTTTATACATACTACTGAGTTTGCAAAGAATGAATATGGTAAAAGCTTGATGGTAAAAGGCACACCATTTTTCTTCCCAGGAAGAAGGCATGCTGCTAAACTTTTGTTTGTAAGAGTTTATTTTTCTTTGTGGTTTAAAAGGCAGAGCTCTTTTACCAGGGGTAGCCCCCAGGCTGGCATTTGATAACAGTGAAGAAACAGGTGCTGTCCTCTGTTTTCACATTGCTGGCCTCTCCAGGACAATGGTAGTTTTGTTTCATTGGATGAGTGGTGGAGGGGTTGAATCTGCTGAGAACAAACCCACTCTTGACAAAAGGTTGTACTTATTATCCTCAGGAAAATTCAAAAATATAATTGTACATACAGATGAATTTCAGGGCACGAAATTTAACAAGATTTTTTTTGCTCATGCAAAGGTCACAGTGAAATTTAACAAATCATCAGTGCCCTGCCTCTGTCCTTAGTGGATTGTTTTTGCTACTATTGGGCTTGTGTGAATATTCTAGGTGTGTGACCTGTGTTAAATGGTGTTGTTTCTGAGCAGGAGGAAAGAAAATACTGAAAAATTTCCACTCTTTCTCTGTCTGAGTGCCTTAGAATTATGTGATAAATGTCATTCATGTACTACTGTATGCATGATGAAAGAAAATTGAGTGATTTTGTTTTAATAGAAGAGATTACATAGTGAATACTAAAAATAGTAAATACTAATAGAGAATACATAGTAAATACTATCTTTAGTATTTTAAATAATAAATGTTATCTTTGGTATTTACATAATTAAATACTATTTTATTTTTGTCAACAGGCTGATTAAGTAGTATTTCCACTCTTTATAAGTATACTGTTCAGAGATGGAAGAGATTAACTCCCTTAATTTACAGATAATGAAAACCAGCCAACCAACTAATAAACTGAAAGGAGAGGAAAAATGACTTTTTAAAAGGCAAAGAGCTAGAATCAAAGAGAAGAACCCAATTGTTTTGGACTTTGTTTAGTGCTTTTATTTTCCTCATTCTACACTGATGTTTCCCAGAATCTAAAGCTAATATGATCGTCATGTTTTTTTTTTTGCTTGAGGGCATACCGTTGATGTGCAGCCTGATGATTGTCTCCGTTTACTTTAGAATCTCATTATTTAAATAAATAGAACAGGAGACGAAGTGTTCTCATTATTTCAGAAGCCAGAAGTAAAAACAAATGCCCCTTCCATTGCTTTGATGGTAGTCTTGTGCCTCTATGTTCTGAAAAAGTAGAGTGCCTATTTCTTCTAATTAGTGAAACTAGGCTAAATATATTTATCTTTTGTGAAGTGGGCAGAATGTATCTATGTTATAATTCAATTTTCATATTATGACAAGTCCTTCCTTTCTTTTAACTTATTAAAAACAAAATATCTATGGCATTTACTTTAAAAATAGGCCAAATATGTGTTAACCAATAAGTTAAAATCTTTACCCTGCCTTCTACTGTTCTGTCTTCTAGAAGCTAAATCTCTCAATAATTGAAGCAATTTTGTGGTGATATAATTTAGTCAAATGCTACTAGTAGTCATCTACAATTGTTATAATGAAACCAAAAATCACCCCTAGTAGTATTTTGTACCCCATTTAACTTCAAAGTCTGTGTCTCATAAAGAAAATAGTTTGACTTTCTTATCTTTGACTTATGATATTCCTCATTACATTACAGTAATATCCAATGTTTGACTGGCCATCTTTTTGTATTAGTACACAATGGCATAGATCAGTAATCACATGGACTTGGTATAACCTCAGATAGAACAGCTTTTGAGAGAGAGTGTGAAGTGAATAAACAGTGACTAAGGGAGTAGGTTAGAAGATGGCTGGTATGCTGGTGAAAGAGGGGATAACCAGGTGATGATAAGAAAAGGAGCCCCGACCAAGCAAAATAGAGGTGTAAATGCCCTGGTCATGAAACTGGGTTGAGTTCAGAGAAAAAAATGTTCTACACAGACACTACAAAAAAGGAAAAGTACAAACTAATATCCCTCATTAACATACATTCAAAAGTCTTCAACAAAATATTAGCTAACCAGGTGCCAAACTACATCAAATGGATCATTCATTATGACCAAGTGGGATTTATTGGTATAATATCTGCAAATCAAAAATGTGACACACCACATTAACAAAAGGAAAGATAGAAACCATGTGATCATCTGAATGAATACTGAAAAAAGCATTTGACAAAATTCAACATCCATTCATGGTAAAAACTCAACAAAATGGTTATAGAGGGAACATACCTCAACATAATAAAGGCCATATACTACAAACTCACAGCCAATGTCATACTCAATGGCAAAAAGCTGAAAGCCTTACCTCTAAGTTCAGGAACAAGACAAAGATGTCCACTCTCACAACTTTTATTAAACGTAGTACTGGAAGTCTTAGCCACAACAATCAGACAAAATGAAGAGATAAAAGCCATCCAAATTGGTAAGGAAGAAGTAAAAATGTTACTATTTGCATATGACATGACATAATATATATATAAAATCCCAAAGACTCCACCAAAAACTATTAGAACTAATAACCAGATTCAGCAAAGTTGAAGGATACAAAATCAATGTACAGAAATCTAATGCATTCCCATATACTAATAATGAACTAATAGAAGGAGACATCAGGAAAAAACTTCATTTATAATTGCATCAAGAAGAATAAAATACCTAGGAATAAACCTAACCAAGGAGGTGAAAGACCTATACTCTATAGATATTGTATGAAAGAAATTGAACCATAAGACACTAGTGAAAGAAATAGAAGACACAAATAAATGGAAATCTGTCCCACCCTCATGGATAGGAGGAATTAATGTTGTCAAAATGTCCATCCTGCCCAGAGCAATTTACAGACTCAGTGTAATCCCTGTCAAAATACCAATGACTTTTGTTGAGGAACTGAAACAAATAATCCTAAAATTTATTTGGAACCACAAAAAAAGTCCTGAATAGCCAAAGCAATCTCAAGAAAGAACCAAGCTGGGGGTATTATGATCCCTGATTTCAAGCTATAGTATAAAGTTACAGTGACAAAAATAGTATAGTACTGTCACAAGAACAGACTCATAGGTCAATGGAACTGAAGAGCCCAGAAATAAACCCACACATATATAGTTAATTAATATATGACAAAGAAGCCATAAATATACAATGGGGAAAAGACCGTCCCTTTAATAAGTGGTTTTGGAAAAACTTGACAGCTATGTGTAAGAGAATAAGACTAGATCATTGTCTTATACTATACAAAAAGATAAACTGTAAATGGATTAAGGATCTAAATGTAAGATATGAAACCATAAAACTCTTAGAAGAAGACAAGCAAGAATCTCATGAACATCAACATGAGGAATTTCTTTCTGGATGCATATTTATGGGCAAGGGAAACAAAAGCAAAACTAAACAAGTGGAACTACATCAAGCTAAAAAGCTTTTGCACAGCAAAGGAAACCATCAACAAAACAAAAAGGCAACCAACTGTATGGGAGAATATTTTGTATATGATATATCCAATAAGGGCTAATATCCAAAATATATAAAGAATTCATACAATTCAATACCAAAAAATACAAATAATCCAATTGAAAATGGGCAGAGGACCTAAACAGACTATTATCCAAAAGAGAAGAAATGACAAGTGTTGGAAAAGTTGTGAAGTAAAGGAAACCTTCCTACAATGTTTTTGGGAATGTAAATTGGTCCAGTCACTGTGGAAAACAATATGGAGGTTCCTCAAAAAACTAAAAGATATATCATATGACTCAACAATTCCACTTCTTGAAATTTACCTGAAGAAAACAAAATCACTAATTTAAAATGATGTCACACCTATAAATTGAAGCATTATTTATAATAGCGAAGATATGGAAGGATCCCAAGTGCCCACTAATAGATGAATAAAGAGGTGGTACATGTACACAGTGGAATATTAGTCAGCCATAAAAAAGAAGGAAATCTTGCCATATGAGACAGCATGGATGGACCTGCAAGATATTATGCTAAGTGAAAGAAGCCAGGCAGAGAAAGACAAATACTATATGTTTTCACTTATATGTAGAATCTAAATAGCAAAACAAAGAAATAAAAAAGAAATAAACCCATAAATATGGACAACAGACTGTTGCTTACCATCGGGAGGGGTTTGGGGGCATGGACGAAATTTGGTGAAGGGGATAAAGAGGTTGAAACTGCAAACTGTAAAGTAAGTTAGTCATAGGAATGGAAGTACTAGATATGGAATATAACTAATGATATTATAATATCTTCATATGGTAACAAGAAGAACTACACCTATCATGACAAGCATTCTAGTAGTATATATAATTATCAAGCCACTATGTTGTACATCTGAAACCAATATAATATTTTATATTAACTTTATTCCAATAAAAAAAGATAGGATTTGTTGAAGGAACCAATGCTTATTGAATGTCCATTGTATTTCCGTATCATGTGATTTTTTACCATAACTATATTATAGATTGGTAGCTGTGGCACAGAGTTAAGAGTTAGCTTGGACACTTAGCTTGCTCTCAGCATAATTAAATTGGATTTCCAGACTTTCTACCCAAGACCTAAATCTGCCTAACTCACATTAATGTCTCAAAAGTAGTGCCTCTGAAGCACAACCCCTTTATTCTTTCCACTCCATCACAGATGATCTGAACCATTTGGCAGATTGCTTGGGGTGCAATAGGTGCTTAGTAAATATTTGTTGAAAGTCTATAAATTGTGGACCAAAAGAGTTAAATCGGCTAGCTTCACATTGCTCCTTTGCCATTGAACAAGAGTATAATCCATTTCTATTGATTTTTCACTTAGTGCATTACACAAAATAATTTGCTTTTGAGGACAACATATTCAGGAGGCAGATCTAGGTACTTTGAGATGCCTAATATTTCATTAGGATACACATTTGTTTTTTCCAGTTTATGCCATTTGCCTGATAACTTTTGAAGTTTATAATCCTTCAGTGATTTCGGGGCAGAAGACTACACACCAGCAGCAGTTCTAATCATGCATGTTTCATTAGCTTCAGTAACCAAGCTGAAATGTGTTTATCCACAAGCTCAACACTGCATCACTTTTTTAATGCATTTTTTTTTGTACAACAAATAAGTCATCCAAAACATGCTCCAAGGACTAACTTTTTGAAAAAAGTAAAAAAAGAAACAACAGTGGCAAAACATTTGGTAACTAACATATTAAATAAAAACATTAATTTAATGAGGTATATTTGAATGTTGGGATTATTTAAGATCATGATAGGGAAAAGAACACATACTTACTGTATAGAAAGCAATTTGGTGTGCCCTGAAAACAAAAATGATTTCCTAGTCTATATTTCAGCAATTCTAAATTCAAAATACAGTATTTTTCTTTGCAAGTATTAGTGTGCTGTATGCCAGGATGGGTTTCTTTTAGGAGTACTTAGTTATGCCTGACCATTTAACTTTCTAGTAATGTCCACAAGCTTATGGCCAACTTAGCATAGAATTGAAAAGATATTTAATACATAAGGAGGTAGGGAAAGAAAAAAGAAAAGTTTTGTGTTTCTTGCTGACTACACAGTTGTGGTATCAGCCTTGTCAAGAGCTGGGGTACTGATGTGGTCTTCAGACATTCCTCGTCATAGCCGACTGAGTTAACCACCTCCCTTCACCAGTTCTGTCTCTGACTCCACAATAGATCACAGTTTTCTTTGGCCTTTGCCTTTTCAGCTGGCCGTGGAGCTTTAAATTCCTTAGGACTGCATTTCAGTTTTATCTGGTTCTGTTTAATTGAGGCAATGTGTAAAGTTTAAGATTAAATGCAGAATATTATAAAATCATTTCCTCCAATTAAAAAAAGTTTATTACACTCTGCAATCAAGAGCACAAAGGAAAAAGAAAGAAGTATGAAATGGAAGTGCCTTCCTACTTCAGCTTTATTTATTGTGGAAGATTATACATATTGCTAATATAAAACAAAAAGATCACAATCTCAGATAATACTAATGTCACCACACATTTACTTATGTAACTTTACAAAGCAGCCTTATTTTAGTTCCAATGTAGTTTCATTCCATCTTTCAAAAATGATAGGAATAGGTACCACATCTCCTTTATCCATTCATCTACTGATGGACACTTAGGTTGCTTCCATTTCTTGGCTATTGTTAAGTAGTGCTGCGATAAACATAGGGATACATCTGTCTTTTCAAACTGGGCAGCTGCATTCTTAGGGTAAATTCCTAGAAGTGGAATTCCTGGGTCGAATGGTATTTCTATTTTGAGTTTTTTGAGGAACCTCCATACTGCTTTCCACAATGGTTGAACTAATTTACATTCCCACCAGCAGTGTAGGAGGGTTCCCCTTTCTCCACAACCTCGCCAACATTTGTTGTTGTTTGTCTTTTGGATGGTAGGAATGATTTGGTAGTGTTTACTGCTTTGACAAAAAGAATAAATTAATCTTCCTAAGATTTATCTGTCAGTAATAATCTCACTAATATTAGTGTCATTTTAGCAAGGAAGTTTTCTGTGAAGAAGAAGCATTTTTCTACCAAATAGATGGCTACTACTAGTAAATATTTGTTCCCTTTGTATATAGCAAATTACCTCAAATGCACTTGACTTTCAAGGTTTTATCATTCCCTTTGGTCTGGATACTCTTATAGATTAAATGATGAAAAGGAAATGTTTCACAATAGTTATTGTCCTGTCATTGAGCAGTTATTATTTGTCAATTTTCTTTAACCTCACTCTCAACCTCAGACACTGTACTATCACCAGGAAGAAAAAAAAATTTCAGCACAAATATTTAGAAATAATAGTATCCTGGAGAGGGAAATGAGTGGATGGGGATGGTGATGGACCCTTACTCTTAGCTTTTTTTCTGTCTTTGTTAAGATTACTTTTGTTTCACTTCCTTTGCATTAAAAAAGCTGCATGTCAGTTATGTGATTTTTTACTATTATATATAAATATGTGACCCTTAGCCATGTGGTCATGACCAAAAAAGAGATATTATCAACTTATGTTTGTTCATATCCCTCACTGCATATTTCTCAAATACAAGTGTACATAGAGAATTTACATAGGATGACCAACAGATATTCTAGCTTAACTTCTCCAAAACTGCAATGTTGAATCTCATTTTTAATCTCTCAACCAATCCATCCATTGGTCTTACCATTTCAAGAATTAGTATTGTCATACATTTGAATGCTTAGGTTAGAAACTTTAAAGTCATCCTTATTTCTTTCTCCTCATTCTCAACCTAATCCATCAGTAAGTCCTATGTCTATATAAACCTGTGTCTAGAATTCATTCATTTCCCTCCATCACCACCAGCACTATGCTGCTCTACACCATCGATAGTTCTCACTTGTACTATAGCAGTGGCTGTCTAACTGATGTCAGTTTCCAGTGCCCACCTATAATCCAGTCTTTTAAGGGTATTCAGAGCGATTTTTTTCTTTTAATTGAAGTATAGATGATATGCAATCTTACATTGGTTTCAAGTATCAGTGGTTCAACAGTTACCCTCATTATTAAATCGTCATCCCAACTAGTGCAGTTACTCTCTGTCAAAACATAGAAATTGAAAAAAATACCAAAATAAATTGGTTAAGGTATTTCTAAAACTTCTTTCTATTGATAGTCTTGTCTATATTCACTTTTCAATGATTTATTTTCATTGTGCCCTTGGTGACTGAGTACTAAAATCTAGTTTCTGGGATATTATTCCACACTTTTGATAATTATTCTACAAGGTTAATGCCGATGATGATTTCTTGATCTTATCAGGTGGTGGTAGTGCCAGGGTTTTATACAACAGATACCTATTAACTTCTATTTATTTCTCAAATGGCCCTTAATGTTTTTTTTCTTAAACATTATGGCATTGAAATTGTACCATTATGACATCAGAAGTCACAAGCAAGTTCACACATGTGCAGAGAGTTACCACAAAGTTATGACTACCATCCAACTAATAGCAATTATAACATGTACCCCAATTTCATAGATATTTATGTATGAAAATATGCACCTTAAAACAGATTAAATAAGGTAGCAGATAGTCATGGCTGCTTTCTCTTCCCTCAGTTCTTCCCACAGCTAGTTCCTTCTCATTCAAGGTTCAGTTCAAAAGCTAGGACCAGAGGGACCTCCCTGACATTCAGACCTAAAGTAACCTGGCACCCCAGCCCCTGTCCTGCACCAGCCACCCTCTGTATTATCAGTTTGAGTTCACTCATAGCCCTTATTTTTATCTTCTTTCTTGTTTGTTTGTTTATAGATATTTTAAAAATTAGGAAATAACATTTATTTTTGTACTTTGTTTTTTGTCTGTTTCCTCTGGAATATTTTTTTGATGAGAACAGGAACCTTTTCTGTCTTACTCCCTGATGTGCACATTTGCTGAATGGGTAGATGGATGGAGAAATGGATGGTTTTTCTAATTTTATTTTTAGACTTACGTATAAGCTGGAAAACCGACTCATCAGTTGGTTTTTTGTTTTTGTTTTTTTTTTTACTTTTGATCCTTTCTGTTTATTTTCTGTCTCGAGAGCAACTCTTATCTTTTCCCTACACTCAGCTCATATTCTTCAGGAACCTGGCCTAGCTCAGGTGTAGCCCTCCAAGCTGTTACTTTTACGGAATGAGGGATCTTACTAGCGAGCAAGAGAGGTTATTTTGCCAGGTATATATTTGGATGGTTAATAAAAAGAAAGGGAAAAAAAGGAAGCTTTGAATAAAAGGAATTTGTGATACAACTGACGTTCATTCTAAAGTTTCACCTGTTATGATAGAAGGAAAATAACCAATTTTAGTAATGTGTATGAGAAGTAATGATATTTATCAGGAAATTGAATATGAGGAAAGATACAGCAAGATGATTGAACAAGATTTGGCACCAAGGTTACTTATTTCTTATGCAGGCAAAAAAACATATTTATATTTGAATGTCTTGCTTATTTGTGTTTAAAAATATACATTTGGGTTGATAGTAGTGTGTCATATAAAACATTTCAATATTTAGAAACATGATACAAAATACGTATTTTCACTAGCTCTATATGCTGTAATGTATCCTACTCTGTTGTGCAAAAAGATCTGTACATGAGATGATAAATAAGACTCTCTATTATATATCACCCAGCAAGTAGAAAAGAAACCCATCTTGCAGGCATATAAAACTCATAGGCTGCAGTCAGTTCAAAATTGAAGCCAAGACCCTGTAAAAGATGTCATGGCTCCCCAAGAAATGTCAACAGCTTATTAATAACAACTACTGGCTTTTTGTTTCCAAGTAATTTAAAAGTACTTACCATGTTCAGATGAGGGTTTTGTGTAGTATATTGGCAACCTCATCTTGCAAAGTTCTGGTCAGGGTTGAAAAGTGCCATGCTAATGTATTCATGTTGGAGTTGGAGGTTTTTAAATTTTTTGATTACAAAAAATAATTGACTATGTGAAGGGTAATAAACAGCTCAGAGTGAAATGTACCACCTTTCAGCATTTCACTGCATGAGTAGATTCTCTTGTTAAGACACATGAGATCTATCATGTAGCAAAGGGAGAAGGATGACACACATTGGTTCAGTTTTAGAAATGAAAATGAAAATATTCAGTAAAGATAAGCTTGACTTGCATATTTATTAGAGATGAGAGCTATAGTATTATGTAAGAGTTTAGTAACAATCTATTGTGTTTTCTGATGTACAAGGAGCCTAAAGGGCTATTTTGGAACTGAACATATTTGACTACATTGTTTATTATGTAATTGCCTGTAAATTAAATCAAATGTTATTTTCACGTCAGTTCTTACGTCAATTGCATTTTTAAAAGAAAAGTAATTTTTGCCAGATTTTTGTCTTTAACCACAGTGTATTAATTTAGAACCAAGCTTAAAACAAAGTTATGATTTATTACACAGCCACACAAACACACAGAGAAAGACCTTCAGTAAAATGGAATGGTTCTCTGCACAATTCAAAGACTAGTGATTGCTTATAATATGTATTTTATAGGAAGAATTTTCAGAATACTTATTTTCCAGGATTTGTGATTAATAGATTTGGCAGAGGTCATGCAAATTCTTTTGCAGCATGTGAAACAATGTCTACATATTTAATTGCTTGCCTTGGGCCTATTCCAGCTCTCCTTTGGGTTTTGTTTATAACAGTCCATGTATGGAAATGACCCACCTACAACTTCTCACTTCTGAGGATCTAGAACACTAATCACTTTTATATTATGCCTGATAAAATCTGAACACTGAAAGTCATGGATTAAAATGACTGAAAAGTACTAGCCCTTCCTGTGGTCACACCATTTTCAACTGTTCACTATGGGCACCCCCAAAGGACGAATATCATGAATTAAGTAAGAACTGCATATGTTCCTGCACATTTACTGAAGTTATTTTCTATTTCTCCCACCCATCCTTTTACTTCATTTTTATTTAAGTTAACTACTATGCTATCCAATGACATAAATATCCATTTTCCTGGCTTTATTTTAGATCTTTCCCTGTATGATGTCATGTAATATATGAAGTTTATGAAGCCTTATAGAATAATGTTTCCATTTAAAATGCAAATGGTTTTAAAGGTCTATTTTTAAAATATATTTAGTAAACAGAAAGAGCCAGGCATTGGGCCCAGAATATTACCAATTCTATTTCATTTAAAACCAATAAAGACATTCGGGCATTTTAAGCAGTCACATTTTACAGATGAGGGTGTCAAGATGTACAGGGGTTAAGTAGCATGTCAGTACTGCTCCAAGTAGTTGATTCACATTTCCAGTTTATGCAGTCTGACTCCAAAGTGAGTGTACATTTAACCGTTGTTCTAACAGTATCAGAATAATAAAGTTCTTTGTAAGCAATTCACTTTTTAAATCTTTGTATTCCATTTCTTGGAGTTGTGCCATAGGAGAGTAGGAATGGAAGATGAGCTACAGGCATGTGGAAATGAGAAGAGTGTCTTTCATTTCTTCTCTTCCTTCACAGAGGGGGGCGATTTTAGATAGAGGGTCAGCTGGATATTTCATTGTGGATAACCACTTGCTCCCAAATTTAACCTTTTTCCTCAGTTGAAAGGAGCTTGAAAATTTTGAAGGAGGTTTTCGTCCTCTCTCTTGCCAACAAACTGTTACACATACTAATTACTTTGGAAATTGCCATATGAAGACCTGTCTGAAATACGGTAACTGAGAGTACCAGCTAGAGCTCTTCCTCCTTGCTGAGTCAGGATTGGGGAAGGAAAAGCTCTCCTTTGGGAAAGAATTTGGGGAGGTTCTTTGGAAGAATGGAGAATAAGATGGCCCTCCAGGAGGAAGGAAAGAAAACAATAACTACATTCAGAAAAATCTGTAAAATCTAGGGCTTATTTGAAGGAGACAAGGCACTCACAAGCACCAAACCTTCTGAGAACATTTTAGCTCAGTTTTATTATTCTTAAATCCTCATCTGGCCACAAGGGGAGGTTTGTGGATCGTCGGCTTTAGGAGCCTCATGCCAGTCTGGACAACCCCTCACCCAATCTTCAGCCCCTTCTTTGAGGTACCCTTTGGTATCAGTGTGGAAAGTCTCTTTCTGTAAATTTTTCTTTTTCATTTTCATAAAAAGGTCTTGGCAATCCTTAAATACATATAGACTTACCCAAGTACTTATAGCAGTCTGTATTTTGTAGTATTTATGTACCGTGATATGAACATCAATGTTTTTATCAATGTAATAGTTATTTCCTGTCTCTTTCCCTCAACAGTCTTAAACATGCCAACTTACACACTGTAGAGTTATTTCTCTAGAATAACTACTGAAAATTGGTACACAAGTATTTTAAATTTTAAGTAGATATTTTCAAATGACTTGGTAAAATGGCTAAACAAATTCACATGCATACAAGGAACAGAAGAGATAACAGTTCTACATTTATATAATTTTTGTTTCTTATTATTCCAAGGCATTTTGTATCATTCATCTATCTACTTTGGTCATTTAATTTAGATCAGACCCTAATATTTTTAACCATTTTGTTGGATGAAAAAGACATTGTATTCTTTTCCAGTATCTGATTATATTTTATGTATCATATTCTAACACTTTAATTATTTGTTTTTCTTCTGCTTACATAAAGTCTACATATTAATATGAAGTATTCACATGAACCTCATTATTTAAAAATAATTTCACTCAACGGCCTAAATTTTGCTTATTTTCAATAATTAAAATGCTAGCACCCTAAGTACTTTCAGTTTAGATTATATAAAGTGACATTTGAATAGTTGAATAAATAAAATTACAGAAGCAAATAATACAGTATAAATTTAGTTTACCATTAAATATCTTGTGTATAATTTCTTCAGGTTCTTGGTTAAAAAAAAACCTTGAGGCATTTAAGAATTCATGTTAGTATTTTTAAAGTAATTAGTACAGATCTTGGAACTAAGAAGGTTTGAGACATATTAGCAGATTGATTTTTAATGTTCCTATTACTATTATTATCATTTTCATGACTCTTGCTTAAACTAGGTGAATTAGAATCATTGGCCAGTTTATAGTATTTTAGAATATACAATTAATTAAATTGTAAGTTTCAGTGGATTTAAACTTCCTGGAAAAAAATGGTTGGGAAAATAATGATTCTTGCATTTCGATATTTAGTTTAGGCTCTGTCATTTCGGCTGCAATGTGCTACTGAGGAACAAACTATTTATAATGTAGTAAAATCTCTAATGAAAAATTGGTTAAGGGAAATTTTCAAAAAAATTTAAAAATCTAAAAAAATATTTAATGTAATAGAGGATAAAATCTTGCATCAACATTTTAAGATCATTATTGAAGAGAGTGAATGATTGCTATGAGAAAATACTGCAACCTGAATTGAAAAAATAAATAATTAACCACTAAGGAATGCTGGGACAGTACTGCCTTCATCTAAGTGCCAAAGTCATGAATTTAGGGGTGGGTGGTATTAGTAGAACATCAAGTATTTATGAGAAGGAACTATTAGTATTTAGGACTAAGTCTAGAGTGCTAAACAAATTTAGACTGGAATATTTGGGCAGATATATCTAGATCAGAGGAGAGCCAGTATTATTCTGTCTTCTGTTCTGAAATCTGTCTCTGCTCCCCACTAGACTTTACAGCTGCCCTCAACAAAATTCTTAGAAACCTAAATATAAAGATAGATGATATCCAAGGAAACATGATTAGGATTTTATTTTATTTTTTTATTTTTTATTTTTTATTAGTTTTATTTTGATATCATTAATTTACAATGACATGAAGGACATTATGTTTACTAGGCTCCCACTTCACCAAGTCCCCCACACATACCCATTCACAGTCACTGTCCATCAACATAGTAAGATGCTGTAAAATCACTACTTGTCTTCTCTGTGTTGCACAGCCCTCCCATGCCCTTCCACACTATACATGTTAATCGTTATGCCCCCTTTCTTTTTTCCCCGCCCTTTTCCCTCCCTTCCCACCCGTCCTCCCCAGTCCCTTTCCCTTTGGTAACTGTTAGTCCATTTTTGGGTGCTGTGATTCTGCTGCTATTTTGTTCCTTCAGTTTTTCCTTTGTTCTTATACTCCACATATGAGTGAAATCATTTGGTACTTGTCTTTCTCTGCCTGGCTTATTTCACTAAGCATAATACCCTCTAGCTCCATCCATGTTGTTGCAAATGGTAGGATCTGTTTTTTTCTTATAGCTGAGTAATATTCCATTGTGTATATGTGACACATCTTCTTTATCCATTCATCTACTGATGGACACTTAGGTTGCTTCCATTTCTTGGCTAATGTAAGTAGTGCTGCGATAAACATAGGGGTGCACCTGTCTTTTCAAACTGGACAGCTGCATTCGTAGGGTAAATTCCTAGAAGTGGAATTCCTGGGTCGAATGGTATTTCTATTTTGAGTTTTTTGAGGAACCTCCATACTGCTTTCCACAATGGTTGAACTAATTTACATTCCCACCAGCAGTGTAGGAGGGTTCCCTTTCTCCACAACCTTGCCAATATTTGTTGTTGTTTGTCTTTTGGATTGTAGCCATCCTTACTGGTGTAGGATGATATCTCATTGTGGTTTTAATTTGCATTTCTCTGATGACAAGCGATGTGGAGCATCTTTTCATGTGTCTGTTGCCCATCTGAATTTCTTCTTTAGAGAACTGTCTATTCAACTCCTCTGCCCATTTTTTAATTGGATTATTTGCTTTTTGTTTGTTGAGGTCTATGAGCTCTTTATATATTTTGGATGTCAAGCCTTTATCAGATCTGTCATTTACGAATATATTCTCCCATACTGTAGGATACCTTTTTGTTCTATTGATGGTGTCCTTTGCTGTACAGAAGCTTTTCAGCTTGATATAGTCCTATTTGTTCATTTTTTTCATTTGTTTCCCTTGCCCGGGGAGATATGCTCAAGAAGAGGTCACTCATGTTTATGTCTAAGAGATTTTTGCCTATGTTTTTTTCTAAGAATTTTATGGTTTCATGACTTACATTCAGGTCTTGATCCATTTTGAATTTACTTTTGTGTATGGGGTTAGACAGTGATCCAGTTTCATTCTCTTACATGTAGCTGTCCAGTTTTGCCAGCACCATCTGTTGAAGAGACTGTCATTTCCCCATTGTATGTCCGTGGCCCCTTTATCGAATATTAGTTGACCATATATGTTTGGGTTAATGTTTGGAGTCTCTATTCTGTTCCATTGGTCTGTGGCTCTGTTCTTGTGCCAGTACCAAATTGTCTTGATTACTGTGTCTTTGTAGTAGAGCTTGAAGTTGAGGAATTAGATCCCTCTCACTTTATTCTTCCTTCTCAGGATTGCTTTAGCTATTCGGGGTCTTTGGTGTTTCCATATGAATTTTTGAACTATTTGTTCCAGTTCATTGAAGAATGCTGTTGGTAGTTTGATAGGGATTGCATCAAATCTGTATATTGCTTTGGACATGATGGCCATTTTGATGATATTAATTCTCCCTAGCCAGGAGCATGGATGAGTTTCCATTTGTTAGTGACCTCTTTAATTTCTCTTAAGAGTGTCTTATAGTTTTTAAGGTATAGGTCTTTCACTTTTTGGTTAGGTTTATTCCTAGGTATTTTATTCTTTTTGATGCTATTGTGAATGAAATTGTCTTCCTGATTTCTCTTTCTATTAGTTTATTGTTAATGTAGAGGAAAGCCACAGATTTCTGTGTGTTAATTTTTTATCCTGCGACTTTGCTGAATTCCGATATTAGCTCTAGTAGTTTCGTAGAGGAGTCTTTAGGGTATTTTATGTACAATATCATGTCATCTGCAAATACCGACAGTTTAACTTCTTCCTTACCAATCTGGATTCCTTGTATTTCTTTGTTTTGTCTAATTGCCATGGCTAGGACCTGCAGTACTATGTTAAATAACAGTGGGGAGAGTGGGCATCCCTGTCTTGTTCCCGATCTCAGAGGAAAACCTTTCAGCTTCTCGCTGTTCAGTATGATGTTGGCTGTGGGTTTATCATATATGGCCTTTATTATGTTCAGGTACTTGCCCTCTATGCCCATTTTATCATGAATCGATGTTGAATTTTGTCGAATGCTTTTTCAGCATCTATGGAGATGATCATGTGGTTTTTGTCTTTCTTTTTGTTGATGTGGTAGATGATGTTGATGTGGTGGATGATGTTGATGGATTTTCGAATGTTGTACCATCCTTGCATCCCTGGGATGAATCCCACTTGATCATGGTGTACGATCCTTTTGATGTATTTTTGAATTCGGTTTGATAATATTTTGTTGAGTATTTTTGCATCTACGTTCATCAGGGATATTGGTCTGTAGTTTTCTTTTTTGGTGGGGTCTTTGCCTGGTTTTGGTATTAGGGTGATGTTGGCTTCATAGAATGAGTTTGGGAGTATTCCCTCCTCTTCTATTTTTTGGAAAACTTTAAGGAGAATGGGTATTATGTCTTGTCTGTATGTCTGATAAAATTCCTACATAAATCCATTTGGCCCGGGCGTTTTGTTCTTTGGTAGTTTTTTGATTACTGCTTCAATTTCGTTGCTGGTGATTGGTCTGTTTAGATTTTCTGTTTCTTTCTGGGTCAGCCTTGGAAGGTTGTATTTTTCTAGGAAGTTGTCCATTTCTCCTAGGTTTCCCAGCTTGTTAGCATATAGGTTTTCATAGTACTCACTAGTAATTCTTTGTATTTCTGTGGGGTCTGTCATGATTTTTTCTTTCTCGTTTCTGATACTGTTGATATGTGTTGACTCTCTTTTCCTCTTAGTAAGTCTGGCTAGAGGCTTATCTATTTTGTTTATTTTCTCGAAGAACCAGCCCTTGGTTTCATTGATTTTTGCTATTGTTTTATTCTCCTCAATTTTATTTATTTCTTCTCTGATCTTTATTATGTCCCTCCTTCTGCTGACCTTAGGCCTCATTTGTTCTTCTTTTTCCAATTTCGATAATTGTGACATTAGACCATTTATTTGGGATTGTTCTTCCTTTATTTAATATGCCTGGATTTAATATATACTTTCCTCTTAAGACTGCTTTTGCTGTGTCCCACTTGGGGCTTAGTGTTGTTGTTGTCTTTTGTTTCCATATATTGCTGGATCTCCATTTTGATTTGGTCATTGATCCATTGATTATTTAGGAGCATGTTGTTAAGCCTCCATGTGTTTGTGAGCCTTTTTGCTTTCTTTGTACAGTTTATTTCTAGCTTTATGCCTTTGTGGTCTGAAAAGTTGGTTGGTAGGATTTCAATCTTTTGGAATTTACTGATGCTCTTTTTGTGGCCTAGTATGTGGTCTATTCTGGAGAATGTTCCATGTGCACTTGAGAAGAATATGTATCCTGTTGCTTTTGGATGTAGAGTTCTGTAGATGTCTATTAGGTCCATCTGTTCTAGTGTGTTGTTCAGTGCCTCTGTGTCCTTACTTATTTTCTGTCTGGTGGATCTGTCCTTTGGAGTGAGTGGTGTGTTGAAGTCTCCCAGAATGAATGCATTGCATTCTATTTCCTCCTTTAGTTCTGTTAGTATTTGTTTCAGGTATGTTGGTGCTCCTGTGTTGGGTGCATATATATTTATAATGGTTATATCCTCTTGTTGGACCGAACCCTTTATCATTATGTAATGTCCTTTTTTTATCTTTTGTTACTTTCTTTATTTTGAAGTCTGTTTTGTCTGATACTAGTATTGCAACACCTGCTTTTTTCTCTCTGTTGTTTGCATGAAATATCTTTTTCCATCCCTTGACTTTAAGTCTGTGCATGTCTTTGGGTTTGAGGTGAGTCTCTTGTAAGCAGCATATGGATGGATTTTGCTTTTTTATCCATTCTATTACTCTGTGTCTTTTGATTGGTGCCTTCAGTCCATTTACATTTAGGGTGATTATTGAAAGGTATGTACTTAATGCCATTGCAGGCTTTAAGTTTGTGGTTACCAAAGGTTCAAGTTTAGCTTCTTTACTATATTACTGTCTAACTTAACTTGCTTATTGAGCTATTTATATACACGGTCTGATGATTCTTTATTTCTCTCCCTTCTTATTCCTCCTCCTCCATTCTTCATATGTTGGGTGTTTTGTTCTGTGCTCTTTTTAGGAGTGCTCCCATCTAGAGCAGTCCCTGTAAGATGCCCTGTAGAGGTGCTTTGTGGGAGGCAAATTCCCTCAACTTTTGCTTGTCTGGGAATTGTTTAATCCCTCCTTCGTATTTAAATGATAATCGTGCTGGATACAGTATTCTTGGTTCGAGGACCTTCTGTTTCATTACATTAAATATATCATGCCATTCTCTTCTGGCCTGTAGGGTTTCTGTTGAGAAGTCTGATCATAGCCTGATGAGTTTTCCTTTGTAGGTGACCTTTTTTTCTCTCTGGCTGCCTTTAATACTTTGTCCTTGTCTTTGATCTTTGCCATTTTAATTATTATGTGTCTTGGTGTTGCCCTCCTTGGATCCCTTGTCATGGGAGTTCTGTGTACCTCTGTGGTCTGAGAGGCCATTTCTTCCCCTAGTCTGGGGAAGTTTTCAGCAATTATTTCTTCAAAGACACTTTTTATCCCTTTTTCTCTCTCTTCTTCTTCTGGTACCCCTATAATGCAGATATTTTTTTATATATTATTCCATTTCCAAAATATATATTATTCCATTTCAGTTGGTCACATAGTTCTCTTAAAATTCTTTCATTCCTGGAGATCCTTTTATCTCTTTCTGCATCAGCATCTCTACATTCCTGTTCTCTGTTTTCTAGTCCATTAATGGTCTCTTGCATCTCGTCCATTCTGTTTTGAAGTCCTTCCAGAGCTTGTTTTATTTCTGTATTCTCCCTCCTTAGTTCTTGCATATTTCTCTGCAAGTCCATCAGCATGGTTATGACTTTTGTTTTGAATTCTTTTTCAGGAAGACTGGTTAAATCTATCTCTCCAGGTTTCTTCTCAGGAGAAGATGTAGAATATGTCGAAGCTGTCTGGGTTAGTCTTCTCTGGATCAAATTTTTTTGCCTTTTCATGTTGATAGGTGCAGTAGAGTGCTATTGATGTGTCTATCAGCTGGGAGAGTCAAGACTCTTTCCACTTGGCTCCTGGCCTTTCTTTACTGGGACAATTGCGTCCCCTAGTGGCTTGTGGTGGGCAATTGCGTGTAGACTGGATCTGTATCTGCCGGACCAGTATAGAGGAAGCTCCCTTGCTGTGGGCGTGGCCAGCCTCAGGCTGCTGCTCTACTATGGCGGGGCTCGGAGGGGTAATGGATGGGGGGCTGTTTGGCTTTTATCTAGTTTGTAAAATAAATGAATTCTTTATCTGTGATACAGTTATTTCAAGATGGGCTAATAGTGAGGCCAGGTCTATGCTGTTGACACATTTCTGAATACTCTTACACACAAAAAGGGGAATAGATGTCTTCATGTTTGTACTGCAATCATCTCTGCATTTTATAACTTATTGGTGAGAACAATTTGCTACAAAGCAATAATGAAATGGAATGTAATCACATGTCATTATGGTCTGTTATATTGCAGTAATGTCAGGTAAGAATAATAGGTCTCATAAAATGCTGGCAAATCGGTGAACAACCTGATTCCATTGGTGTTTAGATTCATTGCCCAATAAAACTTATTCATATACATTTTGTATATGCACACATTGAAATACAATAAGCTATGTCTATAATTATATACATTATTTTCACATAGTAGACCATTGAAGGACTTTATTAAGATTTTATGAACCAAAATTCCTGAATAGATTTGAAATCACAGGTATAATAAGAAAATCTATTTAATAGTTCTTCATTCCAGGGTCCCTTAGTAGAAGAGAAAAAGGAACCAATACTATGCTCTGTTTGTAGCCCCGAGATATAAAGTTGCAAAAGATATAATAATTTAGATAATCACATAACATAAATTCAAAGACAAAGGTGTCACTATAACCGTGATATCCAGAAAAGTTTGTAACTACATGTCAACATCCAAGATGTCCTTAACCTTTCATGGTTCACCGAGACTTTCACAGCTCGAGTCCTGGCTTCCAGCCTGGTGAAACTCTAATTCCTTCCTTCTCTTGTACTGTCTGTATAAAGTGCCATGTATGTGAAGTAGATACGTGTGTGTGTGTGTGTGTGTGTGTGTGTGTGTGTGTGTGTGTGTGTGTTTCCCAATGCTTCAGTAAAACTGCTTTTAAAAAGAAGGGAAGATGCATGCATTTAGGCATGAAGTTTCATATGAAGTTCCAGGGGCTGATGTGTACCATGTAAACAAATTGGCAAGATAAAATATGCTGTATTTTCTTTTCACCTAATGGTTCAATTCTTCCAAGAAAAACGATCTTTAGCTTGAACTCCCAAACTCAAATACCTATCCTTGACAATTAAATTGTATTAATGTGTGAATAGGAATGATGAGTAACACCAGGGAGAGCTGTGTGGTGTTCGATGGGTTCCAATAAGATAAACTTCCCTAAATTAACTCAGATTCAATTTTCAAAATAGGTGTTCTCCGATCAAACAGAACATCTGTGCCTCCTGGCTTCTTCAGTCTGTGACCTCTGATAGAGAGAAGCCATTGGGTTTAGCACCAAGACTATAACACGAAATATCCAAGCAGAAGGTAAAAAAAAGAGTCTGGCCTTTGTATAGTAAAATTAAAGATGACTTGTTCTTCCAAGGCAAAAGATCACTTTTGTACTCTGGGCTGGACCGATATACATGTCTTCCGGTTTTCTGGATAATGTTATGAATCTGTGGAGTCACAACCAAAAGAAATAAAAAAAAAATCAAGGCAAAAGCTATGCTGTTCAGGTCCTACTTCCTAATAGTTGAGTGAACCCATGAATGTGGAGAAAACTGATTTTTGTTTGGAGAAGATGCTGGACATCAGCAGTTGGTACAGTCCCCTGGCCTCAAATCCCATCTAGATGCTAACGGCTGCCGCTTGCAGTTCTCCATCCTCCACCTTTTCCCGGAACACAGACTCATAGAGCAGGCAGCTGCCTAGTCAATATCTTTGCTGAAATGTTACATTTAGTTAAGCACTAACTACATTGCTATAAAAGAGACCCCAAAATATATTGATTTAAGCAATGTACCAGTTTATCTTTCATGTAGATGATCAAGGTTGGTATGGTAGGACAATTCTGTTATCTTTAACATTTAGTGACAAGAATGGAGAAAGGGTCAGGGGGACCACATAAATCTTTTAAGGGCACAAATCCAGAGCTGGCACAAGTCGCTTTCTCTTACACTCTAATGGCCATAACTAAGTCACATAGCCACACCAAGCTTCAAGAGACTCTAATATGCTCTGTTAAAACTCAAGAGATTGGTCATTAAATAAGAGAATGAATACTGCCATCAATATAGCTAGTAGTATCTGACAGCAGATATCCCATAGGTGTCTGAAAACTTAATGTGTTCAAAGATGGAGCTCTTGCTTTTCCTTCTAAACATGCTTCCCTTATAGTTTGCCCCATTTCTATAAATGTGAACTATATTCTTCCAGGTGCTCAGGATAAATTTCTTGGGGTTGTCTAGGATTCTCTTCCTTTTTCTTTTTACTTGACTTCAAATTCCTTCCACCAGTAAATTTTGCCACCCTTTCATTCTAAAAAATATCTAGAATCTTAATTGTTTTCTCACCCCATTTGCTTCCACCATGGTCCAAGCCACTATTATTTCTCACCTGGATTATCAGAAGAGCCTGCAAACTGGTTTTACTAGTTCCAACTTTGTCTCGCAACAATTTGTTCTATAGACAGCACCCATAATGCTTCTCTCCCAAATCTGAGAGTCTTCTGTTCAAATACACCTCCCTCTTGGTTAAAACTCATAAGGCTTTTGTGTTCTACCTCTTTCCTCCCTCATACATTCAGCCCTACCCCTCTCCCCTCTCCTACTCCATTCCAGCCAGGCTGGCCTCTCATCTTAACTGCTCCTCAAGCATGAAAAACCTTTCTCTTCAGAACCTTTGAAGTTTCTGTTTTCTTGCTTGAATTTGTTCCCTCCATCTCTGTTTCAATTTTTCAATTCCTTCAAGTTGCTTTTTTCAGAGAGGCCTTTCAATTCAGGCCTGATCCCGGCCAATTCATATATATATATGTATATATATATATCACACTCAATACTTTTCCTTATTTTGCTACTTTGCATAAATAATATAAATATATATGTACAGTTTTTAAGTGAGTATGTGTGTATTTAAAACACATTAAAAAATGAAAGTACACAGAACATAGCAGTTGCTCCAAAATTATCAACTGAAGTCACAGTCAAAATAATGACTCCTCAGAGATGTCCACATCCAACCTGTGATAGGTTATGATACAAAAGAGAATTAAAGTTGCATGGAATTAAGTCTGCTAATCAGTTTACTTTAAAGTAGTAAAATTAACCTGTATTACCTGGGTGGGTCCAATGTAATCACAAGGGTCCTAAAAAAGCAGGGGGAGAGAATCTGAGTAATGTCAGGATGAGAAGAAGGACTTAATTCATTGTTCTGGCTTGGATGATTAATAAAGGGCTATATTCCTTGTGAAGGTTCTGAAGTGTAATCTGGAATAATCTATGAATAACTGGAAAATTACTAGAAAAAGTATGCTTTCATGAATTCAGATAAGATTTTTGATAATAAAATAGATCATGATTTATGTTTTTTTGTACTTCACTAAAACCATTGATCAACTGTAAAATAATATTAATAAAGTAATATAATTACAGTTTATTTGTGAGATAGACACTATACTATTTTACATCATATATAATGCTTATGTATAATTCTAGTAAATAAAAAACTTTTTGATAAATTCAACTGGTATAGTTTTTTATAGAATGTGAAAACTGCGGCCCAGAAAAAACAGTTAAATTGCTGAAGGTCAGACAGCTAATAAGTATTATTGGAGAAATAAATTTTTTCTTAGAATTCCATCCTCTGTCTATTGGGTGATTCAAAATGTTGGAATGTTATGAATTAAACAGTCACAGGGAGGTGGAAAGCTGGTGTTCAAACATTTGCATAAACTCATTAATATTTAAGGTTTGTGTATAGTTTATTGTCCTCTACATTTAAGAGACCTAGTTTATATTATGCTCTGTGGGCATGTCTATATATGAATATGGGTGTATGTGTGTTGCATTTGCAGCTGCTGAACATGCATGCTTATCATCCTGAATCCAGCTGAAATACACTATTAGTGCATTTTATCTGGGATACTGGGAATGATATTTGCTTGCCATTGACATTAATGGCTGACCCTAATGTTCCTTATCTTTAAACAGCCAGTCTTCTTTCTAGAGTATTCTTCCTATAGCACTATATGTAGCTAATAATTTGATATGTTGTCATTTTGTTCAACAAGTTTTGAGTTGTAACAATTTAAAATCTGTTTGATACAATGAAAACATATGTAAGAACAAGTCTGGTTACTTGTATTTCCTTTTCTTGTTACCTTGCCATTCATACAGCCAGGAGGATGAGCTTTAGATAAAGGTGGTATTTTCTTTACTCATTTTATGCAATCAGTGCTACAGAGCAAAAGATAAGCATTTAAGATTAACTTTTTCTTCTGAACATTATATTGTTAAGGAGAAAAATTAAATTAGTTCCACAGAGAAATTAAATATTATTATTTCTTATTGAATTTTCCTTTTGAAAAAGCCAGTCACCTACATACTTATTGAGTACCTATTTTAAAATGAACCATGTATGAAAACTAAACTGTTTCTTCAAGTACATGGTGTATTTAGAAAACAAACTACATATTTGATGACAATTAACTGCCTTTTTCTCATAGTGAGATTTCTTACACAACTTGTTTATTTGAAATTTTACATTTTGTTTAGTTTCTTCTCTCTCTTTTTTTCCCCCCAATATCATTTTCTGGGGATTAATTCAAGCTGACTAAGTTTGGTCAATTACTATGGGACATTTAGATGTATCTTCATTTGATATGATATTTAACTAACTGTTCTAAAATAAAGTTGCAAATGCAAAGCTTATTTTTATTTTTAAATTAATCACATGATGACTAGTTATTGAGAGCCTATTCAAATAAACTTTTGGAACTGTGGATAGTAATATTTATCTTGTACTCAAGAATCTGATTGAATAGAATGAGAGGTGGTTGAATTGAGGCTTTTAGAGGACCAGAGATTTGTAAGTTATTGCAGGAAACAGAGAATGAGGAGACAAAGAAATGCAATAGCAGGGTTCTATATGAGATATTCTAGAAGACAGTTCAACAGAATTAATTTTTAATATATATGAGTGAAAAACAGTGTACAGATTGGGGTTACAGAGATAGTTTCACTGAGTGAAGTCTTATTTTTCTAAAAACTGTAGTGAATGTATACTTTAAATAATAAAAATAATTCACTTTAGAGTTTAAAACCTCTTAAACTCTCTGAATTGATTTTAAATAGAATTGTTTTTCTTTGTTGCTTTTATTTATAGCTGTTATATTATTATTGATTAAAATATTTATCTCTGTAGTATATAATTATTTAATAATCTGATAATACACAGAAGGAATATTACTCAATTTGGAGACTTTATTTATTGAGTAAATTTGCTTTTCAGCACTTGATTTGCAACAGGTACTCAAAATGTTTTTTACTCTTATGCATATAGAACTGATATTTTAGTTCAAACTAGTAGTATATTTAAATTATTTTTATAATCACTTTATTACATGTCAGCTGTTAGATGTCAATAAATACTTTGTGCAATATTATTTGGTGTGAAATAGGGACAGAAATCTCTCACCTTTACTTATTACAGATAGTAGAAAGGTTTTTTGTTCTATTTTGTGATGGTTTAGTGTTAAAAAAAAACTCCTCTTAAAATGCCAGTAGACCTTTTCATTAGAAACAATTTCTATTTTTTTATAATTTAATAAAAATTTAATTGATTGCTTTTTGCACAATAGGAGGAAAATCACTGTGGGGGCACATGGGTGAACATGTTCTAATCTCTGCCCTCAAATTATCACCCATTGTCCAGGGAGGAGATTAGACAGTTAAGACATTCTTACAAATGAGCAGGATACTGGAGAGGAGTGAGGAAGTTGCATGTATATTTAGAAAGTTTGTGAAGCTTTCTAATAAAAAAATATCCACTGTGCAAACCCCAAAACCTAAAAGAAATAATAACAAAAACCAAACTCATGGTACAGAATTTCCAACAGAGCCGCACAATATTATGTACCTATGTATCCATTTCCAAAGGGATGCATTCTGTAGAGTTATATTTAAATTAAATACTCTATCATATTTATGTAAAAGCAAAATTCTCCATTTTCTTTGCTTTTACAAATGATGTTCATGGATACAGCATTTTTTATTCATCTTCATAAGTGCCAATATCAACTGGAGTTTTAACATCAAGGACAATAAAATGTAGAAAAAAGTTATTAGGCTACAGGAGCTGTCAGTTTTCTTTGACAATTCCAAAAACACCAGATGTGTTCATAATAATAAATACTCCAGTTATGTGAGATGCCTTCAACCTCTGAGATGATGATGTTGGAAAACAGCACAGATGGCATCTTGAAATGGGATAAACATTGTGCAAGTGGTGAGAAGGCCAGGGTACAAAGCGGGTTATGACAGTTATCCTTCGGCAGTCATTGGATGAGAAATTTCCCCAGGTGGGTAATGCTTACAGAAGGACGTTTGGAGCATTCCTTCAGGTCACCTCCGTGGGCTCCGGCAGCAGGTCACTCACTGTTCCTGCCAGGATCAGAACCTGCACAGTGTAACGCCATGCGCCTGTCACACTCCCAGACAGGATCTGATAGATCTATCTACTAGATGATCTTTTTTTCTATCACAGAAAAATGTCCACTTACTGAATATTATCTCTATAAAAAAAGAGCATTTTTAACTATTAGAGGTGAAGAAAATGATTTTCAGAACAGCTAGGTTACTTACCCACCGTCACAGGGCCAGAAACAGCAGAGCTCAGGCACATAGTCTGGGTTTTAGACAAAACATGATCCTTCTGAGAGAGCAGCCTTTTTCTCTTTTATCATAAACAAACACTGGCCAAAATGAAAGAAAAATAGGAAATAAATGGATATTTATTTCAAAATAAAATTTAGTGTATAACATTTGTAAAACCAAACTAACTTGTTTAATTGACTTTTAATAATCAATTGTTTCCTTACTCCATTCACAGTGGAAGTGGTAAATGTGATCACATGAACCATAAAGACTTGGAAATTCATGGTTTAGCTATTCCAGATCAGATTTGAGATGTTGGCTTGAAAGATGTTTATGGATTCTAATGTATAACTTTGAATTTTTGGGCCGACGGAGGCAATCGGCCCATAATATTTCTTAGAAAAATAGAAAATGCCAGTCTGCTTGGGGCAAACCTGCTGATTAAACTTCAGTAACAGGTATTTATATTGCTAAGAGGAGGCATTGAGAGTATCTAGTAAATAAACTAGGTTACTTATAAACAGGGAACATGTGACAAATCTTGGGGAGACACAGAGTTCATGTCCTTTATAAAGCTTCAATAAGTTTCTAAATATAACACTAGGATTAGAAAATATAATTATCCCTCATCATGAATAACCTACAGAGTCACCAAATCCTTTACTTAAGGGTAATTACTTAAAATAGAGTTACATGGAAGGACTAACGTTTTAACAGGACTTTCTAGTTTGATTAGTTGACATTCTTTTAAATCTCTGAAAATTACCTTTTTCTCTAGGTTTCTGCTTTCAAAAAACACTGAGTTTATTTTACTTCCATCTACGTTCCATTTCACTATGAGAAATGCAAAATGGAAAGTGTGTGTGTGTGTGTGTGTTCAAACATAAAAACATAAAATAGTAATTAGACCCTGACTGGGCAGCAGAAAGGTTAAATGTTCAGTCTGTACTATTTTAAGATGTGGTAACAACTGCTTTCTCTGTGTTGATGTACTCTGAAATTCCAGTTCGTATGAAGAGAATTTCTCATTGAGAATGCAAGAGCTGCTAACTTTTTTGAAGTTATCCTTCTTAAATGCACCCTGTGTTTGGGAATCAGTTTACAGTTCCAGAAGTTTGTGTTTGGAGTAATGCCTGTGATAGAGAGCAGAGACCTTAGGTTAGTGTGTACAGAGCAGCCCCTCCTGTAAGCATAGGCAAGAATATTTTGCTGTTAGGAGTGGTCTCATTTTAATAGGAGGGCCCCAAAATCTTGAAGTTGACAATGTAAGTTCATAAGTTTTTTAAGTTCACATTTCTGATTATTGAATTCTAGAGAGTCATTTTTCACTAAATACTATAGCATTTGATTGGTCATCAGTCAAGACAGATGTATTACACTTGACGACAACTACTTGTATCATATTATTATCCTTAGGGATATAGTAATCTACAATTAAGAACAATAAATGATGATTAATGGTAAACTCAAGACACTAGAGATGTTGCCTTTTCTGTTAAGGGATCTTACAGGTAAACTAGGGGTCTGATCTTGGGCTCTTCTTAAAAATGTGTTCTACACCATATAACATACAACATTTCATATCAGGAGAGGTGTAGATTTTGTATCAAATTTAAACAGTGTAAAACACAAGGAATTGACAGGTCTGCTTGGCAAGGGTGTATCGTTTAAAAATTCTATGAACTGCTTCACGGTTGATTTCAGTTTTCTGTTTAAGGTCAATCGTTTCTTGACTTGCTCTTCACTTCAACTCTTATTAGAAAAAAATTAATAAATGTTACTGATGTTTGTATTGTCCGGATGTAAAACACAATTTTAGAACTGAAAGAAAAGAAACATAACCTTAAGAAGGCAGTTTTAATCACTAATGCCGTCAAGAAAATAGGTAGGTGATGAAGGTAGCTTTAAAATGATCAAACAATAGATTTATTTTATAATCATTTTAATAGTGAGGTGAAATGCAAAAAGAATTAATTCCTTGTGTGATTATAAGTTGTCTGGTAAGTAAATAAAATTTCAAGAGGTAATGGCCGATCATTGTCACTTCCAGGAATCTCATGATTTTTGAGTAAAAGTTTATATATCCAAGCTTTACCTTGCTTCTCATTTTTTCCTCAAATGCCCAAATTGATCCCCATGTTAACTGAATAAATATTTGTTGAGTTTTACGATATGTAAGATACTAGATCAAACATGGTTAAAGTCTGTAAAAGTTTAAAAAGTATACACAGCATAGGAAAGGGAAGTTTGAGAATAATAGGTTGGGTGGTTAAGCTTGAAGATTCTGTCACTTGTGTTAATACTGGTCTGTAAATACAACTGTTAGTTTTTGTAATTTAAGGTCAGTAGGCCTAAAACTTTGAAGATAGGCATGTGATTTTGACACAAATGACTGACTAGCATGTTTCACCAGCAAAAGTAATTACTAATTCTATTCCCATTAGGAGAGAAATATAAATTAGTTAATGATTTTCTTTCCTTATCATTTTTAATTTAATGATCCTGCAAATGTTAGATAGCTGTTTGCTCTTAGAATTACCAAAGAGTCAAGTAGTGAAGTTTTTAAACATTTAATGGATTTTTAAGTCACTGTGTCATGAGAGGTTAGCAAATTTCTGTGGTCATTCCAATTTAAGTGCATAAAATGCTTTTTGAATAGATGTCAGATAGTTTTAGAAATACTCTTACACAAATTGCTTTTGTCAAATACATAGTAACTTAACATTTATAATGTATAGACATTTGAAGAAAATCTGTTATGCCTCTGTAATATCATTTGTGGCAGTGAACTCCAGGTAATTTCCTAATTCTTCTGTGCTAATGGCACAAATTAAATATAAAAGAAATGCCATGGAAATAACATGTTTGATCCAGTCATTAATCCAGTCATTCTCTGTATGCACTGTTTTTACCAAAATGATTAAACTACCTTAGATAAAGACTTTCATCCAGAAGACATGGGGTAAATGAAAATTGGCAATATCACATTAAAAAGATATAGATAAAATTTAGTTTAAAAGAAAGTTTGTAATGTCATTTTTTAGTCTTTAAAGCTACCATATATTAAAAGGTATTAATATGACCTCTCTTTTTAAAAAGTTTATTATACTTATTATAAAAAAATTATAGGTAAAAGTACTTTTAAGGAACAGGGCTAGATCAGAGAAATAAAAGAGGATCCTTTGCATTATTTATCTTCAAATTGCGGCAGGGGCAAGGAGAGAAATCCCTCTGGGTTTAATTCAGAAGAGCTAGTGCAGGAAAAAAAAAAATGTATGAGCCAGTTTTGTAGATCTGCTTCCATATACTTGCTTTTGATTTCTCAGTTTGAGGAATAACTTAGTTATGGATTTAAAATATATATATATTCTTTTTGATTTTGCAGCCAGATGAAGTGTTTCATTTGTGTCATTATGTGTCATTATATGTGTCATTATAAAGGTAAAATCTGATTGTTTGATTTATGTATGTTCCTACTTAGCTAAATATCTATAAACCTCTAGCAGCAGCTTAGAGTAATTTGTTTCTAGAATGGTTTAAGATGAGGTAAAAATGGGAATGTTTTCCTTTTTCATAAGATTAAATCTGTATAATTAAAATAATCATATGTGTGCATATATGTAAGACTATAGTAAAGTAAAATATACTGTTTAGAGTATGTAGATATGTAATTTCTCTTTGGATTTTTCTTTCACTTTATTAATGCATTCTTATTTTTATCTATAATAATAACAAGAGTTTCAAACTTAGATAATGTTTATATAATATGAAGTTTATTTTGTTTATATAATTTATGTAATATTAAGAGAATATAATTACAGGGCATGCAATCTATATGGAAGAATGGTCACTATTTAAATTATTGCTAAATCTTCAAGGTAGTATTTTCTAGCAAGTTGGCAGATTTTGCCAAGCAAATTAATTCTGTATATTTTGTTAACAGGCCAAATAAATAGGATTGCAACTGTGACAGAATTATAAATTCTAAGAAATAATATTACAGGCATATTGATTCATGTTGAAAAATAGCTTCATGTACCATTTTAAATAATCTTTTCATATTTTCAAAAGTTGATCATATGACATATCTATGAATTTCAGAAAAGTGATATGACCTAATTGTCATTTAAAAAAGGATCATTATGAATATTATCATTATATCAATCTTCTTAAGATTATAAATTCTTAAATAAGTCACCTAGGCTTCTGTGTGAATGATAGAGATCAGGTAAAAAAAAAAAAAGGTAGAAATAAAGAAATTAGTTAGAAACTTATTGCAATAATAAGAGATGAGAGATGAGGACAATTTGGACCAGGAGGATAGCAGTGGAAGTACTAGTGAAAAGTTGTTGGGTTTGGGCTGCATGTTGACAGGAAAAAATTTGCTGTTCAGCTAAGGGTGGAATGTGGAAGAGCATAGTCAAGGGTGATTCCAAGATATTTTTGCTTACTCCTGGAAGAATTAATTTATCATTTACCAAATAGAGGAGATTGGTGAGGGTCAAGTTTTGAGAGGAGAATCTGAAGTTCAGTTTCAGTCTTAATAAATCAGAGATGCCTATTAGACAAAAGTAATCAAGAAGAAGGTGGATATAGATGTCTTAACGTTCAAGAAAAAGATTTGGGTTATCTGTGTGTTTTGTCATTTGTCTGTGTGTAATTGAGATTTCAAAGCATGAAACTTGTTGAGGGCATCTACGAAAGTGACTATAGGTTTACAAAAGAAGGGCTCTAATGACTGATCTTGGGCGCATGGAGAGTAGGAAGGTGCGTGGGAACACGGGAAGACCAAACGAGTGACTAGTGAGGTAGGTGTAGGGAAAACAAGATAGTAGTGCTTTAAAAGCCAAGTGAAGACTGAGCAACTATGTCAACTCTTTATGAGAAATCCAATAGGATGAGTCTGGAGAGGAAAAAATCCAATGGACTTAGCAATGTGAAAGTCATTTATGACCCTCAAAAAAGTCGTTTTATGGCAAGGGTAAAAGCCTTGATTAGAATAAGTTTAAGAGACAATCGAAGGACTACAGAGGAAACAGTGAATATAGATAATTCTGTAGTGGAACTCTACTGTAAAAGGAGCAGAGAAGTAGAAAAAAATCTAGAAAGACATGAAGTTAAAGAGGTAGATGTATTAAATGGGAAATATTACATTATATTTAGGTACTCATGTGGAAAGAGTCAGTAGAGAGGAAATAACTGATAATGTAAGAGAGAAAGGGATCATTACTGAAGTGTCATCATAAATTAGTGAGAAGGTTTGGGAACAGTGGCTTAGTTACACAGAAGAGTAAATTTGAGAGCAGTGTGTATCACTTGCAGCTTACATTCAGTTTGCCAGAATTTAGTCACATGGTTCCACCTAACCGCAAAGGAGACTGGGAAATAGAGCCTAGTTATATATCAAGTAGAAAAAGGAGAGTTAGTGATGACATCTTATTATCTCTGCCATAGGAATGAACAGTTTATTTCCTTATTCATTTAAAAAATGTACTACATATCCTTGCTATATTATCTTAGCAACTGGGCAACTGATGTTCATTGAATTTGATTACTTTTTTACAGAAACTTGGTTGGTCTAGTGATTACTACTTCTTTTTCTCTGTGTTCACAAATGGGTCTTTAAATTATCCCTCTTAGACTGTTACCCACTGATGTAGTTTATGAAATATGAGTTTTCCCCATTCCTTTTTGAAAATTGAAGTAGCATTTCCTCAGTATTACAAGAACACTCCAGTTTTCTATGACTGCTACAGAGTCACCAACAGAAGATCACTTTCTTTGAATAATGTATCAGTACCATGGTGTATAACTCAGTCATTCCAAAAGAGTCAAGCCTCCCTAGCAGATCTGATTTTCTTCTAGTTGTGCCTGCATTAGTGGTTTGTGAAATTCACATGATGAATTGTGCCTGCATAAATGGAACATAATTGAGTAAAAAGTAAAATTGAATGATTGCATGGAGCAATGACAAATATTCCATTGAACTTGTGGGAAAAAATAAATATAGAGAGACATTCTTGTGAATACATATATATGCACACACATGAGTATGTTTATGTACATATAAAAAATGTAACATAATGTATTTTTACATTATGGTAAGTAAAGAAATCTGAGTCATTGCCTGAAAGGACTTTAGTTATTTTACCAACTTTAACATGTTTTCACTAATCTTGAGCTTCCATTATTCCTTACAAAAACTCATTAGCCTGTGCTCTGTGCTTCTCCATATAAAAAGGCTCATTTTCCTTGGCAGAGTAGACCAGATAAAATTGTGGTTGTGGAATGATGGTTGAGGAACTGGAAAGTAGACTTATGTTAGACTATAAAACAAAGTTTTTAAAAAATGACCTGACCAGGTTTTTGTTTCAGAAGACATTTCTAAGTGAAGACTCATTGACTTGGGGATATTGTAGAAATAGGGTTTAGTTTGAAGTCTGTTGTAATGGTCCAAGAAAATGTTAAATGGAGAATGGAGAGAAAACAATGTATTGGGGATCATTTAGGAGTATAAGATATTCTAAAATCATTTATTCAGCAATAATATTCCAGGCTCATGAACAAATTAAAATCCATGCCCTTTTGGATATTATACCCTAACAGAGGCAGACAGATAATAAACAAACATAGTTGAGTAAATTAAGTACCATGAATAGCTTTGCTGGATCAACAGATTTGTGGGATAACTAATTGATGATTAAACAGAAAAAAATATTGTAGATATATTATAAAATTATTGATTACCAGACTATGAACAATTTGGGAGGAAAAGTATAAGGCATTTGAAGAGACATGTTTTCACTTGTTTGTCTTTTATGCTTTATACAACTTGAATTAATAAATGTATTCAATTTATAGAAAATGTGTTAATCAGATTTAATTCTCCCATTCATTAGATTCTTCTAACTGGCATATAATTTGTTCTCTATTATTTACTTCTCTCTAAAATACTGAGAGATAAATTTCAATATTAAAGCACTGACATGAAAGTTAATTTCATCAAGATTCATTTTTGAACTAATGTTGCTTCATGTATGAGGGTTAAGGAAGATGATGAAACTCACTCTGGACTTTAAAGAAACATCACAGCAATTGTTTCTTTATTTTCTTTATGGTTTTTCCATAATTCTTCTGTTTTCTTTCATAGGCACAATTTTAGAATAGATTTTCTTTACTATCACTAAGGATCTAGCTTTCTGATGAAAGCTTTAGAGATTGATCTAGTAAGTTTCAGGTTGGGAAAAGGAAATGTTAACCGTTTGGCCTCTTTCCTGTATAATGCATGAGTTTCGTCTTTCTTTTATTTGTCATAACAAGTCATAATTCGTGGTTGGGCTTCCCTAGAAGATTATGGCCAGATTGCAATTAAAGAGATGTTTAAGGCCTCATTATCTTTGAAGGAGTTTTAATTTTAAATATCTCTTCAATATAAAAGCTACATATACAGTAATCATTTTTAAAAGACTAATTACAGAGAACTACATGCATTTTAAAAATTATACATTCAACCTATTTTCTGAGTTGATATTTATAAAGTAAAAGTAATGTCTATTCCTTATTTATTTTGTTCCTAGAAAAAAAAATAATTTCATTACTCTTTAGAAAAGGGGAAATAGAATAGCAAAAGCGCTGTTGTTATTCTAACTATTACAAATTAAATTTTTTGTCAGAGTGCACTATTTGGCAGAAAAAAAAGGTGGGATATGGTGTTAAGGTTATTTTTTTTTTTGGCTTAAACTAATTGGAAAATTTACTATAACGTGTGAATATAAACTGTTGGTTGCAGCACTGAGTTGATGTAATTAGATCGAGCCTCAGATGAAATACGGAAATGGTAACCCTTCATGCTCTGAGCAAGTAGGTGTACAGGCGGAAGGATAGTCGAAGTACTGCAGATTTTATGTATGGTGGAAATGGACACATGTAGAGAAATTTGGTTAGGCAGAGGTTATTAATAACTGAAGGTTCCCCCTGAGCAAGATGGCCCTTTTGGAAGAAGGTTCTAGGTTTACAATCTGGATTTAGGGTTTGAAAACTTAAATTGGGCAAAAGAGCAAAATGTAGACAGTTCACGTATGATAACAACATAAAAGGAGGAAACCTTCGGAGGGCACGCTTTCCTAGTCAAGGTTTCAGGAGGGGTAGCCTGCAGTACCAGATGCGGGAGAGACGACCAGCCGTGCCAAGTTCCAGGCTGACGGATAGCTATTACAATATTAAAGCGAGAGGGAAAAGGGGAATTTTAAAAGTAGGGGGAAATCACAAGACAATGGCTTAAAGTCTTGGAAATAAGCTAAAACAGGAAGAATGTAAGAGCAGAAGAGATGAGTCAAGCTAGAGGGATCAGATATCCAGAGCGCTACTATTGGATGCAAGCACTTAGTAAAAACAGAGTGAAAGGGAAGCAAGAAACTTGGAATAGATTGGGCTCTAATATTGAAAAGCAATTGTGTTTATGCTTTGCTGTTGCGGAAAGCAGAATTTAGGACTGATGGGTAGAAAGTATAAGAGTCATATTTTAGTTCCAGTTTTGAATTAATATCGTCTATTTAATGCTATATAAAATTTGAATTAGAGACCTTATCAGAGAGTGAGTCCCCCATCAATAGAATTATGTAGATGGGCTGGATTATCACTTGTTAAATTGTAGCATATTGAGATTTCTCTGTAATGTATCAAAGACCAAGGAAATTATATTTCGAAATCTTCCAACTTTAAAAAATAGTGTTTTTTTTTTTTTTGTATGTTAGAACCCAGCAGAGAGGTAAGGTAATAGATAATAGATGTGTTTTAGGTGAAATGAATATAAATTGCATAAGGATTGGCTAAATGTTGACTCATAGTTTTCTGTCAGTCCCTTTAATTATTAGAACTTGTACCTAAGGGTAGCAGTTAGCAATGATAAACCCTGATCTGGAGTCAGGTGGCTACACTTGAACAGTTTTAAGAACTTCAGATTTTCATTGTTAGCTTGACATTAATTTCAGTAATAATATACTTTTAATAAAGATGATCATGCTGCTGCATTTACACTGAATTTGTTCCTCTAGGGCATTATTTAACTTAAAAATTGTTTAAATATTAAAAGCATTGCTGTGTCTCTTGTTTTTATGTGAATTATTTTAATAATTAATTTTCTCAGAGAAATGAGAGAAACTTCACTGTAGATAAATCATTTGTTTCAGTAATTGACAAATCAATCACATTCATTATCATTATTCATATCAACTTAAATTATCAATTGATGTGTTTCTAAAATAGTAGTAAGCAATGCAGGGAATATTTTGGGGGCACCTACTATGTACATGTTTGAGAACTAAACATTGTGGAAGGGTAAAAAGATATAGAAGACTCTGCTATTGCTTTCTAGAGAACACAGACATATGTACAGATTGTACAATGTGTACTACATTGTGGTAAGTTCTGTAATAATATTTTATTTTCCTTTTGAATGGAAGAAAAAGAGATAAAATAAGACAATTCCATGATGTAAGCAGCATTTTGAGAAACGCCTACTATTAAATAACTTTTGATAGGTAGAATTAGAAAGAGGAACATTCTAGGAAGAAAAGAAAAGCACTGTCTTGGGTATGAAAATAAAATCTTGACCCAGAAACATGAGCATTCTGGTGGAGGGCCATGAGAATCAGATTTAGCTGTGTCGTGTAAAGCAGAAAGAGTATTACAGAATGAAGAGGCTTTGTTAGCTTTTTTAAAAATCTGAAAGTATTTTGTAATGTTTATTGTAATGTATGTAATGATGCTTATGTAAAAGTAAAACAAGATAGATTTTGTGTGAATACTTTTAATATTCATTTCTTCTCTGTAATCTTTCCTCCTATCTCATCCCCATCCCCTAACACAATATTCCACTTAGAGCCAGTTAATGATAAGACTTTCTTGTAAAATCTTTCTGACTTTAAAAAGTAAACATATAAACATGTATAGTAACATAAATGCAACCATTGGGTCCCTAGTACTGCATGGAAAATGTTTTTGCTTATTAATATACCATGAATATTGTCACATGTTAGTATTATAAGCCTATTCATTTATCTTTCATATGATTGAATGGTATTTCATTATGGAAATGTACTATAATTTGATTACCTATCCCTAATAGATGTACATTTAATTAGTTTCTGATTTTTCACTATTACAAATATGACTACTGTAAAGTTCAGTTGTTAACTGTATTTTTCTTTTTATTTAATTAGGCTTAATTCTTAGAAGGGCAATTCTTACCACAGAGGGGCTATGTACATTTTAAACTTGGATACATATTGCTATTGCCTTTCAAAAAGTCTTATAAATTTATCCTTCTAACAAGTACATGAGAGTGCCTGAGTTATACCCTGGCCAAAATGGCTATGAAGACCATTCAACACTTACTAGTATATTTGATGAAAAATCGCATATCATAATATGCTTAATTTTGGATTTGTAATCAATGAGGTTAAGCATTATCGTATTGAATTATTGTCCATTTATATTGCTTTGACTGAGAACTGTTTATGCCTTTTGCTTGTTCTAGGGGTATTTATTGTTCATCTGTTTTTCATTTTGCATTGTAAGTGCTCCTTAAGATTATTAATCTCCTATCATATATGTTTCAAATATTTTTTCTTGATGGAATTGGACTTTTCAAGCTTTTTTTAATACAGACACTTGTGATATAAGTAATCGTTTCTGTCCACCATTTCGTGTGTAGCTACTAAGAGTAAAAAATGTGCATTAGAGTGCAGAATCTTGAAACCACATAGCTTTGGCTAAAATATCAGCTTAACTTAGTATATTTACCATGACTTAGTCTCCCTGTACTTTAGGTCTGTATGTCTCATGTATTACTTCCATTCTCATAGAAGGCTAGAGGATACATATTAATCAACAAATGTGAATACATTTATAAGAGTGCCTGTTATGATTAAAAACTCAGTGAATGTTAATTTTTTCTTCTTGTTTTTGTTAGCGCAAGGTAAAAGACCATAGAATTATGTTCCTATATTTTCTTCTATGACTGTTGTTGTTTTTTTCTAATTATTTAAGTTTTCAATTTATTTGTGTTATTTTTGTATGATGCAAGGATACATCATACAAAATGGATAAATAATTTTCTAATACCATTTATTAAATGGTTCATTATTTCTCACAAACTTGAAAACTGTATATCTCCACATCTATTGTTAATGGAATTTTTTAAGTTAAATTTTTGATCTGATATAACTTGATTTCTGCATATTTTTGTGAATTCTATGACCATGCCGAAATCAGTTGCATTTTATTAGTTTTTCAGTTGATACTATTACATTCTCTATGATACCAACGTATCATCCGAAACTGACAGAATGATCTATATTTCCAAGTATTGTATACTGTTAGTTTCTTTTCCTTTCTGTAGTTCATTGGCTAAAGCCTTTGAAATAATCAAGAATGGTTAGAATGAAAGTAGCAAGTTTGGATTTGTGACTTTCAGTAATGGCAACTATCTTTAGGTTTAAATTTTAAAGCAAGTTTGACTTTTTTCAAAAAAGCAATTTGATAAGGTAAAATATCTATATCTGAAAAATAATTAACTTCAATTGCTCTATGCAACCTAGTAACATTTTCAAATGAACAGGGAGGGCTCCACTATGCATACACATGCAGAAAAAAAAAACAAAAGTTGAAAATGTGCTTCATTACCCTCTTCTACCTTGTCATCCTTAAGTGAAAATGGTGTGATGAGGATCATGACCCTTTGTGAGGTAAAGTTAAAGATAAAAGTAAGAATTGCTTTAATGCCAAAATCCAAAATGCCTAATCATGTGTGCAAGGAATTACTTAGAATCAGCAAAATTGGTATTCTTACAGTGGGTAGAGGATTTGAGTAGCATTTTGGCAAATTATAATGCTATTAATTTGTTGACTATATTCCTTGATCAAAAATTATTGTATGTGTTGCTGGGGAAATTGAGACAAAAAAGGCTAATATTGGGAATGTTAAGGGCTTGTATATTTGGTGATACTTAAATTTATTTCAGAAGTATTTATGTATTCATTTCTTTTTCCTCAAAATGTATTCATTACTATTCTAAAAGGGCAACTAAAGGAATGCATGTAAGTGGAAAAATATGGGAAATAAAATTACCAATAAAACAGAGAAAGCTTAAGACTCTTTGTAATCATCAAAGAAAGCATCAGATTATTTGGTTCTTTAAATTAAAGTAAGTGCTCAGCCCTCTTAAAATTTCTAGGTAATTAAATGGCTTCTGTAGTTTGGTTACTTTGACTATAATCTTGCTGATTTGGATGGTATTTTATTAATGATATCTCAAGGGGAATTTGCAGTAGCTTGAAAATTAATGAAATATTAATAACCAAAACCCAAAGAAATGCAGATATGATGGCTTTGGAAAAGATGTGACTTGCATGCTTCTTACATTAAAAGCATTTTATTTGTTATGTATTTATTATGTATTCATATTTATATTTTGAGTGACAACACATGCTATAACTTAAAGAGATTATTTCATTAAAAATGTAGTTCACATATTATGTGGTATTTGAAAAACCCTTTTCATTAGTTTGTCAACTTGACATATTTTGGGGTAAATAAAAATGTTTTTTTGCAGTAAAAGATGATTTATATTTTCATATGTTGTAGTAAGTGATGTAATTCTGTGATCAGAGGGAAGCAGCTGAACTCGGACTTAAGTCAGAAACAAATGTTTCATCTACAGAATGGAGGACAATTAACCTGCTGGAGAGGATTCTCAACACTGCTCTATGGCAGCGCCTGAAACTACTGAGGAGTAAAAGGTCAAATTTTCACTCCAAAGGAATGGACTTTGCCTACACCGAGCCGTCACTCTAGTATGGAGAACAGCACTGGCCCCTGAAAGGATTATAGAGATAAAAATGTGTTGAGGATAGAGATACAGAGATGGTACATGGTCAAATCCTAAATTTGAAATAGCACCTTCACCAAATCACTTAAAATTTATTATTTGAAGACAACTTTAATCAATGACATAAGCAAATGTCAAAACAATTTAAAAAATACTAAATCTCCAGAAGCAAGAAGTATGATCTTGGTCCAGAGTGGATAAGGTAGGAAAAGAATGAAGTTAGACACAAAACTGAAAAATAAACATTAATCTCATGTTTTAGTGAGATTATTAAATTATCTGACTTTTATATTTAATCAGACTATTAAAAGTTTTTACTGGCTCAGTAAAAGAGAACTAGACGCTGATATCACAATACACTACTTAGTCTTTATTCCTCATTAAAAAAATATAACTAGCAAATTAGATTTTTTTTTTCTTGACAAAGCATGGAATTCTCTAACATTCATTTGATATGTATGATCTTGAAGCCATAACTTAGTACCGTTTTGGAGAATCAGAGTGAATATTGTGATGCCTGCTCATATACACTGAGAGTTGCTATTGATACATTTTTGAAGGCAGAGTATCAGTATCTATTTTTTAAAAAATCACTATCTTTTACTCAGTTAATTCCCTTCTAGGAACTTATGCCATAGAAAACAAGACACCAAGCAAAAAATATATACATATGAGGAATTGTTTATAGTGAAAATTTGGAAATAACCATCTCATCCCCAGAAAAGTAGTTAAACAAATGAATGTATACTTTACATTTTAATATTATGCAATTACACAAAATAATTAGCTATTCTACTTTGATGGAAAAGGAAAAGTTTTCTTCAAAATGTAGTTGGTGAAAATAGCAAATTGTAGAACATACAGGGCACTTTTGGAAAAAAATTGTATGACTGTATATAGAGAGTGGAAATCTTTTAGAGTGGGAATTTTGGAAATCTTTCATATTCTACATTTATACATTTTTATGTGATGGAGAGAAATTTCAGAGTTGGTGTTGGCATCTCACCCAATACAATTTAAAGTTTTTAAAAAAGAATACCTTGAAACTGCAGGAGGCTAGTGACCTTTGGCACAAATTCTTAGAAAAGTAGTTGACGACACGTCTAACATTTTTGAGGTTATTGATGTATCATCTATGAGAGTTGAAGTGCATTTTCTCTGGAGTCCTCCATTTCTGAGAGTCTGTGGTTCTGAGAGATGGGAGAGAAAATCTGAAACCTGCTGTGTTGAAAAGGAAATTAGTTTATTCATGGGGCTCCAACTACATACACTTCAGGAGAATTCATTCTTTCACTTCTGCCCTGACTGAATCATTCCCACTATCCCATATCATATTTAAGGAACACCACTAGGAGGTCAATTAATAGGTCAGATCTATTTCATAGCACAACCAAAACCTGGGTGATGTACTTGAGTTCTTCATTAAAAAATTGTATATTTCCTCGTGTTACCTAGTCAAGAAAGGTTTTCTACATTTCAAGTCCGTGATCAAAGTGGATCTAGTTTACCTCCAGTGTATGAAGCTTATCAGGAAAATCAAGAAAGCCTAGTGAATTAACAAACACATGATAAAAATGTTATCCCTAATAAGAAAAGTAAATTTATAATAAGGAAACTATAATAAATAAATACACAGTAATTTTTTGGTGGGTAAGAACCATAACACATTAACCTTTAACTTTGTTGACCTACTGTTTTAGCATGTACATGTCCTAGCATAACTCGATATATTTTTCACCAAGTAAGTAAAGAAAATATTAGCTTTTGTGATCATTTGAGGATCTATTCTCTCTGTACCCTGGGGGAATTTTTATACTCTTATAACTTGGAACATCTTAACAAAGCCCTGAATGTCAGAATAATTAGTGAGTGTTCCGAAAAGAGATTGAAGAGAAAACACCCCACCCCCCTTTTTACCTGACATTTGCACATATTTCCACGCAAAGTCATACACTGGTACATGTAATTTATTATAAGGCTCACTGAAAAATAATTCATTGACAATATTTTCTCTGTGCACCTTATATGCATCTGTGAATCTGAGTGTTGTAATTTGTGGTGTGGAAATATTTTAACAAACCAAGTATTAATTATAAGATCAAATACTAAGACTTTACAGCAGCACTAATGATGTAAGAGGTTTTAACCTTTTCATATATGTTTTTTTCATTTGATGTCATGTTATTTAGCAAGCATGGAATGCTATTTTTAGTTGTGAGTTAATTAATAATTCATTCATGAATAATCATTAAAAGACAATTATTGAAATGTATGTCTAACTTCACAAAGCATAATATGAAATGTGTGCTTATTTATTCTGGTGACTTATTTGTAGACTCGGTCTTTGTCCTCTTAGTACCTTGGACTCTTTGTACCTCCCTCCCCTTAGTACCTTCCTCCCCTGTGGACATCTCTTTTCCCCCTCTGTGTGTGTGTGTTTCCATACATTTGTAGTATAACTAACACATATAGTCTCATGAATCTGTGTTTACTAGGTTTAGTGTTACCTGTAAAAAGAATAGCTAATAGACGTGATGTTACTTGGAGGTATAGTCACCATAATGTATATTTAGATAGAATTTAGGAAGTTATTTGTAATAGAAATTTATATCATTTGTTTATTAATGAAAATACAGGTCAGAGAGCTTTTGCTTAGATTTATTTTTATTCATTTTTTGAAATAAGATTTCAAGTGCTGTCCTAGACTTACTGATTGAAAATGCCATTTTATATAGATGCATTACATGAATACTTATATGGCTCTCTGCTCCAAAATTTGCCCACAATATAATCTGAATGACCTAGTATTAAAGTTTTTCCTTGCTGGCACTGTACTGCTTTTGGAAAAGCCCCTTTAAAGAGCATATGGTAAAGAAGTGGTGTCTAATCAATTCATTGGCAGAGATCAAATTATTTGATTAGTTACCAGAAACACAGTCCCAGTAAGTAAGAGTTAATGTAAATATCTTTTGATCACTTGAAGTATTCTTGAATGGCACCTTCTTCCTCTCTACACAGTGTGTTTCTTTTCTCTCCAGATTTTATGCCAATTGGTAGTCTGCTTTGCCACAATTTCTACAGGGGTAGTTATATACTTCATTTCCATTGCTACTAAAATATTATGTACCTTGACTATAGCATAAATCACACTCTGATGTGATATTTAGGATTACATTCCCACACTAAGCTGTAAATTCTAAATGTCAGTCCAGGTCTTAAATAAATTTATGTCAGGACTTCCCAGATGACAGAAATGTAATAATTGCTTGTTGTTATATGAATGAATAATTGAACTCCCTTATACTGCTCCCAATGAGAATCAGTGTAGGGCAGGATTCTTTATCAAAACCCCATATATATATATATATCTTATATATATATCTTATATATATATATAAGAATCCCCAAGCCTATGACTTATGAAACACATAGGCTTGGGGATTCTTACTGATATCTCTGAAATTCACGGTAGACATTATGAATATATAAGCTGTTCACTTTGTTTTTTGTTGGTAAGGCAACACTGTTTGTATAAAAATTACCTACAAGATTTGAGGTGCTCCTTTGCAAGTGTAAGTTGTACTCTGATTTGAAAAACCCTCTTTTAGTTCTATTATTTGTTCCTTCATGTGTATGATAATGTTTCATGCATGAAGGTTATTATAGTACCAGAAAAGGTGCTAGTGATTTCAAATAAGTCTATTAGTACATATCACTGATTGACATTATAACATTGATCTAATATTTGTTTTATAAGTCTTTATAAACCTTTCTTTTAATTTACCAGTATATATGGATACAATTTTTGTAATAATATAAATATATCAAGAAAGGGCAAATGGTTAAGTTTCAAATGATAGTTCGAACAGTGGGAAAATATCGTTTCAGTATAATAACCCATTGATAACAAATAAAAAGTAGTAAAATGTGACATCAAAATCTTAAAATACGGTGTGAGAGAGAGTAAAATGTTGAGCTTTAGAGTGGGATCAAACTTAAGTTGTTATTACCTTAAAATATACTGTTATAGATATAAGTTGTTATATGTAATCCTCATGGTAACCACAAAGCAAAATCTAGAGTAAATATGTGAAAGAGAAAGTAATATAAGCAAATCACTAAAGAAAGTCATCAAACCACAAAGGAAGAGGGCAAGAGAATAAGAAAGGAACTCGGAAAAAAAAAATGCTAGAAAACAATACAAAATGGCAATGAGCACATATCTACCAATAATTATTTTAAATATAAATAGACTAAATTTTTCATTCAAAAGACATAGAATGGCTAAATTGATTAAAAAAATAAAAAGCAAGATCCTCTCTATGCTGCCTACAGGAGACACACTTTAGATGTAAGGATACACGCGACTGAAAGTGCAGGGATGCTAAAAGACATTCCATGCAAAAGAAACCAAAAATAAATCTGGAGTAGCTGTACTTATATCAGACATAGACTTTAAAACAAAGACTGTTTGGGAGGCAAAGAAGAGTATTACTTAAAGAAAAAGGAGTCAATCCAACAAGAACATATAATATTTGTAAATATTTATGCACCCAACATAGGAGCACCTAAATATATAAAGATAATAACAGACTTCAAGGGAGAAATAGACAACAATACAATAATGGTAGGAGACTTTAACCCCACTTGCATCAATGAACAAATCATTCATACAGAAAATCAATATGGAAATATCGACTTCAAATGGCATGTTAGAAGAAATGGACTTACCAGATATTTACAAAACATTCCCTATAGAAGCACATATCCTTCTCAAGTGCACAACCTAACAATTTCCAAGATATGTTAGGATGTAAAACAAGTCTTAATAAATTTAAGAGGATTAAAATCATATCCCAAGCATCTTTTCTGATCGTGCAGTATGAAACAACCAATTAATGACATGGAGAAAACTAGAATAATCACAAAATATGTGGAGATCAAACAGCACACTGCTGAATGTCCAATCGGTCAAAGAAGAAATCAAAAAAGAAATAAAAAAATATCTTGAGAGAAATAAAAATAGAAATGTAACAACCATTAATGGGATGGAGCAAAAGCAGTTCTAAGAGGGATGTGATAAATACCTACCTCAAAAAACAAGGGAAGTATCAAATAAACAACCTAACTTTTCACTTCAAGGAGCAAAAAATATGAAGCCCAAAGTTAGTTGAAAGAGAAGTAACAACAACTAAACAATGACTAGAACAGAAGTAAATTAAATACACTCTTAAAAAGATAACACAAAAGATCAATGAAACAAACAGCAGGTTCTTTGAAAAGACAGACAAAATTGAGAAATCTTTGGTTATACTCACCAAGATAGAGCATTTAAATAAGTAAAATAAAAAATGAAAGAAGAGATATTCCAACTGATACCACATAAATACAAAGAGTCAAAAGAGACTGCTGTGAAATGTACATGCTGTACATGAACAAATTGGGCAAACTAGAAGGAATGGATCCTAGAAACATACAACCTACCAAGTCTGAGTAATGATGAAATAGAAAATCTGAACAGACTAATACTAACGATGTGGTTGAATCAGTAATCAAGAACCTGCAAACAAACTAAAGTCCAGGGCCAGTGGCATCACACATGAATTGTACCAAACATCCAGAGGCAAATTAATGCCAATCCTTCTCAAACTCTTCCAAAAAATAAAAGAGGGGTAAATTCTCCAAACATATTTTATGAGGCTAACATTACCCTGATACCAAAACCAGACAAAATGCCCCCCAAAAAGAAAATCACAGGCCAATATCCCTAATAAACAGAGATGCAAAATCCTCAAAAAAAATATAGGCATACCAAACTCAACAATTTATCAACAGGATCATATCATATGATCAAATGTGAGGTATTCCAGAGAGACTACGAAGATTCAGCATCTGTAAATCAGTTCATATGATATGACACCTTAATAAAAGGAAAGATAAAAAGAAAAACATGACCATCTCAATAAAGGCATAAAAAGCATTTGATAAAATGAAAAAACCATTTATGATAAAACTGTCAACAAAGCATGTAGAGAGGGAACACATCTCAACATAATAAAGGTCATGTATGACAAGCCGACAGCTAACATACTCAGTGGTGAAATCTGAAAGGTTTTCCTATAGAATCAGTAACAAGACAAAGAGGTGCACTCTCACCACTTTTATTCAGCAGAGTACTGGAAGTCCTAGTCAGAGCAATGAGGCAAGGAAAAGAAATAAAAGGTATCCAAATTGGAAAGCAAGAAGTACAACTGTCACTATTTGCAGATGACATATTGCATATTGGAAACCCTAAAGACTCCATCAAAAAACTGTTAGAACTTTAAAAATTCGGTGAAGTTGCAGGATACAAAATTGATATGCAAAAATCAGTTCCATTTCTTTACATTAATAGCAAACTATTAGAAAGAGAAGTTAAGAAAGCAACCCCAGTTACAGTTGCATCGAAAAGAATAAAACACCTAGGAGTAAAATTAACCAAGGAGGTGAAAGACTTGTATATTGAAAACTACAAAGCATTAATAAAATAAATTGAAGAAGACACAAATAAATGGAAATATATTCCATGTTCATGGACTAGAAGAATAATATTGTTAAAATGTGCATAGTACCTAAGACAATATACAGATTCAATGTTAATTCCTATCAAAATTCCAATGGCAGTTTTCACAGAAATAAAACAAAAAACTCTAAAATTTGTATGGAACTACAAAAATCTCTGAACAGCCAGAGCAATCTTGAGAAAGAATAGAGAACAAATAACTTGAGAAGAGACAGCTGGAAGCATCACCCTAATCATCAGGGAAATGCAAATCAAAACCACAGTGAGATATCACTGTACACCTGTTTGAGTGGCTATTATATCAAAAAGACAAGAAATATCAGTGTTGGTGAGGCTGCAGAGAGAAGGGAACTCTGTGCATTGTTGGTGAAAAGGTAAATTGGTGCAATCTGTATGCAAGATCGTATGGAGTTTCATCAAAAAATTAAAAATAAAACTACCAAATAACTCATCAGTTCTACTTCTGGGTATTACCTGAAGAAAATGAAGGTGCTAATTTAAAGGATGTGTGCACCTCCATGTTTATTACAGCATTATTTGCAAGTGTCCATTTATAGATGAATGAATAGAGAAATTGTGGTATACACACACACATACATACATAATGGGATATTATTCAGCCATAAAAATAATGAAATCTTACCATTTATGACAACATGAATAGATGTTGAGAGCATTATGCTAAGTGAAATAACTTAGATAAAGACTGTATGATATAAGTGAAATTAAAAACCAAACCAAACAAGCTCACAGATACAAAGAACAGACTGGTGGTTTCAAGATCCAGGGAATAGGGGATGAGGGGTGGGGGAAAGGCAAGGGAGAAATAGATGAACTCTGTGTGTGTGTGTGTGTGTGTGTGTGTGTGTGTGTGTGTGTGTGTGTGTGTGTTGGTTACATACATTGACTAATTCCTTTTTTAAAAAAGAGATTGAGAGATGAATAGTTATGTATGTCACATTCCTCAATACATCCACAATGTAGTTCAGTGAAAACAAAAAAAAAAGATATACTAAGTTTTATTCCCCAGTCTATGGAATGCTAAATGGAACACTCTTTTTTTTTAGTTTATAGGACATTTATTCCAATCTTTCAGCTGTTTTTTAAAATGTATTTTGGTATCATTAATGTACAATTACTTGAACAACATTATAGTTACTAGACTCCCCCTATTATCAAGTCCCCCCCACATACCCCATTGCAGTCACTGTCCATCAGTGTAGTAAGATGCTATAGAATCATTACTTGTCTTCTCTGTATATACTGTATATACTGCCTTCCCCATGTTCCCAACCCCCTACATTATGTGTGCTAATCTTAATTTCCCATGAACAAGTGGGACTATATCAAACTAAAAAGCTTCTGTACAGCAAGGGATACCATCAGTAGAACAAAAAGGCATCCTACAGTATGGGAGAATATATTCATAAATGACAGATCTGATAAAAGGTTGACGACCAAAATATATAAAGAGCTCACACACCTCAACAAACAAGAAGCAAATAATCCAATAAAAAATGGGCACAGGATGTGAACAGACACTTCTCCAAAGAAGAAATTCAGATGGCCAACCGGCACCTGAAAAGATGCTCCACATCACTAATCATCAGGGAATGCAAATTAAAACCACAATGGAACACTCTTTTAACTAAAATTTTAGAAATTATATTGAACTTGCATAGGTAACCATAAAATGAGTTGTAGAAGGGACAGGAAGAAGGAAACAAATTGTAGAAAGAAAGGGAATTAGTTTTGAGAGGAATGCTAGAAAAATTAAATGTCAAGGATGAGAGTGGGCTCTTACTGAATATGGCCTGGTCCAAGTTACAAATACTTTTAGGAGTCTTGTTGGTTTTGAAGAGAATCATAACCAGCAATCCACCCAGATAAGTCATTTATCTTCCATAGAAATTAAAAGGTAAAGTTGAACAGCTTTTTGTGGGGCTACTTTTAGAAAAAATTCCTGTAGAGAACTTAAAATTATAAAGGAAAGAGATATACTAAATGTAATAATGTAATCTCTATATTAATAATACTCTGTTAGAAAAATTCAGTAAGTGCACTCAATATTAAAATGTTCTTTAAACACATGTTGGAGCTGAGTGTTTTTTGTGTGTGTATGTGTATTTTTTTTTTGGCCAGGGTTATATTTTAAGCAATGTGATATAATTTTTTCATTATTTTATCCAACTTATTTCAAATTTTGCTGTGTGCCAGGCAGTTTGCTAGGTACTAGGGTTACTAAAATAACAAACTGGCCTCCACAGTGTAATAAATCAAATTTACAGTGATAGAGAAAGATGTAAACAGACCGTAATGCTTCTAGGTGATAAATGCTACAATAAAGATTCTGTAATTATTATAAGATGGCAAATGGGGAAGTTGGAGATGCCATGTTAGATGAGGTTTCATTTAAGCTAAATCTTATAGGGATGAGCAGGCATGTCCTAGAGCAGGGGGAAGGCAGGTTAAACAGACACAGGGAGAAGGCGTGATTCTGTATGGTAGCTATCATTGCAGTAGTGATTGTCAACCCCATACTGGCTATTGTTGTAAACTTGCATAATAGTGACTTCAGGCAATCTAGCTTCAAGGTCTGGCCTCTGAACAACTATGCTATACTGTGTTTCATGATAATATAATGTGTTCTGGCAGGATTGAAACTATTCAGTGTGATTGAATCAAAGGGTTCATGTAATGGAATGATTAAAAATCAAATGAAAAATTGTTAAGACAAGATTATAAGGGGACTTAAATGCTGTGCTGGGGATATTTAGACTTCATATTAGAGGAAATGGTAATTCATCATTTTGAGACAGGGACCGTGGGTGTAGTCAGAGCAGGGTGAGGGCCTCCAGAAAAAGCAAGGCAGGCTATGTGCAGTCAGAGCAATGTAACTACACGCTAGGAAACCCCCTACTAAAACTCTGTGTTAAACATTCAGCTCTAGGGTCATTCTTCAGTGAGATCAGTTAATATACCCCAGATAAAGAAGAGTATCACATGTTTATTTTATGCTAATAATTTATAATCATGTGTAAGAGTCACTTTAACATGCTAAAAGGCCCAGGCCTACATGTTGTCTTTCCTCCTTCAGATCTGATGAGGTGATTTTGCAAACTGGGCAAACTAATTTAGCTGCAGGCCCAGCCCATAACACAGTAAAAGGCAAGGATTCCACCTTAAAGATAAGATTGCACTTAACTTACTCTTTAGCAAACAATGCCTCAGCCCACCTTGGGGGCTGAGCAGGTGGCCTTGTTTCCTATGCCCCCAGACCAAGATGCTGGTATCTCGGGGAGAAATCAACAGGGCAGGAGGTGACTTGTATCAAGTTATTCTAAATATCCTGGGACCACTTAATAAGTCCACACCCCTAAGCTTTATTTCATGTTCTCGAAAAATCCTCATCTGCCTATGAAACCCCTAGACAACACACCACCCCGGACTTTCTTGTCCCCTCCTGGCATGAGCCGGGAGCTCTGTCCTTTCACTTTATCTCTAAATAAAAGCCTGTACCTTGCTATCCTACCTTGAGAGTTTGTGAAGCTCATTCTTTGGCTTCGTGAACAAGAACCCTGGCATCAATTTTTATGTAGGGAGTAATATAATAATGTTTTATTGTAGAAAAAAACCAAGACAAGGATCTTACTTAGTAGGCTATTTCAATAGATGTATGAGAAGAGAGGAAAATTGGGATTTAGGTGTGATAAAGGTGATGAACCTAAGGAATTATTTTAAAATATCATTGAAATATTGAACCAGACAAAACATGAGAGATAATGGAATGGCATGGACCAAGACACCATATAATTTTTTAAGTATTCATCAATTCAGTCATTAAGTATATTTTATACTATGCAACAACATCGATTATCAGGTGCCAACTATGGTTAGTGGAAAAAGGAATAAATTTGGGCCTTTTTACCAAAGAACACTAAAGAGCTGAGTTAGAAAAGAAATAGTGAAAAAGCAAAGAAGATCACTTGCAAATTCTATTTATTGGTTTTCAAAGATAATTATTATTCACTCACGCTTAACATATTCAGTGTGGCTTATCTCTACTTTGTCTTCTATTCTAAAAGGTTCATATGAAACATTTATGTTTCATTTCAGAAGATCAGTCAGATTAGATCAGCCAAAATACTGTTGGCTAACCATAAAACCATGTCTAGCAATATTCATTTAGGGTAACAGGAATGATCTGAGTTCACAAAACTGAAGAGAGAGGAAGCACAGTGAGAGATCAGCAGAGCTCATTAATTTCCTAATTCTTACTGCTTTAGGTCTACATTTTCATTTTGCTAAAGAGAAAGTGCTTCATAAGAATGTATATACATATATATGTGTGCATACATGCACACACAACACTCATAATATGGCATTTGGTATGATTTTTAAAATTATGTTCAAAGTCTTACCATTTCTGATACCATGCCACTTTCAGAAATTAATAAACTTTTCATGTAAAATCATATTTTACCATTTTTCCACATTAATTTTATCTGTATTTTTATCACTTAAATGCTGCATGAGTGTGTGCTTACATAACTGTAAATTTTGTCCTGTGCAGATCTATGTATTTACAGAAACATTCAATCCTTGCAAACGATTACAAGATGATTTCACTGGAGAAAATATGAGTTTCAGGCCCATTTGCCAATTTTCTGCCTGGATTGTTGTTTTTATATAGCTGAACCAAAGCCCTTAAGGAGTTGAGTGAATAGCATATATAATGACTTAACATTAACTACACTGTTTCATTCTTTACCCACATTGGACAAAATTAACAAGTATCTGAAGAAAATGAATAGACTAAGTTGTTATTTATATACTTCATAATCTGTGATCTTTTAGATTACTTGTAGTCTTCAAAACAATTAGAATCTCAGCACACTTAGAAAGCAATATAAAAACCCTAGGTAATTTAAGTCCATGTATTTGTTGTCATAGATCTATTGGTATATTTTTTAATTTATATTTGCTTTTATAGGCAACTAATTGAGGATTTTTATAAGAAGAAAGCTCAGATAATACTTCTTAAAAACTGTGATAAATATTAGTCACAAAATCAACTAATGCTGTTTTGCTGGATCACTTATTTAAATATCTGTAAAAGTCCGTGCATTTTCTCCTTCACTTACATAATTCACACTTGATTATAGGACTGAGGATTTATAGTCACTAAGTTTCAAATGCGCATCAGAGCCATGTTCCCATTATCAGGGGACTTGATTTTGTCCCAATCTTAACAAGTTCTCTGCAAGCCTGTGCTTATACCTCCACAGGTATTAGCTCTGTCCAGACAATTTAGGAATCTTCAGGCATGACTTCTTGGGTTTCTGATAGTAGATTCTAAAGAAGTTTACTGAGGCAGGCATTGTTTAGGTGTTCTTAAACAGGAATAAGCAAGTCACGATCATGAAACAGTCTAAAGAAGATTGGTAAACAAAAGGCATGGTAGGAGATGAGGTCAAAAGTTAGTTCAGGGAGATCATATAATATGTTTTATAGGACACAGTAAAAGTTGGAATTTTATTATAGGGCTTTAAATGTTATTTTCTTCACATTTTAAAGAGTTAGGATTCTTTCACCTTATTCCAAGAGAGCATAATATCACTGGACATGGAAATAATGTGTCCATTTCATAATCTATTTTGGAGATAGAATTGGTAAGACTTGTAATAGGAGTGACTTCTTGCTTTTTGGCCTGAATATGTGGGTAGATGATACTGCCATCAACTAATACGGGAAAGACTATGCAGAAAAGCATGTTGGAGTCAGTTAGTTGTGCCTAAAGAATTCAGAAACAGAATGTTCTTAGTTCTTTGATATTCTCTTTAAACTATATCAAAAAAATATAATTTTGTGATTTTGTTTATCATAATGCTTTCTGGTCGCAACTTTGCACTTCTGTTACGGCTTACCAGAGCAAAATTATGTTTTCTTCTGATGTAGAGAAAATTGTTATCAACCTGTTTTACTCATGCAAAGGATTATCATCTGAGTATTTTAGAGTACCCCCTGTCTTATAAAGATACTCCAAGAAAGAAGTTGGAAGATAAATGAGATACCAAACCAAAAATAAGTTAGGAAAACCCAAATATGTAATACATTCTTTAAAGTGATTTAATCTTATGGTCAGAACAGGTTTTTCCAAGGCTCATGAACAATAAAAGATAAATCTTTTATAATGTATATACTTTATTTAGGTTTATTTGCAAAAACATTGAAAGATCTTAAAGCTTTTTAGTAGACAGCATAGAAGAAAGTATGATGTAATAAAAGCTTTCAAATTCCTTCTACAATAGACTTTCAAGAGCAACACAAAGAGAAATAAGGTCAGCAAAAAAAAATAATAATTTTGCTAATTACTTGGGCAATTCTTATTAATCTTTATCACTTTATAAGATAGAGATACAAAATCATTTGCCATGTATACAATTCTTCCTTCCTAAATCTGTTGATATATAAAGGTAGAACATTGAGAATGGCTATTATATGTTAAAAGTAATAATTTCCCAATGACTGTTTATTGGGAAGCTAATTCAGTTAAATATATTCAATGTGTGCTCAGATTTTTATGTACATGTGCACTCATGACCTCCAACAAAATCTCCCAAACAAAATTCAGGTTTTTAAAAATCAGAAATAAGATATATCCTTACCTTGTGCTTCCTGTTAATGTTCACCACATTTTCCAATTCAGGATCAAATTATGAATAAAATTAGGGTTCTTTTCAATTATCTTTCTGTCAAGCATAAATAAGGAAATATTCCATTTGTCCTCTAACTGGTTACTTTGACTAGTACGGTCCCTCTTTAAATCTATTTTAGAATATGCATCTTCCTAAAATGTTTATCTTAATTTATCTTTAACAAATACATACTGAGAGCTTCTTGGTTTCAGGTACTATTAGATTACCTAGAAAGCCAAACAAAAACTCATGCCTTATGTAATAAAAATTAAAAAAAAATTTTTTTTTGCTAACCCTATTTCTCTTTGTGTTGCTCTTGACATCTCTCTCTATCTCTTTCATTCCCTTTCTGTTGTCCCTTTTTATCTTTCAGCTTTTCTGTCTTCTAACCTATGCTCTTCTACTCTTCTAGTTTGGATATCTAGTCAGTCATGACTTACCACCATGACATAGTGTTGAGACCAAAGAAGGAACATTGACAATATAATGATAAGGATAAAAATGAGGAAAAGAAATGTATAAAGTAGAGAAATATTTAAACAATGTCAGTGTGTTAAAAATAAGTAAAATAGTTGGATAAATGCAATATCTAATTGTGAAGACAGAGAAAAATGAGTTATCTAGTCTTGGATGCATTCTCTGTGATCCTAAGCTTAATGTTTTGCTTTGTGATACTGACCTTCATGTTTAATTTGGTGTACTCTGTTTAAACCCTTCACCTTAGGTATTTTAAATTGTGGGACTTTCATTAGCCATTGCCCAAAAGTCTGAAGTTGCAATTTCTGGATTGAAACTTTTCATAAAAATTCACCAAAATGAAATTCTTTGAGAAGAATAAATATAAAGACAAAAAAATTCCCATTTTTGTTTTATGACCTATAAAATCCTAAAACTGTTGTCTAATGGTATATGTGTTTGGAACTGAGGGGTCAGAAAGTTGAGTAGAAAAGAATTTTGATCAAATTGATACATCTAAATTTTACTTAATGATTTACATTTATCTAGCATTGTGTATGGTTTAAAGCATTACTGTTAATAAACAGTATTTATTAAAAGGCCACTTAAATTATCAGAGTGATTTAGTTTAAAAGATAATTACAATGGCGGCCAAGGGACCCTCCTGGTCGTTTCAGGGCCTCTGGCTCCTCATCGTGGTCCCGTGGGTTCCAGGAGCAAAGTCGGGCAGAAGGTGGCTTTGCTGGACGTTCCTGGGGCTGCTGTGAGGTCAAGCAGTGAGTGTCTGTGGAGCCAAAGGCAGCCTGACAAGGGGTCCCAGGCCAGGGGAGCTGCCCTGCGTGCTGGCCCTGTGGGAACTCATTTCCTGTGACCTCCATACGACATCAGCCCCAAGCTGATCCCTCTGGGCTTGCTGCCCAGTCTGTGGTTGGGACACTGTTTCAGTAGTCTTACACTCAGCCCCATGGGTGCCCTGCAGATTGGCAGCTGGTGACATAGTCAAGGACTGCCCAACGTTCACTTCTATGCCAGACTGGGGAAAAGACACCATTAGGGAAGATGCTGGAGAGCTTCCTGCAGCTGCTGACCCAGTGGGTGGCTGCCAGCCCTGTGAACTTGGCTGCTCTGCAGACTGTCCTCTGTGGAAGAATTTGCTGTCACCTTCTACATCCAGAGCTTTACAGACCTTGCTGTCATTTCGCTGCAGAAATTTAAGTGGGGCACGGACTTTCACCTGAATCACCAGCTTCAGGACAAGTATGTGGCTGCAGCAGCCTGGAGTGGGTGCTCCAGGCCGTGGAGGAGCTCCTGGCTTGCCAGGGGCAGCCCCGGGAGGAGGAAATCCACCCCTTGGACGTGAATTCAGGGCAGGAGTTTGTCAACTCCAACGGGCGCCCAGCTGCCAATGTACAGTGATGATGGTGAGGATAAGCCTGAGGGTCACGTGCTTGACTCCAGGGACGCAGGACTCAGCAGCAGCAGCTGGGGGGAGGAGAGGCAGGGGAAAGGAGCCAAGGCCAGCACCAGCGGAAGTTTGGAAAGGAATCAAGACACAGCATAGATACTGAATATGCAGGCACTTATTTTGAGGCAGGGTGATGAGGAAATCTAGTGACGGCAGCGGGACTTGTGGGAACACGGACAGACCTGGTGGTCTTGGCCCCTTGCTGCTGCCCACAGGACTGGACCTCTCCCCGTTCTCTTCCCATGCTTCTACACAGTCTTGCTGTGGATCCCACCTGGAGATGAAGCAGGGGGTCAAGGACAGCAACACAAGATAATTAAAATGACTCTTTCTATCCATTTCCCCAGTGAATGTGCAGAAAGCTATGAATGCAAGACTTCCATAGGTTCATATTTTGAGTCAGGATATTACTTACTATTTTTGCTTCATGCATTCCTTTATCTTATCTTACACATACTTTGCTATTTTTAGGATTACCCATAGGAAATTGGCTTTTTTGTAGGTAAAATAATAAGCAAATAGCAATTTTATATGGTTCAACTTTTTCTTTTGAATTCTTTGAGGCCAATGTCTATATTACATATTTACAAGTTTTCTTCACCCACCCTAAAAGTTCCTGCTTTTCTCTGTGGCACAAAACTAGCCAAGAAAACAGCAGTAATCCGTGACTAAAAAGATGAGTTTCAAGTACACAATGTTCTCCTCATGAATTAGTCTACTTACTTTTAACCTATGAACATTTCCTGTAGAAGTTTGAACAAAAGTTAATGGACAATGGCTTTTTATAACCCAAGATGCCAAAAGAAAGTGCCATTATCCTTTAAAAAAAATGTTAAGGACAAAGTAATATTTTCAATTGAATTAAATCATGGCATAAATTTTTTTCTACTAATAAGAAACAAACTTTATAATTTTAATTTGGCTTAAAAAACTGTTAATTGTGATTTTTATCATAATATGATTATTGTAAAATTATAAAATTATAAAATTATAAAATTATTGTTTTTATTCCTTTAGCAAATAATTATGGGGCATATTAAAACTTAAAATGGAAAAGTTTGGAGTTCTCTCTTAAAATGAACATTTTCCAGATCTAGTGATTGTTTTAAATGACAGGCAACTAAAATCTTGAATGAGATTTTTAAGAGAGATTCAGCTCTTCCTTTTATTAGTATCTTTGAATATTTTAGTAACAGCAGTCAATTAAATTTTATTGGGTGATTATGTTTTATACTACTTCAGATGCAAACAATTTAATTTAAAATGTTAAAGGTAGAAATAGAAAAGGAATTGCCCTTTTTGTCATATGACATTATGTTTTTAAGCTTTAAATCTTTAAAAACTATCCTTTGTTGACTGTGAAAGTAGTCCAGAATTTAACATGAATATTTTATTGCCCTATTAGTCAACAGTACAGAGTCTCTGTTCTAGTTTATTGATTTCCTTATTGTTTACTGATCACATACACTTATTCCACCTACTGAGTTGTTTGGTTTAGTTTGTTTTTTTCCCTTGTATCTCCAAGGCTCAAAACCCACCTCTCCTAGAATAATTAAGGTTGTTTGTTTTTCAAAACTATTTTAATTCTTAAAGACAACCCCAGACCTACTCTTTTCTATCCACTTCCATTTCTTAGAACTCCTATCACTTTTGTTGGTTTGTCTCATTAGGTCCTTAGTGAAATAACAGGGAGTCCTAGCCACATACAGGGATATACAAGGGTTACACAGAGAACATGATCTTATCAATGAGACAGAATGATCCCTGCATGAAACAGGTTAATAGAACATTATTTCTCTCTTCTCTAGAACCTAGCAGAACCTAAACATTTAAGGGATCCATAAATGTTTGAATTTGATATAAATAGATTGTATTTCTAAAGATGCTTCCTTCTAAATATATAGCTTGATTGTATATGTAACTACTGTCCCCGATATTCAGACTAAAATATGGTGCATATATACCATATGTGTTTCTATGTGTGTGTATCATGTGTATATCATCTGTGATAGATGAGGAAAATTATAAAAACAATTCATTGTTAGTCTCTAGCTAATATCAGTAGGTTTTTAAATATATAATGCTGCCAGTGACAATATTCAAACTGTTTTTGCATTCCACCAATTTCCATGCAATTCCAACATTGCCTTGGTGTTTCCCTAATTCTTTTTGAAACGTATTTCCTTTTTTCCCCCTAATTCTTTTGAAATATATTTCTTTTTGTTCCAAAAAATAACATTGAGATATAATTTTTATACCAAATTATTTTTAATGGCTCTTTTATGGAAACAAACCTCATGGTAGTGTTAATAGGAGTATTCCTATTTTTAAAATATTTAAATATAATATTACTTCAAATTTCTATAATTTGGAAAGTCATCTCTCTATCAAATTACATAGCACTAAGTATTTCTATTGAAAAAGTAGAAATTTACAGTACTTACTGTCAATAAACTTTAATTGTGCCAGTAAGGGGGCAGAAATGAAGAAAATTATGGACTTTTAAATGTATGAATTGATTGCAAGTTAGAAGGCCTAGGTAATTATTTATCTTAGATGGGTAGTGCACAATAAAACCTAGGGACAACGATAATTGAGGTGACTTCATCTCACTTCAACTCTGTTATCACATAAAAGGAGCAATCTGTTTTTAATCTAAAATTTGACATGAATAAACTTGTTTTATGAGTTTCTTGGTGCTTTCTAAAATAAAGAAAGCAGCAACTTAACAGAGTTAGGTTTATAACAATCTTCTGAAGACCCTCTAGCTAGAAATTAATCAGAATAATGTCGAACTATTAGAAAATAATTGGAGTAATTAAAAAGCACAAATCAAGTCAAATTACAAAGATTGAAGGCAATTTATATATATTTTTTCTATTTCCAACATCATCCAAGTATACTTTTTCTTATTACTCATGAAAGAGCTCTTCAAAGTTTGTTACTTACAATAGCAATTGGCTTGTGGCTTTTCTCACATAGGCTTCCAGCATCAAGCTGGTTCTCACAAATATTTAGGATGAATACCCAGACTTTTTGGCATAAAACAAACAACGTTTTTATTTTTACACATGCGTATATCTAATATACAGATAAATGTATGATTTAATGCTCACATCAACAACTTGATTTTGTCTTGTTAACACTGTAAAAGTTGAAAGAGTTCATTTGTGATTTATCTACCACAAATAGGACAAAGTTAATTGAAAATTTTGCATTTCTTTTACATTACTGTTAGCCCTTTCTGCTCACTGCACATTCAAGAAGTGAGCCTTATGGAACCGATAATTTCTGGAGTTATAATCTAGTTGCACGTCTTCCTTTCTTTCATCTCGCACATGCAATTCAATTCACAAGCTGTGTCGCCACTCCCAGAGTATTTCCATGAAACCAAGGGAATATTTCCCTAGAAAGTCAGAGTTCATTCTGTTTTTTTTTTTTTAAGGAAGACATAGCTTTATAACTTTAAAACAAATTTAAAATTCACTCTGGGGAGCTTTACTATTAAACCTAGTCACACATAGTTTGATATATTTATTTTTAAATACACATTTACCTGAATCATTTTATCACCTAAGCTTATAAAATAAATATGTATATTATACTATACATGAAATTCAGCCTTTAAAAAAGAAAATCCAAATACATTTGTAATATGAGTAAGGTTTGGTAATACATGTGAACCAGATAGGGAGGAGATGATTGAGTTATGTCTTATAAATGATGGGCACTGTATATTTGTGAAGTATGTCTATCAAAAGACGTAATCCAGAGCAGAAGAGTCCAAGAGAATGTATGAGGGACTGGATAACAACATTGACTTATTCCATTGCTTGCCGAATAACTTCATTCATTTATTTAAGTTCTGATGACTAAAACTGATTAATTTTAGCAATACATCTGTGAGGGAAACGAAAGGTAGCATTATCAATGCATTGAAAGATTATCTATTTGGAATGGATAAGCCATACAACATACCAGATTCTAATATAAATTATGTTTCTATGTTCTAACATCAATCTCAGAATTTTATTTTTTATGTACAACTAGGGTTTTGTTATAGCTAACAGAAAATGCTAGCCACATTCCTTAAGGCTGATAGAGGCAAAAAAAAAAAATGTTTCTTTTATGAGCTATGGTTTTGTTAAGCCCCCATTCCCAGTGTTGTTTGGTTGTAATCCTTATTTACTTAGGTATAGGATCTTGATAGGCTGGTGCAAAATGGTCTTTAAGTTTACCAAATTCCATTAGGATTTTATTTTGATTAATATCTAAAAATTTGTTTTGACTTCTAATTTCTCAAATTCTGAATTTAAGAAAGACTTACTGAATATACTTTCATATGCTAACATTACTGGAGAATCAAAGCGGATAACCATGGCTATGCAATTAGCCATGGTACCAGATGAGTGCTCTGTCTGCTGACTTGCCTTAACTGCTTTTCTTTGCTGTGTGTATCAGCCATGTCACCTGCAGTGTGCATGCCTCTATCTGTTGGTCTCTATATTACTGTGTGTTCTGTGTCCTTTTCTCTCTTTCTCTCTTCCTCATTCTCTCCTGCCCTGCCTTATTCCTTTAATAACAACAATACATATATGTATATGCAGTTATGTTTATGGAAGGCTATATGTGTATATTAAATAAAGAATTGCATGCCTCCAAATTACAGAAATAATTACAGAACACTTACACATCATACCCTCCAATAATTGCACCTTCTCAAATCTTAGAGGTACTTGCTGTTTTCCATAGGCAGATGACAGGGGATTTGTTATCCTGAGATTCTTACCCATGCACTTTAATCCTACAGTAATAAACACACATATTTCCCCAGAGTGGAGTGTTCCAAAGCTTCAAATTCTCTCTTTTTAGATAATCGTTTTGTCTCTTGAGCTACTTTACATAATGTGTAAAACATTAGCCTTTAATCTCATATTTACCTTTGTAATAGACTTTATGCAAGTGAAACAGTTTCAGGTAGATTAATTGTATTAACATTTGACAAATAATTTTATTAAGAGATGTTTTTTAACTTATCTCTTAAAATTTGATGAGATTCATAAAATTGTCATTTATTTTATTCCAGGTTGGCTTTTCAGTTACTGCTTTTACTTTTTTTATGTTTTGCTTAAATTTCAGAAACTTCTAGAGAAAAACTAGAGAAAAAAAAGTAACTTTCAAATTATTCTAGTTTCTAAAATGTATTATAGCTGCTCTTTGAGTCTGTTGTGAGGATGTGTTAGGGTGAGAGGATTTTTAGGAGCAGAGATTCAGGATATAGACACAGATTTAGAGTCCTTTAGAGCAATACTTCCCAGACTTCTAGATTTTATGGACTAGCAATTTTTTTCCTTTTAATTGGAGGGCTGGAGTATGTTTGCCAACTTTTAATTTAGTCAAGGGCAAACCTTAGAAAATAGCAGTTGGTAAGGATTATTAGAGAAAGTATTTCTCTCTCTCTCTCTCTCTGTCACACACACACACACACAGTGTGAGAACATAAACTTAGAGTAAAATAATGATATCTGACAACCATATACTAGGATATTTTTAATATAGATGCTTTAGAAATCTGAGTGCTGAAATGTTACAATATAAAATCATATTACATATAATATCTTTATTAAATAATTTTGGTTAAGATCTAAATTTGCTGATGCAACTCCAAGTAGTACTCCTAAATTGTTTCTTACTCTATTCTGTTTTCTATAATATTGTTGAAAATCTAGTTTCACATTTTAATGAAATAGAAACAGCTCTATTAATCATAGTTATATTAAATTTAAATATTCCAGGGAAAGTAAGATAAGCCATGGAAATATGGCCTTCATGTCTCCGGAAAACTGCTTTATTTCCTTCAGACAAGGAAGAAATTGGAAGACTACCTATAGGGTTCAGTACTGACTCAATGAAGAGCATTCCCCCAAACTATATACCTTTGGGCTCTAATTGTCTACAATAAAGCAGAGAGCACATTTTCTGGGGATTAAGTAACCCATGAAGCCTTCCAAGGCTGACACCAGACTGCCAACAATTGGCAATGATGTTCCCTATAGCACTTTTTAAAACACTGTTAAAATTGAAATAGCCGTCTTTCATTTGATTAATCCATAGTTATACAATTTTTTATATACTATTATTAAATATATATTATTAAGTATTTATTTCTAAGTATTTGGTGCTGATATATAGGAATACAATAGCTTTTCTGATTTTCTAAATTCACCTATTTTAATAATTTTAATAAATGATCTGTAAAATCTTTTTGATTTTTCTGTGTACAAACATGTCTGCAAATTGCAATAATAATTTTTTATCTTCTGTCTTTTTCTTTCCTAATTGTCTTTGCTGGGGCCTTAAGTAGAATGTGAATAAAAGTAGTTATAATAGGCACCATTGTTTTCTCCTCAAGAGGAAACAAAGCTTTTAATATTTTACCATTAAGTATGATGTTTGCTGGTAAGGATTTTGTTAATAATTGTCATCAGATTAATGAATGTTCCTTCTATTCTTAGTTTGCCAAGAATTGTTTTGTTTTTGTTTGATTGTATCAGTCAGGATTAAGTATATTATCAAGTGCATATTCTACATTTATTGGGTGCCAATATAGTTTTTCTTCTTTATTCTGTAATGTGGAACGTTACATTGATTGATTTCTGAATGAAATTAACCCTTCATTCCTGGAATAAACCCAACTTGGTAATCATATATCATAAATGCATGTATATGTATGTGTGTGTGTATAGAATTATGTACATCTAACATATAAACTATATATTAAACCATAAATATATATATTGTATGTAAATTATTCATAATGTATAATATGTAATATGATATATAATATATATGTATTCTTGACTTTTGTTCACTATGTACATTCATTATTTTGGATATTTAAATCAGTGTTTATGAGAGTGATCAGCCTGTAAAGTGCCTTTATTGAAATACCTTTGTTAGATGTTAGTATCAAAGTCATATTGGTATCATAAAATGAGTAGGAAAAGTCCCCTTTTTCTCTGTACTTAAGGAAGATTGTTATTTTTCCTTAGAAATTTAAAAGAATACCAGTGAGATCATTGACCCCGCTGTTTTCTTTATGGTAAAATTTTAAGTTTGGGATTCAAATTATTTCATATATATATATGATATATGATAGATAGCATATATATATGAAATAAATTGAATTCCAAATTTAAATGAATTCCAAATATATATATATATATAGTTCAATTATATTTTTCTTATATCTGTTTTGAATGGTTGGGCTTTTCTAAGAATTTGTCCATTTCATTTATTTTTAAAATTTATGGCATAAACTGTTTATAATATCTTATTATTTTTGACTGTCTCTTAGGATCTATCATTTTGGCCCCATTTTCTTTCCTGATTCTGCTAATTTATGTTCTTGATCCCTCTGCCAGGGATTATCAATCCTGTTAATTATTTCAAACAACAAACTTCATTGATACTCTCTGCTGTACACTTATTTCTTTTTTTTAATTTCATTAATTTCTACCCCTATATACAAATATTTTATATGGAAAAACTACAACATTCTAAACAAAAAATAATAAATTCTATGTAAATAAAGTAATCCCTTTTCAAGGACAGGAAAACTTGAATAGCATAAAGATGTCAATTCTTCTGAAACTGATTCATATGATAAATTCAATCCCAAAAAATATCCATTTAGATTTTGTCATTTTTGTTTTATAAAATTGAAAAAAATTCTAAAATTAATACAAAAATGCGAAGTTCCAAGAATAAAATATTCTTGAAGAAAAAGAGTAATTTGAAGGACAAAATTACTAGATTCTAAGACTTATTTTAAACCTATAGTATGTAAGAATGTATATTATTGGTATTGGACAGAGAAATATATTAAGTCATTCCACATGGATACTTTATGAAAGAGAATTGTGAATAAATAATGATGGGACAATTAGATAGACATATAAAAATAACGAATGAATCTTCATGCCTTTTTCATACCATACACAAAAATCAATTCCAGGTAGATTATGAAAGGTAAAATAATAAAGTTTCTAGAAGAATAATTTCATTATCTTGAATTAAAGTAAGGCACATACCTACACATAAACACACACACCACACTAAATATGAAAAAAAGATTGATGAATCTGATTATATTAAAAAACATGATTTTTAGAGTGACAAGGCAAGTTACTTAGTAGGAGAAGACTTTTGTGGTGCATATAACTGGCAACAAATTTGATCCAAAATAAAAATGAGTTCTACATTTCAGTAGGGCAAAGACAAAACAAAAGAAAAATGTGCAAAAGCTTGAAGAAGCACTTCTCAAAAAGGATATCCAATGAACAACTATACTTACGAAAAGCTGTCCAACATAATTAATTATCAGAGAAAAGCAAATTAAAGTAAGAATGAAATATCCTAAGTACCCATCAGACTGGCCTAAAGTAGCAAATGTTGGTGAGGATATGGAGGAACAGAAACTCTTTTACAGAAGCAAGTGGGAGCTTAATTGATAGAATCACTTTGAGAAACTTTAGCCTTATATACTCTAAAATATGCCTGTAATGCATCTAAGTCTATATTTATATCTATAACTATACCTTTATCTATCTATCATCTATCTATTCACATTCATATCCATACCTATACTTTATGTCTACCAAAATACAACTTCAGGAATGTCCATTGCAGCATTATTTGGGAGGAACCTAAATTTTAATAAGTAGAAGTATATAGTTATTAATTTCAGTACAGGCATACAGTGGAATCCTAGATAGCAAATGAAAGGGAATAAACTATTTTCAGTATAACATAGTGGAATCTCATAAAGACGATGAATGAAAGAGAATAAACACTATAGGAGACATACGCTGTCAGCCATTTACATCATTTTATTTATACACAGGTAAAACTAATTTGCACTCCTAGAAATCAGGATGGTATTGCTTTTTGAAAAGTGAGAGTGTAGTGATTACAAAGGTATACAAAGGGAACTTATGGACACTACAGTTTTATAGCTTCAACTAGGTGCTGACTACCCAGGTGATTTACCTTGTGAAGTTTTACTTAAGTGTATAGTTATGATTTGCCCACCCTTCTATGTATATTTCAATAAAACATTTATTTTTAAAAATTAAGTACCCAGAATACACTGAAGATAATTTTAGAATTAGCTAAAAGGTATTTTTTCTGCCTAGTGGATTGGGACTTCTAACTATAGACTTCTTCATTTTGGAGATAATAAAACTGTGCTGATAATCATCTTTGTATTTTCTTGCTGAGAATATATTTGATTTGTAGTTTCATAAAATCTAGGGCTAGGACTTATTTGTTGTTGTTAATAACTTATATTCTCAAGCTACAAATTGAGAAAATGCAAGCACCATAACATTGTTCCTTGGGTAGATAAGATCAACCATTTTCCACAGAGGTATAAGTTCTGAATATTATGTTGTTAAGAGTAAGAAAATATCTGCTAAACAAGAATTAGCTGCCCCCCAACACCACCAAGCACACCCAACCAGATTCATAGGGAGCTGGAGGTGACTTCTTTTTGAGTCATTTTAACTAAAGGACCATTTATTATTTGAGTCCTTATTGTCCTTTATATATATATATATATATATATATATATATATATATATATATATATATATATATATATATATGTATGTATGTATGTATATGAGTCAGATTTTGCACAAAGGCAGAAGTTTGGGCTGTTACCTCTATGTAACTGAGAAAGAAGTCTGTACTTCTTTTTGATAAGAAAGAGGCTAATGACCTCCAGACCTGAGCCGTCAAGAACTCATGAATTTGCCGACTAAAGTAGTGATCTGAATCTGCTGGAGTCACCTGTAGATTATGAACAGCCACAAGAGTTGTCATTTTTAATATAAGTCATACAGGTAGACCTAAAATGTTCTGCAGAATCATATGACTGAAGTAGTGACCTTAAAATAAAGGCTTTGACCTAGAATTGATAGAGAATAGACTCTCAATTAAAAAGAAGGCGATGCCAACTTCTCTCTCTGAACCTATCCACTCATTGATGGAGTACATCTAAGTGAAGGAATAAAGGAACAAAAAAACAAGAAACAAGATCTTTTTGTAATTCAGTCTCTTTCACATAACAATTATGTGGGATCTAGTCTGTACATCCAGCACAAAGCCGTGTCTGCATTAGGAAACTCTGTGGAGTCTCAGAGTCTGGTCTGCTTAATACTATCGTTCATAGCACCCTCAGAAACAAGAACTGTGTCTCCCCAAGCCATCAAGAACTACTGAGTTTACCAACTAAAGTAATTGTCTGAATCACGTTAGCATTTAGAGGATGACAGCCAAAGAGAAGCACAGACAGACAGCTTCCCAAGAGTAACAGATCCAATAATAAACCGTGGTTACAAGATTATTTGACTAAGAGCAGTAACATGAAGAATTTAAGGAGCTAAAAAGGTGCCAGTGAGCATGCTCTTATTTATGTATTTATTTTTGTTTTATTAAGCATATCAGTAAATCTAGCCACCAGTAACAGCACCAGAGCAGGTGTCATGCAACTCACTTTCTTACTAGATACTATTGAGTTAAGAAAAGCCTAATTTCTTACATCAGGCAATAGGATCCCAAAGGAGAAGAAAATGAAACATCTTTTTTTTATTACTGTTATTTAGGCAAACTAAATAAGTGCAGGCTATCAGAAAGTAAAGCTTTGCCCACTGAAAGTAGATAGAGCACTTAGTGATGGCGTGACAAAGTTGTGTTGGCTGTTATGCTATATACTGCAGTGGACTGAGATCGTTGTTATTGAATCCTCCTCCCCCAAATAGAATGTCCAAGATTTTTTGTAGTCTTTCCTAGTTTAAGGCCAGTGTTAGTATCAATTTAGAGTAATATCTATCATTTTCTCTATATTAAATATACAATATTGTCCCTGAGTCATTAATAGAAAGTCTAGATATATTCCTCATTTACTGTCATTTCACTGAAGGCAGAGAGCTTCTCCTTAGTTTGAGCATGGAGTGATACAGGAAAAATAATGCGTTTGGGTGACTAGTATCCAGTAATAAGTGGATTAAAAATTGAAGATATTGGAAGCATTCAAGACTCAAGAGACTGACATGGAATGATGAGGGACTGGACTAAAGTAACAGCAGTGGAAACTGAATGGAAGTTACAAATAATGAGAGCAATAACACAATGTGTGTTGAGGCTTATTGATATTTTTAATTTTTTTCTGTAGCTATTTCACAAAATGTCCTTTTGAGCACAGAATATTAATAACAGACCTTATCAGGCTTAATAAAAGCACCTAATGAGGTAGATATTCAAAGTGCTTCATAGAAATAGAATGTGGAATGCGTAGCCTCTGGTCATATCTCTTCTGTTTTTCGTAAAAGATAATTATTGAGAAACTATTCTCAAGAAATTGGTCTGAAATTAATCAAAATATTCAGTGCATGTATCGCTTAGATTCACATATCTTCTTATCACAACAAAATCAAAAACATCTTACAGGTAAGGACCATTTTATGCCCATTTTAGTCCCCAATATACCATGTGATTCTGTTAAATATGATTATTTATTATCATGTGGAAAGTTCAGTTTTATGGTACCCATGTTATTCAACTCACAGCTAAATTTCTTATTTATCATGTTTTAGGATTCGTATGAAGTCTTTTAAATATAAACATGAAAAAGAAACCAGGGCTTTTAATTTCACACAGGGGAAAACTACAATAGATTCAAAATAATTAGAATACCTCATTTTGACCCAGTAGATGCTTTACTTCTGCTCTTTTGACCTAGTGCAGATTTAAATTTTTATTTTAATTTAATATTTTCTGTATTGAACTGCATTAAGACAATTTAATTTCTAAACATAATTTTTGACATGTTTTCAATTTTTGCCTTGTTTCTACCAAATCTGTTTTCCCTGAATAAATTATTTTCTTTGTAGATCTTAAAATAATGATTTACTTTATTGGCTAATATCATCTGATGTGTTCTTTCATTTGTGAATTTTCTTTTACAGCTTTTATTTCTTACTGAATTGCACTTTCCCAGGTCAAATTTTATATATCCTGTGTCAATTTTTATTCAAAACAAAATTCTCTGTGTGCTATTTTCTGTTATTAGTTTCATTACAAGCTGATTAGTTCCAAAAGTAATAATTCATTTTTGATTTGTGCCTCTGAAACTATTTAAGCTCAGCTGCAGTTCTATAATTGTATTGATTATCAGGCATAGTTGGGTCAAAACAGTCTTTTAGTTGGGTGGCAGAGTCCCAATATCCTGCCTCAAACATAATATACATAATGGTGAACCTATAAGAATCTAAACTTTCCAGAATCTTAAGATAATTTCTATTATTATTTATTTTTAGGTAGCCTGCAGTTCTAAGAAGAAAACATAATTTTAGATAGTGCAGTCAAACCTGTGTGTAAAGAATATTTAACTTGATTAACGAACCACAAACTGGCCCATGAATAAATGAATGAATGAATGAATTCATTAATCCAGCCATATGAATTAATACCATTCTTCATATTATTGTTTCTACATTTCATCTATGACAGCTCCCATCTGAAAAGACATTTTCCACCATCCCTGACAAATATTCACTCATTGATAAGTCTTTGGTTACCCCCCCCAACCAGAAATCCTGTTTTCTAAATGCCTTGTAGAAAGCTTGTACCTGTTCTGTCATACACTGTTTAATATCTGATGTTATCTCTATCTTCTTCCCTGCTTGATTATATGTTCGTTGAAAGTAAAAATATACCTTATTCATGATAGTGTTCTCTATAATCCTTAGTGCAATTTATCAACTTTTTGAATAAAATAAATACATTATGTAAGGTGACTACTTTTTTGGGGTTAATGCTTAGTTTGAGTAAGTGAACATGAACTTGCAGTGGAAGAACTCAAAACCCAACCTCAGCATGTAACAAAATTTTAGCAGAGTTAGACGATGCTTTGTTAGAATTCCCAGAGGATAATTGTTGATGTAATTTGCTGCTTACCACTGTAGTTTAAATGGGGAGGAAAGGTCATTAAAAACTGTCAACTATTGGTGAACAAATTTAATTCTATGAGAACTGTGATGGAAATTTAGAAGTTTATATGGAAGATAGAAATTTAGTAGATGAATTTCTTGGTTACAGGCAATACCTTTGAGACAATTTGGTCAACTCTGGGGTATATTATTGAACAGCATAGCAAGAGGTTAATGAATAAGCTGCGATCCATGGAGAAACTTTGATTAGCATATTTTATGGTTTTCCCCTGCAGTCGTTAGTAAAACTGATACAAGCTACTTGAGCATAAAATGTTCTGCTCCCACCTTGTTAATATTTACATTTGCTATGCCATAGGATATTATGTTTTTGGTTATACTCTTTGGGATGCCACTGTAGAAAGATGACCTTAATAAAAATGTCATTTGGAGAATATGCATGCTTTTATCTTTATAAGTAAGATCTTGGTAACTTTGCATATTGAGAATAAATAGTAAAATAAAATCTTGTTTTATTTTTTTAAAGAACATAGAAATAATAATTAGGTCATGGCACATTCTTAAAACAAAAATAAGAAGTAAATTTAAATATGTCTACAAAGGGATACTTAGAAGATCTAAGAGCTAGTACCATATACCTATTTTAAAGGAATCTTGCTCATGATATATATTAATTTTGATAATTAAACATTGGATAGAAAAAGAACTATTCTGTGTTATTACTAAAATAACTCAATATTTGCATCATTTCATTGAAATTGCTTTAATCCATTCTAATAAAGAAGTAGGAATTCTATTTCAAACTTTGAATTATACATAGTAATAGTGCAAATTCTTCTGTAGTACTTTATAAATACATTGACCCCGTGTCTCAGGTTGCCCAGAATACTCCCAACTGTTTTCACAATGTTTGTTATTTATGCATACTTTCACTATCAAAATTGTTCTGGATTGGTGACCAATAAGATGGATATACTATTTATAAAGCAGAAATATCTAGTCACAATTTTTCCATGCTGATATTTGTAGAGAAAATATGTTTTCTAAATTCATGCAGAGAAAAAGAAAACTGTGCTTATTATTTATATACTAGCAATCACAGTTTTCCATAGTCTAAGAGTTAGCAGGGATATTTGGTAATAGAGGAATGTCAGAATCATTAGTTTAGGCAGAATGTTTGAACTACTACCTGCTGAGAAAAATCATTTTATATATCGTTTGCTTAGTGTCATACCAATTGCTTCTTTGGACATAAATTTATGTACTCTAAAGACTAAAGTGTGATGAATGTCAAGCTCAGCTGAGCATCTGCTAATAGCATGTCCACTGATAAACTGAGTTACTTTTGTACATTTCTATTTGTTACTCATGTATTACTCTTGACTGCCTCTGATATTTGAGGCAATCTCTAAAAAGATTTCAGAGAATATACTACATTCTTTTGGGTAACTTCCAGGTGCCTAACTACTAGCCCACTGGCTCTTTCCTGCATATTTTATGTGCCAAGATTGACTGTGAAGACCAGTGTGTGTCATAGTATAGCAGGACTAACCCTGTGACCAGGTTCATGGTTACCTTCCCTTCAGTTTACCTCTAAACCAACTTAGAAGCACAGCAATAATATACAAGGATACAAGTTAATATATACTGCTGTCTATATGATTCCCAGTTCTTAAAGAGGCACTCACTAGATCAGGTCATCAATGCAGCCTGCTGAGACTTGAGAAACCCACAGGCCAGAAACACTGGATTTGTGGCATCTTACTCCCTGAGACTAGGCTAAGGGCTATGACATGATTCAAGGTTCAGTTTTGATCTCCATATAAGGGAGAATTTTTGCCATACCATACAATTTGCAAACTGGTTTTGTTCTATTTCTTCCTACGTGCTACAGACTACACTATTCCTGGCAGTGACTTATCCTGCATGAGAGACAGTGGGTGAACCTTCTACATGCAGAAACAGATCCATGTGAGCCAGAGTCCGGGTTTGGAGATGTAATTGTTAAGCCTAAATCAGGCAGATAAAATTTCAGGCTCAATGTTTCAAAATATGTTGTGCCAAATAGGTTCAGATAGAAAATTAAATCCAAAGTACAGAATGTTATTAGAAGGAAGCATTAGTCTGTAGAATAAGAGAATGGGCTTTTAAATCATATAGCTTATTTTGAAGTCCAGCTCTGTTTCTTACTTGCCATGTGACCTTGATCAAGGTATATAACCTGTCCAGTCCTTAGTTTTCTCTTCAGTAACATGAGTAATTATAATAACCATATATATAAAAGTTAGACAAAGGAGCAAGGCAGGTAAGTTTATAATACAGAATGACCAACAGCATAATGCTATTATGAAGATTTAATAAGATAATGCATATTGAGCCTAGCTCAAAAATTGAGATCTATCACTACCAGTAATAGCAGCAATCATAGCATAGTATCTTTACCTGAGACAGGTTCCTAACCTTTGGAGAATATATTGCCAGTTGTGTATTAAGCCACTAAAAACCTCAAATCTCTTTGCTGGTCCCTCCTGTGAACTCAGTGAGAGCATAATAAGTAAAACTGAATTAATTATATATCATAGATTTTACCACAATTACAGTAATTGCTTAATGACATATTAAAGGATAATGAATGCATTGAACAATTGTTTCTGTTTTCACCTAATGTGGAAAAATTGGATTTGAAAAAGTAATTTTTTTTTCATTTGCAGAAGTTCATTTTGGGAGGAAAAATAAGGCAAACTGCTTACTGCATAATGGGCAATTTACACATTTTACAAACAATCCATGTAATATTAAGTGAAGCTTTAGGTCTTAGTGTATTTGCATCTCTGAGTAAGTTTTCCTCACTCCAGGGATGGCATTTGTCAGGGAAAATTCCTGTCCTCCCTTCACTGCTTCACCTAACTTCCTTGTGTCTCACAAAACTCCAACCACCATGTTATAGCTTGGGTAAAAGACTTAAAAGAAGCACCCAGCTGTTTCAAATCATGCTATGCTGGACAGCTCTTTATTTTAAAGCTATTGTTACAGTTGAACGCTATTAGATGGGAAATACAGAATTGGAAAAATAGAAGCAAGATGGGTGTTTTTTTTTTTTAACTTGTGAAGCTACTCTGCTTGCATGAAGAAATCAGTATTCCCTTTAAACTTTGCAGATACTGAGTTTGGGACAATAGACTATTATTTTCAAATTCAAATCGTCAACATTTTTTACTCAGTTGAGAAGCTGTGTAGGAGAATATACATTTGACATTTAAAGTAGGCTAATGATCCTGTAGCTGCTGTTTGAAAGCATAACTTTAGAATTTCAGGTGGTCAAATTATCGGGTCATTTATAAGACAATATTTCAGAAAGAGTCTAATTGGAACTTTTTCCATTGAAATAAGTGGAATATTTCTGCAGCTCATTTTTCATTGCATTCCATCTTTTTAATATTTAGTAGAGAGGACATTAGCCTAGGGATCAGATGGTTTACAGAGTGGAAAAATATTGCTTTATAATAAAAGGATGATATTGAATAAAGCCCAGATTTAATACCCAGCCTAACAGAACACCGTGATGAATGTAATTGCATTTTAAGCATTCTGATTAAATTTTTTGATCCATATTGCATTTGTTTTGCTTGTGAATCTTTTATGAAAAAAAAGTGTCTGGAGATTAAAGGATTAGTGAGTTCTTAAGAAGCTGGGCAGCTGCTAAAGCATCTGAATATTCTTGCTTAAAGAGGGTTGAAAAGCTGCATTAATCTCAGCAGTTACAGTGAGTGATAGGTCTAAAACCAGTATAGTTAAAGGGAAATGCCCTAGGAAAAGCTTATTCTGTAGTGGACAACATGAATGATATTCACTGTAAATGAAAAGAAATGAAACTAAACAATATTGTAGTCGAAAAAGCATTTACCAGCTATGCTGACTTGTTGAGAATGATGCTTTTCCCCTTTTTTCATTTCTTAGGCTAATTGACAATTCAGGGAATATATAAAGATTAAGAAATAATTTGCATGCTCTCAAATCCTAGGTGCCATTCATGTCTTTTGATAAACAGACAACGAAAGGGCTAACAGATTACCATAACTATTTTACCTTGGAAGAGGACATGCTTATGTCACTCTGAATGAAAGAAACGATAAGATAGAACAAGTTTGCAATAGATTGGTATATTTTTGTATAATATTCAACTTTTTAAACAAGTAGCCCAACATAAAATACAGGGAGTCCCCGATTTTTGTTGAGAAAAGTTGAATGTGCTGAAGTCACATTGAGGTTCTCATTGACAAAGAATTGAAAATTATATATATTTATTAAATTCCTAGTCCTGGTGCACATAGGGCCTGTAACCTGTGATCAAGGCAATCTGGTGAACTGAGGGAACTTTACAGATACCCTGAGAGGGATGAGGCCACTGACAGCAGCATTAGCAGGCTGCTGGCACCTGGAACAATGATGGGGAAACAAAGACTTTTTAAAATTCCTATTTTGGAGTCATACTCAGCTAGTGCATTATATGTGTTAGTGATCTCCCGTGGGATCTTACCTACCTAAGATGTCTTTACTGAGGAGGAAAGCTCTCTATCAGTGGTTCTTAACCCTGACCTCCCATTAAAATGATATAGGAAAGAGTTGTACAAATTCTGATAAGGGCTTCTCAGTGGGAATGGGGACAGGGAGAAAGGGAGGCGAGTAGAATATGATTTAATTTGGGACATCGGTATTGTAGAACAAATATTCCAGCTTCCTCAAGAGTTGACATGCAGCAGCTTTGGGAATAATTCCCACTTGAGACTCTTAAGGAAGAATTGGCTGGAAATGAAAAAAGAATCCACTCTCGATGAGGATAATACTGTTTCATTCAGATAAGAGCAGAGTACCGATCAATACTTCCACGAGAACTTCCTAAGCATATCTGGGTCACCTCTTTAGAGTGCCACCCCTTTCTCCAAGTGTAGTGCCTTTTCATCTTTCCCCACCATGCTAAGATGGTTCTGCTGGAGGACTCTAAGAATAAATTCACACTATGAAAAGTATATGGGGTATGCATTATTTGAGTAATCTCAGGTATTGAATATCCATGGTTAATTAATGTTCAATTTAGTCTTGAGACTCCAACAGAATATATTTGAAATTCATTTGAAATGTCTATCTGGAAGCCTAAACAAATACTACAGTCACAAACCATCCATTATTGTAAATGTGGCCAAACTGAATAAACAATTGAATATATGCAAGACTATTATATTATTTTTTGAGAGTTTTATTTTAATTGAAGCATGGTTGATATACAATCTTATATTGGTTTCAAATATACAACACAGTGGTTCAGCAGTTACCCATATTATTAAATCCTCACCCCAACAAGTGCAGTGAACTGCCTTTTAACATAGAAAGATGTTACAGAATCATTGGCTGTACTCTCCATTTTCTACTACCATCCCTGTGACCCACTTATATTATGACTGAGAATTTTTGTGCCTCTTTATCCCCTTCCCACTCCCCAACCAACCCACCCCAACCTCTCCCCCATGGTAACCACCAGTCACTTCTCAGCATCTATGAGTCTACTGCTGTTTTGTGCATTCTGCAAAAAAATGTTATATTGTTTTTATTAAAGTGTTGTCTGTGCTTCTTAAGAGTCTTAAAAGATCAAGTCTTTCTCTGTAGGAAATTATAAAGCATATCCCTCAATAGAACACACAGAATTATACTTAAAATTTCAAGGATTCTCAGATTTCTATGTTAAGAATCACTAATTCAATGGGGAGAAATTAAGCACTCAAGAGACACAGCTCTGATACTTACTAAATTCAGGGTATTTAGCAAATGACTTAATCACCCTAAGAATTAATGAATTAAGTAATTAATTAATTGATTATTATTTTTAAATGAGCAATATATTTAATGGTTATAAAAGTAAATGAGAGAAAAAAACTCTGTGATGTCATATAAGTACCATCCCAAATAGAAAGTTGTATTGTTAATAGTTTAAGTGATCAAATCATTCTAATATTTTTCAAAAGAGTCAACTTACTTTTTAAAATTTCTTTGCTCTTAGTATGATTTTTCAATAGAATAACTATTGTGATTTATAAATATTATTTCACAGGTGTCCATTTAATAATCAAAACATTAATGTTTTCATGTGTCAGAGTAACATAGGGCTTGAAATAGCCAGGGCTTTTTGCCTGGGTTTTATTTCAAAAAATATATCACTATGTATGAGGCAGTGTGCTTTTGAAATAAACAAGACATAGGCATTGGTGATAGCCTGGATTCAAATTCCACTTTAGACTCTTGCTCCCTGGCAGGCTGACAATTCAGTTAAGTTTTCTGAATCTCATTTTTGTCATTTGTGAATCTCATTTTTGTCATTTTGTCATTTGTTTATTTGTAAAAAAAAATAAAATATTTTTATTAAGATGTACATATTTCCTTAGAAATGCTGTCAAACCTGCTTAGATTTTTACATGTAGTACATTTATCAAGTATCAGTGTAGTACACTATTGAATTATGGAGTGAGCGTGTTCATTTGCAGTATTTATACAATACAAATAGCCTTTTCTTAACAGGTTAAAAAAATCAAAGCACATTAAGAATAATTTTTATGCTAGTCAAGACTTTACACATCATTAAAAGTGAAAATAGAACAAAACTGAACTAAATAACATCAACATAAAACTATCTTAGATATGTCTAGAAAAATTTTTTAATCTACTTTGCTGCCATCTAATAACTTATTTACAAGTATAGCCATTTTTAATTATTTTTCTTCAAAATTCCATAAGGCCATAAGATTTTTTTTTAAATGCTAATCTTTCTCAATTGCTATATGATTACCTCTGGAGCCATTATGCAAAATTATCATGCTTTGATTTTTTTTTTTTGTCTGTGTGTGTGTGTGTGTGTGTGTGTGTGTGTGTTTCTAAGTATGACTGAGGAAAGCTTCAAGATTAATCTATTTATTTAGACAGACTTTTTCTGAACACCATTTCTCTCACTCCAATAGGAAGTCCAGATTTTTAAATGGCTCTATTAGATACCATCTAAAAAAAATCAGAGGAAGAAAGATAGTCAGAGTCAGAAAGGAAATATGAATACAGAGGCAAGTCATTTAAAACATATCCAAAATGCATCATATATGACTATTGTTACCTACTCCACTTCTTTAGATTTTCTATAGGGTTTTCACATATTATATCCTTATTATAACCATAAAATATTCCATTGAAGGCTCTTAGCCATTTTACCAGTATAGAGATAGGTAGACCAGAAAAATGGGAGTTATCTAAGATTATATAACTGTTGGATTTGTTTTTACAAATAATGTGTTTTTCATCCACAAATATTTAAGTGTGAGTGACATTAGGGATGTAACAATGAAAAAAGATAGATATGACCACTGTTTTTTAAAGAATCCAAATTTATTTTTTTATGTAAGCATCTTTTAAGTTTGGATTATTGAAAGTATGAAATTATAAAATAAAATATTAGATATGAATGAACATACTGTGTGGGAGAAGACATTCCTAATTTAAGATATTATCCCTAACTAATGTAACAAAATGACATGTTTACAAATTTTGAAGGTGTAAGTGGTTTAATTGTGGTTCCTTAGAACTTAAATATCATAATGTGGCATTGAAAAATAAAGAGATGTTCTTAATGAACTGGAACAAATAGATTTAAAATTCATATGGAACCACAAAAGACCCTGAATAGCAAAGCAATCCTGAGAAGGAAGAATAAAGTAGGGGGGATCACACTTCCCAACTTGAAGCTCTATTACAAAGCCACAGTAATCAAGACAGTTTGGTACTGGCGCAAGAACAGACCCACAGACCAGTGGAACAGAATAGAGAGTTCAGATATTAACCCAAGCATATATGGTCAGTTAATATATGATAAGGGAGCCATGGACTTACAATGGGGAAATGACAGCCTCTTCAACAGCTGGTGTTGTCAAACTGGACAGCTACATGCAAGAGAATGAAACTGGATTACTGTCTAACTCCATACACAAAAGTAAACTCAAAAAGGATCAAGGACCTAAATGTAAGTCATGAAACCATAAAACTCTTAGAAGGAAACATAGGCAACACTCTCTTGAATATAAACATGAGCAACTTTTTCATTAACATATCTCCCCCGAGAAAGGGAAACAAAAGCAAAAATGACCAAGTGGGAGTATATCAAACTAAAAAGCTTCTGTACAGCAAAGGACACTATCAGTAGAACAAAAAGACATCCTACAGAGTGGGAGATTATATTCATAAATGACATATCCGATAAGGGGTTGACATCCAAATATATAAAGAGATCACTCTCCTCAATAAACAAAAAGCAAATAATCCAATTAAAAAATGGGCACAGGATCTGAACAGACACTTCTCCAATGAAGAAATTCAGATGGCCAACAGTCACATGAAAAGATGCTCCACATCGCTAATCATCAGAGAAATGCAAAAACCACACTGAGATATGACTTCACACCACTTAGGATGGCCACCATCCAAAAGACAAACAACAACTAATATTGGCGAGGATGTGAAGAAAGGGGAACCCTCCTATACTGCCGGTGGGAACGTAAATTAGTTCAACCATTGTGGAAAGCAGTATGGAGGTTCCTCAAAAAGCTCAAAATAGACATACCGCTTGACCCAGGAATTCCATTCCTAAGAATTTACCCTAAGAATGCAGCAGCTCAGTTTGAAAAAGACATATGCACCTGTATGTTTATTGCAGCATTATTTAAAATAGCCAAGAAATGGAAGCAACCTAAGTGTCCATCAGTAGATGAATGGATAAAGAAGATGTGGTACATATACACAATAGAGTATTATTCCGTCATTATAAGAAAACAAACCCTACCATTTGCAACAGCATGGATGGAACTAGAGGGTATTATGCTCAGTGAAATAAGCCAGGTGGAGAAAGACAAATACCAAATGATTTCACTCATATGTGGAGTATAAGAACAAAAGAAAACTGAAGGAACAAAACAGCAGCAGAAGCACAGAACCCAAGAATGGACTAACAGTTGCCAGAGGGAAAGGCACTGGGGAGGATGGGTGGGAAGGGAGGGAGAAGGGGAATGAGGGGCAATATGATTAGCACATATAATGTAGTGGGGGGCACAGGGAAGTCAGTATAGCACAGAGAAGACAAGTAGTGACTCTATAGCATCTTACTACACTGATGCACGGTGACTGTAATGGGGTATTTGGTGGGGACTTGATAATGTGGGGAGTCTAGTACTGCATGTGGCTCATGTGATTGTATATTAATGATGCCAAAAATAAATAAATAAATAGAATATGGTTTCTAAAAAAAATAAAAAGAAAGACATGTTCTGTGTTATACCCATTATTTTTGTGATATTACATCCATGTAGCATTTTGAATTGTGTAAAGCCCTTAATTCAGACTACCTGTAATCACATGCAGAAATAATTCATTTCCTGGAACTATTTTTTCCCAGAAAAGATTGTGGTGATGTAATTTATCTAAATGTGAATGAATTATCATATGTGTTTATGTATTTATGACAGAAAATTAGAAAACATCTTTTTATTTGTGATCTCTAACCCATCATGTAAATAAGGAAAAATGTTTGCTGATATAAACCTCATTACTTTCTACCAGAAATCATTACAAGAAAATATTGATAATCGTGTTCTCTTTGTGATGTGTACAGTATGTCAAAAATGTTGTATTTGTCTAGTAAGCAACACTGTTTGAAAGAATTCAAAATACCTGGGTTAAGTGACTTGCGTTAAGAGCAATCTGTAAGTGGGAACCTAATTCAGGTATTGATGTTATTTTGTACCATCACTTTTGACATATTAGAAATATGTTCAGATATGGGAGCAGGATTGTAAATAATACATGTTTCCTTGAGGATAGTAATTCTGGGACATATTTTAAGTAATCATTGAAGCATAAATTGTTAGATAAAAATGACTATGTATAATTTTAACTTCCAAATTAGCCATGATTAGAACCATCACTTGAACATTGGTTGACATTTTTATACTTGTAAAAATTAATTTTGAATATAACAACATTAATGTTGAAATAGTCTAATGGTTGTGAAAATCACTTAGAGAAGTCCCCACTTCTATAAACAAGAGTGTAGTGCACCAGAAAATAGTAAAAGTGGCATTTGTCTCAATATAGTAGCAACTTTGTTAGTTTGCCTGCTTTGAAAGTGTAAGAGTCTTGATTTTTTTTTGAGAAGGGTATTGTCTACAGTTTCCACGTAAGGTAAATTAATATGTTATATTATTTCAAATTTCCACAACGCTAATGTGTATAAAATTTTCCCACATATATTTAAATTACATTCTTCATTATAAAGGAATTGACCAGTCTAAGCAAATATTGGTGTGTGCCATTACTTTTAGATAGTGTAGGAAAGTAAATATTAATATTTAACATTGTTAAAATGTCTAACTTAGTCTCAAGCATGTGATCAGTTGCTCATTAGAAAATTTTCTCTGAAGTTTAAATTGGACTCCCCATTTAAAAAAATTAATGGATTTATTTGTAAATTACATAAAAGTGTATTACTGTTATTAGCTATGATGTCAAACACAAAACCTTGATGAAAAGAGGTGTGTCATTAATGATGATGGACATAAGTCTATATTACATAGTTTACTTGATACTGATGAGTTATTTTGTCAGCATCTTGCCAGATCTGATTAGATTATCACGGTTTCTACTCTATAATGTGGGCAAAGAACTTGAACCAGCTCAGTCATTCTCATGATGTTTTCCTGTGCTTGCCTTATTAATGTTTCCCTCAGTAGTTATGAAGAACATTTCAAAAAGTCATTGTGCTTTTCATGAGGGTTAGTTTAATTAAAACTAGATAAAACCAGATATTGTAATTTATGAACTCCCTTAAGCAGGCTCATCCATGTAAACTGCAGTGAGTAGGAATGCCCTCAAAGCAACCATGTCAAGTGAGAGCGAGGCAGAGCGTCACTTACCGCCACGACCCTGCACCTCCGACTTCTCCCTTGGGATTCCTCCACACTGTGGAAACAGGACGGTGCCCCATCCACTGAGTAAGGGCCTCAACTCTAGTCTACATGTTATGTACTAGCAAACCTTAGTTTTATTTCAATTTGTTTTTAAGCTAAAACAATGAATAGAGCTAGAACTTCTGTTTATTTTTTCTTTTTTTGAGAGGGCAACTCTGATATTTATTGATCAAATGGCTTTTAACAACAATAAAATTCTGTATAAGGGACTCAATGCTCAATGCACAATGATTAATCCATCTCAAACCTAATTCTTGTCAGTTTTCAATCTTCTGAAGCATACATGGAGAACAAATTCTTACATAGTGAATAAGTTCTTACGTGGTGAATAGTACAAGGGCAGTCCTCAGAAACTTTTGGTTTTGATCACGCATTATGAACTATAAACAATCAGGTCAAATATGAATATTTGTTTGATTTTTATACTTGATTTGTATGTGGATCCCACATTTCTCCCTTTATTATTATTATTATTTTTATTTTTTATTTTTTTATTTTTTTTTGTTTTCAGGGTTTGTTTTTATTTTTTTATTTTTTATTTTTATTTTTATTTGAGAGGGCATCTCTCATATTTATTGATCAAATGGTTGTTAACAACAATAAAATTCAGTATAGGGGGGTCAACGCTCAATGTACAATCATTAATCCATCTCAAGCCTAATTCTCGTCAGTCCCCAATCTTCTGAAACATAACGAACAAGTTCTTACATGGTGAACAAATTCTTACATAGTGAATAAATTCTTACATGGTGAACAGTACAAGGGCATTCATCACAGAAACTTTCGGTTTTGATCATTCATTATGACCTATAAACAATCAGGTCAAATATGAATATTCATTTGATTTTTGTACTTGATTTATATGTTGATCCCACATTTCTCCTATTATTATTATTATTTTTATTTTTAATAAAATGCTGAAGTGGTAGGTAGATGCAAGATAAAGGTAGAAAACATAGTTTAGTGTTGTTAAGAGAGCAATTGTAGATGATCAGGTGTGTGACTGTAGACTATGTGTTAATCCAAGCTAGACAAGGGCATTAAAACATCCACAGATGCAGAAGATTCTCTCAAAACAGGGGGGGTGAGGTTCTAACCTCACCACTGTTGATCCCCAATTTCTCACCTGATGGCCCCCCTGCGACTGTGCCTGTCTTAGGTTGTTCCTCCCTTGAGGAATCTTACCCGTCTCTGGCTAACCAGTCATCTTCCGGGGCCATACATGGAAATGTAAAGTTGGTAAGTGAGAGAGAAGCCATATTATTTGAAAAGGTTAGCTTTTTACTTCTTTGCAGATTTATGCCCTGTGGTTTCTATGCCCAGCATTTGTCTTGCAGTATCTTTACCACTTGGAGGAATTATGATACTCAGTAAATTCTATATGAGGCACAAATTCTATTTAAGGGTTATAATTAGGAAGGAAGAAGAAAAGCTATAGAGGTAGCAGACGGAAGAAAACATGGGAGGATTGATTATTTCTTTGACATATCTTCTTGTACAGTAACTTAAGCATGTATAGGTTTTAAACTACTAACTAAATTGTGCACACACATTAACATAATAGGAATACAGTTACATAACCAAAGCAGATCTATAATTACCAGCCATCTCCAGTGAAGCCAAGAAAACCAGTTAGGCACCCTAGGCATTTGTGAAAATTTGTCTATGATATGATGGATATTGTCCAACTGTACTTGAACAGTCTGAGAGAAATCAGACAAATTAAAACAACCCATTCCTGGGAACTGTTCACATTCCATATGTTCTTTTAACAGTAGATAGTCTGTAGTTGTAAGATATTGGAGCGCTACAATTTGCACTTCTCCTAATTCTTGGTTGAGTTCCAACAGTATATATCCAGTCAAATTTGTTGTTTCACTGTATGCACAGGCCAGCTTAGATATCTCCTTCTTCATTCCAATGGCAAGTCCAGGAACCGGTGGGATGGATGCAGCTACAACTGCAGCATCGCCTGAATCTTTGCTGAGGTTTTTTGATGATCATCCTCTGGTATGACTCTTTCAGAGAGTGCTGATGTTGGAAGTTCTTCTTCATATCGTATCTTAGTTCATTTTCTGGGTAGCCAAATTAGGCTTTGATCTCTGTATAAACACGAACAGACCCTTTGCCCACACTTTAATATGCCCTTTATACCATTGTGTAGAACTCATTGGAGGTCACCACACAGGAACTGCTTTTTTTTTTTTAAGAGAAAGGAATATTATCAGAAAAGTGTACCTCCATAGCCGATCATCTGACACCCTTTAAGTGATCAAAATTAAGGATATTTAAAGCATGGATTAATCGTTGATTTATAGTTAGTTTTATCCTATCAAGGAGTAATCCCCCTTTTCTTTCTTTCTTTTTTTTTAATATTTAATCTACACTTACATGAAGAATATTATGTTTACTAGGCTCTCCCCTATACCAGGTCCCCCCTATAAACCACTTTACAGTCACTGTCCATCAGCATAGCTAAATGTTATAGAATCACTACTTGTCTTCTCTGTGTTGTACAGCCCTCCCCTTTCTCCCTACCCCCCATGCATGCTAATCTTAATACCCCCTTTCTTCTTCCCCCCCCTTATCCCTCCCTACCCACCCATCCTCCCAGTCCCTTTCCCTTTGGTACCTGTTAGTCCATTTTTGGGATCTGTAATTCCGCTGCTGTTTTTTTCTTTCAGTTTTTCCTTTGATCTTATACTCCACAGATGAGTGAAATCATTTGGTATTTCTCTTTCTCCACTTGGCTTATTTCACTGAGCATAATACCCTCCAGCTCCATCCATGTTGCTGCAAATGGTAGGATGTGCCCTCTTCTTATGGCTGAGTAGTATTCCATTCTGTATATGTACCACATCCTCTTTATCCATTCACATACTGATGGACATTTAGGTTGCTTCCAATTCTTGGCCATTGTAAATAGTGCTGCAATAAACATAGGGGTGCATCTGTCTTTCTCAAACTTGATTGCTACGTTCTTAGGGTAAATTCCTAGGAGTGGAATTCCTGGATCAAATGGTAAGTCTGTTTTGAGCATTTTGATGAACCTCCATACTGCTTTCCACAATGGTTGAACTAATTTCCATTCCCACCAGCAGTGTAGGAGGGTTCCCCTTTCTTCACAGCCTCGCCGACATTTGTTGTTGTTTGTCTTTTGGATGGCAGCCATCCTTACTGGTGTGAGGTGATATCTCATTGTAGTTTTAATTTGCATTTCTCTGATAATTAGCAATGTGGAGCATCATCTATTCATGTGTCTGTTGGCCATCTGTATTTCTTTTTTGGAGAACTGTCTGTTCAGTTCCTCTGCCCATTTTTTAATTGGATTATTTGTTTTTTGTTTGTTGAGGCGTGTGAGCTCTTTATATATTTTGGACGTCAAGCCTTTATCGGATCTGTCATTTACAAATATATTCTCCCATACTGTAGGGTTCCTTTTTGTTATATTGATGGTGTCTTTTGCTGTACAGAAGCTTTTCAGCTTAATATAGTCCCACTTGTTCATTTTTGCTGTTGTTTTCCTTGCCCGGGGAGATATGTTCAAGAAGAGGTCACTCATGTTTATGTCTACAAGGTTTTTGCCTATGTTTTTTTCTAAGAGTGTTATGGTTTCATGACTTACATTCAGGTCTTTGATCCATTTTGAATTTACTTTTGTGTATGGGGTTAGACAATGGTCCAGTTTCATTCTCCTACATGCAGCTGTCCAGTTTTGCCAGCACCATCTGTTGAAGAGACTGTCATTTTGCCATTGTATGTCCATGGCTCCTTTATCAAATATTAATTGACCATATATGTTTGGGTTAATGTCTGGAGTCTCTAGTCTGTTCCACTGGTCTGTGGCTCTGTTCTTGTGCCAGCACCAAATTGTCTTGATTACTATGGCTTTATAGTAGAGCTTGAAGTTGGGGAGTGAGTTGCCCCCTATTTTATTCTTTCTCAGGATTGCTTTGGCTATTCGGGGTCTTTGGTGTTTCCATATGAATTTTTGAATTATTTGCTCCAGTTCATTGAAGAATGTTGCTGGTTATTTGATAGGTATTGCATCAAATCTGTATATTGCTTTGGGCAGGATGGCCATTTTGATGATATTAATTCTTCCTAGCCATGAGCATGGGATGAGTTTCCATTTATTAGTGTCCCCATTCATTTCTCTTTAGAGTGACTTATAGTTTTCAGGGTATAGGTCTTTCACTTCTTTGGTTAGGTTTATTCCTAGGTATTTTATTCTTTTTGATGCAATGGTGAATGGAATTGTTTTCCTGATTTCTCTTTCTATTGGTTCATTGTTACTGTATAGGAAAGCTACAGATTTCTCTGTGTTAATACTGTATCCTGCAACTTTGCTGTATTCCGATATCAATTCTAGAAGTTTTGGAGTGGAGTATTTAGGATTTTTTATGTACAATATCGTATCATCTGCAAATAGTGACAGTTTAACTTCTTCTTTACCAATCTGGATTCCTTGTATTTCTTTGTTTTGTCTGATTGCCGTGGCTAGGACCTCCAGTACTATGTTAAGTAACAGTGGGGAGAGTGGGCATCCCTGTCTAGTTCCCGATCTCAGAGGAAAACCTTTCAGCTTGTCGCTGTTCGGTATGATGTTGGCTTTGGGTTTATCATGTATGGCCTTTATTATGTTGAGGTATTTGCCCTCTGTGCTCATTTTGGTTAGAGTTTTTATCATTAATGGATGTTGAATTTTGTCAAATGCTTTTTCAGCATCTATGGAGATGATCATGTGGTTTTTGTCTTTCTTTTTGTTGATGTGGTCGATGATGTTGATAGATTTTCGAATGTTGTACCATCCTTGCATCCCTGGGATGAATCCCACTTGGTCATGGTGTATGATCCTTTTGATATACTGTTGAATTCTGTTTGCTAATATTTTATTGAGTATTTTTGCATCTACATTTATCAGCGATATTGGTCTGTAATTTTCTTTTTTGGTGGTGTCTTTGCCTGGTTTTGGTATTAGGGTGATGTTGGCTTCATAGAATGAGTTTGGGAGTATTTCCCCCTCTTCTATTTTTTGGAAAACTTTAAGGAGAATGGGTATTATGTCTTCTCTGTCTGTCTGATAAAATTCCGAGGTAAATCCGTCCAGCCCAGGGGTTTTGTTCTTGGGTAGTTTCTTGATTACTGTTTTAATTTCTTTGCTCGTAATTGGTTTGTTTAACTTTTGTGTTTCTTCCTTGGTCAGTCTTGGGAGATTGTATTTTTCTAGGAAGTTGTTCATTTCTTCTAGGTTTTCCAGCTTGTTGGCATGTAGGTATTCATAGTCATCTTTAATAATTCTTTGTATTTCTGTGGAGTCTGTCATGATTTTTCCATTCTCATTTCTGATTATGTTGATTTGTGTTGATTCTCTTTTTCTCTTAATAAGTTTGGCTAGAGGCTTATCTATTTTGTTTATTCTCTCAAAGAACCAGCTCTTGGTTTCGTTGATTTTTGCTATTGTCTTATTCTTCTCAATTTTGTTTATTTCTTCTCTGATCTTTATTATCTCCCTCCTTCTGCTGACTTTAGGCCTCATTTGTTCTTCTTTTTCCAGTTTCAATAATTGTGATGTTAGACTATTCATTTGGGATTGTTCTTCCTTCTTCAAGTGTGCCTAGAATGCTATATACTTTCCTCTTAAGACTGCTTTCTCTGCATCCCACAGAAGTTGGGGCTTAGTGTTGTTGTTGTCATTTATTTCTATATATTCCTTGATCATTATTTTGATTTGTTCATTGATCCATTGATTATTTAGTAGCATGTTGTTAAGCCACCATGTTTTTGTGAGCCTTTTAATTTTCTTTATAGAATTTATTTCTAGTTTTATACCTTTGTGGTCTGAAAAATTGTTTGGTAGAATTTCAATATTTTGGAATTTACTGAGGCAATTTTTGTGAGCTAGTATGTGGTCTATTCTGGAGAATGTTCCACGTGCACTTGAGAGGAATGTATATCCTGTTGCTTTTGGATGTAGAGTTCTATAGATGTCTATTATGTCCATCTGTTCTAGTGTGTGGTTCTGTGTCTCTGTGTCCTTACTTATTTTCTGCCCAGTGGATATATCCTTCGGGGTGAGTGGTGTGTTGAAGTCTTCTAAAATGAATACATTGCAGTCTATTTCCCTCTTTAGTTCTGTTAGTATTTGTTTCACATATACTGGTGCTCCTGTGTTGGGTGCATATATTTTTAGAATGGTTATATCCTCTTGTTGGACTGAGCCCTTTATCATTATGTAATATCTTCATTTATCTCTTGTTACTTTCTCTGTTTTGAAGTCTATTTTGTCTGATACTAGTACTGCAACCCCTGCTTTCTTCTCACTGTTGTTTGCCTGAAATATGTTTTTCCATCCCTTGACTTTTAGTCTGTGCATGTCTTTGGGTTTGAGGTGAGTTTCTTGTAAGCAGCATATAGATGGGTCTTGCTTTTTTATCCATTCTATTACTCTGTGTCTTTTGATTGGTGCCTTCAGTCCATTTACATTTAGGGTGACTATTGAGAGATATGTACTTATTGCCATTGCAGGCTTTAAATTCGTGGTTACCAAAGGTTCAAGGTTAGCCTCTTTAGTATCTTACTGCCTAACTTAGCTCGCTTATTGAGCTGTTTTATACACTGTCTGGAGATTCTTTTCTTCTCTCCCTTCTTATTCCTCCTCCTCCATTCTTCATATGTTGTGTGTTTTGTTCTGTGCTCTTTTTCGGAGTACTTCCATCTAGAGCAGTCCCTGTAAGATGCCCTGTAGAGGTGGTTTGTGGGAAGCAAATTCCCTCAGCTTTTGCTTGTCTGGGAATTGCTTAATCCCACCATCATATTTAAATGATAGTCGTGCTGGATACAGTATCTTTGGTTCAAGGCCCTTCTGTTTCATTTCATTAAATATATCATCCCATTCTCTTCTGGCCTGTAGGGTTTCTGTTGAGAAGTCTGATGTTAGCCTGATGGGTTTTCCTTTATAGGTGACCTTTTTCTCTCTAGATGCCTTTAAAACTCTTTCCTTGTCCTTGATCCTTGCCATTTTAATTATTATATGTCTTGGTGTTGTCTTCCTTGGATCCTTTCTGTTGGCAGTTCTGTGTATTTCCATGGTCTGTTCGATTATTTCCTCCCCCAGTTTGGGGAAGTTTTCAGCAATTATTTCTTCAAAGAGACTTTCTATCCCTTTTCCTCTCTCTTCTTCTTCTAGTACCCCTATAATACGGTTATTGTTCCTTTTGGATTGGTCACATAGTTCTCTTAGTATTGTTTCGTTCCTGGAGATCCTTTTATCTCTCTCTATGTCAGCTTCTATATGTTCCTGTTCTCTGGTTTCTATTCCTTCAATGGCCTCTTGCATCTTATCCATTCTGCTTATAAATCCTTCCAGGATTGTTTCACTTCTGTGATCTCCTTCCTGACATCTTTGATCTCCCTCCAGACTTCATCCCTTAGCTCTTGCATTTTTCTCTGTATCTCCGTCATCATGTTCATGATTTTTATTTTAAATTCTTTTTCAGGAAGACTGGTTAGGTATGTCTCCTTCTCAGGTGTTGTCTCTATGATCTTTGTCTGCCTGTAGTTTTGCCTTTTCATGGTGATAGAGATAGTTTGCAGAGCTGGTACGAGTGATAGCTGGAAGAACTTCCCTTCTTGTTGGTTTGTGGTCTTCCTCTCCTGGGAGAATAGCGACCTCCAGTGGCTTGTTCTGGGCAGCTGTGCGCAGACAGGGCTTCTGCTTCCTGCCCGGCTGCAATGGAGTTTATCTCCGCTGTTGCTGTGGGTTTGGCCTGGCTCAGGCTGCTGCTCCAAAATGGTGGAGCCCCGTTGGAGGGGAGTGGCAGGGAGGCTAAATATCTCCTTAAGGGGCCTCTGTGCTGTTTGCTGCCTAGGTGGTTAGAGTGCCCAGAGATCCCCAGATTCCCTGCCTCTGGACTGTGTCCTGCCCTGCCCCTTTAACACTTCCAAAAAGCACTCTCCAAACCAAAACAACAACAGCAACAACAACAACAAAAAAAATTAAAGAAATAATTTTAAAAAAAAAAGAAAAGCACACGATTTTCTTTGTCCTCAGGCACTGGTATTGGGGTCCCTGTCCCTTTAAGACTTTCAAAAAGCACTCGCAAGAGGGAAAAAAAATGGCCGCTCCTGTTTCTTTGTTCTCCGGCGTCGGCCTCAGGCACCCGCTCACTGGTCCTGCCGCCCCGTTTCCCTAGTATTCAGGGCCCTGCGCATGCACTCTGTCTGCATTCTGATCTGGATGGCTGGGGCTGGGTGTTCAGCAGTCCTGTTCTCCTTCTCCCTTCCGCTCAGTCCTCTCTCCTACCGCCTGGAGCTGGGAGGTGGGGTGCTCAGGATCCGCCGGGCTGGGGCTTGTATCTTACCCCCTTCACGAGGCGCTGCGTTCTTGCAGGTGTGGATGTGGTCTGGATGTTTTCCTGTGTCCTCTGGTCTCTATTTTAGGAAGAGTTGTCTTTGTTATATTTTCATAGATATATGTGGTTTTGAGAGGAGATTTCTGCTGCTTTACTCACGCCACCATCTTGGCTCCTGTTCCCTAGAGCTAGAACTTCTTACATGCTATTTCTTGAACCCAGTGAACATTTCTGTATGCTCTCCAGGCTGTATAGCCTCTCACTCTTTTTTGGGACCATTGCTCTAGGGACCTAAATGGAATATGAATATTAAACATTAGTGTTCAGGAGCACTTAAATCAAGATGTGTTTTTCATTTACACTTCTGTTTTAAGCATTTTATCTTCCTTTACCAATGCCTAGAAATGTCTCAGTGTATTAAGGAAGATTTGAATTGTAGAAACTTTATATCAATGATTTTGCTGCATAAAAAAATTCAAAGATTTGCAGTTACTATCTTTATTGTTACTATGATAGTGATAACAAGTGGTAGCCCGTGACTATTACTTTGTGGTATGGATGCTATGTACTATGGAAAAATTAGTATCTTGAAAATCAAGTCAAGAATTGTTTTGGGAACCAGCCAGTATACATTTTGAATCTCTTTTACCTTAATGCTTATAATAGAGTTTTCTCTGTGTTCATCATGTAAGTGCTATATATCCCCTAAAGGTTGAATTTTATTTCTTATTATACCTTGCATATCTATTCTCCATGAAGAGTTACTTTTTAAGTGAACTACAGCTCAAGGCACAGAAAAGATATATGAGAGTAAAGAGCAGCAATTAGATTTTCTTTCCATATTTTGCCTTTGTGGGGACAAATTATGTAAAAAGCTATCTTTTACTCCAGTGCAGAGGTGGTCTATTGTTGTATTAAGCATTAAGAATGCATACACAGTAAAACTGCCTTGGCTTATTCAGTTGGTAAATCATTTTTGCTCTTCTTTTTCCTTGCTGTAAGCAAGTTTCACAGTAGAATGCTTAGAAAATAGCTTTTCCTTGGGTGAAAAATCAGAGTTTACTAGTTTCAGTTCTATCCAATATGTTTGAAGGTGATCCAGTTTACACTATGCTTTAAAACAGAACTATACCTTCAGTTCAATTACAGTCCAAATCACAGACTCAGTATGTTTCTGGGACTATTTGTTTATCTCAATTGTATTTTCAAACAGGAAAAAGTTTATCATTAACAAGAATTTAATAACATTACTAAATATTATTTATATATGATGCAATCCTAATTATATACTGACATGTTTAGATATGCCCACATAATCAAAAATACCTAGATATGAATGTTAATCATTTTTGAGGGTTGGAATGGAAAGACAATGGGAAAAAATTTAAATATTTCTCTTTTAATGTCTTGGTTTTTATAACAGCTATTTTCTAGAATATACCTGTCCCTAATAATCAGCTATCAATTAAGACATGGAAAACTTTTCTGCATTTTAAGGATACAACTATATCATATGTAGTATTGAACATTTGTTTTAAAGTTACCACTAATGTTAAACACTGAGAGGGGGTGGCCGAAGCAGAGGCTGGGTAAGGGTGGTGACCTTCAGTGATTATCAGAAGTCAAGAGTCATAGCTTTTAGATAGGATCAGGTAACATCCTACACACACACACACATATGCATGCGCGCACACACACACACACACATACATACAGAAATTACCCACATAACCAAATTTTATAAACTCATTCAAGTGGGTTGATGAACACTACAGCAAGTTGCAGTATGCTGAAAGCAAACTCATTGAACGAGAAGGAAGCTGACTCCACCGTTGACACTTGGCACTCTACATCCCCACATTTTCACTTATGATCCACACACCCTGCACATGGAACAGCAAGGCCTAATTCACCATCTGGATGATGGCACCCATGTCTGTCTACTTTCACATGGGCAACCCTCAGTAGCAGCTCCTAGACCTCCCTGCCCTGTGATTTGTAGGTGTGTCTATGATCACTTTCTATAAGTTTCTTCAAGGGCATGCATCATTGCCGATTCATCTTCCTCACCTCATTGCTCCACCCCCTCTGTTCATTCACCACCCATATAACATGTGGGCATATATGTTACCCGTAGAAGGTGATGTATTAGCTAATGGGAGCTAGGGCCTAGAGCTGTGGTATAGGGCTTTTAAATGTCTTTTCCATTCACAGCAGCATAAGTGCCATCTTGCTTTTACTGAAGAAACTGAGGCACAGAGAATTTAAATAACTGGCCCAAGGTTACACAGCTAATAGGAGGTAGATTAAACCTAGGCAGTTTGGAATTATTTTGATTTAATCTTTAATTAAAATCTATAATTTTAAACTGTTCTACAAACCTTTCAGTCTTAATGTTTCCAAGGAAGAATCTGTGGTACATATGTGTGTTAAACATCTCTTATTGTCCACAAATTCTTCCTTTTATCTAATCTAAATCCTCCATGCCTTTGATTAAGCCTTGTAGTGCTTTCTCTGGTGCAACCAATCTATAAAGATCACTGTATATACCTAAAGAGAGTTTAGAGTTTGGGAGTCATCTGCTTGGCTACTGGTTCAATAGCTCAAGTACTTTAAACCTGTACCTTTAGATCCTATGTCTAAGTTTTTCATGTATTTTAAGTGCACTTTCATGCAAACTCCAAGTTTTATCCGTTTTTCTTATCTGTGAATTGAGCAGACTGAGTGCCAAAAATATTGGGGTTAGGACTAACGTATCAACAGTTTAGCATGCACAATATATGATATGGGATCATAGAATTTTAAAATATATTTTATAGATTATCTTGCCACAGTGAAGGTTTAACTACTAAAATTTATTCTAAAGCTATGTTTCATAATTACATGTTTTTGGATTCATGGAAGTCTTAAAGATAAAGTTATTTAATAGCATTTTTCCTGTATTGACTAAAACTGGCTTACTTTTAGAGGAGAGAAAATATTTTATCTTTCTCTTGCTTCTGTATCCCTTTGTACCTTTGTTATACATTACTCCTTACTAAAACTAAAACTTGTAAATTCATAACACCTTTCCACATAGCCTTTTTTAATTTATGTCCTTATTACTTACTACTTACTACTTTTATTATTAATTTATATTATAGAACAATATATGGCCAGCTGTTTTTCAACTGTTATTATACAGAAAAGGGCATAGCAGACCTGAAACTGCTATGCATAAAAGTCCTGCTTACTAGGCTGGTGCTTGGCAACTTGGATTTCTGGAATGTTCTCCTTGTTCCTCCAGTGATAAGAGTAGTTAACTGTACCCACATTGTTTGTGTAAACCAAGTACTTTCTCCTGCACACCTGCTTTCCTTGTATAAGTCTGGAATTTTGCCTGTAAGTATTAGGCAGATGGTACCTGCAATATGACCAGCCTCCAAAAAAATGTTGGGCCCTAAGTCTCTAATGGGCTTTCATTGAAGCAACATTGCACATATTGCTGCATATATATTCCTGGAGGAAGAACGCTGTCTGTGTAATGGGAGGGAGAAAGCATAACAAAGCCTGCACACTCCACCTACATCTTTTCTTACCTTATCATCTGGCTCTACATCCTTAGTATGGTTGCTGTAATCAGCATTAGCCATGAGTACAACTGTATACTTATTCTCCCGAGTCTCTCCAGTGACTGTCCATATGTAAGGTAGACCTCCAACACAGCCATCATTTACAAAATATTTTCACATGTTGAGCTCACTTGAGCCTTCCCTCTTCATAAATCCTCATGACAGTGGTGACTATATATTACATAGGACATTATATACTATATATAATATCATATAACCTATATTTAGGTAAAGAATAGGCATGGAGATCTATGATTCTTTGGAGCTAGCCATATGAAATATTGTAGGTTTTCCCTGTCTTTTGTGTTCTTTCCAATTCCAGTTCTAGATAGCGCCACCACACCTGGCACCCCCAGGGTACCCAGTGCTCTTCCTCAGACACACACTCCCACCTTCACTGCAGGTCAAGCCTCCTATGACTATGTTCTTTTATTGTTGCCTCACTTGGTATCAGTATTTGCTTATATTCTCTTTTTATATGTTCATGATCCACTCTGGTACTGAATCTTCCTTTAAAGGTATTTTAGTGAAGATGTCTATAGGCAATTAATTTATCTTTAGTAGAACCTACCAAGAACCTCTGACAAGGTCAAAGTCATACCTATAGAGATGGAAATTTTAAGAAGTGAACAGATAGGTCAGAATGATGATTTAGATTAATTGTTTTGAGATCTGCCTCAAATTAAGGATGACTCCACTCATTGGATGTGACTTCACCTTGATCATAAGATAGAATTTTAGGGCCACCCAAAACAGAAATTTATTCAAGGGTATACCATGCTTTTCCCCCACAAACTAAAATTCTAAACTACTATTTGAATATTTCTTCATAGTTTGAACTGTTGTATTTTTGTTTTCATGTCATGTACTTCTTGATTTCTTCTTTGACTTGTTCACTGATTCATTAATTATTTAGAAGCATGTTGTTTAGCCTCTATGAGTATGTGCACGTTTTTGTTTAATTTGTGTAATTGGTTTCTAGTTTCATACCATTGTGATCATAAAGGATGCTTGATACAATTACAATATTTTTTAATTCATTGAGGTCATTTTTGTATCCTAATATGTGATTCAAAGTTCCATGTGCACTCAAGAAAATGTGTATCCTGCTGCTTTTGGGTGGAATGTTCTGTAGGTATCTGTGAAGTCCTTCTGATTTAACATGTTGGTTAGTGCCTCTAATTTCTTATTTATTCTGTCTGGATGATCTATCCCTTGATGTAAATAGGGTGTTAAAATCTCCTAATGTGATTGAGCTACAGTCCCTTTAGTTCTGTATTTGTTTTACCTATTTAAGTGCTCCTGTGTTGGGTGCATAGATATTTGTAATTGTTATATCCTCGTGTTGGACTGATCTCTTTATCATTATGTAATGTACTTCTTTGTCTCTTGCTACCTTCTATGTTTTAGAGTCTGTTTTGTCTGATATAAATACTGCTACTCCTGATTTTTTCTCCCTTTTATTTGCATGAAATATCTCTTTCCTTCCCTTCACCTCTAGTCTGTGTACGTCTTTGGGTCTAAAATGAGTCTCTTTTAGGCAGCATATATGTGGTTCTTGTTTCTTTACCCATCTGTCACCCTGTGTGTTTTTATTGGTGCATCCAGTCCACTTACATGTAAGGTAGTTATTGATATGTATGTCCTTATTGACATTTTATTAATCGTTTTCTGGTTGTTTTTGTAGGCCTTCTCTGTTCCTTTCTTCCTCTCTACTGAGAAGTGACTAGTGGTTACCTTAGGGGAGGGGTTAACGTGGGTGGATTGGGTAAGTGAGGGAGATAAAGGGGCACACAAATCTCAATTATTCTATAATTGGTCCTGGGGATGGAAGTGCAGCATGAAGAATATAACCAGTGGTTCTGTAACATCTTCCTATGCTGACAGATAGTCACTGCACTAGTGGAATGAGGATTTAATAATAGGTGTAACTGTTGAACCCCTGTGTAGTATACTTGAAACTAATATAAGATTGTATATCAACTATACTTCAATGAAAAAATACACTTAATAAATAAATACATAAATAAATATTCCCTGCATGCTCTTTCGTCCTTTTCCTGAACACAAGAAACTTCAGGTATCAGAATGGTTTTAGTTAGTGAACCTTTATGACTGCCCAGTGCTGGGGGCAGATAAATAATATGTCAAAACCCTAGAGAATCGCATTAGAGCCAACAGTTTCTAGAAGTTCATCTGGATGACATATTTCCAAAATCATAAAATATGTATTTTGGTTACTTTTCATAACCTTTTAAAGAGTTGCAGGTGTTGGAGTGTAGGTGGAGATGGTTAATAAAGCAGAACTTGGGGTATTGATTAAATCCACTAAGATCCCCCCTACCTACCCTTCATGCAATATTCCATTGGTCTTTGCAGGTTTAATGGACTTATACAAAGATTTTTCCCTAAAAAGATAAAGGAAGCATATTCCATATGAGGAGATTTTAGGATCTCTCAATAAAAGGTTGGGCTTGACGTATTTATGCATTGTACCTGAATGCCAAGCTTTGGCTTATATCAGCTTAGGAAAATGGCTTTAAAATATATTAACAAATAAGATAAAATTGCTCAAAGATACTACAAGTGGAGATTCAATATGGTCAGAGTCTCCTTACCAAGCCAGCATCTTTCATGATTTCTCTAGATGTCCCTTCAAGCAAGCAAGTACCCACTACTTTGTTTTTAAGTTTCATCCTGCTACTGAGCAATTGGCTCCAAGTTCTACTGCTTGTGAGAGTCAGATTTAATAACATATTCTATTCATATTTACTGAGGTTTTCTACTTTTCAGGCATTGTACTGGAGAGTTTCATATTTATGATACCAAATTAGACAAATTTAGATTTTTTGAGAAAATTTTTGTTGTGCAGCTGTTTTCTCCTAGTTTATTTTTACCATTTTCAATACATTTTTCCTGTTATCCTAATATGTTTAACTAAAGAATGTCTTTGTATTTTCTTAAAATCAGTACCTTTTCTCTTATAAAGTGACATATTTTTTGATAAAAAACAAAATTCACACAGAAATCATTTTAAAACCAATGGTTCAGGCTGGCCATATGGGACCTACCCCTGACCTGTGATCAGCAGCTGCAGTATTATCAACTCCTCTGCTCGAGACCTGCCATTAGAGCCTGTTACTTGCTGAATAGTCTTGGTAACTGTCACCTGCCTTTCTAGAGGACCAGGATTCTGCACTCCTTCCAGTGCTGCTCAAGGGTAAACCTGTAATGATTGTGTTTGGTTTGGTTTGGTTTTGATTTTGCATGTTCCTTACAAATAGCCTATTTTAGTTATTTTATATGGTAATTATATGGTAATTCTTTATATGGTCTGATATCTTTGTATCAATCCTTTGTCCTATCATAATATAATATATATAATATATATATATAATATATAATAATATATGCAACCCAGGAAAGGCAGCTTGGAGCAAACTAATGTGCTAGAGAATTGCTGCAGGATAACGTATTGACAATTTCTTAGACAAAAACTGAAGAGCTGGAAGAGATGCTAACGATCTACTATACTGGCTTTCATAGTAAATGTTCTGAATAGGTGGCTAGGGGTGGCATCTGGTTAGCTGGGGCATAAAAAGCATGCCATGTTTCATTTTAACCAGAGCAGATCTACTTTTATCTCTTAAATATATTGTGATCCCTATAGAAAATTTCATTTCAAAAAGGGGTTCTTCAAAGTAATACAGTTTAAAAACTATGAAGTCTAGTCTAATCCATTCATTTAACTTGATATTAGAATGTCTCATGGTAGAAACATGAACACTGTTAAGCAAGGATGCTTTTTCTGCTTGAATGGCTATGCTAAGCATAAAACTACTTGATGGAAAAATTAATATATTTACAGAACCCAGTGTGAATATAGTCAATTGGCTGCCAGTCCAAACCCATTACCTTTTCCCACTGTATAACAGAACAGGGATTTTTTTTTCCCTTCTATCCATCCCTCAGTGAAGATTATCCTATCTGTACCTTGGAGCTCAATCTAAGTCTTAAAAAATTTCTGTAGTCCGTTCTCTTTACAAGGTCTGGTTTAGAGCATGAAGATATAATACATGCAGATTACATTGTAATTATTCTTAAGAGTTGTGAAATGAATTCTGCTTAGGGATTCCTGAATAGATTGCCTCTCATGTAAATAAGACCAATAGAAAGGGGTTTACTTTTTCAGCTGAACACTAAAAATGAAGAAAAATGAAGAAAACTCCTTACTGGAGTGAGGTGATATCTCATTGTGGTTTTAATTTGCATTTCTCTGATGATTAGCAATGTGGAGCATCTTTTCATGTGCCTGTTGGCCATCTGAATTTCTTTTTTGGAGAAGTGTCTTCAGATCCTGTGCCCATTTTTATAATGGATTATTTGCTTTTTGTTTGTTGAGGTGCGTGAGCTCTTTATATATTTTGGATGTCAACCCTTTATTGGATCTGTCATTTATGAATATATTCTCCCATACTGTAGGGAGTATTTTTTTTATTGGTGGTATCCTTTGCTGCACAGAAACTTTTCAGCTTGATATAGTCCAACTTGTTCATTTTTGCTTTTGATTCCATTGCCTGGGGAGATATGTTCATGAAAAAGTTGCTCATGTTTATGTCCAAGAGATTTTTGCCTATGTTTTTTTCTAAGAGTTTTATGGTTTCATGACTTACATTCAGGTCTTTGATCCAATTTGAATTTATTTTTGTGTATGGGGTTAGACAATGGTCAAGATTTATTCTCTTGCATGTAGCTGCCCAGTTTTGCCAACACCAGCTGTTGAAGAGGCTGTCATTTCCCCATTGTATGTCCATGGCTCCTTTATCACATATTAATTGACTATATATGTTTGGGTTAATTTCTGGACTCTCTATTCAGTTCCACGGGTCTGTGGGTCTGTTCTTGTGCCAGTACCAAATTGTCCTGATTACTGTGGCTTTGTAATAGAGCTTGAAGTTGGGAAGCAAGATCCCCCCTGCTTTATTCTTCCTTCTCAGGATTGCTTTGGCTATTTGGGGTCTTTCATTGTTCCATATGAATTTTATAACTATTTGTTCCAGTTCGTTGAAGAATGCTGTTGGTATTTTGATAGGATTGCATTGAATCTGTAGATTGTTTTAGGCAGAATGGATATTTTGACAATATTAATTCTTCCTAACCAAGAGCATGGGATGAGTTTCTATTTGTTAGTGTCCTCTTTAATTTCTCTTAAGAGTGTCTTGTAGTTTTCAGGGTATAGGTCTTTCACTTCCTTGGTTAGGTTTATTCCTAGCTATTTTATTCTTTTTGATGCAACTGTGAATGAAATTGTTTTCCTGATTTCTCTTTCTGCTAGTTCATTGTTAGTTTATAGGAAAGCAACAGATTTCTTGTATTAATTTTGTATCTTGCAACTTTGCTGAATTCAGATATTAGATCTAGTAGTTTTGGAGTGGAGTCTTTAGGGTATTTTTATGTACAATAAATATCATGTCATCTGCAAATAGTGACAGTTTAACTTATTCTTTACCAGTCTGGATTCCTTGTATTTCTTTGTTTTGTCTGATTGCCATGGCTAGGACCTCCAGAACTATGTTGAATAACAGTGGGGAGAGTGGGCATCCCTGTCTTGTTCCCGATCTTAGAGGAAAGGTTTTCAGCTTCTCACTGTTTAGTATGATGTTGGCTGTGGGTTTGTCATATATGGCCTTTATTATGTTGAGGTACTTGCCCTCTATACCCATTTCTTGAGAGTTTTTATCATGAATGGATGTTGAATTTTGTTGAATGCTTTTTCAGCATCTATGGAGATGATCATGTGGTTTTTGTCCTTCTTTTTGTTTATGTGGTGGATGATGTTGATGGATTTTTGAATGTTCTACCATCCTTGCATCCCTGAGATGAATCCCACTTGATCATGGCGTATTATCTTCTTGATGTATTTTTGAATTTAGTTTGCTAATATTTTCTTGAGTATTTTTGCATCTATATTTGTCAGGAATATTGGTCTGTAATTTTATTTTTGGTGGGGTCTTTGCCTCATTTTGGTATGAGAGTGATGCTGGCTTCATAAAATGAGTTTGGAAGTATTCCCTCCTCTTCTATTTTTTGGAAAACTTTAAGGGGAATAGGTATTATGTCTTCTCTGTATGTCTGTTAAAATTCAGCAGTGAAGCCATCTGGCCCAGGGAGTTTGTTCTTGAGTAGTTTTTTGATTACTGATTCAATTTTGTTGCTGATAATTGGTCTGTTTAGATTTTGTGTTTCTTCCTTGGTCAGTCTTGGAAGGTTGTATTTTTCTAGGAAGTTGTCCATTTCTTCTAGGTTTTCCAGCTTGTTATCATACAGATTCTTATAGTATTCTCTAATAATTCTTTGCATTTCTGTGGGGTCCATCATGATTTTTTCCTTTCTCATTTCTGATTCTGTTGATGGTGTAGATTCTCTTTTTCTCTTAATAAGTCTGGCTAGGGACTTATCTATTTTGTTTATTTTCTCAAAGAACCAGCTCTTGGTTTCATTGATTTTTTTCTATTGATTTATTCTTCTCAATTTTATTTATTTCTTCTGTTATTTTTATTATGTCCCTCCTCCTGCTGACTTTGGGCCTCATTTATTCTTCTTTATCCAATCTCAATAATTGTGACTTTAGACTATTCATTTGGGATTGTTCTTCCTTTTTTAAATAAGCCTGGATTGCTATATACTTTCCTCTTAGAACTGCTTTCACTGCATCCCACGGAAGTTGGAGCTTTGTGCTATTGTTGTCATTTGTCTCCATATATTGCTTGATCTCTATTTTAATTTGGTCATTGATCCAATGATTACTCAGGAGCATGTTGTTAAGCCTCCATGTGTTTGTGAGCCTTTTTGTTTTCTTTGTACAATTTATTTCTAGTTTTATACCTTTGTGGTCTGAGAAGTTGGTTGATAGAATTTCAATCTTTTTGAATGTACTGAGACTCTTTTTGTGGCCTAGTATGTGCTCTAATCTGGAAAATGTTCCATGTGCACTTGAGAAGAATGTTTATCATGCTGCTTTTGGGTGTAGAGTTCTGTAGATGTATATTAGGTCCATCTCTTCTAGTGTGTTGTTCAGTGCCTCTGTGTCCTTACTTATTTTCTGTCTGGTGGATCTGTCTGTTGAAGTGAGTGGTGTGTTGAAGTCTCCTAGAACAAATGCATTCCATTCCATTTCCTCCTTTAATTCTGTTAATATTTGTTTCTCATATGTTTGTGCTCCTGTATTGTGTGCATATATATTTATAACAGTTATATCCTCTTGTTGGATTGAGCCCTTCATCATTATGTAATGTTCTTCTTTTCTTGTTATTTTCTTTGTTTTAAAGTCTATTTTGTCTGATACAAGTACTGCAACACCTGCTTTTTTGCCCTATTGTTTGCACGAAATATATTTTTTCATCCCTTGACTTTTAGTCTGTGTGTGTCTTTGGGTTTGAGGTGAGTCTCTTGTAAGCAGCATATAGATGGTTCTTGCTTTTTTATTCATTCTATTACTCTGTGTCTTTTCTTTGGTGCATTCAGTCCATTTACATTTAGGGTGATTGTTGAAAGATATGTACTTATTGCTATTGCAGGCTTTAGATTCCTGGTTACCAAAGGTTCAAGGGTAGCTTCTTAACTATCTAACCATTTAACTTAACTTGCTTATTAAGCTATTATAAACATAGTCTGATGATTCTTTATTTCTCCCCCTTCTTATTCATCCTCCTCCATTCTTTATATGTTAGGTGTTTTATTCTGTACTCTTTTGTTCTTCCTTTGACTGCTTTTGTGGATAGTTAATTTTATTTTTGATTTAGGTGGTATTTGGTTGGTCTGCTTTCTTTGGTGTGATTTTATTTTCTCTGGTGACATCTATTTAGCTTTAGGAGTGCTTCCATCTAGAGCAGTCCCTTTAAAATACCCTGTTGAGGTGATTTGTGGGAGGCAAATTCACTCAACTTTTGCTTATCTGGGAATTGTTTAATCCCTCCCTTATATTTAAATGATAATCTTGCTGGATACAGTATTCTTGTATCAAGACCCTTCTGTTTCATTGCATTAAATATATCATGCCATTCTCTTCTGGCCTGTAAGGTTTCTTTTGAGAAGTCTGATGACAGCCTGTTGGATTTTCCTTTGTATGTGATCTTTTTTCTCTCTCTGGCTGCCTTTCATACTCTATCCTTGTCTTTGACCTTTGCTATTTTAATTATCACATGTCTTTGTGTTGTCTTCCTTGGGTCCCTTGTGTTGGGAGATCTGTAGACTTCCATGATCTGAGAGACTATTTCCTCCCTCAGTCTGTGGAAGTTTTCAGCAATTATTTCTTAAAAGACACTTTCTCTCCCTTTTTCTCCCTCTTCTTCTTCTGGTACCCCTGTAATGTGAATATTGTCCAGTTTGGATTGGTCACACAGTTGTCTTAATATTCTTTCATTCCTGGAGATCCTTTTATCTCTCTCTGCCTCAGCTTCTCTGTATTCCTCTTCTCTGATTTCTATTCCATTAGTAGTCTCTTGCACCTCATCCAGTCTGCTTTTAAGTCCTTCCAGAGATTGTTTCATTTCTGTAATCTCCCTCCTGACTTCATCCCTTAGCTCTTGCACATTTCTCTGCAGGTCCATCAGCATGATTTTGACCTTTATTTTGAATTCTTTTTCAGGAAGATTCTTTATATCTTTTCCCAGGCCCTCTCTCAGGGGTTGTCTTGGTTTTTCTTGACTGGACCAAATTCTTCTGCCTTTTCATGGTGATAGAGGTAGTCATAGGCAGGTAGCACATGTGTCAGCTGGAAGAACAAAGTTCCTTCCTGCTTGCTGGTTGCCTTGCCCTTCTCTGCTGCCTGTGTTGGTTACCTGCACACCAGGAGCAGCCTCTGGGTTAATCCCCTGAGCTGCCATGGGCAGGGCGACCCTTGGGGTAGCCCAGAGCCCTGTGGGTAGTGGCAGATGCACTGGGTGTGCTCTCCTATAAGAATGGCACCCCTTTGCGCCTTGCTCTGGCTTCTTCTGCCAACCTTGGGTGGCTGCTTGCCAGCTGTGGTTTTTGGATCTGGCCTGGGTGGCTGCATGCTTGGAAAAGACTCTGGGTGACTGCTCTGCTGGTGCCATGCAGGAGGGGAAATGAATGAGAGGCTGCTGATCTCCATGAGGGGCTTCAAAGCTATGTTGCCACCCAGGTGGTTGGAGCGTCTGAAGTTCCACAGGATTCCCAGCTGCTGGGCTGAGTGTGCCAGGATGATTCTGTCCCTTTAAGACATTCAAAAGCACTCGCTTTTCTTTTGTCCCAGGGGAGCTGTCTGTGGGACCCACTCCCACATTTTACTTTTCCGTTTCTCTAATATCCAGTACACCATGCAATGTGTGTCTGTGCTCCCAGTGTGGATTACTGGGGCTGGTTATTTAGCAGTCCTGCACTTCCACTCCCTACCCGCTCCAACTCCTTTTCTCCCACTGGTGAGGTGGGGTGGTGGGAGTGCTCGGGGTCCACCTAGTCTTGGCTTTGTATCTTACCCCCTTCATGAAATGCTGAGTTCTTGCAGATGTAGATGTATCCTGGCTGTTGTACTGAATCTTCTGGTCTCTCTGTTAGGCGTAGTTGTATTTGTTGTATTTTCAAAAATATGTATGGTTTTGGGAGGAGATTTTCACTGCCCTACTCATGCCGCCATCTTGGCTCCTCTAAAGTTCCCTATTTTTAAAGCCATTTGAGACTTCTCTATTGCATTTGACCCAGAGTAATACTAACTGATAGCCTGACATTGCCAGGGTGAGGTGGAAAGAATATTCAGGCATACAGGGTTAATACTGTTTATCAGATATGTTTTATATCTATTCTCATTTACTTGGGGGAGACATGTTACTTTCCTCACTTCACAAATCAAGCATCTGAGCCTCAAAAATATTTGATACATTTTTAGTGATTTTATGGTGGTCAAATTCAAATTTGAATCTGAGCTTTTCTAATTCAAATGTCAACACATGTCCCAAATATATAGTGTTTAGGCAGTCCAATGTATAAAACTTTTTCTTTATCATTTATTGAGATATGATTGACATATAATACTATATACTTTTAAGATGTATAGTTGATTTCATACCTTTATATATTATAATGTAATTACCACCATAGTGTTGAACATATTTATCCTTCACACAATTATTATTATTATTATTATTTATTTTTATTTTTTAAATTTTTTTGGTGAGAACAATTAAGATCTAGTCTCTTAGCATCTTTGAAGTTTATAATATGGTATGGTTGACTATAATCACTACTTTGTGCTATGCATTAGCTCTCCAAAATTTATTTATGTAATAATTGCAAGTTGGTACCTTTAAACAATATCTTCCCAATTTCCCCACCCTCCTAGACCTGGTAGCCACCATTCTACTCAATATTTCTATGAGTTTGGCTTTTTTTGGATTATACATATAGTGATATTGTACAGTATTTGTCTTTTCAGTCTGACTCTTCTTTCACTTAGCATAACGCCCTTAAAATTCATTGATTTTGTTACAAATGGTGGCAATTCCTTCTTTATCATGGCTGAATAATGTCCCATTGCATATCCATACCATGTCTTTATCCATTTATCTGTGGACAGACACTTAGGTTGTTTCCATATCTTGGCTATTGTGAAAATGCTGCGATGAACTTGGGAGTGTGGAGACCTTTCTATATCCTCTTTTCATTTCCTTTGGACATTTATCCAGAAGTGGGTTGCTGAATCATATGGGAGTTCTATGTTTAATATTTTGAGAAACCCCCATACTGTTTTCCATAGTGGCTACATGAGTTTACATTCCCACCAGCAGCACACAAGGGTTCTCTTTCCTCCTCATCCTTGTCAACAACTGTTATATCGTGTCTTCTTGATAATAGCCATTTTAAGAGATATAAGGGAATACTTCATTGTGGTTTTGATTTGCATTTTCCTGATAATTAGTGATTCTGAGCATTGTGTTGGCCATCTGTATGTCTTCTCTGGAAAAATGTCTATTCTATTCTGTTCATTTTTTAATTGGATTTTTTTCTTGTTTTTGAATTATATAAATTCTTTATATCTTTGAATGTATATTAATACTTTATCTGAAATATGATTCACACATTCTTTTTTCTCATTCTGCAGAGTACCTTTGTCTATTTTCTTATCATTTGTTTTACTGTGCAGAGCTACTCACAGTGATGTAGTCCCACTTGTTGATTTTTGTTGCTTGTGTTTCTGTGTCCTATCCAAAAAATCATTGCCAAGATTAATGTCAAGGAGTCTTCCCTGTGTGTTCTTCTAGGAGCTTTACAGTATCAGATCTTATGCTTAAGTCTTTAATCCATTTCATTTTGTAAGTGATATAAGTTAAGGGTCCAAATTTATTTTTCTGTGTGTGATATTCAGTTTTTCTAACACCATTTGTTAAAGAGACTATCCTTTCCCATTGGCCATTCTTGGCTCCCTTAACAAATATGAGTTGACTGCATATGTGGAAGTTTATTTCTGGACTCTATTCAGTTCCATTGGTCTATGTGTCTAAATCTGCTTTATTATTAATACATTTAGACATCTGTTCTTCAGCATCATTAAGACCTTAGCCCTCTCTATTTTATCCAGGATGCTTCATATATTTACTTTATATTCCCATCACCATTTTGAAATTACAGTCACTGGAATCTAGCCCCTTCCAATACCAAGACAGCTGGCTATTTTTTAAATTGTAATTATTTTCAAAAAAGAGAGTTTATTTCATTATTTGATAAGAAATATTCTTATCTTGAATCATTATCTCTAAGAAATATAAGTTAAATCAGTATTAAAGAGAAAAAAGACTGTATTGTAGAAATAGAATCACATTTTATTTGTGACATCTTTTAAAGGGAATAAAATGTCTTACTTGGTTTTAATAATGTGTTTCTGGGATGTGCTTTATGTTCACAGTATTTTTTAAATTTGAAAAATATAAAAGATTGTTCTCAGTAATGACAGAATACTCAGCCCTAGGTATTACTTAGAATATTCAACACCTCTTTCAGATCTATGACATATTTCAAATCTGTGGAGATACCATCAGTAGAGTAAGCCATAATAGTTAATATTTACCAAAAACTAATTTGAATGCTGTGACATGATAAGTATAAAAGCTACAGTAGCTTTATGAATTTTTGTATTCACATAATTATTTCTTACCTTTTGTCATTTCCAAGTACAGACAATTGAAGATGTTCTTGGGAAGAAAAAAATGAGGGTGTCACCATAGCTTGACTCCACATTTGTCCTGTGATTACAGAATTTCTGGTCTAGTTTCTTGTAACAAAGAAATACAAATCGATTATTTCTCTTTCTAAATACAGTGAAGACATCACTATTGTTTAAAATAACTATGTCTTATTTAATTCCTACATTAGGAAAAATGAAATTCTAATGATTTTTCTTAGTCCTTTTTCTTAGATACTTGTCCTATCGGTAGAGACAATAAGAAAAAGTAGTTGCTCGGATATCTGACTAGCAGACTACTCATCAGAGCTGATGTGTTTTGTGTGGTATTAAAATTGTTGGTGATTAAATGGTGTAACATCAAACTAAAATTGTTAACAAGAGCCTGAAAACCCCTATCAATGCCTAATCAATATAGAGTAAACAGCGAGTAAGACACATACTGTGAGGCTTCATGGGCAAAACAGTCTTTTTCAATATTAGATTGTGCTTGGTTTGAACAGGACAAAGATGCTTTTCTTTAGGTGATAGATTCTTTATCACTTAATTCTGAAATTTTGAAAAGCCTTGAAAACAGAGTTGAAGCTGAATTGGGCTTCTTGGTGATGTTAACAACTGAAACATTAGAATGTATCTAACTAGAGGTTTTTTAATTATGACTTTTATTTATTCATCTCCAGTGTAGCATTTTTCATTAGCAAGTGATACTTGGTGATCCTCAGTCTGTCCCTCCATAGCCATTTTAGTATGACTTATGCAATTTGTTGTGTGTGTGTGTGTGTGTGTGTGTGTGTGTGTGTGTTTGACTTATTTTCCAACCTATGTTTTAATATCTTTCACTTAAATCTCTTTCCTGATATATATTAAGCTTCATAGACTAGACGACCATCTATGTTAGATCTTTACACCTTTTGTGGCCATTTGAAAATGCTCAAATCCAGGCCTTGTTGGATGTACTATCCCGTAGCCCTATTAATTAATGATGCAGGAAGGATAAACATGTAATTAAAGGATCATGTTTTTTAAATGAAATCTCATTTCACTTCATTGTTATGAAGATTTCTCAAACCTAGGTTATATTGCATTTTTTATGTGACATACTAAACACTAAGACATCTTTGATGCATTGATATAAATGTGAAAATTATACATATAATGAAACTAAACTAGCTTCATGTAGGGATTATGTTTATTGCTTCAAGTGTTCAGTATTATGTCAGTTTTTTAGCAGCCACTATATAATTAACTAAAAATATATTTAAAAGATCAAAGAGAAAGAGAAAGGAACAAATTAAATATGCAGTCAAATCTTCCTATCAGTCAAAGGTAAAAAAGAGAAGTGGTGTGAAGGAAAAGGGGCATAATAAAGAAGAGGTGTCACAGAGGCCAGTCAGTCACCTGGCCACCTGAGTAGGCTCTTCAAACTTAGCTCCTTGTTTGAGTCCCTCATGTCTATATTGGATTGTTAATATACAGATCAAGTAAACAGATATTTTTATGCCCATAAGTAATCAAATCCAGGATGGCTTCCAATAACTAGCAACTGGAATTCGCCATCTGAAGGGTGTCTTTTGAGTATGACATCAGAGAAAAGGTACTAGTCATTCATTTAACTAGTAAGCATAGTCCCTAAGATGAAAAGTTAATAGCTTAGTTGTGGGTCATGTGGAAGGATAAATAAATTAACAAATTCAGAGCAGTGTGCTATGTGTAAGCATACAGCTATATATAAGTGATATGGGAATACACTCAGAGAGCTTTCCCAAAAGGAATGAAAGCTGGGTTGAGCCTTCATGGGTGAATAAATTACTCAGAGGTACAGGGTCATATTCATTCCAAATAATATGGTGTAACAGTCAGAATAGTAGTAATACTTGTCACTGTTGTGTTTAGTATACGTCAGGCATTTTATATATTTTATCTCATTTAATCTTCATTAGACACTTCCATAGTATCAATATTTTCTTCATTTTAAATTTGTAAATGTAGATAGGTAAAAAGAAGCATGCACATGTTAGGTTGCTTAAAATCACAAAGCTTTGAAGTGGCAACACTCTAGTAGAACAAGCAGTGAGCACAAGAGATATGAAACAGCCTGACATATTAGGGAAATTACAAGGAGTTCAGTTTGTTCACAGTGAATAATTCATTCATTTACTTGTACAATATTTGTTAAATGAATAATCGGAGGTACTGTGGGGAAGACATGCAATATCTATGTCTTTAAAAAACTTATGTTCTAATAATGAAAGGCAGATACTAATCAAGTTAACAGATTAGTGAACTCAAGATATTGGTATGTCTTAGGAAGAAACTAGAACAGGGTGGTGAAATGGCAATTAATTGATGGATGAGTAAACCACACCGTGGGATATTCATTGGTGACCAAAATGTACTAGAGTGGTGTATGACTATATGGATGAAGCCCAACAGTCCAATACTAAATAAAAACAGTAAGTCCTGAAAGATTATATGCAGCCTGATACCTATAAAGTTAATAACAACTAAAATAACATATGTGTACATATACATATAAAAATTTTTTTATGAATACATGAAGATGCAATGAAGTTACAATTAAATGAAAGCAAAGGAATAATGAATATGGAGTTCAGGGTAGGGATGGCAGGAGGGGGCAGGCTAGTAGAAATTATATAAGTTATTGACAAGGCCCTAGATTTGCTGTATGTGGTGGGTTGACAGGTAATCAACACCTTATTTTAAATAGCAAAGGAAAGTAAAGCAGTAGTGCATGGCTCTGAGGTAAGGTTATTTCAGGAACCAAAGGTTAAGATTAATCCAATTCTGTGTACCAAAGTTTCTCTCAGTAAAAAGAGAGTAGCTGATGGGAACAAACTGCCTCTGGATATACTATGGAACTGAAACCTCAACAAGGAGCCATATCCGAACTCTGCACAGCACTACCAGCAGAGGAAATGGCAGGTAGTGGTGCAGCCTGCTTAGCAGGTGCCACCTGGAAGCACTGATGTGGGCAAGCGGCAAGAAATGAGCCCACACTCTACATGGAGACCATGGGAAGGACTCAGAACCTGGCTTCTGTGGAGTGATAACTACAAAAACAAGCTTGTCAATGCTTAACAAAATTTCATGAGAAACAGTAAATGGTATTTCACAAATTCCAGGAAAATATAATACCATACATAAAATATTTGGAAATGCTGATGTCCTAGTCAACACGCACATACAGAAGTCAGTCCACCTGATATAACATTACTAAGATTCTATGTCACTCTTATTGGTATTACATTTCCTGAGTATTTTTTTTTCCTACTCTTAAGCTCATCTATTTTCCTACAGAATGGGATCAGTATGGGATCCTGGAATGAACACAGTACAGATCAAATGTTCAGGATGTGAATTCTGGTATAGCCTTGCTGGGGCAAGACTTCTTTGTCTCTACCTCCGCACCTGTAAAATGAGGGTGCTGGCCTAGAATGATCATGAAAGTATCTTATAGCCATTAATGTTAATTATACGAAGAGACTATTAAAGAATGAAAATTCTTCCTTTTCATTTTATAATGAAAATAAAATGTTTGCCAAGTTTGTAAATATCATGTGCAAAGAAAACTGAAACTGGCACATCTAGGATTAGTTTTAAGCAAGGACAGATGGATTGAAGGTATTTTTAAACCTTCCAACTAAATTGACCAAATCAGGTGGATAGTAAAATTTCACTCATCTAAGTCTTTGACAGTTTTTTCACTCAAAAAAACCAATGTCAGCAAAACAATAAAGGTAATTTGTCCTCCTAAATCAATTTGAAAAAATGAAACTCCAGTATGTACACTTTCAGATAACCTAAAAACAAAGAACTTCTACTGGCACATAAAATCTCAAAGTAAATGTGTAAATATATCCACAAATTAATTAGGGTATGGATTGCCAATGATAATGAATAACAACTGGAAAATATATAAAACAAAACAATGCAACAAAATATTTATTATTTATTGCAGTTATTGAATAATCCTGTCTCACTAGTGTTCAGAAAGGCTCTTAGGTAACTGCAAGGTTTTAGAACATCAGTCAATAAGTTGTCATGTGAGTAAATGACCTTGTGGTGATCAGAAGAGGATGCACTCAACATGGGTATAAAGTGACTTTTATAGAGCAGGAGTAGGATGGCATTCAAACTTTCTAAATTTACTTCAAATACCCAAATATAACCATGCTTAAAAGAGAACAAATTTGTTGTAAATCTTTCCATAATAAACTTTAAATTATGTATGGACACATACATCATGTGTGTCTCCAAGATTTATGCTGTGTGTGCAGCCAAACAGAAACAAATTGTACTTGCATGGATTTAAATACACAAGGACACAGATAAAAGGGAAACATAAGTCCTCCAGAAAAGAATATCTCTGAAAATAAATTGGACCACAGAAATTTAATGTATTTCTTAAGCTATCAGGATTGCCTCAAGTAAAATACGTTATTACATTTTTGGCTGTTTTGTTTTTTTAATGATTGAAGAAACATGGTACAGCATGTGCTTTATTTGTGCTTTGGTATAGAATTAGTTAACATTTTTATGTTAGTTTATCCTTTTATAGCTTTGAGATAATGTCTATTTGTTAAATTCCAGTTTCTAGTTCTCATTCTGCGTAATATTGTTGCTAAGCAAATTTAGGCCCATCCTTTCATCTAAAGATATTTATTGAATATCAGACACTGTTTTAGGTTCTTGAGAGGCACCAGGTAATAAAACAGAGATCCATGATCTTGTGAAGCTGATATTTTAGCAGAGATATATAAACAATCAGCAATAAAGATGATAAGCAGATGAGATAGTATATGAGAAGTTGATAAAGGGATCAGTGTGGGATCCTGGAATGAACACAGTACAGATCAAATGTTCAAAGATGTGAATTTTAGCATAGCCTTGCTGGGGCAAGACTTCTTTGTCTCTACATCTGCACCTGTAGAATGAGGATGCTGACCTAAAATGATCATGAAGACAATAGAGATTGGTGGTGAATGATTGTGAATGATTGTTGTTTTTCAGAACTCATTATTCAATGAATTTTTTGAATATTTACTCTTTGAATGAGGTTCCATGAAGGCAGAAGTAGTAGATGTGTTTGCTTATGATTATACCCCTAATCCATGGAATAGTGCCAGAAGTACAGTAGGCGTTCATAAGTGCTGGATAAAAAGTAAATAAATAAAGGAATGAGGGAATATTATGTGCTTTTCATATAGCATGATACTGTTTTGTGCAATTTTCCTACTACTTGTAAAAATATCTTCAACATATACTGAAATATTAAAGTTCAGAGTTTGTTAATCTTGATTATATTTTAGTCCATATTCTTAGCTCTCTATGGAAGTTCCAAAAACTCTTTCATAAATTGATTTCTATGTCATCTTTGGGATAGGTTGATTCTAGGAAAGTTACATGTAGATAATTAATATGCATGATTTTAGTTTGACTTGGGAGTTCTGACTTAGAGCTTTTCTTAGGTCAAAGCCCCCAAATTAACATAAGTATTTCATATGCATTAAATATATTTATGATGCATAAATATAAATATATTATGTCAATTATATTACATTTTGACCTGGACTGTTTTAAATTCACCTTGGTTTTATAGAATTTCTAAAATCTACTTTCCCTATTGAGTTATAAACCCCTAGAAGTCATGACTGACTCTCATTAAGCTCTGTATGTTCAAAGCATATAGCACATGTATAGCACAGGTATTTAATAAAGTTCCATGAATTGCTAAATGCTCAGAACAATTAGATCATCAGCTGGGAACTAGAAACCATTCTGTTAAGTAAAAAATTTCATAATAGTGTTATAGAGAATCAGGGTTAATGTTTAATTTGTTGTTGCTAAGTTATAGAAGCTAGGAGAGACAAAAAAATAAAAGACTGGATTCATTTTGCTACTTACACAATGTCATCTTTTGCTCTTTTCATTGAGCCTGTTCAGAATCGCTCCATTAAGGAAATAATAAGAGCTCATAAGAATGTGCTCTCAATTGTGTAGTCTCATAAAAGCTCTGGAAATAAGTATGAGTATGTTCATTACAGTTAACTACTTATTATCATGGTGATGATGATAATAAATCTGCATGTTTTAATTTTCTTCAAACTATTCAGTAAATTTAACATTTTAAAACATACTTGCTTTCTCTACTAAAGAAACACACACACACACACACACACACAATGATTTGTGATATGAAAGAATAGCCTGTCCTTTTTCTCCCTTGTGGAAACATTTTTATCTGCTCTCTCATCCTGCATTGGTTTTGTTCATCCTTTTTGATTTATTAACTGTATTTAAATCAGTCATTCCTAGTGCAATCATAATCATCCTTAAACTGCATTACTACATGGCAGGTAAGATATAGAAGTTTTACCGTACACTAATGCAGACTATAGAGATACTAACAAAGGGGAAGCCAAATACAGGCCTTACAAGAAATGCACCAATACAGACGATTTTGGAAGCAAGAAAAATAATATATAATTGTAGTTTGCAGTTTTGTGCATGCCACTTCCCTTTTTTGTGTTAATACTTCTTACTTAATTTTACTCATCAAATAATCATTGTCAAATCTTCATTTGTTTTCTACCATACATCTGTGTATTAAAATCAGATTTTTGGTATAATAAATTCAAATAACTTCTATATGCTTCTTAGGAAAATACAAACTCTGAGCAGTTTGAGGTAGCATTTCATCATCTTTTCAAGGAAAAAAAATTGGTATAATGGGTTGAATTTAACTTAAAGGGGAGTAATTTTGTCATGTGTAAGTTAAATAGACAGTTGTCTAAATGGTACAACTTGAAGCGTTCTACAAAACGTTTTTTTTTTTTTTGCCTAAATTATTTCTTACCCTGGCCTTCCTTACTGCTAGAGATACCCCAAAACAGAATTTCATTCATTAATAATGAAATGATCGCTAAATAATAAGTATTCCTGTACCAGGTATCACCTGCAGTAGTCTCTAATCCCTTAAGAGGACTTGGCTTACTAAATGTGGTTTTCTAAAGCAATTCGCTGAAAGGAGTGAGAATGAAGGCAGCTTAAACTTAGAGGAAGGACAAAAGAAACGTATGAAGCAGAAAATATTTTTTAGCAGTCCGGTTAAAATGCTTCAGTGAGGGTTATTGACAGCTAGAGGGCAATGCGAAACACCAGCCATCCGAGGTAAAGTATGCAGATTGCGTGGGAATGCTCCAAAAAGAAGCCTGCAGAGTCGGAGGAGCTCAAGTCACCACACTGCACGATGGTGGTCTTGGTCATAATAACTCAGCCATGCTGTTCATGCTGATGCAGGCATTTTCTTTTTTTTCCCAGTTTTACATATTCGTTATTCCACCTCCCTTTTCTACTTCTCTATGAATGTAAACATTGAATAACTGAATATGACTTGGCCAGTTGGGCACTCAAAATTAAATGACAGAAATAGTGAAAAGTGTAGCATTAATCAGTTACTAAAAAATGAAAAGGCATTAGAGGACATAATAAAATACAGAACACAGAAGCCGTTTAGAGTTAACGTACTCTGAAAAAGCTTGAGAAATGTGGGTTTATGTTGCCACTAAATTCACTACAGTAGTATAAGGATGATGTTTTAAGTTAGACAAGATTGTTTAGGGTTCCATAAGTGAGTGTTGGGTTTCTTTCATTTGAAAACTCATCTTTCAAGTGTTTTTATCCGTTACATTGGGTGAAGCTCAGTTACATGAAAATATTTGGGTAGGCTTTCTATGAGTCACATATCATAATCCCCAAACCTAAATGTATCAACAATTATAATTTCAGAGTATTTGCTTTCTGTTTTATTCCAAATTAATATCTTCACATAGTTGTTCTTTTAGTTAACTATTGCCCTAAAAATGATGCATCAAAAACTACCATAATGAAAGTCAGCAACTTAAAATGATGATCATGTATTCTTATGAATCCATCTTTGCTAAGAATCTGGTCTGGTGATTTAAACAAGGCTTCATTGGGAAGCTCTGCTTAAAGCATCTGGGCCAGCTGGGATGGGCTGGGGCAGTTTAGCTTCATGCAATGTAATCTGGAGTCCAGGTGAAGGGGTAACAGCTGTAATAGTATTGGAGGCTCTTATCATGGCCGTAGTGTAGCCCCCTAGGGAGACTGAAACCTCATGATGCCTCTTAAGGCCAAGACTTTGGAATGGCTCATTGTCATTCTAAATGGCAAAGCAAGTCATGTGGCCAAGCCTAAAGTCAAATGGTTGGAAAGTATACTTTTCCTACAGAAAGGCCATGTCAAAGGTATAGAGGTACAAAAGGATAAATAATTTGGGCTAATCATCAATTTACATTGACTATGCTCATGCATCATTTTATTATGAGTGGTTGTATAATATTCCATTAAATACTCATGCCATATTTTATATAATTCTTCATAACTGCTGACACATTTATATAGATTTTGATTTGTTGTATTACTTTATATCAATGAGCATATTTGTGCATATAGTGTCATTTCTATGGTGCAATGCTTAATTAGGTTACCTTCCCAGAAGATGGATTTTTGATTAAAGTGCATGAATAAATGTATGACTCTTAAAACTTATTGCAACACCCTAACCTGTAGATAAGAGACACTATTTCTTTCCCATTGCATTAGCACGGGAAGTCTCTAATTCTTGGTTGTTGCACTGTTACCAGAATAAATTAGCATCTCTTTTTTCTTTGGGGTTTCACGTCTTGAAAAAGTTGAACACTTCAAGTATATGTATGAGTTGTAAATATTTGCTTTGAATTGTCTGTGTATATCTCTTACCTAACTATTAAAATATTGCCTAATGATTTGATTGTAAAATATTTTTCACAAGTACCTCAAACTAAACTCCATCTAATTTTTAACTCGTCATTTCCCTTCCCAAACTAGTTGTTCTTATCTATTCCATAATTCTGTATGGACTCATTTGTTAAAGTCAGAAACATGGATTATTCTCCAGTCTGCTTTACCATCCACATCTCAAATTATGAAGACTTGTTTTCATCCTATTTCACTGCCATTAGGCTAGTTCAGAATTCCCAACCCCTATCCCCCACCCCGGGCTCTTATAATACCCTCCTTACTGTTCTTTTGGCATCTAGTCTGTCCCAATTAGTTCTCAGCATTGCTTCCAGAAATCTTTTACTAACATGAAAATTAAAACATACCATTTGCCTTCTCAGATTTGATATATATCTTACATGTAAATTTGCCATCACATCTAAGAAAACGTGAACAACTTTCTGAAAGTCTCCCTATTTGCTCCATCTCATGTCTATCTGCTCTATCCTCATTTGTGCTACATGTATTCTAGAGACACAGAAGTACTTTTAATGGTTAATAGTTATTACTGCTTTCTCACACCTCCATTTTCTGAAAATGCTGGGCTTCCTCCAAGAACTCCCACTCTAGTAGTTCTTGTGCCAAGGCTGACTATTCTTCAAGCTTTAAACTAAAGCCTTCCCTAATGGCCCCTGGTAGAGTCTATACCCTTTTTATTTTCCCATTCACTTTGTATGTATTTTCATTATAGAAAGTGCCTTATCTTATGATAATTTATTTTTATGTCTTTCTCCTTATTTGGAAAACATTTTCCTTGTGGTCAAAGACCATGTCATTTTCTCTTTGTATTTCTAGCTCTTAGCAGAAGTTCTGTCGCACATTGGGTAATCATTACATTTCTCCCAAATTAGCTAATAACTAATAATTGAATAAATGAGTGAAAAAAATCATTTTATCTAATCATCAAATTCATCCTGGGCCACAGGTAAATAATAGCAAGTGAAAATTTTAGGTTCAAGTCATACTATTTGAGTTTTATCTTGTAACATCTAGATATTAATAATACTGATCATCATGTTCACCTAAGTAGCATATACTAGCAATTCAGAACTCAGCAGAGACTTTTTCTGGTGTATGAATACTGCCTGACTAAAGGTAGCCTCCTCTATGTTCTCAGGGTACCTTATTTGAGTCTTTCCATGCTGTATCTGACTCTGGCATTAAACAGATGGTAGAGACTGGGTTTGTCATATCTGCCTGCACTTAATTTCTCCACTAGTAGGCCACAGAAGCTGTCTGTCTTGCATGGTGTCTTCTAAATATTTAAAAAATCATTTTTCTAATAATTAAACATAGGAATTTCTAGTTTCTCTTTTTTTAAAAAAATTCTGAGGATTTATTCAACCCTGTGTCTACCTTACTACAAAGATGGCTGGAACTGTGAAGCAACTTCAGATTTGAGATAAAGCAGGTGATCTCCAATTTGTCACTGTCCCTATACACACATTTTTCTCATTTGCATTGTAAAGGAGGGCAGAGGGCGTCAAGAGTCAGGAAAAAGGACTAATAACATTTAACCTAACTGCCTAAAGCATGGGCCACCCAGTTTTGAATAAACAACCCGAGGCTAAGCTTAGAAATGCGCCTGCTTTAAGTTAGATAACTAGAAGTGGGCAACAGCCCGGGACGTGATCCGTGATAAGTTGGGAAAGCAAGAGGTAACAATTGAAGCGGGTCAGGCAACTGGAGTGTTCCCTAAAAGGTTACAATGTTTCCCATTAGTTACAATATAGAATGTGTTTTAAAATTATTGGTTGTAGAAATGTGTGGGCTTCAGTGTAACAGCTGTGAAAATCCTATATAAGCAATACCTAAAGTTGCCTGGGGGTCAGCAGCTCAGACTCGGCCTGTGTGTCAGGGGAGGTGCTGTCGACCCCAGCTTGCTGGCGGAATAAAGACTTTGCCTGTACTTACATCTCCATGCCTGTGTCCTTTGTTCTCTCGGGAAAACCCTGAGTTCCTGGACCCTAACAGCATCACCTTCCTCACCACTGTGTGGGTGGTCTTGAGTGTGTAGCCCACTTAATCTCTCTGTTTCTTCATCTATTAAATGGGGGTAGTAATAGTATCCTGCAAATGAAACAGTTGAGGATTAAATGAATAAATGTGAACAAAGGATTGAACAGCATACCTGGTATATTCTAAAAATAGTATATATTTATCAAGATCTCAATTTTTCATTTGGTTGTGACAAAGAATTTTGCAAAGCAAAGAAGCTATTATAAAATGTTCTTTAATGGAAGAAATGGGAAGAGATTAAAAAAGGAATGCGTAATGTCATCTTTCTTAGTTAAGACAGAGACTCAACTAGGAAATAATGAACACTTTTAACAACTGTAGCTTTAACAAGATAGAGTTTATTTTTCTCTCCTATTAAAGCCAGAAGACATTCAGCCTGCAAGATCCTTAGGCTTCCACAATTTAGGGGAATGGGACTCTTTCCATCTTATGGCTCCAACATCTCTCGGAATGTTGCTCTCAAATGTGCAACTGAAAATGACTCTCAGTCATGTGCCCTTGAGGAGGAAGAAAATGTTAAGGGCTCACACCTTAATTTTAAAGGCAAAATCCAGAATTAGCACACTTTGCCTCTGCTCACATCACCACATTGGTCAGGAGTTGGTCATGTGGCCACACTCAGCTGCAAGAAACACTGAGAAATAATAGTCTTCAGTTTGGTGACTATATGACCAGCAGATCTCCATTATTATAGAAGAAAGGGGTGGAAGAATTTGGGGGAAACAGAAAGCCATCTGCCACAGTATCAGAAGGTGAAAAATAAATTTGTGATACTTGTCCTAAGTTTTGTGCTGGAAAATAAAAGCTATCTGTCTTTGCATGGGTGATATACATATATGTGTATTTTTGCTGTACTGATACTGAGTTGTATATGCTGTTTGCTCTTGAGTCGGGATAATACTCAGACATATTGCTACTACACCTGATAGATTCACTAAAGATATTGGAACTGCCCACCTCTGTCAAAAAAACCCCTTTGACAAGAAATACTGGCTATATTGAGACTCCAAATTAGAGAATTCTTGCCTGGAGTCCTGCCTAATATTGTAGGTGTTTCCAAAACCTCAGCATCAATTTGGTTTCAGGGTTCTAATTATTGAGTCTTTGAGACAGATGCAAGGCAGGCCTAGGTCTTGTTGAGAAGAAATGATCATCCAGAATTCCCCCTGTAACTTTGTGAGATGGGCTTTTCAAAGGAAGACTCAGGAATTATAATCAAACAAGGAGACTGCACTCTCACATTAAAACGATCTACAATTATCCAGGCAGGCTGTTTGTAATTAGTTGGAATCAAGCCAGGATGTTGAGGCAAACACTGCTACTTTCCCCGAAAGGTGCCTTGGGATTTTTTAATGGCCACTTATGGTCAAGCCTGGAGTTTTGCTTCTCATCTAGAAAATAGTGCCTTTGGGAGTATAGCATTTCCAGCTCCATTGCTTGCTAACCACTGACAATGTTTCTACAAATAGGGGAAGTAAATGTTAAGTACTGATCACAAGATTTTTTCTGTGAATTCTTTTCTTGATTATTTGTTCAGGAGAGGTCTGTGTGCCTTACGGGCGGTGCTGTTTGTTAAGGTTAGTAGTTGATTAGTGTAGTTTAACAATTGTATTCAAAACTAGCTGGTATGTGTGACCTTTTTCCAATATCAGATACATGTTCAATACATTTTTTAGACTAGTAAACATTTTTTCATTGTTAGAAACTTGTCAATGTTTCCTCACAAATAATATATATTAAGATGCCTGTATATAATAACTGAATATTTTATTGAATTAAATAGAATTTTTAGATTTTTATCAGTATTATATACCATAAAAATACAGAAGTTTGCAATAAATTTAACATGTTTTGGTAGAATTTGCCACAATAGTGAGTCTTTTGAAAATGAAATATTTTAAGAGTTGAAATTCCTGAAGGGAAAGATTCTCTTTCCATTTTGTTACTGTTTTTTTCCATTTTTCGACAATCTCTAGAAATCTGATAGATTGCTTTGGATAATATATTCATTTTAAATGAATAAGACCACTATGCAATTTATTGCAAGAGGACAAAGGAGCACTATTTATAATAACTCTGGGACAAACGTGTATCAAATGACCCTGGATATTAGATGTGTGGTCACTCTACTCAGCTGTGTTTGAAAACGTAATTGATTAAAGTCATGGGGTATAGTGAGCATGAGCTCATTGTATAACCATAGGCTCTGGAATTTACTGTTTGTTGTGGTATTCTGACACTCATAACTATACAGTAATAATATTAAGAAACTTTCAGATTGACTTAGTTATTTGTTATCAGATGTTATAAACATCCAACTCAAAAACTATGATTCACCAGGTGAGTTTCTACCTGTGCTGAGGCTTTCATGTTAATACTTCTGTATTCTACAGATCTTCTGTATAATTACCTATAATTTTGAAGATTTAGCATCTACATATATTATACCTATGATGTATTTGTAAGCTATATATTATTATATTTATAAGAATTATATACACACACTTCAGCTGCTTAACAATAATTATGGTGTCTCATATCCATCATTTCATTTATCCTATAATACTGTGATACTGTGAAGTAGTATTAGACATTTTTTCTGATGACTAAAGTGAAGCTCAGGGTTCTTCTAACATCGTCAATAAGTAGGATATTTTGTTCCAGTATTACAAACCCAGTTATGAATATAATATGCCTACATATACATTTGAATGAAACAAATGACAGACAAATTGTAATTAGGCTTCTGTATTTTTATTTATTTTTTGCTCATGTATTAATGAAATAATTCCCATATTCTAAAACTCTGTAAAAACACATTTGCGATTCCTGCAGAGTATTTAGCATAGTATGCCCCACATTTTGTTAATCTACTAGGCTAGACATTTTGCAAATTTCCATTGTTTTATACTATAATACTACCACAAATATCCACTTAGATAATTTTTTTCGCATTTCTCTCATTAAAAGAGAATAACTAAGTTCTTGGTGCTTATTGACTAATTTTGAGAGTAGTTTTAACATTAGTTTTATTAAATATGTCAGATTTAAAAAAAGGAGACGCAAGTGGCAAAACTTCTTGAAGGAATTAAGGAGACCTAGTTCCCTGTCCCTTCCTGATGTACTAATTCAATTAACTTCTACATGCATTGGATTTCAGTTTTAGTATAGCAGCAGTAAAACAGAGTCAAAAGGAAAAGGCCCAGAAAAATATTTTTTTAAATACTTATGTTATTAAAAACATTACCTGAATGCAAAGATAAATAGTATAACATTTATCTGTAACAGAATTCCTTTGAAGAAAAATGTACATGAAATAGTACATATTTGAATATTTTTAATAATAGACTATGACCTAAGTGAAGAAGGTGCCATAGAACTGATCCCTGTTGGTTTTCTTTTTCTTTTTTACCTCTCAAGATCCAGTATTTCAGAGGTCTCAAAGCAACTTACTATGTAACTCAAGAAGCCACCTTTCATATGATGTTTGATATCATATTACCCTAGCCTCAGAGATCTCCATTATGCATGGCCATAGATGAATTGTTTCAGTTTGTGCTTTTTTTTGTATTTATTTTAAAAACAAATAACAGAATAGAGATCCCAGAAGTAAACCCACCCATATACTGTGAAATAATATATGACAGACAATCCAATAATATATACTTGGGGAAAGACAGTCTCTTTAATAAGTAGTATTAGAAAAATTGGAACAGCCACATGCAAAAGAATGAAACTCAGCCGTTATATTACTACAGTCACAAAACAAACAAACAAACAAACCCTCAAAATATATTAAAGACTTGAATGTAAGACCTAAAACCCTCAGAAGAAAACATAGGTCGTAAGTTCTGTAACATTGGTTTGGTGATGATGATTATTTGGATCTAACGTAACAGAAACAGAGGTAACAAAAACAAAGTAAATAAGTGGCAATGCATCAAGCTATAAAGTTTCTGCACAGAAAGTGAAATCATCACCAAAATCAATAAACAGCCAACTGAATGGGAGAAATTATTTGCAAATCATATATCTGCCAAGGGGTTAACATCCAAAATATATAAAGAACTTATACAACTCAACTGTAGATAACACAATCTGATTTCTTTTTAAGTGGACAGAAGATCTGGATAGCTATTCTTCCAAAGAAGAAATATGGATGGCTAACAGGAAAACCTCAACATCATTAATCATCAAGGAAATGAAATTCAAAACCATAATGACATATCACCTCACACCTGTGGGAATGGGTATTATTAAAAAGATGAAATAACAAGTGTGAGTGAGGATATGGAGGAAAGGGAAACTTGTTCACTGTTGGTGGGAATATAAATTGGTACAGCCATTTTGGAAAAACAGTATAGAGGCTCCTCAAAAAATTAAAACCAGAACTTCCATTTGATCCAGCAATTTTACTTCTGGGTATTTATCCAAAGAAATGAAAAAGATGGTGATGGGACTGTGATGTGCTGTGGTGATACTTCAGCAGCACACACTCCAGACTTCATTGTATAGCCAGAGGCTTATTCCTCCTCATTTGCAACAGAAGGGGACCACGATAAAATGAAGAGGTGTAGAATTCATTGCCTTCTAGACTCCATTCTTTCTGTAACTATAGAAGCTTTTGCACTTTTCTTTATTCTCTCGTGAACTATATAAATGCCTCATCTTCCCTTTAGGGGATATTGAGGAATCCCCAGAGTCAGTTATTTATAAATGAGATACAGTAAACTGCTAGTTAAGAACCGTAACTGGCCCACAGGTATGCTCAGCTTTTCATAGAGAATGCTTAAACATGGGGATATTTACAAATATTCTGGATTTCTGGACCCTGTGAACAAAACTGAGCACTGCAGCCTGGGCTCACATTCTCTTCTGATAACATGTCTCCTTTAAGGAGCAACATGCATTCTTCAGTTTGCCACACTTCAAACCCACTGTCTATTCCCTAAACAGTCCTCACCTTACCTCAGGGCCAAACCTGAGGAGATGTTTCAGTTTAAGACAGAATTTTGTTTAGTCAATTAGGACATTTCAAAGAGGAGGTACCATAGAATTCATCATTGCCTAGACTGTTCAGCAGTAACTTCATATAAGCTAATAAAAAGTTTTATGATCTTTGTTTACTGTAAAATTTTTGTCCATTTCCTTTCTTAGGACTAGACCTTTTTAAATCTATAAAATGAGTAATAATGTAATTTGAATTGACTTCTCTTTGACTACTTCTGAAAAGAAATGTTGGATTAGATGAAAATTTTAACTTGGTGCATTTTCCTGTTATTAATATGCATATGCCACCTGTCAGCCAAACAGATTCAAAACTGCTTATTAACAAAGTTTGATGCATAAATGGATAAAATGTATAAATAAATGAACTTCTACACTTTAGGGTGTCTACATTGTGTAGAAGGATTTTCCTTGAAAATATGTTACTATTTTTTTTTCAACTTTTGGATCACATCTTATTATCCTAGCTGTAATTAGAAATCTTGTGAAATTAAGAACCATTAAATTCAATGAGTTTTCAACATAGGAAATTTGCCCAGAGGCACCCAACCCATGGGTCTGCTTAGGATTAGGTTTTTACAAAGTTCTCTCCCCTCCTATTCATCCTAAAAGGGACTGTCTTTTCCACTTAGCTAATTAATTACACCTGCCAACACGCAGATGGTTCTGCAGGCTTTGAAGCTGCGAAATACCTAGGTGCATATTGGTGAGCTTAAGCTTCCTTCACTTGCAATTTAGATTATAACTCTCAAAGTTCCAGAGAAAATAAAATATTAAATGATTATGAAGGAAACACTTTAAAATATTTTTATTTCAAAAATGTATTTTAAGGTATAAATTATTCCTTTTTTTTGCTGATCTCAGCATGAATATACTTTTGAAATAATTATGTTTAGCATTCAGTTTGGAACAATACTTGCCAGATGTTTCCATGTAATTGTTCTGAGCTCTGAAGTAAAATGAGAATAGAGGATGAGGGCCATGTAGAAAATTGTTAAGAACAGTTCTCAAAATAATATAGCTTTTTAGGAAATAATGTGTTTTTCATATTGTTTTTTGTTTAATTATAAATATGTAACACTGGTGAAAGTGGAACCAAAGATATTGTTTTCTGCTAACATTACCACTTACAGTCCAGATTTTTATTCTAGTGTGGCCAGTTTTCCCTTTTTCTTTCCCTTGCTTGTCAAGTTAGGTAGCTTTAAATAGAGATTATCCCCGGAGTTTAATTTTCTATGTAAAATTCTTTTAAATATGACATAGCTATATAAACACATGAGCATGGAGTATGAATTGCATGCAAGTTAATCTGTGCCCTCTTCTTTTTAGTAAGGTCATACTGTATTGTCTAGTTTAAATCTTTTTGAGTTCATAACTAAATACTTAGTTTACTCAAATTTCTAAAAATACTTTCTCCAATTTTACTTTCCATATGAGAACATTTTAGTTAAGGGCTTTATCCTGTGAAAGATATTGGAGTCTTTAAAATTAAAGATATCCTTTTATTAGAGGTAGAATAAAATTTCTTGTATGTGAAGTACATTGTTATCTGTTTTCTCAGTATATTTATGAAATCAATGTAAATAAAATCAATAAAATAGCCCAAATTCTCAAATTCAGTCACCTCCCTGTTTTTCCATTACTTTAAATAAAAGTTAGCTTACAGACATAGCCAAGGATGGATATTATTTAATTATATAGAACAAAGGAAGATAATTCAAAAATATATATGCCCCCAAAAAGATATTTCAGTCCTCCTATAATATTGAAGGTGTACAATTCAATTCAGTAAGTTTACTTGCAGAAATGTTGCAATGATAAAACTACATTTAACCATGTGTTTTAATTTTGAAAGCCTTTTTCTTCATTCATATGAACTTTACCTCATTTACCTTTAAAATTATTGGAATATTAAGCTTAATGTTAAAATAAGCTTTCATTGAGTTAATTTCACTAATTTAAATCCTATGCTCTTTTGCTCTCTTTATTTTAATTGTTCAACAACAGTTAATGGGAAAAAATCATAAGCACAATGTGGATTTGCTTAGGAGAATCAAATGCTTGACACATTTTAACTGACCATCTTCATTTTAAGAAATACATTTGCAAAACACATAGAGGCAGCTTCTACTCAGGCTATGATTTTGGATAAGGTAATTAAAAATAATTTTACCTTATTCCTAAAAGCCAAGCTTCCAAGGACTAAGCATAGATAAGAGTTCCCACAGTACTTGAAAATAATAAATTGCCTTTCTTTCTTTCTTGAATTCAGTCTTCTTACTGAATTGAAGGACTTTTCCTTAAGTAGGCTGCATTCTCGAAGTTTTATTATTCTCCTTTTCTTCTGTGTCTACTTTTGACAGAGACAGAAAGAATGCACCTCCAATGATGAGGTTGGGATATAGGCCAGACATTTAGCAGAGCCAAAATTTTTTTTTCAGCACACAGTTTCTCATGTAGAAAAGGTACATTAAGAGCAGCATAATTTTACCTTTCAACTAAATAAAATATTTTCAAAAGGACTTTAGGGAAATTACTGTGAGTTCTTAATTATACTTAGAAGCAGATTACATAATACTGAGTTCTGCCTCAGCTCTACTTAAACTTTTTTCTTTCTTCTCCTTTAAATTTCTCAGTCTTTCCTTCTATTATGGAAGGAGTACAGAATAGATTTTTTGTTTTTCAGTTTTCCTTTAATAAAAAAATTTCAATTGAAGTATAATTGACATACAATATTATATTTGTTGCAGGTGTATAACATAACAATTCAATAATTATTACATTATGAAATGCTCACCATGCTAAGTGTAGTTATTTGTCACCATACAAAGTTACTATGATATTATTGATCACATTTCCTATGCTGTATTTTTCAACCCCATGACTTATCTGTTTTTATTTTTATTTTTTATTGAAGTAAAGTTGATACGCAATCTAATATTGATTCCAAGTGTACAACACAGTGGTTCAACAGTTACCCATATTATGTTTACACAACTAGAGCAGTTACTGTCTATCAATATAGGAAGGTGTTACAGAGTCTTTGGCTACATTTTCCTTACTGTACTAACACCCACATGACCAAATCACATTATGATTGAGAAATTTTGTGCCTCTACATTTTCCTTACTGTACTAACACCCACATGACCAAATCACATTATGATTGAGAAATTTTGTGCCTCTTTATACCCCTCACCCTCCCTGCCCACTGACCCCAACCCCTTCCCCATGGTGACCACCAGTCACTACTCACTGTATGGGAATCTACTGCTACTTGGTTCATTTTGTTTTGTTTTGTTTTTAGAGTCCATAAATAAGTGAAATCATATGGTATTTGTCTTTCTCTGCCTGCATTATTTCACTGAGCATAATACCCTCAAGGTCCATCCATGTTATTGCAAATGGCAGGATTTCTTTCTTTCTATGGCTGAATAATATTCCGTTATGTATGTGCACCACTTCTTTATCCATTCATCTATTAATGAATACTTTGATTGCTTCTATATCTTGGCTATGGCAAATAATTTGGCAATAAACATTGGGGTGCATATATCCTTTTAAATCAAGAATGTTATTTTCTTCAGATAAATTCCTAGAAGTTCAATACTAGGTTGCATGGTATTTCTATTTTTACTTTTTTGAAGAACCTCCATACTGCTTTCCACACTGGCTTGCACCAATTGACATTCCCACCAACAGTATAGGCGGGTTCCGTTTTCTGCATATCCTTCCCAACAGTTGTTATTTTTTATCTTTCAGATAATGGCTATTCTAACTAGTATAAGGTGATATCTCATTGTGGTTTTGATCAGCATTTTGCTGATAATTAGTAATGTGGAGCATCTTTTCATGTGCCTGTTGGCTATCTGCATTTCTTCTTTGGAAAGATGTCTGTGCAGATCCTCCACCCATTTTTTAATCATGTTATTTGATTTTTTTTGGTGTTGAGACATGAGTTCTTTATATATTTTGTATGTTAACCCCTCATCAGATAAATTGTTTAGCAATATATTCTCCCACAATTTTGGTTGTCTTTTTGCTCTGTTGATGATGTCCTTTCCTGTACAGAAGCTATGTAGTTTGATGTAGTCCCACTTGTTCATTTTTGCTTTTGTTGCCCTTGCCTGGGGAGAGATGTCTAGAAAAAATTACACCTACATTGAAGAGATTTTTTTCCTATGTTTTTTTTCTGAGAGTTTTATAGTTTCATATCTTTCATTTAGGTCTTTGATCCATTTTGAATATACTTTTCTGTATGGAATTAGACAGTGAAATGTTTCATTCTCTTGCATGTATCTGTCCAGTTTTCCAAACACCGGTTGTTGAAGAGACTGTCTTTTCCCCATTGTATATTCATGACTCCTTTATCATATATTAATTGACCATATATGTGTGGGTTTATATCTGGGCTCTCTATTCTGTTCCATTTATCTATGGGTCTGTTCTTGTACCAGTACCAAACTGTTTTGATTACTGTGGCTTTGTAGTAGAGCTTGAAGTCAGAGAGCATAATTCCCCCACTTTGTTCTTCATTCTCCAGATTCCTTTCGCTATTCAGGGAATTTTGTTGTTACATATGAATTTTAGAACTATTTTAGAACCACCTTCTTTACATGCTTATTTTAAGACTTTTCTCATAAAATATTATATTTAGTTACTATTTTTAACATTATTTTTACATCACAGGCATTTAAACAGATACTCAGATCCCAAAACCACATATTTGTTATATTTAATATTTTATATGCCTTTTAAAAATCTTAATATTTATATAATACTATAGTCATTTTATAAGATTGAATTATTCTTCTTTTTCTTGCTTTATCTTTAATTTGCAAGTCTTAGCTTGCAAGCAACACACACAAAATTATTTATTATTACTGTCATAAGGAAAAAATCATACTTTTCTGAAATAATCTAAAGAAGAAATAGTGGAGAAATCACACATTGTGAGAAGAGTTATTAAAACCATACAAACTAATATTGTAGGTGAGATATTTGAAAGTGACCTTGCAATATATCCCAGGCTTACTGCATTAAAGCCTGTAAATAAAAGGGACAAATCATTTCTGGGTACTAATATGACTTTCCCCCTTATTGGTAATGAAAACATTGAACTCTACTGATTTGTTCTGAAGCAATTACATTTTCTGGAAACTTGGAGCAGTTATTTAAGAGGATTGTTGTCTGTAATAAGGGCTTTCCGGTGGATAAGGGAGTAAAAATATTTGATCTCTATGTAAAAGTGTTCTATTTTAATAACAAAAAGATATTGAATTTCTTCTTCTTTGTCTTTATGTACTTATGATTGTGTTCATCTTTCTCTTCAGAAACATACTCACTGAAAGTGAATTTTTTCTCATTTGCCCAGAATTCATACTTTGCTCTTTATTTTTATAATTATTGATGCAGTTCTAATATAATTTTCTGACGTAATTTAAAGTGTAATTTTCAAAACACTAAGTGGAATTCCCCCATAAAATAATTAAATAACCTTAAGTAGAAATCAGGTTTTGCACAGTGCTTTGTGTTTCACACATAGGAAGACACTTCTTCAAGTAAACAGAAATAAACCTCTTTCATTTAAAAATCAGATATCAAAAAATAATATGTAAGAAGCTTAACTTTATAATCATTGGGGAAGTACAAATTAAAATGATACTACTTCAGACCAACCAGAATGGTCACAATGAAATAGATAGGAAAAAAAAGAAAAATAGGGGTTGACAAGATTAACAAGCAAGTAGATTTCTCATACACTACTGATTGGGAATATAAATGGGTAAAAGCACTTTGGAAAACTGATTGTCACCATGACCCAGCAATTCTACTTCTAGGTATGTATGCAACATAAACATGTATATATGGTCACCAAAAATCACATCCTAGGATGTTTGTAGCAGCACTATTTGTAATTGTCCAAATGTGCAAAGTACATAAATGCCCATAAATATGAAATGGACAAACAAAACAGGCAATACCTTACAGCAATGAAAATGAACAATAGGAACTCACAAACATAATGTTGAACAAAAAGGAACCAGACAAGAAAGAACACATACAGTATTATTCCATTTATGTAAGACATAAAAATAGGCAAAAATGATCTTGTTCAAAACCAAGATACAGGTTCACAGAAGTGATATGAGGAAGGCTTCTGTCATATGGGAATGTTCTATCTCTTGATCTGAATGCTGGTTAAATAAATGCATTCAATTTGTAAAAATATATTGCTTATGATATATGCACATCTATGTATGCATATTAGATTTCAATGAAAAGGTTTGAAAAAAATCTTTACCTTTGTTCAGGTCACAAGTTTCATATTTTATAACAAGATTCCTTTGAGTCAGTATGACAAAGATTGCTTGTTGTCTCCCGATATTCATTACCACTATCTAACTTTTAAATAGTGTGTCAAGTTTAGCTAGTCATAACATTGAGAACATATACTGTCATTCCCTACCCTTTTATGCCTAACTGTGGTTCCATAACTGAACTCAGACCAATGAAGTATTATCTGTGGCTGTTTGTAGGGACAGTGTGTACTTTAAGAGACAACATGTGCTCATCTCCTCTGTTCTTCATGTTTTTCTCTATCTTTTACATAGATGTTGCCAGACAGAAATTCTTGTATTATAGATGGTGAATCAACAAGATAAAATGGAATCTGGGCCCCTAATGACTGTGGATTTTCCATAATAGCTTTGAATCAACAAGACAGCCTTTGATATGAAAGAAAAAGAAAACTCTTTCTTCTTTGAACCATACTCTAACTATTGCAAAATTAAGATGAATACATAAGCATTACTTTTGTTCATACCAATCAGTAAACTACTATGCAAGTAATTACTAAGTATAAAATATATGATGAACAGCTGTGTGATCAATACTGTGAATACAATACCCCCATTTTAGAGTTGAGTAAACTGAGTCTTATAAAGTTATACAAGATTAGACATCTAGCTAGTAGAAAAATTTGGAACTTAATTTTATCCAGCTTTTTTAAAATTTTATTTTATCCAATAATGAAATTCAGCATTGTCTTCATACTCAAAGCCCTCGGAGATGACTGTCTCTGTATCATCTATGCATGTATATATCTATCTGTCTATCTATGGACTTACCCACTGACCTATAGTGTGTATATATATATATAACCACTTATCCATAATATGTTTATCTACCTGCCTACTGTATTATATAATATGACTTTAATGTGTAATACACATTTGTAGAAAGGGTGGGTTAGAAGCAAAAAGTTGAATCTTACAAGATGATAGAACCTGAATGAAGGAGTAGCAATGAATGTAAAAGGAACAGGCTAAATTACAGTAGACATTATGAGGATGTTATTTAGGGTATCATGACTGATTAAATATAGAGGGCCAGGACTCAATGATAAATCTCAGGTTTTGAATCTAATTAACTTTTACAGCATGATATTATAATTTTTAATGGAAATCAAGAAATGTAGAGGCAGTATAAGATAGGGAGAAATTATTAGAGGAAAAATATTAAACATTTGGATAGACACATAAAAATTATAGAATGAGCTTAAACATTTTGAGAAGGAAATACTGTATCAATAATTTAAAGACAGTACAGGACAAAGTTTATTTTAAAATTTTTCCAAAGAATATCAATGAGCTTAAGTGGATTACTACTTCCCTAATATATAGGAAGAACACATTTGGATTATGCTAATTTTATTCAGTATATTTTGATTCATAATGTAAACATCATGTAGTGTATAAGGAGGTGATATCACTGACATTATGCTATCAGTTGAGCAACTAACAACTTTTTACAAATGTCTGTCATATTCTGAAGATGTTATCAGTATAATCATCAAAACATTGAATTTCCAATGTGTGCTCGATACTTTCTTTGGCGCTAGGACCACAGAAAGACATGTCATGGTTCTCATTCTCTAGCCACCTACGATACAATAGGGGAAACAAAAAATAAAGAAGGTAAGGTAGCATTTGTTCTGTTGCATAAGTGGTTCCAATAATCAGTGTCCTACGAATTAGAGGCAGCTTGTCTAAAAACTGGGTGTTCATAGGAGACTTCTCAAAGGGACTGGTACTCAACCTGAAACATAATGAAAGCTAAGGCTTATCGTGGAGCCTGAGGCATATATTAATACACTGGAACATCATAGAGAACATTACTGAGTGCCATTCAGTTGGTAACAAGACAGCTTTGCTATTATTTTCTATTTTAAGCTGATTTTCAGACAATGAATCTAATAACTTCTCTTGAAATTGCCATGCTCTGATCGAAAAACTGTCCACTTCCTAACATTCAGTATCCGCATCCATGAGCTTTTGACTCTGATCATCAAGCTGAAATACAGGTTACATCACTCATTTACATTATCACCCTTTCCCCACTCCCAATACAAATGTGACATTTCAATTTTGCACACTTCAACTCTCCTTAAATCATCTGTATAAAAACTTCAAAGCTTGATTGATGATGAATGAGCCATTGTCTCCTCAAGCACCGGGTTCCCATTAGCCTTTAGAGTCTGAGCTTATTAATAATGAACCTTGAGGGCTGACCCAGTGGGGTTGCAGCAATTCATTGTGCTCCCAGCTGAAAGGTCCGGGTTTGGGAAAGATACAGGAATCTCTAGACTAAGTCCATTCCAGAGATGATGTATTAAGTGTCAGAGGTGGATGATGTGAGCTATAGTACTTTTGTATCATTATCTGCCAACAGACTTGTGTGGCTTAAGGTGATGACAGTGAGAAAGATACATTGCTTTATGTCTGAGAAAATCAATAACAACTTCCTGTAGCTTCATCTTGAAAATGGGCTTTTGCCGCTTTGGATTTTGACTTCTTGATTGTGACCTTTCGCTTGGAAAGGCAATAAAGATACATGCATTATTCAGGCATCTCCACTATAATTAGACAAATGCAATATCTCTGATCTTTATTTTCATTATCACGTTAATTCTAAGGTTAATCTGTAGATGCACCCATGCCACCGAGACATTTAGATATACAACCAGGAACTAAGATTAAATATTTCATTCTTGTGTATTAGATCTTCCTTATACTATTGTGTGTGGTAGCTTTGTGAGGAGAAGTAAAATGTTTTCTATTGATATGGATCATATAAATTAAAGTGGAATATGACTAACCATATTTAAAATTATAATCTTTATTTTGTAAAGAGAGAAAGACATTCAATCTTATTTATAAAATGGTTACAAATTGTGCATGGGGTCAAAGTAATTCTGGCTACTCTTAAACCTAGTAAGGAGGGCATATTAAACTGTATTTTCAGCAGGGGTGCTACATCACAATTTAGCTATTTTCATACAGGACAGGTAGAAAAAAGCCGTGACTCAGTGTTTTATCACATTTTCTTTTGAGAGAATATATTTGCAAAATGTCAGTGATTCTCTTAATGGTTACTCATCCCCAAATTCACTTTAATAACTAGCATTTGAAAAGAGATGAACAGTACAAAAGAACTTATTTAAGTAACACAAACATTTCCTTCATCATTAGATTCATGCAAATGGCAATCGAGGGCAGAAATGCTCAAATAAACAATCTTTATGGATTAGAAGGCTGAGACACAAGTACTTTATGTACTCTTTAAAATGTCATTGTGGCCCTTTACACCTTTATAAAAAATAATTTAAGGAAAGATCTGAAGTAGTGTCACAGTTTTCAGTATAAAAACATGCTTTTAGACTTTAGTGTAGCATATGCTAGATAATTTGAACAGGTTTCAGGAAATTTGGCCTGCCTGGGATAGGTCAAAATCATCATTCACTTGATAATAATAATTGAATTTGGTGCACAAAATAGGCTTAGGGATACCAGTGAAAATCTCTAAAGGTACATTATAAATATCAAGCATAATGCCTGCAGTAATTTTGCACATTATCAATTATAAGCACGTTATGTAATAAAAGTTATTTCTCTTTCAGCTTATAAAAACTCTAACCTCAAAATTATATATACATTTTTTTTCTACTACTCAAGATATTATATATTTATTGCTCCACTCAAAATATGTTTTCCTATACTCCAGATAATTATATTTTCATTTATGAAGCAAATATTTATTGTGTATCTGGCTTGTGCCTCGCATAGTGCAAAACACGGGGGATACAGTTTTGAACAAAACAAATATGACCACTAACAATGAAATGTGAACTCGTTAAGATGACTATAGGGAGTTTATGGAAAAAGGTAACTTTCATTCTACCTTTGATATTGTCAGAATATAATTTAAAATTAGGAACTACAAAAGAAGTTAACTGATCAATGTAGTGGAAATTCCATGGTACATTTTTTTTTTAGTTTTGTTATTGAATACCTATTGCTCCAGTTTGATGCTATATGTATACGCTATATGCTATAGCATCTTAAAATGTGCCTTGCCTTCATGAAGTTTAGTCTAATATTTCAGTTATAAATCATGCATTATATATGTTATACTCAACATACTGGAGAGTAGTATGAATTATGGTTTAAATACAAAAAGATTCCTTACATGTTTTACTCAACTTGGATGCATTAATCTAGTAGGAAATGTTTCAGACACAAACATATTTTAAGTGTTTACTGGAATTTTTTAGTAATGAAATGATACTTTTTCATAGAATGTCATATTTAATGTATCTTAATATATTTAATCATGACATTCATTAAGAAGACAAAGTTCTGTTTTGTGAACTCCCCAGAAATATTTTTATACGATAAAAACATTCATAGCAACTTTTTTTCTACCAATTGTTAACAATAACTAAGAATCTATTTGTGTCTAATTTAATTTACTCTGATATCAATTTCCTATAGTGGGAAGTGAAATACAATGGAATAAGATTATCTTGAGCTCATTTATTTACTCATCATATTTTTTGTCTTTTCATTCTTCCAGGCTTTATGCATCTTTGTTCAAATATTAAATTTGTGTCTCATTTGCCTGTCTTCTTAGAATTAGAAATTGTCTTTTTTTTAAATTTAATAATTAAATTTTAAAAATGTAATTGTGAATCACTTTATTTCATGCTGGTGTGAGAGAAGCTTTTGATGTAATACAGATGGTATCTTCAATGAATATTTAATAAAACTATGGAAAGCTCTGCTGTTCTTGTGAATTGGCAAAGTCAAATCTAAAACACAGCCAGGCATTTTTCTAATATCTTCTTGGATAAATATCTTACCAAGCTTTTCTCTTTCTAATCCTTGTCCCTCTTTCTAATCTAAAAATGCAGAGAAGCCAGCATATTCAACCAAGTCAGAAACATTAGTTTTCCCTTTTTGACCAGTGAATAACCTGAGTCTGTAAAGACTTTCTTATAGGTCAGTACTTTTCCCTAGAATTTTCTGAGTCTAGAAGTAAATCTAACTGAATAATTTCCCCACAAAAGCATGCTAAATTAGTATTTTAAAATTTGTATACAGTTTTAAAATCAATGTAAGCTATATACACAAATAAATGTAATTTCAACATTATTTCCTGAGATATGTTTAGGTAATCAAGTTGATCAGAAGAAAATGTAAGATAAAGTATATATTAAAACTCTCCTATAAAGACACATAAAATCCACATTTTCTGATTATGGGGTTTTGACATTCAACAACAGAATCGGATTTAAGCAAAACATAAAGGGAAAAGAACTATTTTTAGGGAAAATGCACACATACCCAAATAAACTCTCCATCATTAAATACTAAAAATGTATAAATCCTCCTGACTAGAATTGCTAGCAGATGCTGGGTTTTGAAATAAGGATAATAGAAGTATCATCAAGATTGATCATGATTATACTCTTAATTTATAATTTTAACATGTAAGACTATACTTGAATTATTATTGCCTGCTTTCTAAATCCTTTTCCAAGTATAAACCAAGCTCTTGAACAGAATATTTCTAAGAAACAAATGTCAATGTTGGTAGCAGATTAATATGTTTAGGAAAGGCATTTGATGAGATTATTATTCAGTATAATATAATCTGATTCTGTTTGAATATTTTTAGATAGGAAGTTGGAGATGGATACTGTGTTCCTTCAGTATGAAATATTTGAATTAAAATGTGACTCCTGACAAATACCGTTTCTATAATGTTTGAGCTATTACCTTTTTTCTTCACTTTTTTTTTTTTCTAAGTCGAACTTTTCCAAATGTAGACTGAAAAATAACCTTCATTTCCTGGATAGCAGTCAAAATCTCCTTTCTTTGTCACCTAATGAAGAATTATTCCTAGAGCAGAAGAGCATCATCTAATGTCTCATGAGAAAGCTATTAGATGAGATCGCCACATTTCTTAGATAGAAACTTAATGCCAAATATTAATGTAGAAATCCACTTTCACAATCTTTCTTACGTCTTACATCTCCCTTCTGCTTTGATGAAGGCTGTATGATTAGGTCATGGAAAATAATATACTAGGTTTTAGAAGTAAAAAGATGATCTAATTTCTTTTTGTCTCTTTTTTTCCTCTCGCCTGAGAAAATGGAACTAATAGTAGGTGGAAGGGCTGATGGGAATGGGAGTGATTTTAAATGTGGAAAACCCTACAATGTCAAAATTAATCTGGAGGATTTTACACATGCAACACAATAAGGCTCTTTAGATGTGCCCACCAATCTTATTTTCACAAACACCCCCTTTAGGACATCACATGTTTTATTTATTCTTTTATCTCCCTCTTCAGCTTAAGGTGATTATTTAAAAAGTTTACATTAACCGTAGCTTCCATTTTGTGGTAATTACTTGCCTGCTGACTGCAGTCAATGTCACATTGACTAAAACAATTTTTGTTAAGAGAGATAAATAAGTTAAATGATAAGCAGGAGGGGTTTGGTTGGATAAATACTATTTAATTTACACTCTGGTACATTGTATTCTTATTAGAAATAATGTAGAATGATATTAAATTAGCATAAAATACTCACCATGTAATATTATATAAAACTAGAAGGTTATTAAACAGTCTATGCAATGTTATTACAATTTCAGAGGAAAAAAACTTAGAAAAGAGATTAAAAGCATCTATACCACAATGTCAGGAGTGTTTCTTTCTTAGTGTTTAGATTATGAATGGTTGTTTTTCTTTGTATTTTTCTATCTTTCCCAGTTTATGCCTTTGACTTTATATCTTTATGACTCAATAAAATGTATTTTAAAGGACATCACAGTGACTAAGTAATTTATTTTTGAAAATAGTTTAAGACTAAAACATTTTTATTGACTACCATTTTATCAACAAAAAGTTTGACAATAAATATCTGTTCGTTTTTTTTAATACAGAAATCCTAAATGGTGGAGTCTATGTAGACCAGAACAAATTTCTCTGTTACACAGACACAATTCATTGGCAAGATATTGTTCGGAATCCATGGCCTTCCAACTTGACTTTGGTGTCAACAAACGGTAGCTCAGGATGTGAGTAGCCTTTTTAATGTCTCAAAATATTCCTCTACTTCTGTGAAAATGAATGGCTTATGTTTATCATCCCATTAATAATATTTTAAATTTTGATTGTATTCATTGAAATGTTCAGTTATATATATGATAGAGCAATCTTTTATTTCTAATTATTTTTATTTTTGGAATGATACTTCCCCTTTACAAATTCTCATTTTCTTAACATGGTTCTTTTTGTGAAGTCTAAGCTACTTTACCATATTTCCAGTGTCTACGCACCACAGGATCTAAATGCCTAAACATATTCCCCATTGTTCATCAACTTAAGGCTAATGTCTAAATACAGCTTCAATGTGATACATACACTACCAAGAGAAAGGCAGAACAACAAAAATTACCTTCTTATTCACTTTAACTTCTTACATAAAAAAGACCAACCAGTGAACATTTTAGAATTCCTAAGCCTTCATGTGCCCCTAAAACCTTCATGGCAATACTTTGTGACAATTCCAAATACTGTAAGTAGAGTGGAGAAAGATAGGTTTCATATAAAATAAATATATATTACAACTACCCAATTCCCCATTCTCAAAGTATATATTGTTTCTACCACAGAGGATTTATCAAATTCAAACTGTTTAATATGATTAAGTGATAAGCAAGTAGTATTTGAAATATCATTAAAACATCTGAAACTTATTCTGTTTGGAATCTGTTTCATTTTCATAAAGCAGGATACATTGTCCTAACACTTATTATTACTGACAGTTGTATGAGAACAGAATCTTTGTCACATGAAACCCTGGTTTTATATTTCTCATCTGTTACTATATATTTTCCACCTGAAATCATAACTCTCCTCACATAGTTCAATAATTATTTGCAATAGTACTGATTGTGTTATGACACTTTCATAGGAAATCAAGCTCCATGGGGCAGTTATCAAATTTCATGATGGTCCTAATGATCTAATGGGGAAATATGAATATATTTGATCCAAACTGACAGCTGTGTTTTTAATAAATGGCTAGAATTTTTTTAAGAAAGTAGAGTAACATAATTTTCTTTTCACCTCTAAGCAGAAATTTATATGAGATTTCATCTTTGCAGTGTTCATGTTGCCTACCTTGTAAAATTACATGTGAATAAGAAATTGTATCTGTTCACACTAACAAGGCAAATGATGAAATTCAGAAATGACTTCCTTTTTCAGTCTGCCTGTACTATGGTACATTTTATATTTGGGGGGGAAAATAATGTTGGATAAAAGGAAAGGCCTACTGACTGTCAGCCTATTAGAGTGACTATCCTATAATGCATGAATATGATCAGACAAGAATAAAGCAAAACAGGCCAAGGGGAATTGTGTCCACCAGCCTTACAAGATGTGGAACAGGAAAGGTCTAAGGGGTTTGCTGCACTTTCACAGATGGCATCCCTTTGTGCTGTTCTTTTGAGGGCACATTTGGATGGCTGTGCCTATAATTAGGCAAGTGTAGCTGCATTTGTTTTTGCATGCAAATAATTGCAGGTGCAAAAATTATAAAATGCAGAGTAGAATCATAATGAATGGTCCTTTTCAAAATAACCACCAACTGCTTATCAAAGTTTTATTCTTTACATACAAGTTCTATTTGTTGATACATTGTATATATTGCATGACACTATAGCTGATGAGAACGAATTGGGTGGTATTTGCCTGTTGGTTTTCAATGGCTTTATCTTGAATCAGTTTTTTCCCTGTGTTCTCCTCATGCATGATCACAGGGATTCTCATGGTTTTAAATGCAATTTCTACACTGAGGACTCCCAGAACTTCATACCACCAACCAATCAGTCATCCAAGCTAAAAATGTGGTAGTCATCATTGAGTTCCCCTTCTCCTTGGTTCTTGGCATTTATATGACCACTAAATCATGCTGAATTTGCCTATTTCTGGATTTTGCATACTTGTTATAATATTTTCTCATATCCTTAAATTAATAAATAATCAAAAAATAAATGTTTTATTTCATAAAATCCTAAAAATCAATAAATTCACAAAATAAATCACAGAGGGTTATAGGAAAAATAAATTATATTATAATACATTTATTAACATCTTTAAAAATAAACATGTGGTAAAGTAACATGCTTCTTTATTAGTACATTAAATAAAAAATTGTAATAGGACTAATATGTAATGTAGTTTTGAAGCAGTGATTGGCATACATGTTATTTTTAAAAGTACAGTCACTTTAACAAATGGTATTGGGAAAACTGGATATCCACATGCACAAAATTATGGTTAGATTTTTATCTTGTACTGTATATAAAAATTAATTTTAAAAAGATTAACCTGAGTACAAAACCCCAAACTATAAACTCCTAGAAGAAAATACAGAGGAAAAGCTTCATGACATTGGACTTGACAATGATTTTTGGATATGACACCAAAACCATAGCCAAAAAAAGCAAGAATAAAAGAATGGGCTACACCACACTTAAAAAATTCTATGCATCGAAGGACACAATTAACAGAGTGAAAGGCATCTTATAGAATGGGAGAAAATATTTATAAAATATGTAGCTGGTCAGGGGTTAATATCCAGAATATATAAAGAACTCCTATGACTCAACAACAACAAAACCCAAATAACCCAATTCAGAAATGAGCAAAGGACTTGTATAAACATTTCTCCAAAAACAATATACAAATGGCCAAAAAGCATAAGAAAATATACTCAACATCACCAATTATTAAATAATGCAAATCAAAACCATGAGATATAACTCACAACCATTAAAATGACTACTATCAAACTAGTAGAAAATAAGTGTTGGTGAACACTTATTCACCATTGTGGAAAAATTGAAGATCTTGTGCACTGTTTAACTCTCCAAATCATTATAAAATAGTGTAATTGCTATGGAAAAGAGTATAGTGGCTCCTCAAAATTTAAAAATAGAACTACCATTATCACCCAGCAATTCTACTTCTTGATAAATGTCCAGATGAATTGAAAGCAGGGTCTCAAGAAGATATTTGCACACCTATATTTATAGTAGCATTATTTTCAAGCTATAAAGTGGAAGCACCCCAAATGTTCATTTATGAGTGAATAGATAAAATGGGGCATATATACATACAATGGAACATTATTTAAACTTAAAAAGGAAGGAAATTATGACACGTTACAACATGGATGAGCTTTGAGGACATTATGGTAAGTGAAATAAGCCAGTCACAAAAATACTGTATGATTCCACTTACATGAGGTATTAAAGTAGTCAAAATCATAGAAACCATAGGAAGAATACTGATTACCATAAACTAGGGGAATTAGGAAATGAAAAGTTTTCAGTTTAGCAAGATGAAAAAATTCTGTAGATCTATTACACAACAATGTAAACTATACTTAACTCTACTGAGCTGTATACTTAAAAATAACAAGATGGTAAATATTACATATTTTTTTCCACAATTAAAAATGAAAGAATAAATAGATAAATAATATTTATTCATCATAACTGGGATGTAACATGAATACATCAATGGTTTCTATTGGTAACAGTGTAGCTGTCACTGCCAATATTACTGTGGTTTAGCCCTTATATTAATAATTGATGAAAATCATATTTTAATAGATTAATGTGAATGATAATGTAATGTTTTCGCATTCATGGTCAAAGACCTCCTAAATTCTATCTGTAGCCCCTTAAGGGGTCTGAGGCCTCCTGGTTAAAAGCCTCTGTGTTTACTCTCTTTGCATGCAGTCCTGACAAATTTACCTGACAAAATGCCAGCATGAGACCTATTTAATGAAAATCTAACCATGACGCTGTCTAAAAGCCCTGTCACTTCAACTGATTAATGTACACTCAATTCTTAACAAAACCATAGGTTTGGAATTTTCAGCAGATTCCTGCTTATTTACTCCTATGGAATGAGTTCTTAAAATTTGTCTGCCCTGACCTTCCTTTTCTGTTTGCCAGACTAAATTTTATTCATACTCTAAAACATTCATCAGGCGTTATCTTTTCTAAGATGTGTTCTCTTCTACAGGTTACATTAGGTAAATTTTCTCATGTAACTACCCCATACTGACCACTGCTGAACACTGGCATTCTTTCACACTCTAAAATGAAAAATCCTCACAGTCAAAGCCCAGTTCGCCATTCTACTGTGTTTTAGCACACAATAGATGGATCATGTATATATTCTGAACAAATAAACAAATGAAATAGATCAGCTAGAAAAAGGAAAATCAGATGAACCTAAGTTATATTTTATTCTATCCAATCATTTACATACATAAAAACATATGAAATTAAAGTTATAATCCACAGATAGGTAGCTTATCCATTTTATGTCTTTTTCAGGTAAAGATGGCAATATACATCTATGTGCTTAATTTAATTTATACTTACATAAGTTACACTATTTCAATTATACTGATGTTCTACTTGTTTTATTATGCTTATAATAAATTGTAAGATAGAATATATATGACTAAATTTCCATAGTGTTTAAAGAGATACTAATTTATATAATACTTTTAAATATCTACAGATCACACAATTTTGACAAAGAATTTAAGAATATTTGATTTTTTTTTAAACTGGATAAAATATTCTTTAATTCAGTATCTATGTCATTGAATAATCAGCTATAATATTACCTTAATGTCTGTATACTATTCCACTGTATTGGCATACCATAGTTTAAACAAATGACTTCTATGTTGTTTTCATTTTGATGCTATAAATAATGGAAAACACTCTTGAAGATCACTCTTTAGCTCTCAACTATTCAAAGGTTCTTATAATAAACTTCTGGAAATAAAATTAATTGATTATTTTTCCTTTGCATTTGATAAACATTTGAAAAAATCTGTCCAAGTTTACACTCCTCCTAGCCTTCTCATAATTATTGGACATTAATAATTAAAAACATAAAATCTTTGATATTTTTATGGGAGAAAATAATATAACATGATTTTACTTTACCTTATTTAATTGTTAGTATGTTTGAATACTTGGAGTAAATTTTTGGATACACTTTCCAATTCTTTTCTTTACCTATTAATCTCTGTGCTTCTGTTCCTCTGAATTAATTTTGTTTTATGTTTTTCTTTGAAAATAATTGATTTTACCAAGAAATGTATATTTACTTGCACTGTTACAAAAAGTTATATTTTTAATTTTAAATCTTCATCATGCTGATGCTTATATTTCAAGTATTATTCCAGGTTTTGTAGATGGCTGTATCTCTGTCATCTGTCATAACCTTATGTTAGTTTGCCTTCCTGACTTTTAAAGGATCTGGCTCTTGGGTTTATTGGTAAAGTCTACTTTTTTTCTTATTTATACTTTTTTTTTCATCAAACTCTATTTTATTCTGCACCTGAATTTTTTTTTGAGAGGGCATCTCTCATATTTATTGATCAAATGGTTGTTAACAGTCAACAACAATAAAATTCTGTACAGGGGACTCAATGCACAATCATTAATCCACCCCAAGTCTAATTATTCTCATCAGTCTCGGATCTTCTGAAGCACAACGAACAAGTTCTTACATGGTGTCTGATTCTTAAGGGATAATTTGGAAAGATATTTGGGTTTTGGTACAATGCTAATTCTTAATGCAAAAAAGCAAAATCTTTTCAAGAGCATTCTGACTTTTTATTGACATAACCTTTTGGCTATAATTGAAACAATGAGGAAAAGGTTTGAAGTGTCTAGAAAAATTATTCAAAAATGATACCACTCCTTTCAAAGTATGTGATTTAGGAATAGTTATAACCAAATTGTACTTTCCAAGATAATTGTGATATCTCTAAACTTTAGCAGAGTGAGGGAGAGATTACTCTTTTTTTTTTTTTTTTTGCAAATCCCTAGCAAGACTTATCTAACATTGCAACATTCTTGGATAGGTATATGAATAGGACTTATTCAATCAACTACCCTTCAAAGTGAAAAAATCATATAGTCACTTGGAGCAATGTATTACCTGCCATCACCAGAAAAATGTCAAAATGATGGAAACTAGTTGCCCTCCAAAAATTAAACAGATGAGAGTCTATCAGAGCATAAATATGGAAAAATAGACAAGATTTCCCAAGGAGAATGTGTAGATAAGAAAGTGGATTTAGGAGCCAAACTAGCTTGTTTGAAAGTGAACACTGCCTCTTATTAGCTATTTGACCTTGGGCAAGTCACTTAGGCTCTCAGTACCTCCATTTCTGCATCTGTAAAAGGAGTGTGTGAGGAGCTGAGCTGAGCAGAGTTGCTAGTTTCAAGGGGGCAGATGAAGACAGAGAACTAGTAAGAAGGTAAGTCAAGTGTCCCATCACTTTTTGCCATACTGTAAGTAGGAGGCTAACCTGGAGAAGGCTCCAGCTTCTCCACTGTCCCATTTTCTCAAGAGCTCGAGGAGAGGGTCAGATTGACCAGACTGATCAGCACAGACAGGAAGGGTCTTACTGCTGAGGGAGGCTTCAACAAAGGACCCTGAAGTTTTAAGATCTTGGGGGAGAGGACAGGTGGGAGGAAATGAGGAAAGGGCTAGGAGGGGAAAGCTACTGAGTACTGAGTCAGAGTGGAGAAACAGTGTCCTCAAGGTTTCCCCCACCCCTGTAATTCAGCAAAGGCACTTGAGGAGAGCCTCTGTTAGAGGTGCTTGATACAGAGGCCTCTAAAAGGAGGGATCTGAGCCAGAAATGTAGATATGCTCAAGAGCCTGGTTTCCAGGGAGGCGTGAAGCCACCTTGACTGCACATCCCTTCAGAGACTCCATCGTTGGCTGTGTACCAAGTCCGGTGTGCGGAGGGCAGCTTCCTGTGTGAGACCTGCCAGGTAAAGCCTTTGCAGTCGCCTATGGTCAGGCCTGAAAGATCATGGCCATGAGATGGTATTACCAATGCCATAGGGCTATAATGAGGAATAAATGAGTTAATATGTGTCCAGATCTGAGTGGTATCTTATGGTAAGGGAGTAAGTGCCTTCTGATTTTGTTATGTTTTTTCATATGAGTCTACCATATATGGACAGAAGTATTTTTACAGTCTATGACAGCTATATTTCATTATATTTTAATTAGTTAGCATCTTATGTTTCTATTTCATGTGTGTTTTAGTAATCAGAGGATACTATTTCATAGCTTTATCTCGCTGTGACACTAAAAGGGACAAATCTTTGATCTTGTAGATACAGTCTTTTCTTTACGCCAGATGTTTCACTCATTCTCAATTACTTTCCAAAACCAAATACAAATTCCCCTTACTACCTGAAAGTAGAGTGTTTCTATGAAACCTATTGTAAGCTGGAATATCCCAATTTTCCAAAATTTGATTATGTCGCTATTTTTTTATGAAAGACTTACATTACTACCTGTTTTTGCTAGTTGAAAGAAACCCAAAGATTTTTGCTTTTAGGAGAAAAGCCACTACTGTACTACTATAGGTCTTTCATAAAAGCAAAGCGATCAATCATAAGGTGAACTTGTAGGAAGGAGAAAATAGGAGCATAAGGGAATTGGGAAATTCAAAGAAGATCATTATATTCACAAATATAATTCCAGGACTAATTGTTTGTTTAAATCAGATCTTCTGCCTGCATTAAAACCATTAGTGAAGTTTAAAACTATATTTTTCTTACAATGACTTGTATATCTTAATAATTGTCCATTCCTAATTAATATTGCATGTTGTGTCATATAGGTAATTTTCTTAAACTGTAAAATAAATCTCAGAATAGAGTAGAATTAAATCCGATTTTCTTAGTGTATCAACTTTCATTAATCCTTCAGTGTTATAATATTTACATGAAATAGATGTATGCTTCTAAGTAGTTTGGAACTTTGTGTAAACAAACAGAGGTACCAGGAAAATTTACCCACAGTATATTTCAGTACAGCTTCAGTTTCTGTGTATTACATATGCATGTAGCCACTTTTCTATAAATGCATACATAGAATAAAATAATGCATACTGTTTTTAAAAGATTATTTTAAAAATAATAGCTTTAATTAGAGAAATAGAAGAATGTGAAAAACATTAGAAAGGATAAGTGAATCTGTATGAACCCCAAGAAAAAACTTTTTGAAATGATTTATAAAATAAATTTGCATCAATCTCATCTTATAAAACAAACAACCAAAGAATGAAAGATCACTTATGAATTCAGATGCAATTATTCTAAACAAAATATTAGCAAACAGAACTAACAGAATCTAGGAATGCATTTTTAAAAACAAGAGCAAGTGGCAAGTAAGGTATCTTTTTAATCCTATTAATGAGTAAACACTTGAATCCGACCCATTTCGGAGAGGGCCTTTATCACTACATTTACAAGAAGACATCCGTATTGACTGAAACTCATTCCAGGACAAACTTTTATTTACGAACATTACAAGGGGCAAACACAGGTATGCCTGCTGGTTTGGTTTTGTTCCTTGGCTTCTTGGGATAAAAGTGCATTATTTCACTTTTTGAGTACATTTTAATGACATATCTTTATTTTCATCATATGCAATAGCTTTCCCTCAGTTAACTTTTTCATCAAACAATGTATGTATTAAATTAAAAAGTATTATCTTGGTTTTCTAAGAAGTAACAAAATATTCCTCAGCAGTACTTCACCTTCAGGTGGCAGAACAGAATTTTCTCATAATAGATCTCTTAACTCATCTCAGGGTTCATATTTATTATGCATTGCATGTGCTATTTTATTTTATTACAGATCATATCTCTCTATATATACATATTTGTATATAATAAATACATAAAGTAGACAATTATAAATGTTCACAAACACACACACTTACATAAACATACATTGGTCTCAACAGTTTAGGATTACAAGTTAATTTGTACTTTCCTTTTGCATATAAATCACTTAAAATCTAAAACGAATTCCATAGGCTCTCCGCCCTGTCCTGATCCTCTTAATGCCAACCCCAGCCTCTCCAGTAACCTCACAGCCATGCAGGACACCCTTAACTGCTCTTAAGACCCACTGTACCCCCGACTTCTTCAAAGCACAAATGAGATTAGTTACTAACATAATTTTGCTAATAACGATCGTGGTTATTTTAGGGACAGAGAGACCCAAACCTGACTTTTTTGTTCTTACTCATGTGTGACCTTCTGACCCATTTCCAAACCTTTAAGGACTAGGTGTTTTTTCGCCCTAGCGTTTTTGTCCTTTCTCCAGGCAGAGGTTCATTTCATTTTCTGTTTCTAAATTAGTTCAAACATCAATTTGTTACATAAGGAAATACTCACTTCAGGCACAGAATATACTGTGGCTCCCCTGGAAAAGCTTTAATAGTGTATTTGCCAAAGCATTCTTTTTCAGTCTAAAATTATACCATATGCCAGAAATGTGCTGGTAGATGTTTAATAACAACTCTTCAAAAACCAGGGAAGGAAAACACCCCAGTTTGTAGATTTTGCTGATTTCCATGGTGTAAACATTCTTAACCTTGTCTCTTTTGAGCAAACAATATAGATTTTGGAAAAGAATGCCCAGCTAGCCATTATGTAATATTTACACAATTACTAAATACAGATTTCGTAGATGTAAATAGACTCAGTTGTATAGATAATAGTAAAATATAGTAATAATGAAATAATGTTTAGCATATGTTACCTTTTTTTAATAAAATTTAATTATGGATTTATATAATTTAATATTTAATAACAGCTGTATTTAACAATCAGCTCTCAAAATTCTAGAAAGTCTCACAGTTAGCTGTGTACACTATTGCCATATGTGAACGTCAGCAACCCTATGGAGGTAATTACTGGGCTAAGCCCAGTGTAGTAGTGTTTATCTTTTCTCTCTGTAATGATGCAGAGAAAGGAAGCCTATACGTCATGTATAGTATGAATGATTATGGACCCAAGTCTTCTGTGGAGCAGATGGTGAATAACACACACACACACACACACACACACACACACACACACACACACACACACACACACAATTCAGGAAAGAACAACCTCTGTAGGGACAGGGCAGTTTAACTCATTATTTAAAGAGGGAAAATAGCTGACTCTTCAGGGTCGTATTCTGAAATTCTTCATTTAATTATTTTTTCACTTAAATTATTAAACAGCACACATAGCTTCTGTATGTATGTGTACTTCTTTCACTCAAGATTTCCTCAAGAATGGATAGATATTCACCTCGTTTTGACTAACAGGCTTACAGAGGGCTAAATGGTCTCTCTCAGAGAGTAAACTGAGTTTCCGCCTCAAAGATTAACTCCTCTGTACCCTACACACATACTGTTCCAGCCTTAAAATGGTCAATTTTCTACCTTCAAATAAATCTTCATGACCTCAGCTTGTTGGAAGGAAAATTATTTTTATGTCAAATGACAGTAGAGATGCTGTATATCATGATCTAGCGTAACAAGAGGACAAGGTTCTTTATGTCCAGACATAAGCGGATTAATGGTTTCCAAATTTAGACATGCATCAAAATCTACTGAAACTCTCCCTGAGCCAGTTCAGTTTAGGATGGGAACTATCCGTCTCCCAAGTTCTTCAGCTGATTGTAGGGGCAAGCAAAAGGAGCGCTGGCCTGCTGTAGGATTTCTAGGCCAGCAAAATGATTAGCAGAGCCTATTATGATGAATACAGACCACGTGCTGATTCAAAATTGGCGTAGAAGGTATGGGCCTGCTGCAGATGAGCCAGCTACCAATGTATTATCCCCTCTTAGAGAATATGTAGCTCTCTGTTGTTCTGTGAAACTTCTGTTACTAATTTCAACAATAATGTGCTTTATGTGCATGTGACCTCCTGGGCCTGGTGTATCACAGGCACTTAACCCTATTTCTGATTCTTTCATAAATTCTGTAAAGGAGGTATTAAGAGTCCCATGTGGGGTCACTGAGAGCCCTGGCAGCCTGCGAGTTTGCAAGGGCTTGCTGTCTTCCAGTGATGGTTGAAGAGATCAAAATTTCATGAAATAGCAGGTCTCTGGGGAGCAGTTGGAGCAATCTTCAGATTTTATTATTTCTCTAAATTTATTTTAATATAAATCTTAATCAACCTTTTCATTATGGGGGTTTTCATTGAAAAAATAATATATCATTTACTTAACTAAAAGTTGTGAATATTATGAAATTAGGTATAAGGATTGAAATACTAGATTGATAAGAACTGACATCAACTGTCACAAAGTGTGAAACTTATCCTAACCAAATGAAATTCTATAATGACTCAAATAACAAATACTTAATGTAAAGAAATATACAAGGCATTCCATACTGATATTGTGTTAACATAAAACTCTGATTGTATATTTGGTGTTTAAAGCAACTGTTCAGACAGGACAAAGAAAATAATAAGAATAATCAGCTTTACTTTGAAATAGTAACTGCTAACATTTTTTGAAATGTTAAGTTTTAGAATTGGAGATTTTGGAAATCGAGTGATGTTTTTCTTATTGGAGAGAAAAGCAAAGAAGAGCTACACAGTCTGTTTAAATTAGAGGAAAATCTCATGAAGGTTTCTAATAAAAAATAAATGTTTCCCCACTGTCCATTGGTGAATGAATTGATAAGCAAAATGTGGTACATACAGATCATGGAATATTATTCTGACTTAAACAGGAAGGACATTGTGACATATGCTACAATGTGGATGAACCTTGAGGACATCATGCTGAGTAAAATAAGCCAGTGGTAAAAACATTGCATGATTCCACTTACATGTGATACTTAAGTAGTCAAATACCAAGACAGGAAACACAATGGTTTGCCCCAGAGGCTGGTGGGAGGGGAGAATTGGGAGTTACTGTTTAATGAGTATATCATTTCAGTTTTACAAGATGAAAAGGGTTCTGGGGATAGATGGAGGTGATTGCTGAACAACAATGTCAATGTATTTAGTACCACTGAACTGCCCACTTAAAAATGGTTAAAAAAGTAAATTTTGTGTTTTGTGCATTATTCCACAATAAAAAAATTAAATATAAAGCACAGAACATTAATGTGAAGTGATATCAGTAAGAGACAGCTGGTAACATCCACATTTTTTTCGTTCCATTTTTTTCCACAATTAAAAATAAATGTACCCCTATATAAAGTTTTAAATCATCTTGCTGTAAGAGGATTTGCAATAATTCCAAGCCTGTAAGAACTGGATGTAAGGGTCAAAATGCTAGGCTGATAAAAACTGACATAAATTTTCACGAAGTACCAAACATCCTATCAAATAAAATTCTATTGACTCAAATAACAAGTACCTATTAATGTAAAAGCGATATACAAAGCATTCCACAATTGATGCTTTAAAACCTAACACTGATCATATAAAGTAAAATTGAATGGGAATTATACTGAACCAATTCAGTATTACCATCTTCTATTTTTATCTGATTTGTTTACTCTAGAATGGGTAAAGAGTGATTATGTGTGTGTCTGTCCTGTTCTGTGACCATCATTCATAGATTTCATTACCATTCACATGTTTACTCATGAAAGTGGTCTCATGGAACTCAGTTGCACAGTTAAGTAGAATTCAAAGAGCTCACCGTTTCCCTTTTCTTCTCTAATTTCTCCTCTTAGAGAAAGCTAGAAAGTGACTGGAAGATGTTTACAAGTAACTGAAAATTGTGTATTCAGGTTTCCCTTTTCATAACATTTGAAAAGCAGTTTTACGTGTGTCTTCCCTCTCTGATTGGTGTCCTTATTTCAGTTTGGAGCAGAGTTGGGGGAAAGGCTGCTCGTTACACTGGAGGCTTGGGGCAGGAGAGTTGGCATCTCGCTAGGGAGCTGGGGAGAGATGAATTAGGAGCTCAAGCTGCTAACCCACTTAGCAGTCTTTCAAGTCTAGTTGTTCCATGCAGCCATATGCAACTTTTATTTAATTCTTTGCTGCCTGGCAAGAACAAATTATGTTCTATTTAGAGGTGATTCTTTTGGCAATTGTAGGTGCTCTTTCTAAGCAGGGAAGAATAAATGGAAAGGAAATTATGAAATGACATTTCTCTTAAAGTTCTCCTTTAAAATATAAGTAAGAGAAATATATAAAAGCAAAACATGCAATTTTTAAAAAATACACAAAAGAAAAGTCATCTAGAATTAAATGTCCTGACCAACTATTACTCTTCTGCCTCCTCATGCTTTATCAAAAAAATATTTTGATCCAGATAGGATTTTATCAAAAATAATTTCTATAGAATCAGTTCAAACTCTGTATCAAAAAGTAAAATACAGACTTAAACTGGGTACCCACATGCCAGTTATTAGTGACTTTATTAATAGTTAACTATCATAAACCAAAATGTGTTTTTCAGAAAAAATGTGTGATGAAACTAAAAGTTTGTAAAAACAATAGCATGTTGGATAACCATCATTTCTTCATTTCTAAATTTCATTAAGTTGCATAATTTTAGATATCAAATATTTTATTGAAAAGATCTGCTATTTTTAGTGGAATAGGCAAATTACTAAGGATCTTTATAGCTGTGTAACTAACAGAGATCTGCCTGGTTTTGATTCAGTAGAGAAAGATAAATTAATATACAGTTTTGTAACATTCTTATGAAATAATAAATCATTTCTATTGAATCGTACAGTGGATCCAGACATTTATCTGAGGGCAAAAAAAATCCCAAAACATTGTTTCATCAATATTAAATTAATTTAGGCTAAGAATGTAATATACATTACTTTAAAAAAATTGAATGGATAATCATAGAGATAGAAGAATCCAAAATAATTGTTCTTCTTTTCCTTCCTATTAAAACCTTTTATTTCAGGGAAAAGCATACTGTACTTTCATCCTCTTTGCACAATTATTCTGTTTCTTTGCCTCAAAGGAAAGCCTAGGGCTGAGCTTTTGCTCTGGGGTCCTTCATGAGTTTGAATCTTGACATTAAGAGTTTTTTCAGCTCTCCTTAGTCCCTTTATCCTTAATTTTTCTCACATGAGAATTTTCACTAGGTGAAAATGTATCTAGAACAGTGCCTGCCACACAGTAAGTGCTCAATAAATATTAGTCATTGTCAATTTATAATTTTTTAGTGTTTATTATTTAGATCTGATCCTCCCAGAGAGGCTCCACTTGTCCTGTATCCTACCCTAAAGCTGGGAATTGTGATAAGACTTCTTAACTTCGCTTCATCATTTGTAAGCAAAAACACATATAATGTGTGGGGGTGGGGAGTGGAGTGGGGAAAGACTCCTTTTTTAATGATTTTGACATTCTCCTAAAGTGCCCTCCACCCCACTCAGTGAGGTTGTCTGCTGAATGCTGCTTATTCCCCACTTATATCAGAGATTTTGGAAAATGACCCCAAATCATCTTTTTAATTCCATCTAAGTCACTCCCTGGGTGACTTTGAATAAATCTTTATTAATGATCCCATTCAACATCCTCGCCTAATGGTTTCGTGACCTCCCCAAATTCACTGAACTTCCTCAGTACTTACAGCTTAAATTACACAGGACTTACTGTGTCATAATTAAAGTGCATCTCCCTATGTGTGTTTTGATCCATTTTATAAGGCCCTGTCCTCCTTTGTCCCCCATGACTATTCTATTCTTGTATCTGTTAACATGAATTAGACACTTGGTTATATTGGTTAAGAGTATGGAATCTGGGCTCCAATCTCAGGCCTAACTCAGGCCTATTGTTTACTGTGTGACCTTGGAGAAGTTGTTACACTTCTCTGGCCTCAGCTTTCTCATCTGTAGTAGAAGTTTCCTCCTAAAGTTGTCATGAGAAATAAATTCCCTAGAGTGATACCTGCTGTGTGATAAAATTACATTATATCTAAGTTATGACTAACTTTTAATATGCTATATATCTAAGTTATGACTAACTTTTAATATGCTAGCTAATAAGGACTTTGATTCTCTTTGGAGGATTTGTATTTCTGATGGTTATAAGGCCAACAGTATTTTTTAAGAAAACAAGAAGCTGGGGCAGAATGACAGGTAGTGGGGCTGATATTTAAGCTTAAGTCTTTTTGCAGTGGAATACCATAGGTGTTTATGCAGTGGTTTGAAAATCATGTATGCTTTTTTTCTGTAAATAAGTCAATTTCCAGATCTGTCTAATAGTACATCAATATGAAACTCCTTTGAAATACCTTGTTGATGAAATCCTATTTTTAAAAGATATTATAAATCCATTATCCCTGAATTTTAGTTTTTGTGTGTGAACTTCAAAAGCAAACTAAAGAAAACATTTTATACCAAGACATTTTAAACTTATTACTTAATGTAATGCCTTTTCGGTCACTTTCTTATAACCTCCATCAATTTAAAAAACCAATTTCCAGTCCTGAGGCTTACAGTGGCATTTTAGAAATGTGCCTATTTGTTAATGTGATTGTTTTTATTTTAAGTGTGAAGACTTGTGGGGGGCATGTAATATGTGTGCATAAAAACAGCTAAGTCCCTTTGGCAAATGAAAAGAACAATAGGATCATAAGGTGAGGATTCTGGCTGCTACCTCACAAGAGTTTGTTTAATATAGTGCCATGGAGATACCTAATCTTTTGCAATTTGTAACCCATTTTTCTTGGTTATCTGTCTCAGTGATGTCTCATCTCCCCAACTGACTGCTACAGGCTAGTAATTTGTAACAAAAAATCAGTCTCAATCTCAGATATAATAAAAAAGGAAGGCTGTAAGATTAATGGTCCTAGTTATAATTATAAAGTCCCAAACCACAGACATTATGAGACCTTTCAAAATTTACTCAGGGTGGATGAACCTGGGTTAGCACTGCCTTGTGAGGATATCAGCCTCTTAGTGAAGGAAATGATAGGTTATTCCATCTGGGAGGTCTATTGTGTTTTGTGTACCGTTAGGAACTATGGAGAAGAAATGGCTCTTCCCTTAAGGAGCTTGTAATAATTTCATCCATTTCAGTTTTCCCATGATAATACCCATTTCTTATTAATTCACAGAAGAGATAGATCTCTTCCTGGAGCCAGGCTGTTAATGGAGACCATGCCACACAGATGGGGAATTTCTTTATTCTCACAGTGAAAGAGAATTAATACATTTCTTCTCAAGTAATGAGTGCTCTGACAGGATCAAAATGACACATTGAGAATATTCATGGTCTTCCTTGCCCACCTGCTCAAACATTCTGTGTCTGCCAGCCTGATCTTCCCAGCCCACTGGACCAAACTGTCTCTCAAACCCTTGCATGCACGCACGTGCGCGCGCACACACACACACACACACACACACACACACACACACACACACACCGTCATCCTAGAATGTTTCAATATATACTTAAGATGCAAAATATGAGGTGAGCAGAGAATTATGTAACCAGAGGGCTTTGTGATGGTAGAAGGCAGGAAGAAGGAGGGAGTGAACACTAGTGTGGGTGGGGTTGTGGTAAATGGGAGACTTCAGAGAGTGAGAGTTGTGTGAGGAAAGTGAGAATTGTGGAAAGATTTAAAACTGTTGCCACATTCAACGCTTTGGATCCCATTTAATGCACTTTGAAAGAAGTCAAGTTCTTTGAGTTGATTCTGGCCGTGGAATGTGACCACTCACAAACTGAACATGTGGGTGGTTATAGTTCAGCAGGGATCCACTAGCCTCTCTGACTAGCAATCTCACCGACGAGGGTCATTTCACAGAGGAGGGAATGGGCAGAAACCCAGTATCAGTGACATCTAATCATCTGCCATAATCCAAGGCATTGTTCCACCATCAGTTTCTCTTTCCCTTTCTCTCACCTATCCTGAAATATTCTCTGCCCTCTTTCTTTCCTTCCATATTTAATAGGCTGATATATACAAGAATGTGACATTCCAGTAACAGAGTGAGAACTCACTGCATTTGGATTATTAGTAACATTCCTGCTAAGACTATCGTTTCTCAAGCTTTGCAGACAGATACAGAGATCTCCAAAACTCACTTGTCCCTGTTGGCCCAATGTGTCAGAGTTCCTGAGATGTCACACCCTACCCCTTGTTTATTACTTGACTGTGGTAACTGCTGATCACTTCAATTCCGCATAACATTTCTGTCTCCAGATTATTTGATTTGTCTGCCATGTCACCTCTGCTGACTCTCCATCTTTTGTCTCTCTATGTTTTTCTGTAATATTTTATATATATAATATTGTGAGGGAGGGGGAAGGAAATGAACATTGATTGATGCCTTACATGCCAAGTATTTTACATGTTATCTCACTTAATCACCCCTAACATATATAAGTATCTTCATCTATATTTTATTAATGAGAAAGTGAGTTTTCAGGTAAAGTTTCTTTGGGGACCCAAGGTCCCACCACTTGTAAATAACATAGACCAAATACAAATAAAATGATTTCAAAGCTTGTTTTTTTTTGCATCTTACCAGCACTTACATGAACACTTTGATCAGGAAAATGACAACATTATAAATTGGTTATGTACTCAATAGTATTTTCACATATTTTTGTCTTCCCTAAACTGTGGGCTATGATTTCCTATGACAATTATAAATGCTAATTACTAAAATATGTTTATATATAGTTTACATTTATTTTAGTCCCATTTGTTGCTGACCTTTAATAAGTAAATATTAGAATCGAAGTAAATACCAATTATAAAGAAAAAATGTGCAAGAACAAAAATTTTTGACCAGTATATATGCTATGCATAAAAAGGACTGACATGCCGTAAAGGGACAAGTCTCTGGTTCCACTTAAAGGACACCTCTGTTTTCTTATCTTCAAAATGGGACAAAATAATAGTGCTTCGGTTATCAGGTTGTGTAAATTAAATGAGATACTATGTGTAAAGCATTTAATCTACCAATTAGAGGGTAGAATGTGCTCAATTACTGATAGATGAGGTGGTGCATGTGTTCATATCTGTTGATGTTTACATGAAATACTGATTAAGAACCGCAAATGCAGAGATTCATATTGATCCTATTAAATTTTCTACTATCACCAACTTTGGCTTATCATTTCATCTACCAAATGCTTTTAAAATCTGAATGGTTATCCTATGTATCAGCAACCACAATCCTTTCCAGATTTGTGTCACTTGTAAATAAGGTATGTTGCAATTATTTTATCCAACTAAGTGATTAAAAAATCAAATATAACAGATATGTACGGGCCTTTGGTACACTGCTAGAACCAGTACATCAATTTAGGTCAGCCAGAATATCCATTTTTTATCAAATGTTTAGATACATGTGCTTGTAATCTGCAAATCTACACAACTCTTCCAGAACCCATCAGTTTTCCAGAAGGATATAAAGACAGACACGGTCAAATTCTTTCTAATATCCACATCATCTTTCCATGAGCTACAAATCTACTTAAAAATATGACATGAAATTAGTGATATTTTCTTAATGTGTACTTTCATTTAAACATATGTCTTTATCTCTTACATGTACCAGCAAAATGTTCCACAGTGGTTAATTGAGTAATGGAATATCTGTATCATGAAAGGCAAATTCACCAAAACAATAAAAATCACATTTATTTAACATCATCTGAAAATGTTTAAGATAAAATATAATATGAAAACAAGTCATAAAACTAAGTGGAGCATTTCATTATTTTAAGTACTATATGCATATTTTTTTCCAAAACAATGAAATTACAAAGTTTGAGAATGATTTTTATTTTATTCTTTTATATTGTTCTATACTTTATAACATTTCTAATTTTAACATGTATTAGAAGCAAAATATAGCATCTGGAATATTTGATATTTAACAGAGGAGATCAGAGAAGACCTCGCTGAGAGGTGGCATCTGAGAAAAGCAATTAAGCAGGGGAACCATTTGACTACAGGGAGCAGGAAGGGAAGGGCCCTCTGTGGAGGGTGCACTTGCACATCCTAGGAACAGCAGGGCCTGGGAGTGAGAAGACTGAACCAGGAGGAAAATGGTGGGAGGTAAGATTCTGGAGGCACGGAGGAGAGGGCCAAATATTATGGGGCCTTGAAGACCACTGTAAGCACTTTGGCTGTGCTTTGAGAGAGATGGGAAGTTACTGGGATTGGATCTGGTATGACACAAAAGATCACTCTGGCTAATATACTGAGAAGAGATTATAAAGAGGCCAGCATGGAAGCTAGCACATGAGTTAGGAGCTTAGTGCATTAATCCAAGCGGGAGATGACTGCAGCTCAATGGTGCAGATGGTAGGAAATGATTAGACACTAGGTAAATTTTGAAGTTAGGGTCAACTGGATATGCTAACAATTTTGGACCTGGACTGTAAGAGAAAAAAGAGGAGCTGAGAATGACTCCAATTGTTTTAACATGAGCTTCTGGATGACCATTCAGATCTTAAGAGCACTTGGTAGATAAAATGATAAGCCAAAATTTGTAATAATAGAAAATTTAATAGGATCAATATGAATCTCTGTATTTGTGGTTCTAAATCATTGTTTCATGTAAACATCAACAGATATGAACACATGCACCACCTCATCATGATTGAGATGGGGAAAACTTTGCAGGGATAAATTTTTGGCTAGGTAGTAAGATCAGAGATTAAATTTGGACATACAGATATTTAAACACGTGCTAATCATACAGGTGGAGAGGTTCTGTAAGTGTTGGAAGCATAAGCCTGCACTCCACATGGTCTGGGCTGGAGATAAAAATTTTGAAGGGTGTTTATTGATGTTTTGTGAGGATTAACTGAGCTAATCTACATAAAATGCTTAGACCGTCCTGGAAGAGCCACCACCACATACAGATGAACAGTCTCTATAGTGCAGACCTTCAAGTGTCATCTAGATAAGACAACACTCTGAAGGATGCTAGTGGGTGCTCTTGATGGCCTTGGCTGGTTCATTCTAAGTGCTCATAAATGTACCCATCATTATTACTACTGTGGACTGCAAACAGCAGACACATCTTAGCTTATTCTTTAAGACTGTTGGTAAGGTTTCCCAGTTTGTTCAGATCCCTCATTTATATGTTCAGAAATGCATTTGACACTGATTGGAACTAATTCTGTTCCACAGTAGGTAGGTGGAATTCTTATATTCAGTTCTGTGCTAACAGCTGTAAACAGTGATAATTAAAGCTCTCAAATTTTTGAGTTGGAAGAAATGTTTGACAGTATCAAATATTACAGCTTCTATTTTTTTCAGGAAAAAATATATTTTTCCTCATGAGTCATTTTTTGTTACTGATAGTATGACTTTGCCAAAAGCCATTTGGTCCCTTTATGATTATTCCTTTTGAAGTCCTTTTCTATTGGTTATAACCTAAAGGATTTTGAAAATGTACTGGGAGAAGTATAGGATATATGGAACAGTAATATCACAATATTGCATATATAACATTGTGTCAGATCTCTCTGTTCAGTGAGAAATATAATTCCTTTGGTCTATTAATGTGCATTTTATTTTGGCATAATATGTATTAAATTTCTTTTATTATGAACTCTTATGATCATATGAGTCTGCACATGTGATAATAAACAACCTTACATTTTAAATAGATTCTCATCATATTCCATTTGCCTGTGAAATTTGTCTAGATCTGTTCATTCTACTTGAATCTAAATGTAGAAACAGATCTAAACTCAACACACTAATAGAAGAGCTGGTTTACTCCTATGTATGATTTAAGAGGTTTTAAAAATGGCATTCTTATGGATTTTCCCACCACACTCTACCAAGCATTGCATGTGTACCTGGAGTTTCTGCCATTATTATTTCTGCTCTAGATTGATTTGTGTTTACAGAAGACCTCAGGAAAAGTGAAGGTTTGCTAAGAAGTCTCAGTACTTTCAAACCTTTGCACAATTCTGTGTGCCAGATCACTGGTCAGTCCATTAGCTGTTTGTTCATAATCCCATCTGAGGCGAGTCTAAGGGAGACACTCTTTGCTAGGTTAGCAATGGGAAACTGAGCACCTGAGGAAAGGATGCATAGAGGTGTTTCAGGCTAAACAATGTATTTCATACTTCTGTTCAAAATTAATCTTGATCACAAGTATAAGTGCTACTCTATAGATTGTTTGACTGAATCCCAATACTGCTTGTAGAAAAACCAAGTTTAATGAAGTTGACATTACCTTTGACATTACCTACTTCTTTTTCAATCCAGGGATTACTTTAGTCACTTTAAACTGCTAACTCCTGATTTAATTTATTGATAGATGAAAAATTCCACCTATATGTATTTTTAATTTCTAACTTTGCCTTCCTCATTAGTGAAAAATACCTGCCCATCTTTTTCTGAATAGCAAACTGTATAAAAAAGTTTCCATTTAGTAACTGATTTTTTAATAATAGGCAAGATAAGAATATTGAATTGTGACTGGAAGAAAATTGTAAAGTAATTTATATAACAAAAGTGTGGGACTAAATAAACACATGACAATGAGAGCCATCAGACAAGAACAAGGGATGTATTAACATCTGATAAAAACAAGCAATTCCACCATATGGTAATATCGTTCAGTAATGACACCAATATTTGCTTGGAATCATATTGTGACTTTGCTATCATATGGGTAGTTTACAGTAATCTAAATTTTTTAAAAAGCTGTGTATTTTTTTAGGACTTCTGTGAGAGAAATGCAGTTTGATGGATATATATCTATAAATTAAGGTGTAAACACTGGGAAATGAAAGACTGCTAGATTTTTATACTGTTTAATTCTGTAAGTTTGGTTACCAAGCATCTGACCAAATATAACACTTAAAGTATTGTATCAAAATATGGCCATGATACTAACAGAGTTTGGAATTATATACCAAACCATTATTTCTTGTTAATGTTTTGTCATTTTAGAACCATTGTCATGGTTTCTTTTAAAAAATATGGGTTCCTGTATCTCACCCCAGACTACAAAAGCAGCATTTTGCACAAGCTACTGAAGTGTCAACATTACATTTTAGGAACCATAATCCAAGACACTGTCTTCTACCCTGCAAGTCAAACCACATCATTTAAATGATCAAAAACTTTGACCAACTCCATGAAGTCTTTACAGTGTCAACTACAACCTGTTTAAAAGACTTTCAAGGCACTTTGTAAACTCATACTCCAGCTGTTATTCCTATGAAAACTGCTAAAGGGACCATAGACTACTCATTATGGTTCCAAAGAGTTGGGCTCATCTATGCCCCGGAGTCATTGCTTAGGTTAATCATTCAGCCCAGAATTCTCCTAGTCTACTCTCCTTTACTGGACAAACTAGACATTTAAGCCCAATTGAAATGCCCATCCCTCTGCATAGCCTTTTTCAAATCCTTCCTCTCCACTTTATGCATATCTGTGTTTTAGAAAATATTATGATTATCATAATTATTTGCCTATTTTTTCTACCTATTTCCTAGTCTTTGAGGGCAAGACACTGACCTACTCATCTTTGTATCCTCTGTTCAAGAATAGGGGCTGGTTTAGTTTAGACTTTCAATAAATGTTCCACTTCCCTTTTTGAGTTACATGGTCATGAAAAAGATACTACTCTCTCACTCATTTCCCAGTAAAATAGTTTTAAGAGGTAAAGACTGATAGTTTTTAAAAGGACTAAAGAAGAATCCAAGGATATAACTGCATTGCAAAAGGCAGTTTGGGGATATAATCTTTTATGGTTGCCAGTGACTTCGTATTTTGTAACTCTTCAACTATCCTGGCATATGACTTGTAGAAAACAGTCCAGTACGTATTAAATCCCATCTCTGCTGTCAGGCATTCCTACAAACAAGGAAAATTTTGGCATTGAATTTATGACTCTTAAAAATATAAAAGTGGCTCAGAGACTCTAGTTCACAACAAAAAGAGTACAAAAGTTACATTTTTAGTAATATCTGCTAGAGAAGCATAAACTTTTGATACTTGCTAACTTGTACAATGAACAAGGCCTTATCGAAGCAGAGGTGATTGCCTGTGAATTAAAAAAGTGCTGATGTGCAATAATCAGCACTTATTTTACAAGATTAAAATGGTTGTTAAAGTGACAGAAATGTTTGTTTAAATTTTGTTTTTAATTTATATTTCACCTTATAATTTAGTCACAATGAGAGAAGTAGAACTTAATTCAAATAACCATGCTTATTACTAAGCTGAATGGAAATTTTTCTCACACAGTTTTAAAAGAATTATTGCAGTAAACAATGAAAAGAATCATGTAGCAGGTTGAGACATGGAAATAGATTTGGATGGCAAATATCAGTACCCCAAAATATTTTTTCTCATTTATATAAGGTTGTATCTGATTGGATCCTCTTTTTGCTGCCCTCATTCTAAAAACATACTACTAGAGAAATAGTTTATAAAACTCAGACTAAAATATTAGTGAGATATAGAGTCTCTTTTCCTCAAGAAATCCACCGGTCTGAGATAATGCATACCTGAGAATAGAGGATGGAAAGAACGTTTCATAAGATATTGGGCCACAGCTAAAGTATTTCTCTTTCTATAAGAGACAAGGAACCTTTCAGAGGCCATACTTGTTCTCTCCACTGAAATGCTCTGGGCTGATCTCATTTGAGATGTCATATAGATAAATCATTTTATAAGGAGCAAGCAGACTTCTGATCCACCAGGCATTACCTTGGAAATGGTCCAGCTTAGCCTGGCTTTGCCCAACTCTTCTTCCGTGAGCTAGAGGACTGTTAAAAATTCAGATTTATTGGCTTCTTTCCTCAAACTTATAAAGGGTGAAAATTAGATACAGAATAACCAAACCCTTCAAAGTAATGCTAAATTAATTTTAAACTCAATTAGAGAAGTAACCATTTCTGTTTCCACTTAACTCCAATAGTTCCTAATACCTAAGTGCAGAAGGTACTCAAGAAATACTTATAGATAGATTGATGGAAGGAAGGAAGGTAGGAAAAAAAGTTTATAGATTTTTCCCCCCTATTTTGATAGATAATTATTAAGGAAATCCATTATCTACCCTCTCATCTTCTGACACTTTTGTGCAACAGAAATGTTGGGAACAAAAAGCTAAAAACATATTAAACATAATAGCCCACTACCAATTGTCTATAGGAATCAAACTAACACTGCAGGCATGAAAGTGTGGCAAATGCAATAATTCAGAAATATCTCCAGTCAAATGTTTTGGTCAGATATTTTGACATTTACTTAACTGTAACAGCTCAGTGAAAATAGTGTTAACACAGGTGCCATATATCTCAGTTTGAAGACAAAGGTGAGCTGAACACATGGGCAGATGCCAAAAGACTCACAGGTCTACAGAAAGTGAAATGAAGGGCAGGCCTGAATGAGCAACCATTTATGGAAGCACATTCAGTTCACAGTCCTCTAGCACATTTGGAGTCACAGAATTCTGAAATGTGTGGGCCAAATGATCACATCCATTGGTTTCCCAAAATGGTTGGAGGGAATATAAGACAGTAAAATCCTAGAAGAGAAGCAGTTGTTGGCTTCCTCTTACAGCAGTAATAGATATTTCTGTTTAAATATGAATGAAAATTGGGAACTACCAAACAAAAGCTCCTAATAGCATGTGGATAAGGAAGGTTAAATGACTTAAACTTTGTGTCTTGGAGGGGGCACTGTATCACTCGTTCCCAAGTGGGCCTTGCCATATACTTTGTCAAGAATCGTAAGCCAAGTTTCTAGTAATATTCCCTTCTATATTGGATCGGGGAGTAGGTCTTGGGGTGATAAATTGGAACTGTAGGAATAAGAAGGTAAAAAATAAATGATCCAATAAAAGGATAGCATTGAGAATATTAAATATCTAAAGTTATTTACATTGTTTTTTTCTTTTTAGCTACAGATAGTACTCTGATTACAATGAATAAAGCTAAATATTTTATAATCCCCAAATACAATTAGGGAAGCCTCTTGTGGGTTATCCAATTGTCTATAGGAATCAAACTAACACTGCAGGCATGAAAGTGTGGCAAATGCAATAATTCAGAAATATCTCCAGTCAAATGTTTTGGTCAGATATTTTGACATTTACTTAACTGTAACAGCTCAGTGAAAATAGTGTTAACACAGGTGCCATATATCTCAGTTTGAAGACAAAGGTGAGCTGAACACATGGGCAGATGCCAAAAGACTCACAGGTCTACAGAAAGTGAAATGAAGGGCAGGCCTGAATGAGCAACCATTTATGGAAGCACATTCAGTTCTTCCATAAAGAACTGAATAGAAGCAGAGGTGGGTTATCCTCTGCTTCAGATATCTTCAATTAACAAACCACTGAACGTATCAACTGAAAGGGTTTTAACATATCTAAACAAGCATGTTAACAACTACTTTCTCAAAAGAAAGTTTATACTCAGAAAAAGTTTTCACTGCTTCCCATTTAGTCTCACAGTCTTTTCTAATTTCCGCTGGTATAAATCAATTTAGATTTATTAGCATTATACAAAAGAACTCCAGTAGGTTTTTAATAATAATTATCATTATCACTGATTAAAGTTATATTGTTCAGGCCAGATGGAGTCCTTTTCCTGTCAGCTAGAATGAGCTTGCATTATGTAGTTATAATGTGTTTGGGTCTAAATAAACAGATGGCAGAGTGACAGGATATTATATGCTGGTGATGTCAGCAGCAATGCTTCACAAACAGAACTGCTTTCAATAAACTCTATTGTGGCAAGAATCCTGATACTTTTAACAAGGTGACTGGAATTCAGCCTAAGTGTCATATTCACTTGGGAATAGTACTGTATGTACACTTGCAGAAGGGCAGACCATCAGGATGATCTGAGGTTCAGCCTGAGAAGATATGATGCCTGTTGAGTAGGTTCCTTAGCTGTGGAAACATTTAACATACTGAGTTCCCTCAAGCAGTCCCATAAAGAGAGAAAGAAAAAGATGTCCAAGGTGTAAGAACTTCCAAGTTGAAGAGTTAAAAACTGTGAAGCAAGGAAAGATGAAAACATTTGCTATAACCCTATTCCATAGGTTTTGCTATATAGCTATGTTAAAATAAACATCTTGAATAGGTCTATGTACCTATTCACAATTGAATTAGAAAAATAACAGAAGGTCTAATAAAAACTATATCCTATAGGAAAGCTTTAGTTTGTAATAGGTTTTCATATGTACTTTTCATTCTAAAAATAAGTCCATTCCACATCCCTCCACCCACAAACATTTAGAGTGAAATTTAGAAGCAAACTTCAAAGAAAGCCATTATAATGATTTCTTCTAGGCAGTGTTCTTTTGCTGAGTCCTTAAGGGAGTTTCTCTGTGGACAACTGTATTTGCTGAAGACAATACCCATAGTAGCTCAGTCCTTCAGAGTAAGACGTCATTACAGGAGATCAAGGCTGATATTCGAAAATGAAGGTAGTATTAATACAAATGTTAAAAGAGGTTATCAAATCATTGACATTATGTTTTCTAAAAAACTGAGCTGTTTTAAATACATGAAATTTTTATACAAAGAAGTTGGTTTTCAAATTGGCTGTCACATATAGAGGGCAAGGACAGTATGAAGAAAGGTGCAGACAACCCCAGATTGGTAGGAGACCCTTTTAATAAGCAAAGTAATTTACACATGAGACTTGTCCAGGGTGGCCTCAAAACAAGTCGATCACACGTACCTGCCAGAATCTTAAAAGTTTATATGAAAGCCATATCTGGGTTCAGTCATATATTCACTCCAGATGGTCTCAACAGTGCCTTACTCTCTCAAGGTTATGTCCTTGAAACAGCTGCTTGTATGGGAATAGTAAGCAGGACATACTTCTGAAGGACTGGGGAGGGAGGGAGGAGCCTCTCATTGCCCAGGTCTAGCTTGTGGGTCATCCTACAGCCACATTCCTCCCCACAACCTCCCCTCCCAAGAGGTAATCTAAAATATGTATGTAATCTCTTATTCTAATCGTCTATGATATGTTTGTAAGAATATATTCTTGTTTTCGTAGACTTCGACTCCTTTTTTTAAATTATGATTTAATCATTAATATCTGTTGGTATCAGCATTGAACTGTTGAAATTATATCAAGTAGAGAAGATCAGCAGAATAAAAGTGTTCAGTAGTCAAAGCGAAGTTTATGTCACGTAAATATTTACTTTGGACTCTCTGGGAAAATTTTAAAAATAATTTCTTTTTCTTATAAAATGTCGAGAGGGTTTTGAATACTAGGAGGTTGTATTTCAGCTTCATATATATTTGACATTCAGGTTTTGCTACTTAAGTGGGCATTTTATGAGCTATGTTTCAACTCTAGTATGACATAAAAATCCTCATAAAGGAGCAAGAATATTTCCGTAGAGGAGTTTCTCCTAGTCAGAGTGAAAGATTATAATGTGCATGTGCTTTTTCCTGTTCTGTAGGTGGACGTTGTCATAAGTCCTGTACTGGCCGATGCTGGGGACCCACAGAAAATCACTGCCAGACCTGTAAGTGTTTAACAGTGAGAAAAAAGCATAGCCTTGAAATGGTCAATGGATTTTAATAATTGATGCTTTTCACATTTCAGTCATCAGAAACATGAAAATGAATATTTGCCTCCTCGTGACAGATTTGCTTCTATTCAAGTAAACTGTCCAATTTCATTACTTTCAAATGAAACAAAATATATTATTGCTCCTGTATTTCTTTGTGGTTTCTAGGTTAACAATATCAACAACACAGATGCGGTGATATTAACTTCAGAGTCTGTACATCAGAGGAAGTAGGAAATCCACGTGTGTACATGATGATAATAACTCAACTGCAGGTTCACTATCTTAATACTTTTCCTAAACAGTTACATCACCATTCATTCATTAGAAAAAGGAAAAAAGAACGTCAAGAGCACTGTGTACACACTCTGCTCTAAGCACAGAGATATAAACTATGTGAATTATGGATACAAATTCACTATGAATAACAGTGTGTCTTATTTACCCTTGGTGTGTATTGTCCCTTCTGTTAGTTGTTGAACTATGAGCTATCATCATTTCTAAGACATTTAAATTCAAAGTTTTCTGAATATAAAGATGAAACACCCAATTTTTTTCAGCATTCTTAAAACATATGAACCTTTATTAAAATCAGCAGTGAACTTTTACTAATTTGAAGGATTAATGGTTTCTTTAAAAAAGGAATAACAAAATAGTAAAAAAATAAAAAATAAAAATAAAAATGGCTATATAAATGGTGAAGACTTTTCTTCCTCCAGCCCACCAGGCTTGCCTAGTGTTGCTGAAGTTCTTACATCACTTTTGGGGAATGAATGAGCCTACCTGGGCTACTTTCTGTTGCTAGCTTACATTTAGGAATCGCAGGTTTGGGTTCCTTTCATCTGTTGGGTAGGAGGACCTCAGATGCCTGCTTACAGCTGTGTTGTTCCTCCAGTGCTGGATCCCAAACCAGTTTGCCTTTCTCAACACCTTTCAAAGTTCTCCTTTGTGTTGTTTCCTTAGCATTGTTTCCACGGTATAGCTGCTCCTAGTGGGGAAGGAGAGGGAGAAATTGGTATATGCTATCTTTTCTGGACTAGAAGTCCCATATAGTACTTGTAATAATACTATTAATAAATGAAATCAAATAAAATTATTTTCATTTTATGAAATACAAAATGCAAAATTTTATAGAATACAAAATATACAGTTAAATAATCCTCCCTCCCTTCCTTCCTTCCTCTCTATATAAATGAGGTGTGATCATTCTCTAGCTGATAGGACTATATGAGCTGGAATCTTGGAAGTCACTGTATCAGGACAGAATGGGAAAACTACATATATGGGTTTCAACAATTTTGAAAATTAAGTTTTCCTTCAATTCATACAATGCTCAAAATTCTGAAACTTCTAACTTATTTCAAGAGATTCAATTATGATAGCAAAAATCTACAGAAATTGTCAAAAAGTCATCATTTCCACCAATATCTCTATTCTTAGACAAATCTGGGGACAACTGCCAAGCAGACACCTGCGTGTCCCTGAGGAGCAATTCTCCCCGCCTAGAGTGCTAAGCCACCGAGCTTGTTCTCTGCGGTGCTCTACGCTGAGCCTCAGGGCAGTGCTTCTCAACCAGGGGTGATTTTGCCCCAGGTGATATATGACAATGTCTGGACTGTTTTAGCTGTCACAGCATTCGGTGGGGGTGAAGATGGGGGAGCACCTACTGGCATCTAGTAAGCAGAGGCCAGGGATGTTGTGCAACATCCTGAAACACCCAGGAGAGCCTCACCCTGTCCATACCCAAACAAAGAATAATTACTCAGCACACAATGTTAAAAGCACTAAAGGTTGAGAAATCCTGTAATAGGAGTAGATATTGACTCAGGCTGGGCCAGTCAGGTTCTCTCCCCAGAGCATTTGGGCTTGGGATCCAAAACTGCTGGTTATGCTTTATTATAAACTTGACCTTGAGAAGATATTGATATTAAACCTCATTGACACTTCCATTTTGGAACCATGCGTGTTAAGGAGAAGCAGAAATAACCAGTCCTCAGCGACACAGAAGAATAAATAAGTTATGCAGCTGCAATCCAGAATCAGAGAAGAGAGTCAAAGTTTTTGATGGCTTTTAGCCTCAGGGTCCTTCAGCCTTCGCAGGGTCCAGCTGTACTTCTGTCCGTAGGTACCTGAAGGAATGCAGTGTTCCTCTAGTACATTCCAGTGAGTTTTGTTACTTGCCACCAAACGAGGGTAGAGGGAGTCTTGACCGAGAAAGTCATCAAGCCATAGCTCATATATCAGATCATCAGCCATGAAATCATTTAATTCACCTAAGTTTTCACCATAGAAACCAAGCTTACTATAATAACCTCAAATGGGCTTGATGGTCACTGTGCCTACTCCACAGAATCTATCAAATTTAAATTCAACAGACATTTACAGGTATCTAACGTGAGTAAATACAAATTTTAGAATGTTGTTTATCTGCATGGACCTTTATAATTTATGAATTATTTCTATTTAAAAAATCATTTTCACCTTATTGCTGTGAGTTAAAGAGGAAAGTCATGATTCACCTCACTTTACAACTGGAGAAATATATGCTGAGGAAATGATAAAGGGAGTTGTTAAATTTACACCACTGATACCTGGGATTTCAACCTGAGTGTCTTGAATTTAAAGATAATGCTGGTTCCTGACTACCAGATTATTTAACACAGTTTAGTGGGTGAGGATATTGCATTTGAAATCGGCCAGATGATACAATTCCAGTTGTTTTGACCTTCTATTATGGGAAAGTGACGTAACCGTTCTAAATCTCAGTTACTATATCTATAAAACAGAATTGCACTTACTTCAAAGGGTTGTTATTGTGGATTCAAATTCAATACAATTATGTAGTTGAAATGCTTGAATACTTTTTGGCCTTAACTAAGCACCTAATAAATAATAGCTAATATTTTACTAAACAAAAGGAGAAACTGTTAGAAAACTTAATCCATCTTAAATCTGAATGAATGGATGTGGAACTAAAATTCCTGGAAGCCAGTTCCACCTTGCGAAGGCTACTGAAATCGAAGGCTGGGGAGTGAAAAAGGAAGAGCCCTATCTGTAGTGAAGAAGTGGCTACTTGCCGGTGACATTAGCTCCTATTCTTCCCCTCTCTGCCTGAGCTATGTGACAGGTAAATTACTCACCTATATTTAAAGAGCCCAACTTCTTGAAGCGAAATGTAGCTTATAACTACTCTGAGACATACTTACTGTAAGATCTCAATTTTAGGAATATGGTCACATTGTTTGAGAATTAGACCTCATGAGAGATTCCATAGAGAGATTAAACCTCCAGAGATTCCATAGATATGTAACATGAGCACGATCAATATTTATTTTTTTTAATGTAAAAATTTCCAGGCTTCCTGTAAATATGTATCATGGCCCATTTGTTAGTTAAAATATATTATTTACCCTTAGGCCCACTTGAGACACACTTATCTCTGAACCTTGCCTGAACTTTTTAAAAAATCAGAAAACATGGGCTGTGCAAGATTTTCACAATAGTTCACTTTTGTTGATTGGCCATACAGAAATACATTTTAGTATTTGAAATAAGATACAGTCTTCTATTGTTTACAAATAATTTCTTTCCCTGTGACTGAAATGAACTCACTTTAGTGAGGGCTTCTCTGGAGGTGTTCAGTTTGATGATTTGTTAAATATGTCCTCATTTTTTTGTGGATAATTATTCTTTGAGGTTTTCCATACAGTAAAGCAGAAAGGTAAAAGTGTTTAAAAGGTCCACACTACAGCTAAGGAAATGGAAGTTAAGAATCCATTCACTGGCCACACCGTATCAGTGCCGGCATCATCCCGCAGGTGTCTCCTTCTAAAACAGCAAACATGCTGGGAATTATCCACTGTGTCCCTGAATGGCAAAAGGCACAGTAAAGAAAAAAGATGGAAGCTCAGAGAGAACAAGGCCATGATCATGAATGCCTGTTAGGGTGAAATGAAGCAGAATGACCATCAAGGTGAAAACATCTGAACAGAGATATGGGAAACAAAATCGCTGGGTGCAGCAGTGGTAAGCTTGAGGGGAGGTTTGCAGGAGGCAGAAATTTCAACAAGACGCCCAAAGGAGAGAGAGGTTTCCTTTTGTTTTTGATAGATTTAGTGAAATAGGAGAGCATGAACGAATTAATAGTTTGCTATGGACAACAGCTCACTATACATACCTAAAGAAATTTCGGTGAAACTGTAAATTTTTAGTAAGACTTAGTCACACTTTGTGACTTATTTTGTGTACTGAATTGGGTGCCAGTTAGTTTTGATTCCGTATTAAGTAATTTAAGTGTGTCATCGTTACTTTATAGCATCTGTTAACCTTAAAAGTGAAACAGTCAGTGATTTTACCAGTAAAAATGAGTTTTTTCAGTAATAGCACAGAGTTGCGATCTGGGACACGCAAGCTATAGTAAACCATAGGTATGTCTTGAGAGCAAAGGAGAGGAACAATCTTTTATAGAGGAAAGGGCTGAGTTGGGAGGGCTGTTCTAAGCAGAAACTCCATTGGAGGTAAACGAGTCCCACCTATCATGTATCGTGGCTTCTTATAGGCTTGAGTTGTGCCAGTTTCTCATTAGCTGCGCCATTATGGGGAGGTGCAAGGCAGAAACCTTTCTTCTTTCTTCTGGGTGTAAAGTAGCTAAAATCCTATCTTGTCTGTCTCTTGTAGTGGGGTGCCTGATATTTACAACTGGTAGTTGCAGGCATGAGATCTTTCCCTGCAGGCCTCCCAGCAGGGTTTCAGTGAAGTTTCCCTTAATTAATTTTTGCACATCTAATAATGTTCATACTATAAACTCCAGAACCACCAGCTATTTTTAAATGTTTTTCTAAACAAATTCCTTAAAAAAACAAAAAACAAAAAATACTACTTTAGACGACCTAAAGAATGTAATAAAATCAAAACAATTTTGCCTGGAGTATCTAGTCAAGTGTTCCATTCTTACTGTTTTACTGATGAGTCTGATTTTGTAAAGCATCTTGAATTCATTCAACTTAAGTCCCTTTTGATGTTAGAACATCATGAACCTCTAAACCTAACAAAAATATTTCTCCTGTAGTTACATTTAAAATATTTCACCTGAGTAAATTTAAAGATCTAATTGACTTTATTCACTGATTCACACATCAGGCAGTGTCCTATGTAGCAAACAGAAGGGAGCTCCAAAGAGCTGTACAAAATGTAAGGATTTTATAGACAGGAGGGTGGGATAAGGAAGTTTAACAGAGTGGGTTATTTCAGGCAAAGTTACCTTCCCTTAGGGGAAGGCAGGGGGTCTTATCAATAGATTACCTCACTAGTGCTGACCAGGAAATTCCAGACTGATTGGGTTACAGTTCTGCTCCTGGAAGAGGCTGAAACTGCAGTTACATTAGCTATCAAGTCTTGGTGGAGTTTAGCAAAAGTGACTCCATTTTGGGTCCATTGCTTCTTTTAGGATTGCCACAGTTCAAAATAGAACTTCTGATGGGACACTGAGAGCTGCATTATTGTGGAGCAGTGACTCAGACTTGAAAGTACTTTTAAGCTCAGTTAAATAGAGGCCGCATTGCTCCACAGCACAGCTTAAGTAAATTGATTCAGTGGATTAATGTAGTCATGTCAGGGGAGACAAACTTATCTGCTACATGAAGTCTGAAGCTTATAGAAGTATTATTTAGCAGGCTTACTGGTTAGACTGACAACTCTTTCTGTTCATAAGAACTGAGTCCTAAGATCTAAGCTCTGTAGGTTTAGGTGTGAGAGAGAATAAGCTGTAAGAAATAAATAATAATGATTAAAGGAACAAAGTTATCTCTGTCCCTGCAGGATATGCCAAGCCCACTTATCTCATTTAAAATAGATACTGCATGTCCTTTTTTATCTTTAAGCACTGTATCAGACCAGCTGTCTCTAGCCTCCTATTATCAAGCAGGGTGGCTGTTTCATTTTACACATTCCTTTTGTCCTTCTAGACCTGGTGTCATCTCAGTTAGGCACTGTTGTTTGAGTGAGGAGGTAGGAAAACATATATCAAAAGATTAGATTCTCCCAACCTTTGTATACATTTTGTATTAAAAGTATTATAACTGTTTTCAACTGCCAATCATATAATTCTCTAGGCTGATTATCACTCAATATACTTCTTAGTCTTCAAAGTTGCTTTACAAGGGACATTTCTTGCTTAGAAGCTAACTGAAAATATAAGTACATTAGACAATAGGTTAAAAGAACTGTCTCCTAATCCAAAATATCACATCAAAAAACAAATGAGGAATGCATAGTTCAGCTAGTGGAATGAACAGATATACTCTGTCCATGGAAATGTCCATTAAATTGATTAAAGCTAAGGCATTATTTTAACCAAAGGAGAACTTCTGGTGGAAAAAATACTTTTACAATATTCTTCCCAGGTAGAATACCTCATAATCTTTTTTTTTATTAAAAATAGATAGCATTCAAATTAATACAAGCAATGTATTTGTTCTGTTGTAGATAATTTTGATTAGAAAGTATTGCTATATTGACAAAGTAAAGGCTTTCCAAACAACACTTTATTTGTTTAATGTTTCTATTATAGGATATGCTAGGAAAATTTAGAAGTTATTTAGCATTTTCCTCAGTAATTTATTACACTTGTACATAGGTAAAATTACCTTCAGCAGTTATAAGATATTAAAACTTTCAGTATAATAATAGGAAAAAAAACACAAAAAACCTTGGCCTGGCTTATGGATCCTATTTACTTCTAGTGCAAATTTTAGAATCATATTTATATTACATTGTTGAGGAGGAGGAAGTTTCCTCTACCCCTGGATGTTTTCCTAGCCAGTGTAAGCATCAAATTGACATGAGACAGATTAACAGGAAAAAAAATAAACACTTTCATTAAGTATGTATGGGGAAGTCATAGACATGGGTTCCAAAGACATTCAGGGACAGTGACGTACACATGTTATCCTGTACCAAGGAGTCTCCTTCTGAGACTTTGAAGGAAAAGGGAAGTAATTCACAGTAATATGAAAAGAGTAAATATTTGGTTAACAAAGTCCTTGATGGGCCACCAAGAAACAATGAGGGGGCACACAGAGAAATTTTAGCAGACTTAGCCACATCTCTCCCTGTCTACCATGCCTAGTCTCTATTATAATATAGCTGTCTATGGTGATAGCTCTCTTGGAGTAGTTCCTCCATCTAAATTATTTTTGTGCAGTTACGTCAGGTGTATATGTGTGCATGGGGGGGTGGGAGGGGTGTCAAAGTATCTTCCTGACTCTTTGAGGCCTTCATGGTTTTCAGTTCAAAATAATCTCCATGCAAAAGCAACACATGTTGGGATGGCCTGCTATAATATAATATACATGTATTATATGATATGTATCTCCTTTTATTTATCCTAAAATATATCTGAAACTAGAGAAAATAATAATATATTTTTCTTCATCAAAATTTCAGCCAAGAAAATACATCAGTTTACAACTAAATTGTGCTTTTTTCCATGAAATTTCCAAAAGTTTCCTGTAGATTGTAAAACCAAAATGACAAATTTTGAAAATAGTGCATTAATTATAATAACATACATGCCTACACATACCATTTGTCTCAAGTGTAATTGTTATTTACAATCTTTGTAGGGTGTAGGTTATTTAAAACGATGGAGTTGATGTGGTAAATATCCAATTAGAGCAGAGAAAGCAGGTGGAAGCTAATGGGGGAAAGAGAGAGGTGAGCCAGCAGGCTCCATCAATCAGGATGACAGTGAGCCTTTGTAAAAAGCCAGCATCTTTAATTAAAACCCTTGTATTTAACTAATAACTTTGCATGTCCATAAGCCTTCTTATTGATTTCAATTATTTTCTGTTTTCCTTTTCTGGATTTGTAGTTTCTGGAGACATGAAAAATTAAGGGAACCATTGCAATACATGGATTACTTGCATACATTTCTAAAATGATGATCATCTAGAACATTTACAAAGTGTTTTAATAACACAATAATTTACTTGTAGAAAATTAAAGAATAATCTCCTTTAATATGTGTTCAATCTGATGGAAGTTGATAATATGTGTTGTAATTTGACGACCTTTTATGAAGGATTTAAAAGAATAGATGTTTTCCATTTTAACTACAGGAGATACAGTTTTTTGAAATGCTCTAAAAAACACAGTTTAATGTGATTCAGGAGATTTTTCTTAATGCTATACTAAAGATCGAGGTGTATAACGGAAGTATATAAAAGTATGCCTGTTCTCTGGAAATGCTCTGGGTATAAGACAATGACGAGGAATGTTTGAAAAGGTCAAAAAGGATCCTGACCCATGGTCATGAGGAGATTAGAGATGTAGTCCTAAACTAACCCAATTTCAAGAAACTGTTTCCTCAAGTTTTTTCATCTATACAATGAAAAGATTGAGAAAGGTGATTTCTGTTCATGCTTCCTTGCATGGTTAGGATGTTTGTATGTGTGTATGTGCAGTACTTTTTTACAGATATAGATTATGTAGACATAGGTCCAGTTACTGATGCTCTTGGGCCAATACTACTTACTGTTAGCCTCCATAGACATTTCCCTGATCAGAGCCAGTGTTATGACTGGACTGACCTTTGTGGTTCTTATGATTACAAGGCACACCTCAGCAACTATCAGGAAACTTTGAAAAAAAAAGATTTATTACTTAAAGTCCTGGAGGGCACATGGCATGCCATAGGCTCACGCTGAGGCTGCAGGGAGACATCGAGAGGGAGAAAGTGTGGACCTGGGTCACTGGGGTCAAGGATGAGATGCTAGGGTTACATGGGTTCACTATTGGTTAATTTAAAACATAAGAGTGTGAATAAGGGAAAAAGCTAGATCAAAGAGTCAGTTATCACTGGTATCCAGAGCTTTCTGAAAGGGGAACTTCATGCATGGGGAGGTCTGGTTTCTTATCCAGGTGCTTTACTAGCAACTGTCTCATACAGCTGGCAATACGTTTATGTGAGATGGATGTTTTTGAAATAGATGTGTCAGTAAATAAAAGCTTCATGTCAGGCACTTACATTATAAGCAGAAAGCTTGTCAGGCACTTAAACTGCAGGAATGCAGACTGGGGTTTGGTGATGGTAGGTAATCTGATCAGCAAGATCCGAGAGTGAATAGTATACATTTGAAGGATTATTGGGAGGTCACTGTAAAGAACAGTCAGAAATATATGGAAATGTTACCATTAGAATTTTGTTATTCTGATAGTGATGAGAGTTTATTCTGAATGATTTATGTATTTGCAAACCTAAGAGCTCACTGTCATTAGAGTAACTATCTTTGACTACTGAAGAGAAAATTTCTAAATTATCTGCATGTGACATCAGAGTGTTGCCTAATGAATAGGACACTTGTACTCACTGTTTGCTGTAGAAATGGAAAGAAGTGTGAGATTTCATTCCTGCAAAAGCAAATACTTATATCCATTCTCATGGTTAGGGAATTGGGCAAGCCTGGAGAAAAATATCCTCCTTAGAGTTCTGCTTTGTATTAACCTGAAGTATATCATCTTTTTATTGATTTACCTGGTTCAGTTGCAGGAAAAATTAAGTAAATGGCATGCAAGTAAGGTGAAAAAGAAGGCATTGCTAGATACTTGTCAATTTCACTCATTATATTAGAATAATTGTGAATTGTCTAAATATCAGAAATTTTACATTTCTAAAATCAATATAAATTGTATACATTATTTGAAAATTTATAATATTATCATGGCTATTTCTCTCCACTGGCATGAGCATTTTTGAAAAAAACAAATAGTCACTATGTTAATTTATGTTGAAGTTATAAAAGAGACCCCAAAATTATCTTCACATATTACTACTTCATTAATAATGGTTATTTTTGGTTTACCTAAAGTCCTTTTGTCTACTACATTTGTTATATTGGAGTTGATAGAGTATTATGCTACAAAAGGGCCTTCAGCTTTGTTTGGATTTGAGTATTTATTGAATAGTTATACAAGTGACTATTTTCCTGTACAATGTGAATGTTGAATGTGTTTAAAATGTGTTTCATTTAATTAACTAGAAGACAGAGAGGCATGGGAGGGTTGGGAGGTTGGGACAGAAAGACAGATTGATGCAGGTAGTTGATGATTTTTTTAAATAAAAATCAAACTGCAACATTTCACCAAAACATAACAGAAAACTTAAATGATTGGAGAGTTACCACATTCTAAGATGTGAAGATTCGTAGTATGAAATTGTCATTTCTTATAAAATTAATTTACACATTGAACACATCAATTCTCATTTTTTAATTGAGCAAGAATAGTGTAACATAGCTCTTGAATGTACACTTAATAACATAGCCAGATATTTGAAAAGGAGAACTATATGGAAGGATTTTTACCCATAAAATATAAAAAAATCAAATTGGCTTTATTTAATGTCATGACTCAGGCAGCATCCCAGCTTGAGATAGAAAGGAGCTTCTCTCAGCTATAGAAATTTTACATTTCTAAAATCAATATAAATTGTATACATTATTTGAAAATTTATAATATTATCATGGCTATTTCTCTCCACTGGCATGAGCATTTTTGAAAAAAACAAATAGTCACTATGTTAATTTATAGTTTATAAAAGGAATCACTATATATAATTTATAATTTATAAAAGGAAAAGTGTTTAAGGGTAGAAAGTGGGGTAGAAAAATGGAAATTATTAGCATAGAATATGTTGTTTCAGGCAAGGTGTCTTTCTAAGGGGAACAAAAGGAATCTCAGGTTATCTCAGGAGTGCTGACCAGGTAATTCCACATTAACCTGTTAAAGATTACATTCCTGGAAAGTTGAAACTTGCAATTAGATTAGGCATTGAGTTTGATTTTGCTAATGTGGGATGTAGCACAAGTAACTATTTTGGAGCTGCTATTACCTTTTTGACAATTTCTCCTCTGATGATCAGATTGTCAGCTTAACTGAGAGATGTGATCAAAATATATGGCGTTAGCACCCTCTCAACTACTGCTCTGTAGTTGTGACACATTTTGTCGATCCTCTGTGTAATATTCACAGATTATGACATTTTTTGCCTAATCTCTGTGATATTCATGGGTCATGACCACTTCAGGTTCATAATTTTCAAGTTGGTCATTCTCTTCATTTCCTTTCTGATGTTCCAGTCTGATGATGAGATCATTTACCTGGTGCAAATATGCATTAAAAGCTTTTGAGAGAATACAATACAATAGAGAGATTGCTATCATGATTATAATCAGGATAATTCCCAATATTTGGAGTGCACTGTGGAGCCATGGTCCCCAAAACCCAAACCAGTCAAAATCAAATAAGTCAAAGAAAGACCCCAGGCAAAGAGTCACCTTTTTAAACCAAGTGGCTTGCCCTGTCATCTTATATAAATTTTAATTTCCCCAGAAATACTGATACCTGTGCAGCAGGTGGTGTTGGCCAAAACACAGATACATCTGTGTTCAGTTAAGAGATCCTCAAGGGCTACTCTATTACCAAGAATAACTTTGGCCAGAGAATCTAAGGATTTTTGTTGGTCAGCTATCATTTAGCGGCAGATCCTGTAATATTTTCAAGAGTTAAGGAAAGATTTATGATCATGTTCTTATTTGCATGAACTCCTAAGCACTGGAGTATGGTTCTGCCAAAGAAGCCTATCCTGTATCATGAAAGTCTCCTGGTGAGTCCTTTCCAGCAGGATGATGTAAATCCAGAGGAACTGACCAATGAGAGATCTTAGTTTGTGGAAAGTTAGGGGCACAGTTAGATAAACTAAGAGACATTATCCAGCTATCACCAGCTGTCTAGGCATTCACTGGCCCAAGGAGAATAATAACCACCACAGACAACGATACACCTTGTTGGGGCACAAACTCCTTCTACTAAAGTGGCACTGTTAACAGCATTCATTTGAAGGGACTGTTGCTTTGGTCAAGCCAGGGGCTGTTAGGTTTTCTCCTAGCCTGAAATAAAAAGTTGTTCTTAGTGCCAAAGGTTACCCTCCTTAGCAGCAGCCTGGGAGACACATATGATGGCATTATTTTGCCAAGCCAGTGCCAGAGTAATGGAAAGAAAGGGAAGAAGGAAGTGTTGCATGTTTAGTTAAGTATAAAGTCTTGATCTTGAAACTGGGAAGGAAGCAGTGTGCCTTGCTGTCAGCTGCTTCTACTCCTCGTCGATTTAATTTGGAGGCCTTCAGCATTTGTACATTACCACATGTCAGAGGGAGCCTCCTCAGCTGTGATATGCATATGCAATGCTTAAGTCCCTGATGTTTGACTGACATCTGGCTAGTCAGGCAGATCTGGTATTTTCCCTTCCAAGGAGATTCAAGAGCAATCTTTGTTCTTAGTGGTTTCAAACCAGAAGGATGGGTGAAAATTGGAAATGTTTGTTTAGAGACTCATAGCCAGATTTTTTTTAAGGAAACTAGAAGAATTCACTATCCAGTCCAGTTTATAGGTTTATAACAAAATCTCAAAGACAATTAATAGGATTAGAATCTAATATAAATGAAGAGGCAAACATAATCTTTCTCTCTAGAATTATCCCCATTTCTTTTTTTCTAAGGATAATCAGAGTAAAACTGATTATTTGCACTAGACTTGGTCTAATCATTAACATAAGCACAGCAAGAATAGCCATTGGCCATATAAGCTCTTTTTAAGATTGCATTGCTAGAACCATGTAAACAAAGTACCAGGCTGAGTCTTCCAAGGAGTTTTATTGACTGTGTAAAGTCAACCTTATTCCTTAAAATTGTCTGATCATGTCTAAAACTATGCATATATTTTCAAATATTCTAGTCAAAGCCTTTGTTATATATCCAGTTGTATTATAAGGGGAACAAAATGTCATTGAACTTATGCAAAAAAAAAAAACCCAAAACTATATTGTTGCTATGAAAACAAGTACTCAAGAGTTTATTGTTATTTGTTTTTAAATTCTAAGGGATCAGAGAGAAAAAGTAAAAATTTCATCTTTGTTCACAAAGATATATCTTACAAAATTATGAATGGCCTAAGAGAAAATAGAAAAAGGGTTTCTTAAAATCTAGAAGAACAAAACATTAAAGAACCAAAAATGCTTCCAATAAAAGTCCTTAGCATCTCATTCGGTCCCATGATAGTAATTCTTGTTCTGCTCAAATCCACTTTCTCCATTAGTTTGGAAGTTCTTAGTTTAGTTTTATGATCTTAAAGTTATCAAAATCTTATATTTGTCAAAAATCTTTTCCAAGAATCTCCTTGAAGGTGAAGTGCTTTTGCAAAAGCATTTAAAAGCATTTGAGTTAAACTATAACTGTAAATGACTAAAGACTTAAAAATATGCCCATTGTTGAAGATATGAAGTGTCTTCATCATAATGAAATTGATGAGAAAAATTGGCTATTTGTGTGATATACACATTTTAAGATAACTGGAATTACAAGTGATAATAACATCATACCAGGACATATCAGATTTCCAAGAATTTCCCATAATTTCTGGAACATTTGTAACATACACCTACATAAATAAAACATAACAAAGCCTTAATTATACTTATTTCATAATACTCCCCATATAATTTAACATATCAAATAAGCCTAATTAGTTTAACATCTCTCTTTTCATAAGGAGAGGAAACAAATCTTTTGAGATGTTCCAAAGGCCTTTTGAAAAGTTCCAAATTTAGTTCTAAGTAAAAAAGACTTCATTTAGAATTTGATTTTTAGGAAATTAGTAATATCAAAAAGGTTTTAAAACACTTGGTCTAATAGGGTCATAGGCCACTGTGAAACAATGCTTAGTTATCTTTTTAACCATAGTGACAAAAACTTCACTGGTAAATAGATGTTTAAAAAAGAAAAAAAAGAAAGAAAGAAAATTTAACTCTTTTAATAAAGATTCAGCTTTTTCAAGTCATTAAAGGCCTGATAAAAATAGCTTCAGAAATTATTTTGACAAAGCACAGAATCCTTGTTGTTAGGCATATTAATTTAAAAGATCGTAAAAAACTTTGAACAATCTCTTATCAAGAGCAGACCAATAGTCTAAGAAAACTTTGTATTTTAACAGAAAGAAAAAGTCTAAATTTGCACCAAATTACTTTTGATATTAAAACTCATTTACCTAATTAAATTCATTCTAATCTTTGTCAGTCCAACCTGACCACACATAAAATCTCTTTCCGTTAATATTTTTAGCAGTTTTAATTACATATATTAGAATTTTAAACCCTAGAAGCCTTTAATTTTTAGTGAAAATTAAGTAAGCAATTATGAACTTTTATATTCGCATTCTGTTGACTGTAAGAGTTACAAATACCTTTTATAATTTATAGAAATGTGTTTTCTCATAGAAAATTTCTCAGCATGGCTTAAAACATGCTTACTAGTAGACCCAAATATTTTTAATTCCTCTATTAAAGGCAGCAAAAATGGATAAACCTATGTCTGGTGATTAATATTCTAATATTTTTTCTTATCTGGAAGTGGTCTGGGTATTCAATGAATTTAAATTGACTCATTATTTAACTTATCCTAGCAAAACTTTAGGTTTCAGGTTTCTGAAAGTTTTGGGGAAACAAAAAAATTTACCTACAAACTTTTAATGCTACTTAATCCATTTAATTTACTTGTTTTTAGAACTGTGTTTAGACTATCCATAAAAACTTCATGAGGTATTAAACAAAGTCAGCCATCATCTCAAGCTATTTTTCTGACAAATTTTGTAAGAGATAACATGAACTTATTTGATCTTTAGTAAGCCTAGGTACAATAAGGTATTCTATTTATTGCTGATAACTCTAAAGGCGTGCCTGGTTTAATTAAACCAACAAACTTAAACTAGCCTTAATACTGAATATTTTCCCATATCACATGAGCCTGAAATTAATTTGGATTAAGTTTCTACATTATATTTTTGAGAATTTTTATGAATTCTAAATTAAATAAGTGCTTGTTTAAGCCAGTTTAAAAGCTCTTTTAAAAATTAATTTTAGTAAAACCATCTGGATGTAAAAAAATGCCACATATCTCAGAGAGAGAAAGAGAGTGAGAGAGAGAAACATACAAACAAAGACCTTATATAGCTTCTCTTGGCTAGTGTTTTATTACTCTTCTTTATAAAGAAGGAACTTAAGATTTGTATTTATCCTTGAGAATTAATCTTGTGGAAGCTGTGGAGCAGTTTGAATTTTTAAAAAGCCTTTTTCCCCACTTTTTTCTCCAGTTTTAGGAATTGGAAATGTTCTAGATAAGAATTAACATTTACATCTTGAAGGCACAGGGAAAGAATGCAAGTTCCTCCAGAAGGATTTTGGTTTACTTCAGGCCAATATTCACAAGCTTTTGAGATTAAAAAGGGAAGATTTTGGATTGTTAAAAAGGAATAAGTGATCTTTAATTGCCTTTAGAGCTGTGTTTCCAGTTTTATGAAGATTTGTAAGATAAGGACAGTTGCCTCTAACTCCTCGAAGAATTGGGTTGCAGCCTGCAAGCCATCATAGATTGATTCATCCATCCAACTGTACTATATTCAGTTTGCTTGGAGGGGAAGGGGAAGCTTGAAAAAAAAATTATTAGCCTCTGAATTAGAGGTGGTATACTCTTATTTAGCCAACTGATGACTACTTGAGCTACTTAAAAATTTCTTTTAAATATCTTGTCAGTTTTCAGCCAAGACAAACAGTAAATATTTCTGGAATTATCTGATTGCATCTTAAGCACAACAGGCATCCCCAAAGAATATGCAAAAATACTTACTTTCCTTTTTCTACCAGATAACTACAGAGATTTGGGAAAGCTGACTCTGTTATGATTTCTCAGCTTAGCTGGCTTCTACCAATTTATCTAGGGGTCCCATCTTCAGATTCTGAGTGGGGTTAAAGTGAAGACTGTAATGCTGATATTTACCAGAAGTTGACAAGTTTTTATATATTTTTAAATTAAGTTTCATTTTAGTTTTTCTCTTCGCTGCTTAAAATAATAAGTGCAGCAGTTTACCAGAAAATCCCTCAGAGTCTTTTCAACTCTGGGAGAGGCCTAGATGGGTCCCTTCTTTGAAAGAAGATGTAAGGGTGTCAGTAAGGCCATTAACTTGACAGACTTGTTTAAAATCTTGTAGTTTCTTCAGAGTGGAAAGACAATTCAGACTGGATGACTAGAATGAGTAAGGATAGAAGGAAGCATGGAGAGTTGTGTTATAATCTCTTTTTAGATACTTTTTGTGCCTTTAATTTTTCATTTGCTTTTTGCAGCAAAACTTTCAATGAAGCTACTTTCAAATTTTTGAAGCTATTTGGAATCTTCTGCCTACTAGTTAAAAAGGCCATCCCATTCTGTTTGTTTAATTTTGGAACACTTAATTAAAAATACACTTCTGAAATGAATTATCTTGCCTAATTTGTTACATTGCTTCTAAAGGCCATTCTAATTCCCCTGGAAGCAGTTTGGTAAAACCCTAAGCACAAATGGAGCTCAACCCACATTTCTTTCTGGCCATTTTTTGGGGTCCCAAACCCAACAGTTACCAAGCCAAGTTCTCAGGACACAAAACAAATTCAGTAAGATTTTACTGTTTTTGTAGATATTTATAACTTCTGGGACCATAGTTCTTAGATATAAAATAAGCAGATGTGCCAAAATGTGGTACACTCAACTCTATAGAGTTTAAGGAACCCATTTAGCTAAGCTATTGGGTTTTTTTTAGTGCCAAGCTAATACCTAAAAGGGATGTGCCACTGAGTTGGGGATTGTGCAGTGTTTTACAGTGCATCTTCATCTTGTTGCATGGAACGTTTCTCTAGGTTGGTGGGTGACCACATGTCAATCTAACCTGGTCTGTAACCAACTTATCCTAACATAGGAGTTTTGGGGTCCAGTGGTGTGTACTCTAACAACTCTTAAGTTGAGTGACCCATGCCCACCAACTTTTGCCTCCAAAATACCCATTAGCAATAGCCTTCATCTATGCAAAACATAACAAACAACATGTGCCCTTAATATATGAGCAGGGGCCAAGAGATGTTACTGTGTCCTGGTAAGAGAAGGTACTGTGCACACCATTAATAATTCCTGTGCACCCTTGGACTGGGGAAGGAATTGAACCAACAGAGCTCAGTAATCACAGACTACAGATTGAGGCTGCACATGGATGGGAAACTATGTACTGCCACTAATAGTTCCCACATGGATCTTGGAACAGAATTAAGGACTGGGATTTTTCATTCAAAAATCTAGGAACTACAGTCTGAAAAGGTAGGGCCTTACCAGTAGGCAGAATTGGGCTCTAGGCAGAACTGTCTGCCAGTTCAAGCAGACCAACCCTGTACTGGAAAGCCAATTAAATCAGGAACTGGATGCAAAAAGAACAGAGCTCAAACCTAGAGAGAACTTAACCCATGGCCATCAGAAATGGCAAGAAAGACAGTGAATTCAAAGTGTTTGCAGAATACCATCTAGTGTTTCTTGTTGTCTCTGAAGCTGATGGAAGTCTCTTTCTGTCCTGCTGTTGTTACCAAATCTATTAAACAACCAAAATTCAACTGAGTAAATTTAAAGATCAAATTGGCTCTGTTCAACAATTCATGAATCAAGTAGATCACATCTAACAATAGAAAGGAGCTCTGCTGAGCTGCAGTAAAGGAAGGGTTTTTAAAGGTACAAAGGGGCATAAAATAACAGGAAATTATTAGCAAAGAATGTATTTTGTTTTTTCCTTCATAGGGGAAGGTTGCCTTCCTAAAGGTAATGAAAGGGATGTCAGACAGATTATCTCGTTAATGCTGACGAGGTAATTCCATATTGACTGGTTAAAGGATATATTCCTGTGAAGTTGAAACTGCAGTTAAGTGAAGTATAAGTCTTAGTTTGCTCATGTTGGGTTTAGCACAAATGACTCCATTTTGGGTTCACTGTTTCTTTTTTTAACAAATAGTATGGTATTAGTCCAGACTAGGATTGCTTCATAGAATCTAATAGAAAGTCCAAATGGAGACTAAAGTCTGTATAATAACTTAGTTGGCACATTTTTTTAAAGGGCAAAACATAGATTATTCAATAAATAGTGTAAGAACAAATGGTTGACAGTATAGAATAAAACAAAGTTAGATCTCTTCATAAAACAAAAGACATGAAATGTATTAGACATGAAATTTTAAAAGGCATGAGGTAGACTATAGATTATGAATGGAATATAGACTAAAGACTTAAAAAGCATGAAATACTTGAAAGTATTAGGAAAACTAGGTAAACATTATGATACATGGGCACCTTTTTAAACATTACATAAAAGATTAAAAAGAAAAAGATCATTTTAACATTATCGAGTTTTGCATTTTAAAATAAAATATTTTAGTAAAATTAAAAATTTACACAGGAAATCTATAAAAAGTGCTTAGCCTCACTTATAATCAATAACATAAAATGTTTGGAAACTATTTTCACTATTGTCAAAATTTGAAAGAATGATATTCCTAGTGAGGATGAAAGTATAGGGACAGAACCAACCTCAGTTACTATATCAAATTACTTTTGGTTGTGTATTTTGTGCTTTATTTAGTGTCAAACTACCATGCAACTATAGTCAAGGACATGTAGACACCCCAAAATTGACACTGGTTATTAGTATTGTAAGAAAATTAATTATTTTTTAAATTTTGCATATCTTTAGTTATCTTATTTCTCTAAAAATGTGTTTTGAAAAAAAACAACAAAATCACACCCTCTTTATTATAAAACTTGAAAAATTTAGAGGGATATCCAAAGTTTTGTCCACATAATAGAGATGATAATTTCTTTTAATTATTTAATAATGTATAAAAGCTTTACTTAATATCTATAGATATTTTTTTATATGTGTTGTTTGAAGAGAATCTCAAATATCATTTAATACTGGCCCACAGTTTAACATATTGCCATGTAGGAGAAATTCAAACCTAACTACCACAATTTTCAGTTGTGATGATGGGAATAAAAAGCATAAACCTCTTGAAATTGTCAGTCTCAATGACATAACCCTGGAAGGGATACATTGTATCAGACATTGTGCAATGATTTTTCCATAGCCTCTGGGATCCTAAAACTTAAGAAAAAGGAAATTTTATTGCCAATTGTTTTAAGCTCCTAAATTCCTTAGAAGGCCATTTTGTGGTACATGTATAAAAGGAGCACTACGACTTGTTTCTTTAGTTTCTGTTTAGACCTTTGTCTGTGCAGTAGAGCAGTGTTTTGTACTCCTTGTAAATCACTTCGGTGGACCCTGACCAACATTAAATTTTTATTGAAATATGCTAGTTAGCACAAAATAGACCAGATTAGAATAGAATAAAAAATACAATATCAAAATGCATTGCATATAGTCAGAGTTGATACATGTCCTTAAAATTTTTCATTATGTGTATGTATACTAAGCCATAATATAAAATGTCATTTGTACTGCATATTGCAATTAAGGGAAAAAAGTTTTTTGAAAAACATGTCAAAGAAGCATCATGTAATTATTAGGTAGACATTATTATCTTTTTAGCAAAATCATCCCAAACATATTCTATGAATATAAAATTAGCAATTTGAAACATTCTTCCTTATATGTTTGATAAATGTGTTTGTGGTGTAATTTTTTAAGGTGAGACATGGCCTTGAATATTAACCCTATCTATACCTTGGTTTCCTCCTCTGTGAAATCAGTAGGTTGAACTCAATTATATATAAGGCTCCATAAAATCCTAAATATAAAATAATTTTATTCCTTTGGCTTTGCCATAGAATGAGTATTTGAGAATGTTTTAGTTTTTATTATTCATCATTCATAATTGGGTTAGTTAAGATTACTCCAGAAAAAATTATTTTTTTCATTGTAAAATTTAGATACCTGTTTTTTGTGATTTTTAATATAGTCACATTAATAAAGATATAATAGAAGTCTGGGAACTAATTTAAAATGCTACCTTATAATAACTTCTTATGTGACCTAGGATAAGCTAGTTAACTATTTTAAAAATGTTAACTTCTTTATCTATGACACAGGAGTAATTAACTTGCTCTGCCAAATTAGAATACATTGGGGTAAGGGCTATAATAGAAGTCTGTATGACACCAAGTGAGATCACCAAAAAGGAAGTGAGTGGGGGATGCAGGACAAGAGGTTCTAAGTAAGAGATTCAAGGAAGGGTTAATGTATCGCTGGTGGGGGGGACGGGTGTTCCCAGTCTGGGGTGAATCCCCTATAAAACTGGTGAAACTGAAATAAGTCAAGGGAAAGAGTAGGTTGGGAAAAAGGATTTTTTATTGCTCACAGTTTACTCAGATTTGCTGGATATTCCCAGGCCTGTCCATCTCCTCTGGCCACCACTCTCCCTCTGCACTTTCAGCACATCATGTACCTGCCTGCCCCTTCCATGAGGAGCTCCACAAGGGGGTCCTTGGTGACTGGTAGATGCCCAACCAGTTATGTACCAGGAATGAAGGGTAGGAGAGAGTGGCTGTTATCTCTCCACCCCTTGCCCCAGAGGCTGCAGCAGTAAACACCTATTGATATGTAAGTGAACTAAGTCCAGGCAGGAGATTCTGGAAATTCTGCAATTTACTCCACTGTTAACAAAGGAGATTTTTATTTAGTTGTCTCTTATTGTGTAGACATCAATCAGGCAGAGTAAGTGTCTGTATCATGCCGTACAAAGAACCAAGAAAAAAATGAGGCAATTTAAGAAATAGACAACAAAATTTATAATAAGTCTTGATAACCAATTGATTTGGCTGTGAGGGAAAAGAGAAGAGAAATTTGGGATGAATGCCAAGTTTTAAGATGGAGCAATTGAATCATTGATGAAAATAGTCCCTGAGATAGAAAATGTAGGAGAGTACAGTGACCGAGGATAGAAATAAAGAGCTTAGTTATGCCCTTTATGAATCTTAAATATCCCCATTAGTCTTCCAAGCAGAAGTGCCACCAAATAAGTAACTAATTGGATACTTGGGTGACATTTTTTAGAGATATTGTAAAGAAGGGCTGGATAGTTAAGATATATGAGAAAGTATGTATCATAAATGACTCTTGTGATGCATGGTTTTCTGAGGGCAAGGAAGAACATGAGGTTAATATTTGTTTTAAGTGTGAAGATCTTGAGTATTGGCTGTGAAAAAATGGCCAGTAAAGACAGAGGCTGATTATAGAAGACAGAATATAAGTAATTTACAATGCAAAAATTTAGAGTTGAACATTATGAGATTGGGCAACCTAGATATTAGGAGAGCCTAAAACAGGTAAAAGGCCATTCCTTCATGTGAGACAGAAACAAAGTGAATGATGGTAGATTTAGATGAAAAAACTTTTTGTTTTTTATCATCAGTAGTACATTAATTTAGCTGAGGGTAGCTTTTGATATTCTAGTGCTATTAAATGTAGTATTTCTTCTTGCATTTCAGTATCATTTGGTATTTTAATTCCCAAACTGGTTATTAGACATGGGCTTTGCTGTGATGTCAAGAAACTGGAAACTTCCTGGAAAACCCTAGAGAAGTAGTAATGCATCTCTTAGAGATGTATGGACATTATTTTGGATTCTCCAGAGGCAAGCTTATTTATGTGGATTTTGGTTTCCTCATCAATAAAGAGAGAAATTTAGACTAGATAGCATTCATTAGTTCAATAAACATTTGATTTGTTTCCCTGGTGTCTTTTTTTTTTCCATTTTAATATTTTGTGGTTATCTTCATCACAAAATTGGCAACTTGTCTTTTTCCAATTTCCAACTTGAAAAGAAAATTCATTCAGATGTCTACTGAATAGGAGAGATTATCCTTATTCCTGTCCATTGGTGCTTTGAATCAGTAACTAAGATAAGCAGAAGAAATAGTCTTTTTTTTTTTTTTGGTCTTATTTTTGTTTTTCATCATGTCTGGATGTAGAGATGTGTGGTCTACTATAATGCAGGGTGGGTTGAAAATATTGAGTTTCATCTTTTACTCATTTCTTGGTTTGTGACAGGTCCACTGATATGATGATTCCAATTTTTTATTTATTTATTTCCAGCGTATCATTTGTGTATTGTAAGGTGTAGCCTTCAATTCTAATGTGAAAATATATTTTTAAAACCACTGTTTATGTTTTCCTTATGTAGATCCATACACTCCCTTTATTACCTTGAAACCCACATAAATATGTAGTCCTGTGAGGTATATGCAAAAACTCATACTTGCTTTCAAAAGTATTTTTGTATTTGATGTAATAAGGCAATATTGTTTTGTTTTGCTTTTTAATCCTAACTCATGAACTTCAGTGATGGTATAGCCTGTTAATAAGGAAGAATTTCCCTGGTGGCCAAGAGTATAGTGTAAAATCAGCTTTAAGGTCCCTCTATGGATCATTGTGCATGTCTTCAAAAAAAAGATTAAATAAAACTTTGTTAAATAACTTAATAAAGCAGCTGTTGATGAAGAATGGATTAGACAAGATTCCTTTCCTATTTGACACAATTAACAATATTATCACATCATAGCCAATGGGTCACCAGGGAGTTATCTGGAACAAGGGTCAAACCTAGTTAGTAGCTGCGAGAACATGGGCATACTTTTATTTACTATTTTATTTTACTGGCTGGCAATTCAGCACCTAGGACCCCACTGCAGTAAACAGCCTGCCACTCCATCCTCTCAGCAGTCTGCACACTGGCTTCCCTATGAATGTCAGTTTCGGCAACGGCTTCATAGGTAAGTGCCATGTTTTTCAGGTAAACAACATTGGTTATCATATATCAGACTAAAGCATTATAGCTGTAGGGGGAAGATGGTGGCATGAGAAGTGAGGCAGAAACCTCCTCACAAAACAGGAAAATATAGCAAATACAACTAATCTTGAAAGAGCAACCTGAAGACTGTAGAACAGACTGCCTATATCTGGGGAAAAGAGAAGACCTCACAGTAAAGGGTAAAATAGCAAAGCCATGACCCAGAGGCCCAAGCCCTCCCTCAACCTCAACTCACAGGCAAGTTAAGAGAAAGAGTGGAGAAGGAGTAGCAGTCCAGGACTACTAAACACCAAGCCCTGGATATATTCTCCAGGAGCATGAAAACACATTATATGGTGCTCTGGATATTAGAAAAGCAGAGACAGGAAGAATACTCAGAGATTTTGATTCCAGCCATTTGTCGAGAACAACTATGCACAACTGAGCACTCCAGGACAGAAGAAAGGTGGGCACTTTGAAGGACTTCCCAACAGAAAGAGGAGTGCTAAAGGGGTGAAGATTACAGAGCTTGCTACTCAGGAGAAAGGACAGGTAGACAAAATCGTTCTGGCACAGTCCTCCCAGCAGGTAGTGAACTTTCAGGAGCTTCAGATACTTCATTTCCCTGGCTGGCAACTCAGCACCAAGGACCCCACTGCAATAAACAGCCTGCCACTCCATCCTTCCAGCAGGCACCAGTCCACGCACCAGCTGCCCTAGGCATCACCCCAGGGAAGACAAAGGGCGGCCCCACTATGGCAGCTACAAGAGCATAACACAGAGGTTCCTCCCTGCATGCTGAGCCAGCTGAACCTGGCAGTGGAGGCAGGCACTGCAGCCAGGAAGCAGGCAAAAGCTCTTTCCTCCCAGGAGGCACAGATGCCACATGCCTGTGACCCCCACCATTGCTCCATGTGCTGGGCAGCTCTGGAGAGTAGAGCTTCTGGACACTAGAGGGCTCTGCCAACACAAATGTATTATTCCATAGCAATCATTAGAATTACAAAAGAGCAAAAAAAATTTGTACAAAGAAGAATCCAAAAAACACCAGGAAGAGGTACAGAAAGAAATACATATATATGTGGGTTTCAAGGTAATAAAGGAATTGTATGGATCAGCATAAGGAAAACATAAAGTGTTTTTAAAAATAAAAATCATAAGCATGATCACAGAGCTACAGAAAAATATTCAAGATCTCAGGGTAGACCTCAGGAAGAGATAGAAACTTTGAAAAATACTGTATCTGAAAAGAAACATGCAATGAAGGGATTTGTAAGTAAATTAGATGGTGTAGAGGATATAGCAAATGAAATAGAAATCAGATAACAAGAAAACAAAGAAGCTGAGTCACAGAGATAAAAAAAGGATCTTTAGAAATAAAAGAATGATAAGAGAACTGTGTGACCAATCCAAACAGAACAGTATTCACATTATAGGGTTACCAGAAGAAGAAGAGAGAGAAAAAGGGATAGAAAGTCTCCTTGAGGAAATAATTGCTGACAGCTTTCCCAATCTGGAGATGGAAAGAGTCTCTTAGGACATGCAGATGTCTTCCAACACAAGGGACCCTAGGAAGATAACACCAAGACGTATAATAATGAAATGACAAAGATCAAGAAAAAGGAGAAATTATTAAAGGAGCCAGAGTGAGAAAAAAGATCATATACAAGGGAAAACCCATCAGGCTATCATCAGACTTCTCAGCAGAAACCTTACAGACCAGAAGAGAGTGGCATAATATATTTAATGCAATGAAACAGAAGGGCCTCTAACCAAGAACACTGTACCCAGCAAGATTGTCATTTAAATTTGAAACAGGGATTAAACAATTTCCAGATAAGCAAAAGTTGAGGGAACTCACCTCCCACAAACCATCTCTACAGTGTATTTTAAAGGGACTATTACAAATGGAAGTGCTCCTAAGGCCAAATAGCAGTCAACCGAGAAAATAAAACTACAGTAAAGGAAAAGGAAGTAGATCAATTAATTACAAAGCAAATGAAAATTAAATCAGATACCCACAAAGTCAGTCAAGGGATTCACAAATCATACAGAATATGACACCTAATATATAAAGAGTGGAGGAGGAAGAAAAAGAAGGGAGAAAGAAAGAACCTTTAGATTGTGTTTGAAATAGCATAAAAAGTGAGTTAAGTTACACTGACAGATAGTGAAGAAGCTGCCCTTCCACCTTTGGTAACCACGAATCTAAAGCCTGCAATGGCAATACATACATATCTATTGATAATCAACCTAAATATAAATAGAATGGATAAAAAAACCAAGATCCACCTATATGCTGCCTATACGAGACTCACTTCAAACCCAAAGACATACACAGACTAAAAGTGAAGGGATGGAAAAAGAAATTTCATGCAAATAATAGGGAGAAAAAAGCAGAAGCTGCAGTACTTGTATCAGACAAAATAGATTTCAAAGCAAAGAAAATAACAAGAAACAAAGAAGAGCATTACATAATGATAAAAGGGTCAGTCTAACAAGAAGATATAACCATTATAAATATCTATATACCCAAGAGAGGAACACCTACATATGTGAAACAACAAAATTAAAGGGGGAAATAGAATGCAATGCATTCATTTTAGGTGACTTCAAAACACCACCCACTCCAAGGTACAGATCAACCAGACAGAAAATAAGTAAGGAGACAGAGGCACTGAACAACATATTAGAACAGATGGACCTAACAGACATCATCAGAACACTCCACCCAAAAGCAGCAGGATACACATTCTTCTCAAGTGCACCTGGAACTTTTTCCAGAATAGATCACATACTAGGCCACAAAAGAGCCTAAGTAAATTCAGAAAGATGGAAATTGTGCTAACCAGCTTCTCAGACCACAAAGGTATTAATTAGAAATAAATTATGCAAAGAAAACAAGCCCACAAACACATGCAGGCTTGACAGTATGTTCAAATAAAAACAGAAATCAAGTAATATATGGAGACAAATGAAAAAATAACTCAACACCCCAAAATCTGTGGGACACAGCGAAGGCAGTTCTAAGAAGAAAGTATATTGCAATACAGGCTTACCTCAAGAAAGAACAATCCCCCATAAAAAAGTCTAAATTCACAACTAATGAACTAGAAAAAGAAGAACAAATGAGGCCCAAGGTTAGTAGAAGGAGGGACATAATAAAGATCAGAACAGAAATAAATAAAATTCAGAAGAATTAAACAATAGAAAGAATCAGTGAAAGCAGGAGCTGGTTCTTTGAGAAAATAAAGAAAATAGATAAATCCATAGCCAGACTTATTAAGAAAAAAAGAGTCTACACACATAAGCAGATTCAGAAATGAGAAAGGAAAATTCACTACAGACACCATGGAAATACAAAGAATTATTAAAGAATACTATGAAAAAATATGTGCTAACAAATTGGATAACCTAGAAGAAATGGACAACTTTCTAGAAAAATATAATAAGTATTTTTCCAAAACTGACCCAGGAAGAAACAGAAAATCTGAATAAACCAATTACCAGCAATGAAATTGAATTGGTAATCAAACAACTGCCTAAGAACAAAACCTCTGAACCAGATAGCTTCAATGCTAAATTTTATCAAACATTTACAGAATACCTAATACCCATCCTCCTTAAAGTTTTCCAAAAAGTAGAAGAGGAAGGAATACTTCCAAACTCATTCTGTGAGGCTAGCATTACTCTACTACCAAAACCAGACAGACACCACACACAAAAAAATTGCAGAGCAATATTCCTGATGAACACAGATGCAAAAATAATCAACAAAAGATTAGTAAACAGAATTCGAAAATACATAAAAAAGATCATCATGATCAAGTAGGATTTATTCCAGGGATGAAAGGATGGTACAATATTCAAAAATCCATCAACATCACCACATCAACAAAAGGGACAAAAAGCACACGATCCTCTCCATAGATGCTGAAAAAGCATTTGACAAAATTCCACATCCATTCATGATAGAAGCTCTCAACAAAATGGGTATAAAGGGCAAGTACCTCAACATAATAAAGGCCATATATGATGCACCCACAGCCAATATCATACTTAACAGTGAAAAGCTGAAAGCTTTTCCTCTAAGAGCAGGAATAAGACAAGGATGCCCACTATCACCACTTTTTTCAACATAGTACTGGAGGTTCTAGCCACAGCAATAAGACAAGACAAATAAATAAAAGGCACCCAGACTGGTAAGAAAAGTTAAACTGACACTGTTTGCAGATGACATGATGTTGTTCATAAAAAACCCTAAAGAATCTACCCCAAAATTACTAGAGCTAATAACTGAATTCAGCAAAGTTGCAAGACACAAAATTAATACACAGAAATCTGTTGTTTTCCTATATATTAATGATGAACTTGCAGAAAGAGAAATCAGGAAGACAACTCCACTTACAAATGCATTAAGAAGAATAAATTAGCTAGGAATAAACCTAACCAAGGAGGTGAAAGGCCTATATCCTTAAAACAACAAGACACTCATGAAAGAACTTAAAGAAGACACCAATAAATGGAAGTACATTCTGTGCTCATGGATAGGAAGATTTAATATTGTTAAAATGGCCATCTTGCCTAAAGCAATCTACAGATTCAATGCAATCCCTTTCAAAATACCAACAGCATTCTTCAATGAACTAGAACAAATAGTTCTAAAATTCATATGGAACCACAAAAGACCCCAAAGAGCAAAGGCAATTCTGAGCAGGAAGAACAAAGCTGGCGGGGGGGAGGTTTTGCTCCCTAACTTCAAAGTCTCCTACAAAGCTACGGTAATCAAAACAATTTGGTACTGGCACAAGAATAGACCTATAGATCAATGGAACAGAATAAAGAGCCCAAATATAAACCCAAACATATATGGCTACTTAATATATGATAAAGGAGCCATGGATGTACAATAGGGAAGTGGCAGCCTCTTCAACAACTGGTGTTGGCAAAACTGGAAAACTACATGTAAGAGAATAAAACCAGACCCTTGTCTAACTCCATACACAAAAATAAACTCAAAATGGATGAAAGACCTGCCTGTAATTCATGAAACCATAAAACTCAAAGAAGAAAATATAGGCAAAAATCTCTTGAATATAAACATGAGCATCTTTTTCTGAACATGTCTACTTGGGCAAGGGAAACAAAAGCAAAAATGAACAAATGGGACTACATCAAACTAAAAACCTTCTGTACAGCAAAGGATGCCACCAGCAGAACAATAAGTCATCCTACAGTATAGAAGAATATATTCATAAATGACATAGCCAATATGGGATTAACATGCAAAAATATATAAAGAGCTCACATGCCTCAACACCCAAAGATCAAATAACCCAGTTAAAAAATTAGCAGAGGATTTGAGCAGACACTTCTCCAAAGAAGAAATACAGATGGCCAATAGGCACATGAAAAGATGCTCCACAATGCTAATTATCAGAGAAATGCAAATTAAAACTACAATGAGATCACACCTAACACCAGTTAGGATGGCCAGCCTCCAAATGACAAGGAGCAACAAATGCTGGTGAGGATGCAGAGAAAAGGGAACCCTCTTAAACTGTTGGTGTGAATGTAAACTAGTTCAGTCATGGGGGAAAGCAATATGGGGTTCCTCTTAAAACTAAATATAGAAATACCATTTGACCCAGGAATTCCACTCCTAAGAATGTACCCAAGGAAAACAATACCCCTGATTCAAAAAGACATGTGCACCCCTATATTTATCACAGCACTATTTATATTAGTCAAGATATGGAAGCAACCTATGTGTCCATCAGTAGATGAATGGATAAAGATGTGGTACATATACACAGTGAAATATTATTCAGTCATAATAAGAAAGCAAATCCTACCATTTGAAACAACATGGATGGATCTAGAGGGTATTATGCTCAGTTAAATAAGCCAGGAAGAGAAAGACAAGTACCAAATGATTTCACTCATTTGTGGAGTATAGGAACAAAGCAAAACTGAAGGAATAAAACAGCAGCAGACTCACAGACTCCAGGAAGGGACTAGCGGTTACCAAAGAGGAAGGGTTGGGAAGGGTGGGTAGGAAGTGAGGGAGAAGGGGATTAAGGGGTGTTATGATTAGCACAGGTAATATAGGGGTGTCTTGGAGAAGGCAGTCCAGCATGGAGAAGACAAGTAGTGACTCTATAGCATCTTACCATGCTGATGGACAGTGGGTACAGTGGGGTGTGGGTAGCACTTTATAACATGGGCAAATTTTGTAACCACAATGTTGCTTATGTGAAACCTTCATAAGATTGTATATCAATGATACTTTATAAAAAAATTATTTCTAAGTAGCTTTATCATTTCAGTATCTCAATAATAAAAACAAAAGCTTAACTTCATCTTTAAATATAATGTTAGCCATGCTTAAAGTTACCTCCTTGGAACAAATTACTTCATTTGAAGAACTTTGGCAATATACTAATCAAATATTATTGTTGCTTCCTATGAGTTACAAAAAGGATAAAGAGCATTCACAAATGTTGCAAAACAGAGCAATGACATCACAGTGACAAAACAAAAAGATAACTGACCATTAAAAAATAAATGAGGCTAAATTTAGGCAAAGTCTTTTGTAAGTGTCTTCTTCCCATGCGTTTATGCTCTGCCGCCTGTCTCCTCCGCCCCATCTTCCTCCTCCTCCCTCATCTCCTCCGTTTTGTTTCTCACCCTCAGTCCCTTTTGGTTCTCTTCACTCCTTCTACCCAGTTCTTCTGAACAAGGCTGTAGAATAGATCTTCTAAAAGGCCCTTACAAACTTTAATATGGGGACTCTTACATAAATGAAGATTTTGATTTAGTCAATATCAGGAGGGCCTAAGATTGTCTATTCTAATAAGCTCCCAGATAATGTCACTGTCTGATGGTCCACAGATCCCATTTTGAGAAGCAGAATATAGCGTACTTAAAAAAGAAAAACACCTTAGAATCACCTGATTCCTATTAAATCAAAATTACCTGCAATATTCTAGGATTTGATACTTTCTATACACTTCCTGGGTGATCCCAATATACAGTCTAGAATTGAGACCTATAGGAAAATCTCTAGATTATTTACACTATTTGATTGATTGACTGATTATTCTTTGTATGAAATTTAATCACAGACCTCTTGCTTTAATTTCCTGTTTGTGTTGTTAAGTTCTCTATCACTAATTGGGAGATCAAACAAACAAAATCTATGTGCAAGCGGGTAGGAATATTTGGAAGGAAAAAGACCTAGAGTTGGAATGGAAATATTGCTTGGCTGATTCTGAAGTCAGAAGTTTCAGATAAATAAAAAAACATAAGAAAACTGTTCCCTTCTCTCATCCAGCAACCATCTACAGAAAAAGAATCCTAGGCAGCCCCCAATTCCATTGGTAAGCATTTTAAAGCATGTTTATTTTATTATATTTCAGTTAGTATTCAATGACCTGCACCTCTATGCTGCCTACATTTTTTCTGTTTATTGACTGAATTTCAACAAACTGTGTCCATGAAACACATCATGTCCGTTAAGTAGACAATACTTCAAAGGAATGGTTTTAATGTTAGGCTGTTTTCAGTTACATATTTGAAGATTTGAACAAGAAGAAAAATGCTTGGGTTAAAGAAGAGGTGATTTGAGTTGGATGTGAAGAAGAATTTATTGACTATTAGAGTGATAAAAACACTGTAATGAGCTATTGAATGGGCTTCCACAGTCTTTGTCAGCATGTAAAGGAAATCTTTTCTGGATGCTTTAGGCATCCACTTAATTAAAGACAGGGTGCTTGATGACATTCTCTCTAGAGGTATCCTCTAGTTCCACAGTCCAATTTTTATTCCTATGAATGGCGAAATTGACTCAAAAAATAAATATTTTGGGTGGTGTAACATGTTTTCAGAAAGCTACTGTCATAAGGATATACTTTAAATGAAACAAAGCTCATAGACCATCCAATAATAAGCATTACTTCTAGAACATGCTTAAATGTGTAAAAATCAAGTTTATTGAAATCTACACCAAACCGTACACTGCTACTCGTTCTCCCAAAGGAGAAAATGGGACACATAGGAAGACTTAAAGATGCCTGGCTCTCCTCCTACATGATGATTCAGAAAGTCTGGAAAAGGGGCCAGAATTATTATTATTCTTTTTTTATTGGGAGCTCCAAGGTTTTCAGAAATAGCTTTTATAAACCAACATTTAGAGACCTCTGCTCTAAGACACCCTCTTCTTTCTAACGAGAGTTTATTCCAAGAAGGGTAAAACATTTTTGCAGATGGAAAGGCAGAGGTGGAAGAGGACCTTAAACTTGATCGCTGCTTCCTGTTTCACACTAAAGCACAGAATAATTAAATCAATAGTTGTTGCACACAAAGTGAGGCTTCGGATATATTAAGCTATTCACAAATTCAGGCAGGGAAGGAATTTTGCATATTAAGGATTTTCTAATTATTTTAACAAACAATGATGGAAGGTCTAATGCATTGAAAAAAGGATCTCAGGGAATTTTTTTTAAATAATTGAACCTAGCAAAGCAGAATTATGAAAAGTATTTGGCACTCTGAAAATACCACAAACATACCCATTTTCATCACAGAAAAAAATCAACTGATTATTTTTAATTCCCAATTCCTAATTAGCCTGGTGATAGCTACTCCAAAGGAACTGGAAAGACTATAGCAAGTGGTATGCAATCCCACTGGTAACACAATGCTTTAATCTAATTTTTTTTCTTATTTTCAACATATTATTGAGATACAATATATATGCCATACAATTCACCCATTCAAAGTGTGTACAATTCATTGGTTTCTAGCATATTCAGAGATGTACATCCATCACCACAGTCCATTTTGGAAGATTTTTATCACCTCCAAAAGAAGTTCCATTTGTATTAGCAGTCACTCCACATTTTCTTCCAGAGCCTTCCTGTACCCATCCCTAACCAACTATTAATCCTCTTTAAGTCTCTATAGATTTCCTACTCTGGACATATTGCTTAAATGGAGTCAAACACTATGCTGACTTTTGTAGCTGGCTTCTTTCATTTAGAATACTGTGTTCACAGTTCATCCATGTTGTAGCATGCACTAGCATTTCATTACTTTTTATTGTCAAATAATATCCCCCTGTGGAATATTTTCTTTGCTGTTTCATCAGTTGATGTACATTCAGGTTGTTTATCATGAATAATGTTTCTCTGAACATTTGTGTGCACGTTTTGCGTGGACATGTTTTCATTTCTCCTGGAGATATATGAATGAGTGGAATTGCTGGATCATACGCTATTCATATGTTTATTCTTTTGAGTAGCTGCCAGGTGGTGTGAGGATCCAATTTTTCTACATCTTTATCAACACTTGACCTGTCTTTTTGACTATAACCATCCTAGTGGGTATGAAATGCTATCTAACTGTGGTTTTTGATTTGCATTTCCATAATGACTAACAATGTTGAACATCTTTTTATGTGTTTATTAGCTGTGTGTATCTTCTTTGGAGAAATGTCTGTACAGATATTTTGCCCACTTCTTAACTGGGTTATTTGCCTATTGCTTTTATGTTATGAGAATTCTTTATATATTCTAGATGCAAGATCCTTTTCAGATATTGGTTTGCTAACGTTTTCTTCCAATCTGTAGTTTGTCTTTTCACTTCCTTTTTTTTAAATTAAGGTATCATTGATATACAATCTTAGAAAGGTTTCATATGAGCAACACTGTGGTTTCAACATTCACCATATTATCGAGTCCCCCCCCACCATATTGTAATCACTATACATCAGCATAGTAAGATGCTAAAGAGTCATTACTTGTCTTTTCCATGCTACACAGCCTTCCCCATGACCTACCTACATTATATGTGCTAATCATAATGCCCCTTAATCCCCTTCTCCCTCCCTCCAAATTCACACTCCCCTACCCCTCCCCTTTGGTAACCACTAGTCTCTTCCTGGAGTTTGTGAGTCTGCTGCTGTTTTGTTCCTTCAGTTTTGCTTTGTTATTATACTCCACAAAGGAGTAAAATCATTTGATACTTGTCTTTTTCTACCTGACTTATCTCACTGAGCATAATACCCTCTAGGTCCATCCATGTTGTTGCAAATGGTAGGATTTGTTTTCTTATTATGGCTAAATAATAGTCAATTGTGTATATGCACCACATCTTCTTTATTAATTCATCTACTGATGAACTCTTAGGTTGCTTCCATATCTTGGCTATTGTAAATAGTGCTGTTTTATTTATTATATATTACATATTATTCATTTATAGAGATCCGTTTTTCTCTCTGTGCCTCAGACTCTTTTTTTCTTGTTCTCTAATTTCTATTTCATCTACTATCTCCTCTACCTCTTCTAATCTGCTTTTAAATCCCTCCATTGTATTTTCATTTCTGATACTGTATTTTTCAAATTTTCTATCTCTTTTTTCATGTCATTACTGAGATCTTGAATGTTTTTCTTTACCTCTGTGAGCATGTTTACGATTTTTATTTTGAAATCTTTATGGAGATTATGATTTCAGTTTTACTTAGCCCTCTTTCTGGTGTCTTTGGATTCTTGTTTGTAAAATTTTTTTTTTTTTTTTTTTGCCATTTCATAATTCTAATTACTATGGAATAATAAATTTGTGCAGGCAGCGCCCTCTAGTGCACAAAAACTCTACTATCTGGAGCTGCCCAGCACCTGGAGTGATGGCGGGGTTCAGCGGCGCAAGCTGCCAGTGCCTGCTGGGAGGAAAGAGCTCTTTCTTGCTTCCTGGCTGAAGTGCTGCCTCCACTGCCAGATCCAGTGGGCTGAGCGTACAGGGAGGAGCCTCTGCATTATGCTTCTGTAGCTGCTGTAGGCAGGGCCCACTTCCAGCTGGGTGGCATGATGGTGGGGGCAGCAGGTTTGCATACCATTCCCTGCTGGGAGGAAGGAGCAACAGGCTGCGTATCGCAATGAGGTGCCTAGGTACTGCATTGCCAGTCATGCGGATGGAGCATCTGAAGCTCCTGAAAGTTCCCAAACTGCTGGGTTGAATGTGCCAGGATAGTTCTGTCCACCTATACTTTCTGCTGAGCAAAAAGCGCTGTGTAATCCTTGCCCCGTTAGCACCCCTTTCACTATTGGGAAGTCTTTCAAAGTGCTTGCCTTTTATCCTGGAATGGCTGGTTGTGGGTACCCATTCTCCACAAGCAGCTGGAATCTCAGTCTCTCTGAGTATTCTGCCTGTCTTTGCTTCCCCCCCTACTCATCTCCAGAGCACCATGTAATGTGGGTTTGTGCTCCCAGAGCAGATCTCCAGGGCTGGGTGTTTAGCAGTCCTGGGCTTCTACTCCCTCCCTGCTCCTTTTCCCTTCCTCCTGCCTGTGAGCTGCAGTAGGGGGAGGTCTTGGATCCCACCAGATCGCAGCTTAGCTGCTTTAGCCATTCTGTAAGTCTTCTCTTTCCCTTAGATGTAGGTTGTCTGTTCTGCAGTCTCTGGGTTGCTCTTTCAGGATTAGCTGTATTTTCTCTATTTTTGTGTTACATGTGGTTTTGTGAGGAGGTTTCTGCCTCACTTCTCACACTGCCATCTTTTTTCCCCCGATTTCACTTTTAATCTTATAAGATGACAGGTATCTTCTAAGCAGTGTCCCCTTCAGTGGTTCCTTTAACTTTACTGTCTGATTCTCATGGATATTTTTGAATGAATTCCCATCCCCAATTCCAAGGTTATTGACTAATGTAATTAGCATTTTAACTTCCCAGATTTTACCTTTTATATTAAATAATTACAGTTAGTGATGTACTACCAGTGAATGAGCTAGTTAAAATTCAACCCAAATATTTTAATGCACCCAGTGAAGCAATTTAGGAGGGATACTAAATACAAGGGAAAATATGTAATGAAATAATATTCAAGCAAGGATGGAAATTAATATAACCAAAGCAATTATAAGTTAATGTTCCCTTGGAGGCTAAGTGAATTATCTCATTGATTTCAGGAACTGTTTTTGTTTTTACTTTCTATCATAATGTAAAATGAGTATAGTTTGATGTGTTTAATTTATATTAATTAAGTAATGCATGTTAATCAATGAATGCCATTAAATACATTGTACAAAGGAATGTTTTCTTTCTGAAAACAAATCTCACATAACAATGTTAAGAAATGTTTAACTGTGTCACATCAATCTTTAGAAATTAAGTTCATTGTTTTTATTTTTTTTAATTTCCTTTCATTATTACCTGTCAAGCAAATACTTGCAAATATGTTTCTTGATTATGGAACTTTTAATTGGAATTAGGGCATATGAAAACCCTGATAGCAGAAAGTGCTGTTTCTAGTGTTGAATGTATCTGATATTTTTATTTTTAAAGTAAATTATAACCTGTTTTTGAAGCAAATTCCATAATTGCCTTTTAATATCTTAAATTTTTAAAAAGCAATGATTTATAGGAATGTTTCTGAAATGGAATATAAGATCAAACTGTCTTAAAAAAATATGAGATTTGTCACAACTCTACAGAATAAATTGCTATTTTGAAAAATTTTGTCAGTCCCACACATGTGATTGAATACTTTAAAATACATGCTGTATAAGTTTCACAGTAAAATAACTAGTTTTGAACCTAACATTGTAGTGTTAGATTATATTTGTAACATGATTCATGTTTAATTGATATGCTCAGTGAGAGACATTATCTTAATATGAATATTTAATAAATAATCTTAAACTAATTCATGGTTAATTATCATTATACATATTACCTTTATTAATTCTCATATTTAGTAGAAAAAAGCAAACTATATAAATAAATAGAAACTGAAATATTATATATAGTTGCCTTAAATCACCATAAATTAAAAACAGAAGTTAACACTTAGACATATTTGCCCAGGATTAAAATATGATGTGACATGTAGGAAATCATTGCTGATTCATTTCATGCTATTTTATCAGTGCTCCAGCTGAGGAATGCCTGTCAACAAACTAAAAACTGAAAGACTGTCCTGTTACAAAACCTACTTGAAATCCAGTAATTTGTTTACTTAACGTATGCCTGTTATTTCAATTAGCAGCCCTTGATACCTCAGAAGAGTCTTGTTGAATCTGCTAGATAGGAATTATATTTGAATCTGTTCTTTACAAAAATGTCTATAAATGTGTTCCTTTTATATGGTATTAATTACTAATTAAGACATCTAAATAAATACACCATTTGGTTAAAAGATAAGAACATCAATATAAGCACAATATATGAATATGCAGAGTTAATGAATAGATATAATTTGTGCATATTTCATATATGCAAAGTATATATGTAAAGCATATATAAAATATATATGAAATATAAATAAAAAGTTATATGATGCCAGGTACTGTTACAGATATTGGAATACACCAATAGTCAAAATAAGTGTAATAAATGAGTAGTAAAATATGTTAGATGGTGATTGATGCTGTAACAGAAATGCAGGAAAGAAGGAAGAAGGAGAGATAGAGGAAGGGATGGAGGGGACAAGAGTGTGGGGAGGGTCCGTAGGAATCAGTAGTTCGGAAAGGATACAGTATGAAATTGGGAAGACTTGACTGAGAAGGTGAGATTCGAGCAAAGACTTAGAAAGGTAAAGGGCAGGGCAAGTTGATTTATTATCTACAATTTTATGCTAGAACACTTATGGAATAAATTATTTATTTCAAAATTTAATGCTACCCAAATTACAATATAAAATATGCCCCTGCAAATCCAGACCTAATTTTTTTCAAAAGCTTCTCTAAGCTGATCTTAAGTATCATATGCCTTTATTCTCACCAAATAAAAAGAAGACAGTGAGTGAGTTGAAGAGCTGCTTTAATTTAAACTCTAATGTTTATATTGATTGTATTAGCTAGGGAGGAATACAGTCATACCCAGTGAAAGATTATAGTTCATATTTAAACATTATATGATATGTTATGTATATCATCATCATGTTTCAAAAAAAAATCTGAGTAAACATATGGAATCATGAAATAATCAATGGCAGAATTTAAGAAATCTTTAATAAAATTTTCACACCATTGAACAGTGTGGAGGATTAATTGGTATCTGAGAAACCTTTAGAAAGCTATGTAATAACTTAGAGATAAGTTTCCAAAGTTGGAGTAGAAAAGAGGGATAATTATGAGGAATATTTATTGCCTGTACTTGGTAATTTATTAGGTATGAAAAGTGAACATGAAGGGAAAGGAGACCTAGAAAACACATCTCAAGTATTTAATTAAGCTAACAGAAGATAATGTTACCACTGAGATAAGAGAAAAATACTCAAGTGGTAGAGGTGGAAAAGTGAGTTACATTCCACGTTGTACATTCTGGCATATCTTAATAGAACTACTGTGGACAGCTGGAAATACATGCTGCAGCTCCATAGAGAATTCAGATCTGAATCTGATGTCATCTACCTATTGGAAGTATGCAAAACAGAGGATGAATTACTTCATCCAGGCATGAACCCATAGCCCAAAGAAAACTGTCAAGACTAACTTTGGAGAATACTATTGTTTAAGGGGAAGAATGTTGCTATAGGGGCCATGAAGGAAGCTTTGAATAACTAACTAGTCTAAGAAGTGGGAAAAATCAAGGCTGAAGTGGAAATACAGAATCCAAGAAGTAATGTGCTACACATATACTATAAAATTCATTTCTCTAAATACTTCAAAAATACCACTTTGGTATATGTGGGATAAGCAGAATTGTGTCCATCAATATTATATGTTTGATGCATAGTCTATAGCATTTATTTTACTAAAGTATATCTTGATACAGTGCTATGAGTTTGGATTGAAGGATGCTGTAAGAAAAGACCAGTAGAAGTCTTTGTTGCATTTACTATGAATATGAATCCTCCCTCCCTTCCTCCCTCCCTTCCTTCCTTTGAGGATGTTGCTCTGCTCTTTACATAGGTCCCTCTTTTTTGAGCAATCTTGATAGAAATTTCACTTAAATCTCAGGAATAGAAATAGTTGTACTACTACTATCACTTATCCATATCTATCTAATCTATCACCATCATCTACCTATCATCTTATATGAATCATGTAAAATATAATATGAATCATGTTAGAATTTATGTTCCCCCTATTACTTCTAAGTTCACTACTAAAAATCTTAGATTCATTTTTTGGGGATGCCTTCTGCCACAGAACCTTACTGCGCATGTTGTGAATTGATTTCACTGCTGACTCCATCTTTCACAAATTGCCAGAATGCCTCGTTTAGTTATTTCAAATTTGATTCTTTCTTGTTAAGTTGTATGATTTTTGTAAACACTGTAAGTATTTTTGCTGGAATCAGAAAGAATATAAAAACAAATTTGTATATTAATTATGAAGGTTTTGGTACAGCAGTTTTGATCTGTCGTAGACTTCATACAGTAAATATTTGCTGAATTGAGTCAATGGTGAGTTGAGTAAATTGTTACTCTTCTCAGCTACTCCAAACCACCATAGAAGATGCCCTTGATGGCTGGCTTTGATTGAGGCCCCATCTGTCTTTTGCAGTGACCAGGACAGTGTGTGCAGAGCAATGTGATGGCAGGTGCTATGGACCCTACGTCAGTGACTGTTGTCATCGAGAGTGCGCTGGAGGCTGCTCTGGACCTAAGGACACTGACTGCTTTGTAAGTCTGGAGTCCTCTCTTTTGCTCTTTTCCTGTCCCTCCTCCTCGTGGTTTAACTCAGGTACATTGAGTCTTTAACATCTTATTAAAATAAGATAAAATTCAACCATTTTAGGATTAAGAAAAATGCTGTGCCTTCCTAGAAGTCATTCTTTCACTAGGTGTCTTACTGATTATCTAGGACTGTTCTGTTCCAATAAATGAATTATGTCTTTCTGATATAATTTATATTACAAGTGAGATTTATTTGAGAACATGAAAGAGAACACACACTAAGATGTTTTCACAAAGCAAACAGCTTCCTTCTAGAATTTACAGTGATTACCTGTTTATGCTGTTGTATCACTGAGTCTTCTGAGTGGGGGCACTTGCCTTTATTTCTTGAATGTAAATTTCAAGATTATAAACAGATTGTTTGCAATATGATATTATTCAAAATTCATAACATTTACAAATGCATGCTTAAAACAATTTATATGATAATATGTATAATTTTTATTTTAGAAGAAGACATTTTACCTTCCTTAAAATTAGCATTTGTTGGGGACACTTTTTAATTACATTTTGATATCCTTGATACAGTTCCTTCTGTTCCTTTGAGTACATTACAAGCAATTCTGTGAGCTATAGCTAACACATTTTTATTTACAGGATACAATAGTTTCATTCAGAGCTAAAAATCATAAAATAAGAAATTGTTTTTGCTCTTGAAAAATGAACATAGGAATTTATTTTCTTTTTCCCTTTTCTTAAATATTTAGAGAATACACATATATATATTTAGAGCTGAGTATTTTCATTTTCAAATTGGCACTTAATTCTAGAAATAAGCAAAATATAAATTATAGCTCTATGATATAGATAGTAATTTCTTAATTTTCTTAAGAAACTTAATTTGTCTACCCTAATTCTATAGTGAAACAAAAGTAGGTATTGCAGAAGTAAGTAGTGAGAAAGTAGAAAAGCATTACAATTTTAAGGAAAATGCTCAGCAGGTCTTGAAATAAGACCATTTCCCTTGCCTGTCACCCAATGGGATGGAAGCACCATTTGGAGAACACTGGATAGGCATGGTGTTAACAATTCCAAAATAATAACAATAAGAAACATCAGCAATAGCCATCACTTTCACTTAGTTTTTTCACTTCACTTTTTTCATGGTTCCATTACCATGGTAAACCAAGGGAGCTTTAGAATTCTTGTTTCATTACTTTTATGGAACAACCCAGTGATTCCACTTTGGTATTTGGTACAGAATGTTCAAGAATGCCAGACCAAGGCCTTGGTGTACGTTACATTGTTTTGTATGTTATCTGGAAGGTAAATTTCCTTGATTCCTCTGGTTTATGTTCCTTTGTTGTCAAACATTCTGTGCACAACACTGCATAGAGTATGTTAGTGAAGCATTTATGAGGACACATGAAATTTTATAGCCATAAATTAAAACTTCCTGAGATTTCTAGATTGGTTTTTAATAGATTCCTCCTGGAAAATGTCATCTTAGTGGATAATGTATCATCAGTGAGTCTTGTTCTGATTATACATCTAGAAGGTCATCATCAGGGATTGCCATGTTTGTGATAAAGTGCTTGCTAAAACAACAATTGATGAAGAAAATGTTTTGAGGAAACAAAATAAATTAGTGCTTCTTAATAATCATACATACAATTTATGATGAAATATAAAATATAGCTTGAGTTCACATTAGCTTGACTTCCACGGCCAAAAGTATTTTTATGAAAGTTTAAATTTTTAATTAAGAGAATTAGTTCATCCACCTTTTTGTTAATCACATTGTACTTATGCATATTTATTCTATTTTTTCTACCAAATGCCTAACACTCACGTGGTAAAATTATTTTTAATTCTTCTCAAATGCATTTGAACATATTAACAAGTTAAGGCCATGGTATAAATATGTAAGTCAGCAGAAATTAATTGTTTTACTTGAACTTGATGGCTTTTACTTAATGCTGTGGTGGTATGAAAAAAACCATAAGGAAATGGCCTGATATGAGTTAATTATGGGCTAATTGTAGCCATTTCTTTACATTTGAGCATTACACACCCTATATTTACATTTGACTAGTCACCTGCCAGAACCTTTCTTTATGACCAGCTTAAATGGCCAGCCAACACAATATTTTCTCACTGAACAATGGTGTTGAACATACTTAGCATGTCCCTGAAGGCACTGAGCTCTCCAAATACTGGCTTTACAGAAAGTCTAGTTTCTGGAATTGTGGATTTAGCTGTCAGTGCCAAAATCTAAGACTGAACATAAACCCTCTGAGTAAGTGTGAACTTAAATGATTTTCACTGTTCACTAACTTGAATAATTTATGCCAGTTCTCAGTTTAGAAATTGGTGCTGGATCATAAGCAATTTGAGCATCAATAATTATAGACAGCATATTTACTGGCCTTGGAAAAACAGATTTATGAAACTTTAGAAGTTCAAAACAAATTTGAACTTAAAAAACAAGCTCTAACAACTATAAAATTTTTAGACTTTGCAGTTCTTATAAAATTGGTATATACTATGACCACAACATTTTCATAAAACTATTACAGCAGTGTTCCTTTAAATAAGTATTATGATGGTAAAATTAATAATGAAATTCATATGTCCTATGTTTCAGGCTTGCATGAATTTCAATGACAGTGGAGCATGTGTTACTCAGTGTCCTCAAACTTTTGTCTACAATCCAACCACCTTTCAACTGGAGCATAACTTCAATGCAAAATACACATATGGAGCATTTTGTGTCAAGAAATGCCCACGTAAGTAACAGGATAAGATTTGCCAAATTAATTAGATCATCACTTAAAAACAAAGGAATTTCATATATATTTATTGTAATTTCATATATATTCATAAAAGTATAACGATGTTATGAATTACTTGGATATGGGTACCATTTCACAAATAAGGAAATGAAAAATGAAAAAAGTACTAAAATGTTTGGTCCAAAGCCTGGCATGTTTAAGATTAGAGTGTACAGAGTGTACGGCCATTGAATTCTAAACTCATTATTTTCACAATACCTCTGTTTTTGCACATGATGCTGATTCTCAGAAAAGTAAGTAGTTAAGTGGCAGCAAGCTATGTAAGGAATGAGTTCTAATAATAATGAATTTTTACCTAAAATTATTTCTGATTACTTATTTGTAAAGTAGAATGTATAGCATTATAATTTTAATATGCAATCTATTCTTAAACAGTAACACTAGATCTGAGGGGCATGTTAAGGGGTCTTTACCAAATTGATAGTGTGTCCTGGGAATTCAAAGTGTGACTAGTTTAACTTTCATCAAGAATTCAGTATATGCCTTGATATTTGGAGTCAACTTCTTTGCCTGGAGTGACTAGTGGGCCATTTCTTCAATGGTTTTTCTATTGGAACAGCTGAAGGAAAAAAATCATTGCATTTACCCACATACTCATGTAAAAGAAGAAGGCTTTGCAATCTACAGCACACAGAGATTATGGTTTTCTTTGCTTTGTGCCTGTGATGTAGTAGAAAGTGTAAGGGATGCGGGATTAGTGTGGCTAAGGGTTCTGGATTTGCCCACTGATGAGTCATATGATTTCAAATGGACTATTTAGTTTTCTATTTCTTCCTCTTTAAGATGTAGATGGTAATAATCATCATCTCTCCCTTCTCTCTGTCAGAGTCATTTTAAGAGTCAAAGGGATAGAGAATAAGGATCAGAGGGATAGCATATAAAAACAAGTCTTTGCAAACAATGACAATTCTAGCCATTATTTTTTTTTTAGGGGAAAAATAAGACATACATTTTTATTTGATTATTTGGTTATAATTAACACTGTTTAAATCCTATTTTGCATGAAAATCACTTTTATGTTTAGCATCTATTCATCACTCACTCCTAACCCTCCATCTGTTATTTTAGCCTGTCCCTCTGAAACTCACTGCAAAATTTTGTTCCTTGATTTTTCTCTTTAAATATGTCTTCCACTGGTTACTTTGCTAGCCATTATTATTAAACTTTTTAAAATATTGGCTAAAATAATATATATATACATATGTATATCAGAAAAGAGAAACGTAATATATAGTATATATGCCTGTTGCAGGTCGGATGCTCCTGAGACAGAGATTAGGGTGTTAAGGAGTATTCTGAGAATCAAGGCCTGTGGGGTAAGGAAAGGAAGAATTATCAGGCTGTGACACAGTCTCAACAAAGTTTTTCTTTTGTGGTGGATGCCCTCTGGTGGATGTTAACTTGGAATACAGAGATCTTCCCACTTTGGGCACACTTCCATGGATTAATATATATCCCTTCAGACTCCCTTCAGTCCCAGATTTTTCAGTATTTCTTCTCCCAGGACAAGCCACTGTTTGTGAACCCATATTTATTCTAAGCTCCTGTCACTTCTACACAAAGTAAGTGAACATTTGCATTGCCCAGAACTATGCCTGCTGGTATGAGTTTTACTTGCCACTCTCTCTCAAGTCCACTCCTGAACGAGGCTGCAGAGCCATGCCTTTGCAGCTGCTTAGACCTACCTACCAAACTCAGTTTTTGTCCTCTTCTGTCAGCTGGTAGTAAGCGCCCTCAGTTGGTCCTCATGCAGCCATAGGTATGAGCTAAGTGAGAAGTGCCAGCACAATGGAGGATGATGTGGGGCTCTAGACCACCTGCTTATATTGTACTTGTGCTTCTGGCCCTGCTTATACCCAGTCCCAAATGCACTGCCTCTGTCTTACAATGGAGTGCTGTTGGACCTGCCCAACACTGTGATGTCATGGTTCTAACAAAGCCTTCTTTATGATGGGCATTTCAGGCTATCAGTGACCCATGTTTAGATGCTCTACCTTTATCAGGGCCCAGAAGCATGTCAGGAGCTGTTTGCTAGATGATGTATAATTCTATGTGGCAGTTGGCATGGGTTAGCTCTAGAACCCTAGTGGTCTCTGATGTGATTTTCCAGTTGGAATTTGCCATAACTCCACATGTCATATTTTATCACCATGTATGCTTCTTATATCATAAAGACTCTTGGGTTTTATGACACAAGTAACAGAATTATTTGCTCCCAAGGTTTGACCTGCACTATATGCATTTCTGGCTCTGGACCCCTTTCAAGACCAGAAATTTCTATACCACTGAATTTGGAGCCAGAAGTAGTATTCTCAGACATGGGAAGATGCTGCCTTCAGAACCCAAATAGCTAGCTATTGTGTTTATCCTTGATTGTGGGAAGCTCTAGATGCCATAATTTGTCTTTTTTTTGGGGGGAGGGAATGTTCTGGCATATTCTAGATCACTGGACTCCTAAGTATTTCTCCAGTGTGTCAGGTATTTAGTTGTTCCTGGTTTATTTAGTAAACCTTTCCTAAAGTACTGTCTTTGAAAATTCATTTTGTTTCTTCATATAAAACAGTTGCTGTAGTCCACTTAAAGATAGAACATATTTTATGTTCCCTCCTGGATATGAAGTGCACTCTCTTAATTCAAGGCGGTCTAGCTTAGGTTTCCTTTGTGCTTCATGTAACTTGAAATATTTTTAGACTTCAAACCTGCATCATGACATGAAGTGAAGTGAAACTACTGAAAAACACAAACTAAATGTCATGTAGTTTCCTAAGTCTATAAAAGAAATTTAGTCTATCTGGGGGGGGGCAATTCAGGATGTAGCGCAGTAGTTAAGCAAGTAGTAGTTGTTAACACAGCTACCCTTGGATTGGAATGTGGATGTTTGAAGGTGCTATTTCAGATTCGATATTTAGACAGAGAGTTTTTTAGGGAAAGAGGCATATATATTATCAATGATGGTAATCATTTTCAAATTTTAAACTATCTTGTTTTATACTTGTTTGCTGAACATCAACATTTTTGCTAATTTTACCTTTTTTTCCAGATAACTTTGTGGTTGATTCCAGTTCTTGTGTGCGGGCCTGCCCCAGTTCCAAGATGGAAGTTGAAGAAAATGGGATTAAAATGTGTAAACCTTGCACTGATATATGCCCAAAAGGTAAGTGATAGCTGAGATTATTTTGTCTAGATTGTGGGCCTAAACCAAGGTTTTTATTCACTTTTTGATAGGGTAATTAAGTTAGCCTCTCAGAACACTCACAGCCAAACCTTTCCACTCATGCTTTTCCATGACTTTGAAAAGTTCCACAAAATATCAACTGTTGTAACAGTGCACATTATTGATTTTGAATGATATATATACTAAAATGATCCATATAAAACTCAGAGCTAACTTTGATAGGAACTCAGAAATAAAGTTGTTTTTTATTCTACATGTATCAAATCTTAGACATTACACACAAAACAAGGATTCATGATTATTTTATCATCAAGAACACATATTAGTTGGGTGCCAACTGTATGCAAAATGAGTGGCTATGCATAAAAAGGTGTGTAAAAACATGCAATGTGATATTTACTCTCCAGGTCATAAGAGATAAGATATGTGAAATGACAAGGAAATTTAAAAGGGTTCAATAAATGCTGCAGATAATTCATATTATAGAATTTTAGTGGCAGAAGAAATCCCTTCCAGCTGTGGTGCTCAAATTTCTCACCAGAATGAAACAAATTAAGCAGAGTCAAAGTACAGTCCAAAGTTTCTGAATGTTATTAAGCTTCCCAAAGTATCAAAGAGTGCCATAGAAAGGGGAACTTCTGACGTACTTTACAACTGTATTTTTCTCTCTCTCCCCACACACACATTTAAGTTTTGGGGATTCTTTTGTTTTTAAGTATAGCCTTCAGAAAGCACAAGTACTACTCAATCAATTTAAGTATAAATATTTGAAATGGCTCTTGATTCCGGTTACCACTTACATCGTTAGTATTTTGTTTAATGTATATTCTTATTTGGACCAGGCTTTTTAAAACTGCAGATTGTAGACCCTCATTAGCTATGAAATTAGTTTACTAAAGTGATCAGAATTTAAAAAGTATTAAAAGTAATATTTAAGGATGAGTTAGAGAATAGGTGATTTTATCTGGTAAGGAGAAATACTAATGGTTGAAAGTTTTGTTTTAGTTATATATATATGTTTTGTTTGTATACTGGGTCTTGAAATATGATATAATTCTTACAAGTAATGGTCACTAGACTGTCATGCAGGGACAAAATTTTAAAGCGAGCCCCTGTAGTAAACATTGCGTGAATGAATTATTGCTTTAGTTGTTAGAAAACAATTCATTTATTTTGATAATTTTTTGTATTATACAATAAGTAGTTCTTTTTTAATGATAATGTAATGATTTGTTGACTAAAAAAATTTCTTAGCTCTGACTTTGTGTCTTTTTTCTACAGCTTGTGATGGTATTGGTACAGGATCATTGATGTCAGCTCAGACTGTGGATTCCAGTAACATTGACAAATTCATAAACTGTACCAAAATCAATGGGAATTTGATCTTCCTTGTCACTGGTATTCATGGGTCAGTATTACATTTTTGTAAAAAAGTTTACAAAGTATAGACAAAGCTTAAGAGATTCTTTAGCTTTGTCTGTCTTATTCCTCTTGACCTAGAAGAGTTCTGCTCTACCTTCTGCTCTTCTCCAATGAATCAAATGCCAGATTTCACCAGCAAAAGTAATAAACCAGTTTGGGGATACATCTGGATTATGATTTGGTGACTATTTACATATGAAAACATAAACTTATATATATTTTATAGACATATGTATGTATGGATTTGTAGGACATTCTCCTCAAATCCATAGATTCAGCAAGCTTGATATATTTGTAAGATATGTTTAAGGGAACAGTATCAATGGGTGAGCTGGAGAATTTCACTCAGATTCCTAACCAATTAGTTTAAGACAACTTAAATTAATATTCCTTAAAAAATATACCTCACAGAAAACAAATCAGTAAGTTGCAATTCTCTTGAGCTTTCAGAAATTCTCTTCGCCCTGGTACATCTCTATCTCTTTTTTCTTCGGTTGGGAAGTTAGTACTGTTGTAAGAGATCCATCAAATAAATTTCATTTTTGCAATAAGAATTGTAACATTTTCTGGGCTCTTTCATTACACAACCAACCACCTGCTGTTTTTAACTGGCAAAACAACCAAATTTGTATTCTTTTGATTGCAATAAAAATGTCAATATTTTTACTTTATATTTGATCTGTTTGTCTATATTACTACTTAATCCTTAAATATCAGCATTATAGGCTACAGATAAAAAATATCACTCACATTTTTCAATTCAAAATTTTACTTGAAAGATATAACATGTAATTTCTACAAGCAAAATAATTTAACACATTATGAAGAAATATGCCCAAATAGGAACAGCAAGAGAAATAGAACAAAGTGATTTTTTTCTATTCAAATAAATTACTGTCTTATTGCATAAAACATTTCTTTACTTCAAAATGTAACTTTTAATATGAGTCTATGCCAGATATTGTAATAATATATATTCATTTTTTGCCCATATTTGTTACAATTGCCAAACAGTGTTTTTACTTTTTTTGTCAAGATTTCTAACTACTTTCAAAAAAACATGTGGACTTGGTTACTCTTTGCCCACATTCCTACATAGCAATGATCTGTTGAAGCAGGGTAGTATTGGCCACTTTGAAATGGGACACATTCAATCGAATTTACCACAGTCCTCACTGGCACTGAATTCACTTATATTGTGGTTTTCACCTTCTTAGTTCCACTTAGAAGGGGATGTGAATCAATATTTAGGTGCATCTATATAATTTAATGTGTATATGACATTTAGTAAAACAATATATCCACATTATAACTATTATAAGACCAAATATCACCATGAATGAAAGACCATATCATGTTAACAGTGTTCTGAGAAATAAGAAAATGTAACTATTTAATTCACATTGCTTGTTTCCACATGGATATAATAAATGAATTGGCTTCAAGATCATCAATGTAGGCAAAGGTTTGAAAACATAGCCTGATCAATGCATTAGACCATGGCTTTTATCCCACTCAGCCCCAAATCCATCTTTTCATATAGTAAGCATTTTAACATTTCCTTTTCAATTATGAAATAAAGATTGCAGATAATATAACCTACCTATATACACAATTTTGTAAGGTGATTATAATTCCCTAATTGTAATTTAAAGAAATAAGGGAAAGTAATATATGATAAAGTATCTATGGATAGGAAAATGCTTAACTTCTACTTATAATGAAAGTTTGGATATATTTGAAATAAGATTAGAAGTCATTTTGTGTAAGCACAAGAAATAAATAACAGAGGAGTAACTGATCAGTATAATAGAAAATAACTAATCAGACATATTGTTATATGAAAAGATTAAGATGGAAATAACTTTCATTGAAATAGAGACAACATAACTACAGAATTAACACAAAACATGATCAACTGTGAAGTTTGTGCACATAAGGTCCTAAATTGGTGGTGGGGGTGGGCATTTTCAGGTTCTTCAAACCATAAAACTTTGCTATAAAAGACATTTAATCTCCTTGCTTTGGGATTATTACTAAAAGCCTGTGGGGTCCCCTAATTTCTTTTACAACTGAAGCACTTCTACAAATGTCCCAGTTTCCCTTTAGTGGTGTGCTACTGCCCCCATTGAGAATTACTGCAAGAATTTTGTGATTGTAGATGGATTGTGAAACTACAGAAGTGATGTACTGATGGTTAATCTTCTTACAGATAAACCATGGGTGAGGTTTGAAAAAAACTCTATCTAGTACAGTTCAGAATGGTTATTTTAGTCTTGGTTCATTATGGAGGATATTTATCAAAACTCTGGATTTATAGTAATTATGAAATGGCTTCACATACTGTCAAATATCCAATTAAATTTTTAATATGTAGAAGAGCTGGAAAGTTAGTGACGTGTTCAGTTTATAGAACAATAGCAGTATTTTTAGAAATAGACTAGGTACTTTTATTTCTTTATTTAGAAAGGGAACCATGGGCAACACTCAGAGTGTAAGGTTATCCATACGAGTAGTCCCCTTTCATGTCTTGTCATGTTTGACATTGTTCATGAGCATGTGCTTAGAGTAACAAAATGTTAGCCAAATAAGCATGTCCATGCTGTGTCACAGTGAAACACTGACAAGAAAGTGCTTAGGTGATGGATTGCGATGACAATAGACAGTGGGAAAAAAAAATCTGGTTCGGTGAAAAAATAAAGTATATTTTTATTTTCAGTGGAATTGTGAAAATGTATGTCTCTCTCTTTATCCTGAGCTTTATTTTGGATCACTAAACACAGTGACAAGGTGGACATAATATTCTTTTGCCTTGCTCTGAATTTAGCTAGGAAAGTTTTCAATTTTAAAGTAGTGTGGATTTCAAGTGGCTGTAGGATGAAATTCCCTAAAGGTATTTTGATGTTGGTAAGTAGGATTCTGTCAACTTAGTTTATGAGACTCCCGAATCTCTAAAATTAAGTATATAAAATTTCTGCGGTCCACTGCGTTTCATGTGAACAGCGGAGCATTCATTTCATTCCTGGAAACCTGGAAGTATTCTCAGTAAACGTTGGGACTGACCCCATTATTGTGTGCTTGCCCTAATTTTTTGACTGTTTCTCAATAAAGCCAGGATAGTTCATTATATCACCAGAGCTGTTCTATACACTGCTTTTTTTAAAAATCAAAGAACAAATGTTGAAAGCTAATTCTATTACTGCAGAGTGCATATTTCCTCTGCATACAAGTCTTTGCCCATTAAAAAATGATAAGATTTTTCCACATGATGAAATTCATTTTGTGACTTCATATTCATCAAAGGCATAGATATTCATTCTATGTATCTTCGCTTAAAAATAGAACAAGTTTGCAAGAGAATTTAATTTAGACTTTAAGCTTTTGAGCAATATTCATGTCACATTGAGAAAAATCTTGTTTATGTGTGAATTAAAGGGAAACACATTTATATTTCTCCAAGTCTTCTATAGCTCTCCATATTAAATAGTAGTGCATTTTGTCTATTGCATTCTTAGTTTGAAATGGTAATTTAATCAAGTGTATATATATATATATATATATATATATGTGTGTGTGTGTGTGTGTGTGTGTGTGTGTGTGTGTGTATACATATATCTATATGTGTGTGTATATATATATTCTTTTCTTTAAAGATATGGATGGTTCACAGTTTATAAGAACATGCTGATGAACCATGCTGAGAGAGTCAGGTGGTTCCAGAGATTAAGGTTGCTGGAACTAATAAGAGTCTTTTCAAGGCCCTAATGCTAGGATGAACAAATGTCAGTGAATTCAGACTCAGAATCCTGGAAGACAGGCCATATCCCCGTCTGTCTGACAGGGGATTGTGGGGTACCTTGATTGATAGCCCCATTAAGACTACATCTAATGGATCACTGTATCCTCATATTTATTCATCATACAAAAAAACAAGTTTCTCAAAGACTGATGAAAGAATAGAGGTCCACAGCAAGAATAAAACTCAACTGATGGCTACAGGTGTGTACTCACGCTTCCAAGAAAGCCTAGGTTCCTTGTTCTTCAAAGGTTTGATTTATTTGGAGAAGTGATCCATGTACAGCATTTAATTTTTCTCTGAGGCTTACATATTAATATGAGGTTGCTACTGCCCAGGACAATGAAAAATATGTTTTAAAATAATAAAACTTAAAAAAATACTATATATTCCTTAAACAAAACTGAAAGTATTGCTTGGATTACTGAGAAATGTTTGATACTATGTTTATTTGGCTTAAAATTCAAGTATACAGTTATTTTATATGGTCAATATGTTATCCATGAAAAATAGTTTCCTAAGACAGAACCACTGAAAAAAAAAATTAAGGTATGTTATGCTTCATTTTGAAAATATACCTATATATCTCTATATCAAATGCATTAATTACAAAAAATGTTTATGCATTAGGAGATGGCATTTTTTAAAATCTTGAAAATTTACAACACCTTTTGAATATTAGTAAGTTTGTCATAAATTTTGCTTTCAAATGTTAAAATGATTCATATATATGGAAGCAAATAGTTCCTGTGTTTTAAAAGTAAATATAAATAAACCAGATAGGAGCAAGATTGCTCTAAATAATCCATATGAAGAGGAACTTTCCTACAGTATGATGGATGTTAAGAAAAATTCACTCACAAAAAAATGTGAAGATTCAGCAAAAAAAAAAAAAGGTTAACTTTATGTATTAAATTATCTTTCTTAGGAAATCACAGGTGCTATTAGCAATTTTGAGTGCTTTGAGGAGCCCAAAAGGCAGTTGTTCTCATCATAACATATTCGAAGAGTGTTTTCCCATATAAAAAATAAACTTTGAAAGGAAAATAGAATGAAATCGTTCAAAAATGCACTTGCTACATTTGAAGGTTTCTTCAGGATAGTCAAACTTAACCATTCCTGTAGACCTAGAATAGCCTTTGATGAGGAACTCATCTTTGGTGTCATCAAAAATGTCTCCAGAGCACTTTTAACCTCCCTCTCCATCCAGTGTAGAAAAATTTGTTCAAGGCATTGCGATTTTTTTTGCTAATTAAAATTCAAAAATTTTTTATTAAAAATCAAAAATTTTGTTATTGCTAATTAAAATTCAATGTGAATGAAAATCATCATAGTTATATTTCTCATATTTTCACTCTTTTCTCTAATTTTAAACTTGGCTGCATCTCTTCTTGATTTCCTAGGGACCCTTATAATGCAATAGAAGCCATAGACCCAGAGAAACTGAATGTCTTTCGGACAGTCCGCGAGATAACAGGTAATTTTTGAAAGTGCAATTGATGTGCCACGTCTATGTGAATGTTAGTGTTTTCTTGAAAATATTTCATGATAATGGAATCACCAATTGATTTCCAAAGCAAATTCTAGGTTTGAAAATGCATGTCATTTTAAATGATAGATGTCTTTATTCTTTAGCATTTGTGCACATTTTGAAAGCTTATAAATTTATGAAATAAGCCTTGAGATTTGGTGTTACTGTTTTTAAAAGTCTCAACTTATTTTTGAACAGATGTTTTCTATTTACTTTTCACAAACACTATTGAGCATGGGTAACATGTACCATTCATTTAGTACGTCTTTATTGAGCATCTAATATGTTCAGGCCTGTTACAGTAGGTGATATGGAGCCCTCAGACATGAATCAGTCATGGATTTGCTATCAAAGCATGCAAGACAAAAAAAGAGGAAGATTAAGTATGTGCATAAATACCTTAAAATGCAAGGTAGACAACTGATATCACAAGTATTCAGATAGTGGTAAAGAATTTCAGAGAAATTGAAAGTATATTAACTTTGCATAGTTAGACTAAATATCTTTGCTTTTAGAAGAATAAATCAAATTAAGAACAATTTAAATATTTTGTCATATCTAGTTATATGATTCCATATGTCGGGGAAACATAGATTCTTGCTGCTCATTATTTTTATATTCATTATATACTGGGTATTATAGCTTTGAAGCTTTGGGTAAGACAATCTTGGAAAAAGAAATAATGGATAGAATGGTTTAAAAATTGGAATATTCACTGCCTTTTTCTTACCTCCCATCTTTCAACACAGTTTCATCATATTTCAAGAATAATCAGTATTAAACTAGTTTTTAATACAGTAATATTCTAAAATTTTTTACTGCCCTCATCTTTTGTAGGGTTTTTGAACATACAATCATGGCCCCCAAACATGACTGACTTCAGTGTTTTTTCTAGCCTGGTGACCATTGGTGGAAGAGTACTCTATAGGTAAGTGTGTGTGGTCAAAGGTGCCAGTCTCCCAGGTTTCATGAGTAGCGTCATATGTACATTCTATCAATGCATCGAGCCTCATTGATTTACTGATTGGAGAATACTGGGTTTCCACTTCCAATTCTGAAGGTAAACTCAGTGAAAAATACCCGTGATTGTGCTTTAAAGTATATAGGATGCACCGTTAGATTTTTTAACTACCTGTCACTTAAAGCAATATTAGTGTTTTACATGGTGATGTGATGTGAACTAGTAAAGCCTTCTTTTTTGTCACATGTTATTGTAATTAAGAGATAAAGTTGGATGACTTCTCAATAATTTAGGTGTGTAGGATACAAATGCTATTTTACCAGAAGGTTCTTGTTTTACTTCTGGAGCTATCATTTGATCCAAGCATCATATGGCTGATTTTCAGAAATTTATCTACTATCCTACATGCAGTGCTGGTAATAATAGACAGAAAAATAAGAGCTCAGGAGTTCTACAGTTCTAAAGTTCTAATGTTAATATTTTCTATTCACTTAACACAAGCATATAGTTAATATTCGTTATGCTACTGCTTTTACTTTATTTCAGATTGCATCTATAGGAAGTTCTTATTTATGAAATTAAAGATTAATTTACATAAGAAGATTTTGATTTAATTTTTCTGCCTAAATATGAAAAATGCCCAAAATCATTAGTCCTCAAAAATTTTATAACATATTTCACAGAAAGTCCATTGAATTTTGCTACTGAAACAGGTAAACTTGTAAGATGTTTTAAAATGTTAAGGGGAAAAGTGCTTAATAAAAAAAGATGGTTGAGAGATATGATTTATTCAAGGGCTATATGCAATCAACTTTTGCCACCCATTGAATAATATGCTTGTTCACATTAAACTTGTATATCTGTCAAGGCCTTATTATGCTCACATTGTAATCAACAGCTCAAGGTGGTTATGATGGGAGCAAAGATTTTAGATGATGAGAAGATGAATTACATTTCAGTTGAATACACATACACACAAGTTGTGTTTATGTACATATATAGTTCTCCATATGTTTACATATATATAAACCAAGTGGAAAAAATTATGAGTATTAACAGCAAAGTATATTTAGATTTACAAATGAAATAAAGAGGGATAGTTTTGCTCTCCAAATGTAAAATGATGTACATTGGTGGATGGATATGTGGGACACACATTTATTCTTTAGAAAGTGGAAAAGGAATTTAATTACAAATGTGGATTATGTTGAAATAAAAACAATTTCCTTGAAGTGGTCATTTGTTTCCACAGTGTAGTTGTTTAACTTTTAGAGATGCTTTCCCCAGTTGTCCAAGCCTTCTGAGTATTTCTTTAAAATGTTAGTTTAATTTTATTCTTCTCTTTAATTTTTAATATTTCTTATCCTTACTTATACACTCTTGAGGTATTACAAATGCACCTTGGTTTTTGAGGTATAAATTAAAGCTTAATAGGTATAGTCATTCTCTGCAATATTTACCCTCTGAAACGATGTCTAAATCTGTTAAATAGTTAGAGTAGAATTAATGTCTTAATGTCTTATTTTGAGTAGATGAGCAATCATTCCATAAACACTTATTACTTAGTCTTAATACAGGATTTCATCCTTGAGGAACATAAGATTTGATAATAAGGACAGTAGTGAACAGATGAATCAGTGGTAAATATATAAAGGTAGAGATGTCATAATTCTATTCATACTTCTAAACAATGAACATTTCCTTTTGTGGGGTTGAATGATTATTGTTAAAGCTGTCATTGTGTGTAAAGAACTAATATTGTGAGCACAATTCATTGATTCCATCTCTTTTCCTGCTGTATTAACATTTTTTTGGAGTAAGTTGTGACATCCTTATTGTGCTTAAAGAATACATGTCATGGCCAGAAAATATTTATTTATTTTTAATAAATTTCCCGTCTCCCCTCTCCTTAGTGGCCTCTCCTTGCTTATCCTCAAGCAACAGGGCATCACATCTCTGCAGTTCCAATCCCTGAAGGAAATCAGTGCAGGAAACATCTACATTACTGACAACAGCAACCTGTGTTATTATCATACCATTAATTGGACAACGCTGTTCAGCACTGTCAACCAAAGAATAGTGATCCGGGACAACAGGAAAGCGGATAATTGTAGTAAGTACATTACCAGGACAAAACATAGAAATTTTAAACATTTTCTCCCATGTACATCGGACCAAGCAGCTAAATATAACAGCAGGTCAGAATCGTTGACCTCTTTTTCTTAACCATTTGAAAGGGGGATATTATACCTGCTGACATGGTATAAAATAATTAGAATAGGAGAACTTTTATAATCGATTGCATGCTTTTATAACATCCTGCACTCTTGAAAATATCACCTAATCATAAGTACCTCTATGGAGGTACATTTTCATGGGTACATAGCTATGCCTCTCCTATCTTATACTTTGATTTTCCAGTGATTAATACTTAATTTTTTCCTCTTTATCTACTGAATACTACTCTATTTTATATCCTGCAAGTGCTGCTTCTATGAAAATAGTGTCTGACTTATGGTCAATATCAAATAAAGAGACTCAGAATTTAAATGATCTATTTACAAATACATATTCTTACTGTGGTCATAATGAGTCTGTCCTTCTAAAAAATCACATCCCCTAATAAATATTTTGCTCTCAGGATGTCTTTTTACTTCTCTGATCCCACGATTGGAACAATCACAAAAGTGCATGTACACAATAATTGAGTTCATTTTTCATGTATGTGAATGAATAGGAGAGGACATTTTTAATATAAGCTTTTAAGAGACCAACATGATTTAAGTTTATTGAGTTAAGTAGTGAATTATTTTATTTATGAATACCCCACTTTTTCCCAGAAAGGATTTAAAGTAGATCAAGGTAGCTATTTTCATAAAATAAAACTTATGATTAGTGATAGAATCACATTTTAGCTGTTTTGGATGCTTAAAAATATTTTTCAGAGGAAAGAGATCTGTGGCAACATGATGTTACTGTTTTGAGTAAATGCAGGTTTTAAGCATTCTTCTGTTCCACCTAGAATCAAGAAATATAAAATCCTATTTTATATCAGAATATGCTTGTTCACATTAAACTTATCCTCTCATTTAGCCTGGATTATTTCCTCAATTTTATACATTTCTGGTACATGAGAAAAGTCTTGTCTTTATTTTTCTGTAATACTTAAGCTTCTTACTCCCATTGCTGTCTGTGCATTTATACATGGCTCAGACAAAATAGATTATTCATGGTAGTGAAATAGAAGATTCTTCAACAGTAGCTTATAACTGGTTCCCTAGATCAGGGTTATACTCTCCTTTTCTTCTACTTCTTTCAAAAACCAAAACAAACAAAGCAAGAGTACTATATTGTCATTCAAAGATAAAATTTAACTATGAAGACAAGAAAAATCTAAAGAAAAATAATCAGAGAAAAACACTTCTCTTTGACCCATTTAATCATTTCACAAATCCCACAAACATTTACTTCTTTCATCTTTTGTAAATCTAAATAAAAAAGCAACTGGGAAGAAGAATTGGCAGAAAGAAATTAAATGTAGAAAAGCAAGATAGCAAAAAAATTATGTAATTCTTTGCCACCTCTTTAAGGTTTCTAAACTTTTCACACAACCAAAAAGCAAATAATTAACAAAATCTAAAAATCTAGCATGTTTCTCCACCTTTGGTGTTATGTCCCATAGACTGAGTTTAGCCATTATTTATACCATGAACATATTTTGTTTTGTGCACTTAAAGCTGACTTTGCAATCTGGGGGAGAAATTAAGCAGTTAGGAAAAAAGATTTTGTTGTACTATAGTATAAAATTAAGTATATCATTTTCATTTTAACATCTTAGATTAAATTTTTGCATGAAATCCATTTATCAAAATTTTGATTTCAGTTTCATAGTACATTGGATCTGGCATTTTCAGAAATATTACTCCATAAACTTGACCTAAGAAATCATATGCTGCTGATGTTTACACTGAGCCTGCAGTGGTTGTTCACATCTGATTAAAGCCTTTTTATCATCCATAGTACTATCTGCAAATAAGAAAAATTAAATAGTTGCTTCATTTTTAAATGCACTGTAAATACTGTATTTTTAGATATTCTCTCTTAATATACCACACATATGCAAGACATACATGAGCACACAGTACATATACATATTCACTACAAGACGCATACAGACATATAGCATACATGTATGTATGCATATGCACACACAACACATACACAGGTAAATACCCCTAGAAAACATAAATATGCACATACATACACACACACAGTCACCATAAAATATTCTGATCTAAACCTGAGTATTTGCTTAAAAGAAACACCAACATTGATTTTTAACAGTGTTTTTTGGAGTTCAACATGATTTAAGACAGTAATGAAAGTGATTGATTTTTAACAGTGTTTTTTGGAGTTCAGCATGATTTAAGACAGTAACGAAAGTGAAAGAACCACTTCACCTCCTCTATTCAGGGTGTTGAGCAATCTTACTCTTTTAAGTCAAAAATTTCAAAGCAGAATTGATGGTTCAAAGAGATTGAGATTGAGAGGAACTCTAGAACCTGAAAAGCTGGAATATTTTCTGCCTCCTTCATTTGTATGATTGTGGTATGAACAAAACAACAGTGCTGGTTGGAAGGAATTTTAGAATAGGCTTATAAAAGTCTTTGAAATTTCTTAAAATATTTAAGCATAAACTTTTAACACTGAAATATAGAGAGTGAAGATAAAAGTGTTACAGCAACCCTTCAGAATCAGAGTACATTTGAACTCATCCATCTCTATCTTAAAAATATTTGTACATATACACTTAAACCCAGCAGCATAAACTATAGAGAAAATAAATTCATAATTAACTTTTCAAAATGGAAATGAATTTATTTTTCTAATTATAACAGTGCCTTTATCATTGTTAGAAATCAGAACAATAGAAATATGTAAAAATAATATATTTTTTCTGGTGTATTTTTCTTTTTATAACATCACAAGAAATTTTGACTTTCTATAAGGTCACAATACAATGGGTATTGTCATCATTGTCACCTCTAATATTGTATATTACAGAAAATGAATTTGATTATAACTTAAGGTTTACCTTAAATTTAGGAAAATATTGCCAGGTCACAGGTTTTCTTTCTTTCTCTCTGTCCCATATTCTTGCCTTTAATTTGTGCATGCCTAGCCCAGCCCATACTTTCTTGGGTAAATGTATATTACCAAGCAAAATGTTGTCACATGAGAAGAATCGTCCTTTGGATCCTCACTGGGAAATTAATAACTTGGTCACACTTTATGAATCATAAAGTGCATTAACTTAGAATACAGGGAAGTCACTCTTCTAAGTAATCGGAAGATAGAAAAATCTCAATTGTACTTCCAAGATTTTCTTTTTTAAGTTAGCAAAGCAATACATTAATACACTGTTCTTTATAAAAAGAAATTCAAATAAGATTTTCTTATTGTATTTGTAACCACACAATGTCTAATTACCAACAATGTCACAAAATGTTCTCTGTGTCCTTATCAAAAGGGTAATAAGCAGTTACAGTTTCAGAAATGACACACCTTCTATTTTTGTAATCTGGAAATTCTGAAAGAATGAAGGGCCTCTCAACAATAAAGGCCAGGATTACTGGAGGCTTCAGTTTTTATTACAAATGGCAATATTTTAACCTGACTTTGCCTCTAGATTGGTGGTTGAGAAATTTTAAAGCAAAAACTTTGAATTATTAAAAATGTAGAACTCTGGTCTCCAGTCTCTAGAGATTGTTTGATAATGTTATAGTTTATATTCCCTCCCACTACCCCAAAAGATGTGTTGAAGTCCTAACTCCTGGTACGTGTGAGTGTGACCTTATTTGGAATTAGGGTTTTTGTTGATTAAGATGTAAATTAAGATGAGGTTATACTGGAGTGGAGTGGGCCTGTGATGCAATATGACTGGTATACTTATAAGAAGAGAAGAGATACAAAGACAGACACACGGAGGGGGAGGCCACGTGAAATCACACACATACACAGAGGGAAGACAGCCACATGCTGGCAGAAGCGAAGACGGGAGTTATATAGCTGTAAGCCAAGGTTCAGCAAGGATTGCTGGCCTCCAGCAGAAGGTAGAAGTGAGGGAAAGACCAGAGTCTCCCTCTGAGCCTTCAAGAAACAACCAGCCTGCCAACATCTTTATTTTGAAATCCAGAATGGTGAGAAAATAAGTTTTTGTTATTTTAAGCCACCCGTTTTGTGGCATTAGTTACTCCAGCCTTAGGAAACTAATACAGACAATGGTATGAGACCCAGGATCCTGCATTTTTAATATGCTCCTGGTCATTCTGAGACAGGTGAAATCCTTTGAGAAACTCTACTCTTATCATACTCCCTATTATTCTCTCTATTATTCTACAGTCAGAAATATATTTAAAAATACATTCTGATAATTCATTTCTTCTTGTGAGAGCTTGTTCCCCCAAAGACCTATGGTAGGAAAAATTGCAGCTGAGTAACTTAAAACCATATATTTAATAACAGTTTTCAGAGACAAAGATAATGAACTTAAAAAAGCATCCTATAATGTTCCTTTTTCCTTTTACTAACATAACACACTCAGTAAGATATAGGGAATATTTAATGATAGTTTACACATTGAGTAATTATAATATATATTATACTATTAAATTAATTTACTTGAAAGTTTCAATGAAATATTTATGAATTTTTTTACTCTTCTTACAGTTAATCTGCCCTCTGAGAGGTGCTTTATAAAGTGCTCAATATTCTAAGAATATTCAAGGACTTTCTAATATTTTTTCACTACTGTCACTGCTACCTGTCATCTCCTCCAACAGAATTTACTCCCCAGGTTCCACTCAAGTCAGAGGTATAGAGCAGTTAAAATTGAACAAATCTTTTGGTATATAACTTATTCAACATGGTGAATGGGTATGTCTCCCCATTTATTCCTCTACTCCTACCCTGACCAACTTTTTGTACTTTTAACTCGTTCTAACATTTTACAAAGATTTGTATTATCACCCCCCCACCTTTATGAATGTCTAACCTTTCCAACTACCAGAGCTTACTGCAATACAGTTTGATAATGGTGCCCCAAAGATGTCCACATTCTAACCCCAAAATCTGTGAATCTTACTTTTCTAGCAAATAGACTTTGTAGATGTGATCCAGTTATGGATTTTAAGATGAAAAGATTAATCGGGGTTATCTGCATGGCCCCTAAATGTAATCACACATATCCTTATGAGAAGGAGACCTGACTATTGTAAAGAAGGTGATGTGACCATGGAAACAGAGGCTGAGTGATGTAGGTACCAGCCAATGAAAGCTAAGGTAGCCTCTAGAAGCAGAAGAGACAGGGAACAGATGCATTTCTGGAGCCTACAGAAAAAATCAGCCCTGGTGATAGATTGATTTTATTTCATTGTGACTCATTTTGGACTTCTGAGCCCTAAACTCTAAGAAACTATGTTTGTATTTATTTTTAGTGATTATGTTTGTGGTTAATTGTTACAGTAGCAATAGGAAACCAATCTTTTAGTGGCAGAAGCTCAACTCAAATTACTACAGGTAAAAGAAGGAAACATAAAACAGAATCAAAAAGAAAGAAGGTTTAGCTATACTTAAATGAGACAAAAGAGACTTCAAGTAAAAAATATAACAAGAGACAATGAAGGTCATTATATAGTGATAAATGGGTCAATTCATTAAGTGAATATAACAATTATACATATATATTCAACCAAAAACAGAGCACCTGAACAGTAATAGGCAACAGCACAATGATAGTAGGAGACTTTAATAACCCACTCTCAACAGTGGGTAGATCATCCAGATAGAAATTCAATAAACATTGGACTTGAACTATATACTATAGGCCAATTGGACCTAACAGACATATACAACATATTCCATTCAACAGCAGCAGAGTACATGTTCTTACAAACGCACATGGAATATTCTTAAATATAGATCATATGTTAATTCACAAAGCAAGTCTTTTAGAAAGACTGAAATCATACCAATTACCTTTTCTGGCCACAGTGGTGTGAAACAAGGAATCAGTGACAGGCAGAAAACTGGAAAATTCACAAATATGTAGAACTTAAACAACACATTATTGAACAAACAATGGGTTAAAGATGAAATGAAAAGAGAAAATAATAAATATCTTAAAACAAGTAAAAGTGGGAACACAACAATGGAAATACCAAAAATATAGCAAAATCAGTCCTAAGAGGGTAGATTAGAGCAATAAATGCCCACAATAAAAAATAAACTAACAACTGCAACAGTAACAACAACAAAAAAAACCTCACAAGATCTCAAGCAATCTATCTTTATACCTCAAGGAACTAGAGAAATAAGAACACACTAAGCCCAAAGTTGGCAGAAAGAAGGAACTAACAAAGATCAGAGCAAAGTGAAATAGAAAAGATTAATAAAATTATGAGTCCATATTTGGAAAATATGAACAAAAATGACAAGCCTTGGTTTACTTACCAGAAAAAAAGGGAGGAACTCAAATAAATAATATTTCAAATGAGAAAGAAGACATTACAACTGGTACCACACAATATGAAGGATTATAAGAGACTACAATAAATGATTATCTGCCAATAGATTGGACAACCTAGAAAAATGGATTAATTTCTAGAAACATGCAACCTATCAAGTCTGAATCATGAATAAATAGAAAATCTGAGCAGACCAAGAACAAGTTATGGATATAGAATCAGTAATGATAAATCTCTCCACAAATAAAATCCTAGACCAGATGGTTTCATAGGTGAATTCTACCAAACATTTTAAGGAGAATTAAGACTAATTCTTACACTTTCCAAAAAATTGAAAAGAAGGGGATACTCCCAAATTCATTTTACAAGTCTAGCACTACCATAATACCAGAGCCAGATCAAGATACCACAAGAAAAAAACTAAACAAATAAACAAACAAAAACTACAGGACATATCTTTGATAAATCTAGATGCAAAAATCCTCACAAAATATTAGCAAACCTAATTCAACATCATGTTCAAAGGCTCATACACCATATGATCAAGTGGGATTTATCCCTGGGATGCAAGGATTGTTCAATATATGCAAATCAATGAATGCAATACACCACATTGATAGAATGAAAGATAAAAATAATAAGATCATCTCAAAGGGTGCAGAAAAAGCATTTGACAAAAATTCACTTCCTTTCATCATAAAAGCTCTCAACCAAGTGCATATAGAAGAACCATACCTCAACATATTAAAGATTGTATATGACGAACTCACAATTTAGCAATACTTAAGAATAAATTTAACAAAGGAAATGAAAGATGTGTACACCAAAAACTATAAGACACAGATGAAGGAAATTGAAGAAGACACAAATAAATGGAAAGATATTCTGTATTCATTGACTGGAAGAGTTAATACTGTTAAAATGTCTATACTACACCAAGCATCTATAGATGCAATGTAATCCCTATCAAAATTTTAATTTTAACAGAAATAAAAAAATAATCCTGAAATTTGTCTGGAAGCATAAAAGACCCTAAATAGCCAAAGCAATCTTGGTAAAGAACAAAGCTGGAGGCATCATGCTTCCTAACTCCAAACTATACTACAAAACTATAGTAATCAAAACAATATGGTGCTGGCATTAAAACAGAAACACTGCAAAAGAAACAATCAAGTAATTGCAGAGGTAACCTATAGAATGGGAGAAAATATTTTCAAATCATATATCTGGTAAAGCTTTAATATCCAAAGTATATAAGGAACTCATACAACTCAATAACAAGTAAACAAATAAATTCCAATTAAGAATTAGGGAGAGGGTTTGAATAAACATTTCTCCAAAGAAGACATACAAGTGACCAACAAGCACACAAAAAGTTCTCAACGTCACTGGTAATCAGGGAAATGCAAATTGAAACCATGATGAGGTATCACCTCATACCTGTTTAAATGGCTATTTTCAAAAAAGAGGTAAGAAGTGCTCATGAGACTGTGCAGAAAGGGAAACTCTGGTGTACTGTTGGTGAGAATTTAAGTTAGTATAGTCACTATAGGAAGCAATATGGAGATTCCTCAAAAAATTAAAAATAGAACTACCATATTACCCAGCAATACCACTTCTACGGTATACATGCAAAGGAAATCAAATCAGGATCTCAAAGAGATACCTGCATTCCAATGTTCATCACAGTATTATGATGCACAATAATCAAGATATGGAAACAACTTAAGTATTTTTCAATGGATTAATGGATAATGAAGATGTGGTAAAGATATATATACAATGGAACATTACACAGCTATAAAAAAGGAGTTCCTGCCATTTGTGACAACATGGGTGGACTTTCAGGGCATTAGGCTAAGTGAGTTAGGTCAGACAGACAAAGATGAATACCATATGATCTCACTCATAAGTACAATCTAAAAACATCAAACTCAGAAACAGAGAATAGATGATAGTTGCTAGAGACTGAAGGGTAGGGAAAATAGGGAGATGTAGGTCAAAGAACATAAACTTCAGTTATAGGATGAATAAGTTCAGGAGATCTAAAATAAACCATAGTGACTATGTTAACAACACTGCACTGTATATTTGAAAGTTGCTATAAGACTAGAGTTTTAATGCTCTTACCATAACAATAACAAAATGGTAACAATATGAGATGAAGGATGTAGTTACTAAATTTATTGTGGTAACATAGCTTTATGTATATGTATGGAATCACACTGTATATGTTAAAGTTATGCTATGTTACAAGTAATTTTATCTCAGGAAAGCTGGAAAAAATTAAATATTGGCCATAAATCTACATCTTTTAAGTCTTTTCGTATAATACAGAAAACAATAAACAATTAAAAGGCAAAAAAAATGAAAAGCAAGAGATTATATCAACTCATAGAACTGAGAAGTCTAAAGAATATTCCTTCAGGTACAAATGGTCCCAGGAGTAAAACAAATCACAAGGACTCAATCCTCCTATATACTGCTTGATTCTGCTTTCTTCTTAGGCAAGCACTCTGTCTTCATAAAATGATAGCCCTGGAAGGGTAAGGTTAAGAACATCCTTAGAGTTTATGAGTGAAGGTGTAAGCTCTATGTTCTCTCTGCCAACATCTGTATTGTACAAAGAACTCCGATTGGTCCTGCTTGGGTTTTACATATCTCTGGACATCTCACTGTTATCTCCCTGCCACCAACTATTCAAGCATGTTTTCAAAGTCAGTCCCATCAAAGCAGTTAGAGTGATAGTTACAAAATAAGATCCTTACTCTTCTGCTTAAAACCTTTCAACAATTTCCCATAGCTCTTTGATAAAGGCAGGCAATCCCATATTTGGCCACTAGTTCCTCCATAATCTGGTCCTTGTCTACCTCACTAGCTCATCAAGTACCACTCTCCCACATACTGTCCATGTCCAGCCTGTTCTCTGAAAGCACTGTTATTCTCTGCTCAGTCTCTCTTGGCTAGAGTTGTAATTTCTAATTTCCCCTACCTATAATTGCCATAATAATTCCTATTTATCCTCATCCCAGTTTATTATCCCTCATCTGTGGGCTAACCTCACATCATCCACCTGTTAGGTTAGGACAATTTCTGTATACTTTTAGCATAATTATTATTATTAATTATACCAAAAATAATAAGCGTAATTATTTATCTAATACTTGTCTCCCCAACTAGACTTTAAGCTGTAACAGAATATGTATGTTATTTCATTTTTCCATCATAACCCCATTTTTTACCAGTGTCTGACATAAAGTATATAGTTTCTCAGCAAAAATGTTGAAAGCTAAACACAAATATTTTTGTTTCTTTTCACATTTCTCTTAGATATATTTATTAAGGGCTTAGTTAAATGAGTAACCCTGCATTAAATACTCTGCTTATACGATGTCTAATCGCCATCACAACCCAGAAAGGTAGATATTATTATTCACTTTACAGATGAGTAAAACATAAATAACTACACAAGGCTACATGGTTTCTTATAAATCCTATTTTTGGCCTTAAAAAAAAAAGAACCTGTCCAATACATTCTCAGTAAAACCTATGTCTCTATATATGGTAAATCATGCAAACAGCATAGATGGGCTTGTACAATGGAAGAGTAGATATTTCCTCGGCCTTTGTGCCTCCAGACAGGCACTCCATTTCAATATTTGAAACTAATTCATTTACACATGCAGCACAGTAGCAAGATCCATTACTTAAGCTTGCCTCGATTTTAATAAAATCAGGTTCAGTATTCTCTGTAAAGGTTGAAATACTAAGCACATTATTACCTCTTCAAATTTTTAACAGACAGGTTCAATTCCAATGAGATAAAGAAAAATATTTTTTTCAGCTTCAAGAAAAAACTCAGAGGAAGTTAAATGTTGCCTAATAACCACATCGCTGAAGTTTAAGAGGGGTTTATAATGGTCTTTTGAACTGTAGGACATTGAATAGCCCTCTACTCCTTCCTGTGTGACTATCACTCTGGGAGGTCAGAGGGCTGTTGAATTCTGGGTGCTGATTGAAAATTTATTTTCTCTTAAGAATTTCAAAGAAGTAATTTCCTTGGCCTTTTGCTCTGTGCTGTGTGGAGACACTTCCCTTTGTTTCACTCTGGAGAAAATGATTAACCAGCCTTCAATGTCATCACTTAGTGGTTTAGAAAAAATTAGAAGGGATTATTATGATTTTCTGTTTATTATTGCTTTTCTCTGATAGATATTATTTCCTTGATCCAAAACAGCTCTGAAATTGAGCATCTGTATACAGGCTAAGGTAGGGAATAGGCAGCAGAGAAAAAGGTAGGAAATTGGGGAAAGCAAAAACGTTCTGTTACAACAAATAACAAAGACTTTAACACAACATCAAAGCAATCAAGTTTTACCCTTCCACATACTGTAGAGTTTTATCATCTTTGGGACATGAAGAGGAAGGGATGAGTGAGAGGCTTTCGAACCTGAAAACATTATGTGAGTTGGTGAAATAAACTTTAAGAAGATCATGGAATATCACTAAGTGGGCAGTCACAAATACTGACGGCTTTGTCAACATCCTAAAAGGAGAAACTGAAAATGTGTTTGAGGGCCTTAGATAGCAGTTGATAACATAATTTAAGGCACTGATTATATTTTCTACAAGATATGAAAGTGATGAATACAAAGAGATTCCTGAGACCATGCAGTATGATTTTGAATACACCTTGCTGTCTTTATAAGGGACTTTTATAATATAATTTTTCTTCTTTATTTTCCTTCTTCAGGATTTCCTTAGATGACCATGTTTATCCCATAAGCAAGTATATATAAGAATTATGTATAAACATAAATTTATATATTTCAGAATATGAAACCCTTTATAAATAATCTTCAAATGGCTAAATGTTATAAAAATAGATAGTTTAACTTTATATTCATTAAACTGAACTTTCCTCTTTTCTAACTCTTCATCTATTATGTAAAATTTGATCTTACACAGTTATATTCCATCAGCTAGATTGAATGATCTTTCTAATTCCTTACATCTTTATAAATTAGTGGGAAGTTACTTATACATCTAGGGAATTAATGATATGAGACCTATGTTACGATTCCATTTCTACTGGCATTTCTCTTGTACAGTGAGAGAACCCTCTTTATCTGCACTATGAATGATTGGAAGAAAAGAACTCTTGCTATCAGTTCAAAATCAGGTTAACAGATATTTTCAGTTAGCCTTTCCCAAGTAGAACATAAAATCATTCAATTTTTTTGGAGAGTCTCCACACAATGAGAACAGTCTCAACTTAATAAATCAATTTATTAAATTAAATATTTCAATGTGGTAAATCTTTAAGACCTGGAGAGAACCACAATTAAACAAAGTCCATAAGCTTTATGAGTTACTAAAATAATAATCTACTTTAGAAGAGGGACAATCCTGTCTCCACAGGAAAACACTCTATTCAATCTCTGTTCTTTCAGATTATCTGTAAAAATTACATGTAATTGTTATTTAGAATGATAACTATAAATTAAATAAGTTAATAGAATAGGAAACTAATTTTCAATAAAATTTTGTGGACAGTATCGTTTTTGGGGCATTTTGGTGGTATCTTACATGAAAACTTTTGTTTGTAAATGAGGAATAGCAAGTAATTCCGTTTTGGATTTTTGAAAGTAAATGTAGGATGTCCACTCTGGCCAAGGTGGAGTAACAGAGATCAGATTTACCCTCCCCCATGAAATGGCCAAAAGAACAAAATACATGCAATGATAGTTTGTTTGCAAGAGTGGATACCAGATAATGAAGGAGAGAGATTCCAAAGAGCAAGGAAACAAATGAGGTGAGCTTTGTGTTTTCCTTGGCTAATTACCTTGAAAGAAATATGTAGGCCATGGCACAGTGAGCGGGGACCCAGTTAGAGCACCAAGACTCCTTGAGTTGAGGAGGCAGAGCGGGGAGTCCAGGGAGACTAAGGCAGCTGGAGTTGACAGACACAGTGCCAGAGACGAGAGAGCAACGCTGAGAAAACTGTTCTACGAGAAATGGTAAAGGAAGTCCTTTAGTCAGGGGGAAACAATACCAGACCAAAATATGGATCTGTATATGGAGAAAAGAGCAGTGAATGGATAAATATGTAGGATTTTCTTCTTATTATTTAATTCTCTTCGAAAGGCAACCTAATGTTTAAGCTAAAATGATGAATGTGGGGTGTATAATATGGAAAAACAGAATGTATAATGGCTCAAAGTTATGGAAGTATCCTATTTTAAGGTTTTTAGAATATTTACACACAGTGTGTGGTAGAGTGTAACTTGAAAATAGACTGCAGTAAATGAAAAATGTATACTAGAATTTCTTCTTCTGGAGAGGTGAAATAGATACAAGTTGCCCTATTCTTTTTGCTAAGTACAACTAAAAACCCAAGGCATTATAGAAAAGATACATAAATTGATTTTTAAAGGTGGGGAGAAGAAGGAAGACAAATTTGGCACATTGGAATCCAATAAAGGACACAGATGTGAGGTCCCTCGGTTTCTTTTATCTCATATATCTGAGATTTGAAGGTGAAGAAACTGACTACTCAGACACACCAGAGGTGCAGATCAAAAAAGCTCCAAAAGCCTGTTCTCTCTATGCTGAAAACCAGGAAAGGGGCAGACTAACAAAACAGAAGTCTTTTTAGACAGTAACTGTTCTACTCCAGCCAAATCCCATAGAAGAGACTGTGGCCCCCAACTTCACCCATGCCAGCAAAGGAATAGGGAGGCTAGGCTTCTTACCTCTCTAAGCTGTAATGAGGTGCCTCAACCTCTCTGCCAGGTTGTCAGTGAAGGGAGGAGTACCCCCACTCTGACACTTGTTACTTGGGCAATTTGGCTTCTCTGAGCCTCTGTCCATTTGTGAAATGAATGAATGATCATTCCTACTGGGGAAACTATAGTGCATTGGGGAAACTGGGTAAAGGGAACATGGATCTTTCTGTATTATCATTTACAGCTATATATGAATCTATAATTATCTAAAAATGAAAGAGTTAACTAAAAAATTTTATTGAAAATGCAAGTGATATCCCTAAAATAACAAATGAGTTATGTAACTCATTATCAAAAATAAAAAGATAAAATCATAAAAAAGTTTGGTTTCCCAAAATATGACAGGAGAAGAGAAAAAAGATTGGACAAAAAATAACAAAACAATTTCAACTAATTATATCAATTATTATATTCAATGTAAATGGTTTAAATGTCCTAATTAAAAGCAGAGATTGTCAGGTTGAATTAAAAAATAAAGCAAGATCCCAACTATATGCTGCCTCCAAGACACAGATTTCAAATCTCTGTAGGCCCTTTTTATTCAACATCTAGAATCCCTTTAGTAAAATTATGTTATTCAGCATAAATAATAACATACTGAATAAATGTTCAGTTAAGGGAAACAGAGTTGGTGAACTTCAAGAGGCAATTTTGAAAAATGAACCTAAAATTGTTTGGCACTTCGTCCATCACTAAAAAAATATAGGTATAAGACTAAAGACCATTATTAGTACTTTAATCTCTCTACCTCTTCATGAATCACCAGTACATTTTTTTAATATTCTTTCAAAACTTCTCTTTAATATATGCCCGTTTGACTAAATATCAAGGTATACTTAGACTAGAGCAGAGGCCCACAAAAACTTGTATTTTATTTCTATTTCTCTCCCCTTCTTACCTCCATATATTTTTCTTTTCCTTTTTCTTCCTCTTTTAATATTGTTTTTTGGTTTATGATAACTATCATTTGTTTTACTTCTTCATGAAGCTTTCCTATGGAACTGAAGTGAAAAATTTTGGTGTTGGAGCAAAAGGTTGGCTTGAAATGTATATGGTTTGTTTCCTACCTTAACTGGAAGGTGGATTTCTATCCCTCCTCCTCCCTAGAATTTTGATACAGGCAATTGACATTTGTTCATTCTTATGAAAAATGCAGTGGTGTCCTCTGAGCACAATGACTGGGCTCCACAGTACGGGAGATGTTGAAGGTAGGGGCCATCATGGTGGCTGGGTAGGCAACCAAAGTTATGTGCCACACATTCCCTTCAAATAAACACCTTCAGAAATAGCTTTACTAGGAAGATTCATATTAAAATGGTTGAGTTTTGGCATAGGCTTCTGTTTTATTTCCCCTTGATTTTGCTGTGTTTCTCAGCTGCTGAAGGAATGGTGTGCAACCATCTATGCTCAAGCGACGGCTGTTGGGGACCTGGGCCAGACCAGTGCCTGTCATGCCGCCGGTTCAGCAGGGGAAGGACCTGCATAGAGTCTTGTAACCTCTATGATGGGTAAGGCATCTTACAATGTCACCTTAACCTCCTGAGCTTACTGATTGTTTCTGATTTAAAAATGATAAGAAATGGTAAAAAGTCAGAATTTATGTGCAGGCTAAGATTCTTAAGGAGAGTTCTTTTTTGCATAAAGAGACAACCTATAGAAGAATTGTTTTAAGGTGGAGTAATTTTATTTGCAATAACAAGTCCAAATATATATTGATTGTTACATACATTTAAAAAAATGTGTACCAAATTATACAATTCTTAATAAAATATAGCAAGTTATAATTAAGCAAAATTGAAAATTATATTCCTATTTTCCTTATGAAGGGGATTTTTATAAGTAATCATTCCTCTCTTATGGTCCAAAAAATTTTTTTATCATACTTTCCTGTTAATTTTCATCATCTGGTTACTGCAAAACATTTGATTATTTTTCCATTCAAGTTGTGTGTATATTTGTACACTAGGAATGACATGTTTCTATATGTCAGACTACTGCTTTGCCCTATAGAAAGATTAGCTTTGTAGTTCCGAGTTGAAGAGGTTTTTGAAAGTGTTCCACCACTTTCTAAAGATAACCTAAGCAATATTTTACATCAAGTATTTTAAATTCCTTCTAGTACTACAATAACCACATCGCCAACAATAAAGCCTAGTATACCTTTTGGCATGGCATTTCATATACTCATAAAATCAATTTATCATAACATACCATTTCATGCATCATCATTGTCCTTCATTAGTATGACAATGCATTTTTTTAGTACTATTCCTGTGTCAAATTTTCTTATACTGCTCACTGAAGGGATTCTCAACAGTTTTGTAAAAGTATAGCTTTGAAGTTCTTTATTTCATTTCTTCTTCTGCCTTATGAGGTGCCCCATTTTACCAACTGTTTTCAGATTCCCAGATAACATTGTACTTTTGCATTTTATATCAGAAGGATTAAAGTCTATGGATCATAATATTATTGACATGTATCTTCTTTGAGAGATAATGACCAGAGCCAGCTACCTCCATGAAATTTGGGGGGAAAAATGAAATAGGTTTTCAAGAAAATTTCAGCTTATAATTTTTAAGGTACAATCAGCTCATAAATTTGATAATAAATAGCAAATTGTGCATTGCTTGTTTCATTGGAGTATATTTATAGTTGTTTATTATGGAATAATGATATTTTCTGTATATAAAATACCTCAGATCAAAATATCCTTGTTTGTAATTGTAGCTATTGATACCATTAAGTGAAACTAGTAGACTTTAGTACCATTAAGCAAATGTTACTTATAACATTAACAAATAATTAAACTTATAACATTTATAAATTTTATAAAAGTTTATAGAATATGTACAGTTCTAAAGAGGGAATGGATTATAGAAATCATTAAGTATGTAAAAATCAGGAATGCTAACAGCAACATCTTATGAACAGTGAGCACTGGTAGAATGGTGTGTGTCCAGTGTCTTAACCCTGTAGAAAAATCAAGCCAACGGTAAAACTCAGGGCATCTGATTTTCATCCTGTTTCCTTTCTATATGCCATTGTTTTTCTTTACTATTTCAGTTTTAATCTTGTCAGAAATATGAAACTGATAAATATGTGAATCTATACACCATTCTTTGTCCTGTTTCTACACAACAATGAAAGCTAAGCAAAGGAAAATACCAGTTTTCCAAGTAAATAAATAAGTAAATAAAAAAGCACCTATTACCAATCTGTTTTTTAAAGTTTAACCTTCTCCAAATCATTAAATCAGATATATTTTTAAAATGTAAAGTTTTTAATGTATTTTGCAATAGTAATGGGAACTTAGGAAATCATACACAAGAGTTAGTTTGAAAGACAATTAATGAAAGTATCCTGTAAAACTCTGGTATAATTCTTGCCTTTCCAATGATGCATTTCCCCCCTCCAATCTTGTGGTATTGGCTGAGTTCATTCAACATTGCCTGGCAGTTAAGACAGCCTTTAAGGAAGAATGAATTAAAATCCTAACTTTATCCCTTCTCAACTGAAATATCTAACCTTGGCTAAATAACCTAATTGCTCTAAACTTTGTTTTCTTATACAGAAAATGGGAACGATAATAGTGTCAACTTCATAGTATAGTTGTGATTATAAAATGTGAAACTGTATAATACAGCCTTGTTAGAATTCCTGCCACTAAAATAATTACCATTGTTTCCTTTTGTGTCCATTAATCTGAGGCTAAATTGTTAGGTAGAACAGTCACATTAAAAACTGCTGAAAATAACTACAAATATGATATTAACTAAAATCGGGAACCTATTTATATTTACGCATGTATGTACTATATATTATTATGTAATATATGTTTTATACGATGTACATATGTTTGATATATAAAAGATATATCACATGTTTATATAAATATTAATACATATATAAACCGATTGTCTATCATAAGAGAAGAAACAAATATGATTATTAACTAAAATCAGGAACCTATTTATGTTTACACATGTATGTACTATATATTATTATGTAATATATGTTTTATACGATGTACATATGTTTGATATTTATCTATATATAATATATATCACATGTTTATATAAATATTAATACATATGTAAACCGATTGTCTATCATAAGAGAAGAAACCCTGAAAGAGGATTTTTTTAAAGGGAAAAAGAAAAATCAGTTAATCCTTGGATATTAGCACTCAGACTCTGGTCCTGTAAGTCACTATGCTTCAGCGCCTCTGAGCTGTCATGCGCAAGCATTCAAAAAGCATGAGAACGCTAATTGCAGTGCAATGTCAAGATTTCTCTTACGTGGCAATGTGGTTAAGCACTTCTGAAACTTTAAGAAACAACATGAAAACCACAGAAAGAATGTCAGATTGAGCTCTTTGTAGGCATTTTTATATTTAAAAATCACAACCTCTCATGGAAACGTTCTTTTTCCCTTCTCACAGAGAATATTTAGGAAATGAAGTCTAGACAAGTGAAAGGATTGAAGGCCTGGAAGGATTAGCGCTGGTGCTAGGATCACCAACCGAACTTGGGAAGCATTGGCTACAAAGCATTTGCTCTTGCTCACAGGACTGCCTACTGTTGCACGCATCCAACAAACTGAGAAATGCAGCGTAGCAAAAACTAGTGGCAACGGCTCCGATGCAAAGCTCATGCTCAAAGGCTGTGATTTGTTAGGTCGGATTCAAGTGAAAGGGGTTCTTTGGTAGATCATAGTAGAATCTCTAGGACATGGAAAGGAAGAAGAGCAGTGATGGAGAGAGTGACAATGAAGAGCAGAAGCCGTATAAATTGCAAGGAGGGTCTGTTCTGAAAACAGACAGGAAAAGAGCCAGAAGCCATGGAAACAGAAATCTAGTCTATAGGAGAAAAGACAGTGAGGCTGTCTTCAAGATTTTTTTATGACATATTCATTTCACTCCTTAAATCTATGAGAAGGGAAGGGGGTTTTGGAGAAGAGGAAGAAAAACATGACTATGCTTCAGTACCATAAAAATTATGACCTTCCTTTAGCACCATAACCTTTTAGTCACCCAAGAAACTGCAGGAACAGTAATTTGCTGATCATCACAGTCTTTGCTGTAGCTGTCATTTAATTTCACTATATAAATAATGTTTTTGATGGTCTTTATAATTTAGCTAATACTTTCTACATCCCAACTACCCAGTCATTTTTACCTTTATATTCTGACGATTTCCTCTGTTGCTCCTTTCTTGTTAATAACATGCAAAAGAAAATCTGTTTTATGTAAACTCAAGAAAATTCATAAGTAGTGTAATCCAGAGCAAACCACTACCTCATAGTAAAATGCAAAACCCGTGTAATTAAATATGTATATACACAGAACTAAGCCACTGCTTTATACTGTTAATTTTGAAAAACTGAGCAATTATTTTACCTTGAAATAGATGTAATCTTAATCTAACCAATATAAAACATAACCCATCCTTTGGACTTATTTATTAAGGCTTTACAATAACCCAGTGAGATAGTTCACTATGAAAAAACTGAATACTTTAGGGGAAAGTAAATGTGAATTTATCACCTAATTAATCCATAATTATCATGTTTGCAGTGCTTAGTTTGAAGTGGTAGTGCATATACAAAGGCACAAAATAATAAAGTAGCTATAAATATTTAGTCAAGTTTTGTTAATGACTCATAACTGACAGTCTAAATTGTCTTTACTCAGTACCTCATCCTCTCATACATTAATAGGAACTGGGCGGTTTAAACATATTTTAAATGAGTGACACCCAATTTTTTAAATGAAATTTTGGAGAGATGGTGATTGGAAAACTTACATACTGATAACATTTAATATTCAAATAGCCACAACATGTAAAGTTGTGGGAAGGGATGACCAATATCTCAGATTTCAATTAGAAAGTTTTAGAATGTTACCATCGAACTGCTTTTTTTATTTTATATCATACAGAATTACTTCAAAAGCAATTTAAACTGTAAAAGATGTTGTGATATTAGATCAATAATCTAAGAATATAAAATCTACCATAGAAAGATATTTTCTCTAATTCTCCAAGGCAGACATTTTAAAGGAAGAAAAGAGATCAAAGCATTTTTTGAAGCTTCACCAAAAATACATTGAAGAGTCTTGGGATTTGAAGGACAAGGATGAAGTTTATATAAGGACATGTTATACACTTCATGTAACTTAGCAACAAGAAAAACACAATGGTGCTTTCAAAGTTTAAAAAATAAAACTTCAGCCAAGTGTAACATTTCATATAGATACAAACAGGCAAAGCCTTACTTAAAAATGTGTAAATGGTTCTGCTGTGTCATCAGAAGGCATTTTTTTCTTCTCTCTTTTTTTTTGAGACTGCTAGACTATCTCTCATGAGGGAGGTTTCCTGAATGAGTCTATCGTTGAACCCAACAGAGGGCAAGAAAAGCCATCTGGCTGCAGTTTATCTTTTCTCCTAATGGAGAACTTATTCCTTAATGCGCAGGGAAATGATTCTGATGCTCCTGGCATATAGAGAAACAAACTTCTAGAATTTACTCTGCCAATAGGACTTTTAGCAGATGTTACTTAATTTGTTAAGTTGACAGCCTGTTTGCTTACACCGCCTCATGCAGCTGATGTTTTCACAGTGAATTTCGGGAGTTTGAGAACGGCTCCATCTGTGTGGAGTGTGACCCCCAGTGTGAAAAGATGGAAGATGGCATCCTCACATGCCATGGGCCGGTAAGCCTGAGGACATCTGTGGTGGTGTTGGCTTATTTACTTTCATGTATGACTGTTTTTATGTCATTGTTTTATCATTTATCCATCCATTTGATAGGTATTTATAGCATGCTATGGGCTATCATGTTTGATATTCTATCCTTCATAGGCTTATAGTTAAATAGTAGAGATAAGGTATTTAAAAATTCAATTTCTTAAATATTTTTGTCCCAGATAATGTGTTTAAAAAGAAGATGTGGAGTTGTCCTTCAAGATTTCACAGTGTCGAAAGGCAAAGAGATACACAAGTAATTAGATTGAAGCAAAATAATTGATAAAACATAAATATGTATACATTGTTATAGGAACACAAATAAGGGAGAAACTAAATCTATCTATCTTTGGGATGGAAATCGGGGCAGTAAGGAAGGCTCTAGAGGAGTGATGTTTGAGCTATAGGTTAAAGAAGAATCTGGGAAAAAGGAAACATGCAAATATATGCAAATATGAAAATTCATGTTATGTTTGAAGTAAACTGTAACATATTTATATCTGCATTTAATCATTTGACTGTTACGGCATTGCAAAGAACAGTTGAACGAAGGAGGAGGCAAGTACTCATAAACTAAAATCTAAAGCATTATGATTAATACTATGGCAGAGAGTAAAACTGAGCTATGAGAGTTGAAGGAGAGTCTATGAGATAAGGAAAGTCTTTACAGATCAGTTGACATTTGTGTGTTTGAAGTTAGCCTTAGAGAGAAAAAAATAATTTTGAGACCCCTTTTGTCCCATCATTCAGGCTTTTTCATCATAGTAAGGTCAACATGAGTTTGTCATTCCAAAGTGCCATATTCATCCTTCTTTAGATAAATTTCCAGTTTGTGTATTGATTCATTGCTCAGATAATTTGGGAACCAATATTTGGGGGTAGCCAGGAGCTCAACATTGCTCAATAAGAATTTACATGGAATTTAAATAGTATAATTTGTCTACCAGAGTGCTTATGCAGCACTTAATTAGCCTAGAAAAAAAAAATATCATTGAGCCCTCCAAACTTCCATTAGGCCCAATGAGCTGTTCTGGAACTTCATCTAAAGAAGGATATGGAAAACTTGGACAGTTCAGAAGAACACTGCAAGAATGATTAAGCTGAGCCAAAGAACCAAAGTCTAAAAGAAAATTTAATATGTAATGATCTTCAAGTAAGTATACAAAAGGCACATGTAGCTATTTTTCTTTTCTCCACCAAGGATACTAATGGAAAATACAATTAATCTGCAGCATGAGAAATGTGAATTCTGTACAGAATGTTATGAAACACAGGGGAGTAGAATCCATGATGGGTTGTTAAAACAAGTTGAGCTACCTGTGTGAGACTGCTTTAAAAACTAACATATTTAGGTATGAAAAGTCAAAGAAAAACTCTGTTTCAGAGTCCAAGACTTTAAAAATGTGTATTTACAGAAATCGAGAATTTGGCCATCTACTCTGAACAAGGCAGACTGTAAAAGCAGTCCCTGTTTTTTTCTATTCCTCATGCTGCCTCCTATTATATGCAATTATCTTAGTGAATATATTTCAAATTCTGTTAATTTGTATGTTCTTGAAGTTTATTTGTTAATTTTTTTGTTACAGAAGAAAATTGGGACAGTTAATAAAATGCACATAAAAAACCCTAAGAGTTAATGTTCTTTCAATTTGCAAAATTATTTGATAACTAAGAACAAGTGAAAAAAATAGGTTGTTAATGGATACATTTGATTCTGTAATGACAGCATTGTTTGGCACATATTTAAGATCACTCCCCAGTGCTGAAATTATCAGCTAATATGTGGAGAGGTTAGGAAAGGTAATGCCAAAAATATAAAAAGTTGAGTAAAACTGAATCGCCTATCTGTGGAAGGTCAGAGCGTGGAATCAAGAATACCTATTAGTCACTTGATCAGTAAGCCTTGAAATGCTAAGCAGGTAAGAACACAATGTCTTTTAGGTTATGTTGTCTGAGAAATTGTCAGGATTTCAGCTCAAAAATAGCCCAGACTCTGCTTCCAGTAAAGAGGGTTGTTTGCTTTCAGCCTTTATAATTTACATTAAGTTTTTGCCTGTTTCTCGGTCCATATGTAGATTATCACAGCTAAGACCATGGAATAACATGCATTTATCACATAAGATATCCAAGAGGTTCTGGAAACTTCTCCATGAGAGTGACACTGTGATGTGATTAACAAAGAAGTCATAAAGCTGGTTGAAGTTTTCACACCTGGTTTTATGATTTATTCTCTTAAAATCACATTTCCCTAACCTGTCACTGTTTCCCTAATGATAATAATTGCTAAATATTTATATTTGCCAAATATAGTTACATCTGAAGCATACTAACCCTTCTTCCATTAAAATATAAAGAAATTGAACCTATAATGCTTAGACAGTTACACCAAAAGTCAGCACTCAGTAAAATGGAGAGCTGGGACTCAATTATGGAAGTTTTGACTCCAAATTTCATGCTCTTTTCATTTCACTATTTTTTTTTCTGCAGGCAACGATTCTGTAATGTATTAAGGATAAAATGCTTTCCAGAAATAAGACAGCTACATGTAAAATGGGAGGGTAGTATCCTATTTAAATGTGACAGAAATCCAGAATGATCTTGGGAGAGCTAATTTGACATAGAGCAACACTGTGCTTCTATATTCTTGTCTGTCTGCACTTGGTCTTCTTTATTTTATTTTATTATTTCTTTTACAGTTTTATCCTTTGTGGCCTCCTTTCACTACTCCTATAGAGTGCTATCAAGAAATGTAAGAAAGGGAATCTTGAGAAGAAAAATAAGAGAAATCAGACAAAGCCATAGATCAAAATAAAGCCAAAGAGGCAGCATGAGAAGAGAGAGAGAAGGAAACAAATTTTTAAAATGTATTTTTATGAGGGTTAAAGTAACTATTAAAGTCAGATTAATAAAGGTTGTGCTACTATAACAAATCACCCCCATTTTACAGTAGCTTATAGAAAAATGCTTAAATCTTCTCCATGTAAAGTGTACTGCAAGTTTTGGAAATAGTTTAAGGCAGCTCTCCACCCCGTGATGGTGTAGCATTCCAGGATGCTTTGAATTTATGGCATTTCTCCAACTCCATGGTGTCCCTGAATCATGGAGCAAAGAAAGAGAGGGCTAGAGAATTCAGCACTGGCAGTCTCACAAATCACTTTCCCTTCATTTCATTGTCCAAAGCAAGATATACCTCACCTATGGTGGGAAGGGAATTTCAATCTTCCATGTGTCTGTACTTGGAAGAGAACTGGATACTGGTGAATACCACCTTTGTCTCTTACAGTAGCTACCAAAGAAAAATATCATTTGTTACTGAGAAAAAAACTGTAATTTTTCTATCAAGTTTTAGCCTATTCTTTAGTTTTCTGTCTAGATTATTGAGTCCAAAGTAGCTTAAAGTTACAGATAAAAAAAACTATTATCTTCACCTCTGTTTTCTGTAATTGTATTTATCAGTTCATTTGTTATAACTAAGTTCTTAAAAGCTTTGGGAATATAATGATAGAAGAGTAAGCATTAGACACACGTATTTATTTAAATCTCTTTATTATGGAAATAAGATGGAGGATTGGTACATTTCATTTCTTTTGAGATTTGTCAGGACATTTTTTAGTTATGTCAGCTTAGGGCAGTAGTTTTGTGTTGCAGTAATAGGATCAAATAATTAAAAGATACTTTTTAAAAAGGAAGTAAAAAATTATCTTATTAAAGTAAACATAAAGATTGAATATGAATTTAATTTTAGTGTCAAAGTTTTTTATGTCTTCTCATTGTACCTGGACATTATTTTACATCAGAAGAATTTTATACGAAAATCGTTACTAATTCCCAATTTTGAATATAACTGCTCAATTTACTTATAGTAAGTTTTATTCTTGTGTTCTGCAAGAAGACATCAGCATGTCTCTTGCACAATAAGTGATGCTACTGAACATACTTGCACAGTAAATGATTTTGTATAACAGACAGCATTACGTGCCTAAGTACCCATAAGCAGGTGTTAAAATTGGAAGCATGTGAAGTATTCTTTTTTGGTAGGAACTAAGAAGTTGCCAATAGCAAACTCTTCAGATTGAATAGGGATTAGGTTTCATAAAATCTTTTTATTTTTTTATAGCTCTAAGGCTCACATCAAAATAGGGAAATAGGTGCTTGATTGAACCTCACCAATCTCAGGATTTCTAGAAAACTCCTCCTGATTATTTTTTTCTTCTTTACAGGACCATTCTCCATTAGCAGCCTCTATCTTTTAATTTTAAAATGCTATATTTTATGATTTTCTGATGCTTTATATCACCAACATGCAACGTCTGCCTACTCCTGGCTTATCATTTGTAGAGGAATATAATGCACTCCCATGAATAAACTAATGCTCACACTTCCTGCCAAATATATAACTCTGTATAATGTTTGTCCACTATTGACTCCTAAATTCACATTGCTTACAATTATAAACCTAATAAAATGATCTCCCTGTATAATTACTGCATGTTATTCTTCTTAATTGCTTTCAGTGTGAACTATCTTAATTGTTGAACCATGTGGGCATAGACAGATTTAGAGGGGAAATGAGTTAAGGAAGAAGTTCCAGGTAGTGGTAAAAAAAAAAAAAGGAATCTTAAGACAACGTAATATTCAAAAAGGAGAACTGAAAGTAATTTCATTATTCAAAACAGTTGAATGTGTGAAAATATATGGGCATCTTTTAAGAAAACAGCACTTTATATCAATATGTTCTTAATTTTCTTTGATTTGAGGATATACTAATCATTTCCTACATGTTTATTATCCCAACACCAAATCCAAATCAGTGTTTTTGTAAAATTCTTCAATGTTTTATGTATTTTAAGCTTTTACTTTTGTTGTGATGTTCAGATATATTTGCATGTTATTGTGTCTTATTAACATTCTACATATTAGGAAAATATTGTATATCAAAACATATGTGAAGTGAGTTCTATTTTAAATTTATCATGATTGTATTTATATTACCTTTATTCTTAGATAAGTTTTTGCATGTAATTTTCCTTTGTACATATCTGTATTATTACAGAGTTTTGATATTTGCTCATCAGAATGTACCTTTATTATGCTCAGTGTTGTACATGATTTATTAAAATAACCATGCATAGACATGGTATGATTTTTAGCAGTATTACAAGCTGAGTTGAAGTGAAGAGTGACCTAGAAATTAACTTTTACTTGCCTAAACTAATTCCTGAGTTCAACCATAGTAAATTTTAAAATTCATTGTTCAAATTGTCAGTGTATAATCAAAATAAGTTTACATCTCACTTTTATATGAAATTCAGAGTTAGCTAATTCCTAACATTTCCTTCTCCGCATTAACTACTTAGATAGGATATTGACATATTCTTATCATTGTGATGAGAAACCCCCTAGAGAAAATGGGTTGTTACCCAATGTTGTTTCACTGTACTATCATCCGGAATAAAAGACGAAAAGAAAATATGGTCATCCTTCTATTTTGCTGATTGAAAGCTACAATAGCAACATCCTCATATGTACTTCTGCAAATGCTCCCCAGCTCCCTGGAGGGAGATTGGCTACCCACTGAAGTTTTAGGAACTAAACAATGGGAATACATTCCAGAGAAAATAGCAACCATGTTTCCTTCCCCATTTTGTTTTGTTTTTACACTTCAGGGACCTGACAACTGTACCAAGTGCTTCCATTTCAAGGATGGCCCAAACTGTGTGGAAAAATGTCCGGATGGCTTGCAGGGGGCAAACAGTTTCATTTTCAAGTACGCAGATCAGGATCGGGAGTGCCGCCCGTGCCATCCAAACTGCACCCAAGGGTAAGCATCCTTGCCAGCCAAAGACTCAGTCTTGTATGTATTGCAAATCACAAGGTACACACATGTATCTTTATTCCTGAAAAGTCTACTAAATATGTAATATTCTCATACAAAACTCTGTTCGTGTGTATATTAACATACTAATTTTAAGAGAAATCCTTTCTAAGAAAATGGTCTGTGAAACCAAATTCATACCCTCTGAAATATTTTCATTTCACATTTACCAATAATTATTCTATTGACAACTTCGTGAAGCTGGTGTCAAGTAAACTTTGTACGGAGTATAAAAATTCTTCCAAATATTCCTGCAGATAGAAGATGTCAGAGAAGACAAAACACTAAAAATACTTCTGAGATTTGTGCTTAATAAATCTTTAACTGAGGTTTTCAGTTCCTTTTTCTTTGTTGTTATAACCAGCTTAAATTGAGCATATCGCTATTTGACAAAAATGCTGCCTTGGATTAAACCATCAGCAAAATGTAAGAAAAAGCAGTGATGGCAGAACACACGAAGAGAAACTGTGTTACGTATATTAATAAAATTATATTTTGTGAAAGTAATTTGACTACAAGTTAACCTATAACTTAGAATTTCTGTGACCAATATAGGACAATTTGAAGATGGGTACATATTTTTCTGTTTTTCAAAAGGATGCATGGTAAAATGAACAATAATTGGATACTTTGATATTGTTAACAGTTGAATAACAAAGACGTATTACAGGAAGAAGGAAAGTGCTGAACTGTACAAGAAATAATGTCAGTTATCTAACAAATCCCAACAAATATTTCTTTAAAAAATAGCGCATCTCTTTTAGGAAGGATCGTCCTTTCTCTTTCCTCCATAAAGTGAATAATTTTAGAACTGAGATCAGTTTCACATACTGTATCCTCCTTCTGACCATAAAACCTCTTCTCCATTGTGAGTGCCCCCACGCATGTGCACACACACGTACAAACACACACCTTGTTGAGAATCATCATGAGTTCTTTATATCTGGCAGGAAAGTATGAGATTCCATAAAGAAATTTGCTGCCAGAATAAAGTCTGGCTGTTAGGGGACATTGAAGAAGTTAAGCAAACATCATTTTCTGCCAAGAGGACATCAATTTTCAGATGCTGCTTCAATTTCCTGCAGGTCAAAAAATCAGCTTAAATCCCTCTGTGAAGTGGCAGATCCCCAAAAGGTAATGTTCTGCCATTCAAATTCAAATTTAGTTTGGAAAAGCCAGTGCCAGCTCTTTGGTTTCCACAGAAGCACATAGGTTGAGATACTAAAATAGTTACATAGATGCTTTGCTTCAAGGAAACTAGAAGAAACAAACTACTCCCACTGTGGCTGTTTGGCGCACTTGGGTTAAGAGTATTTCATGAAGAAACAACTGGTTCTGCTGGAGCAGAAGGAAGAGTCAGCAACAGAAAGAGAAAACTTTGTCTGCTAAAATAATCATCCACAAGAGGGTTTTGTTTTGCAGCTAAAATTAAACCAGTAAATTATTCAATATAATGTTGATGTCAACAGCTGTTGCCATTCAAAATGAGACCTTTTGCTGTTTTTGCAAATCTAATTACAATGAGGCCATTAGGGAAATGAAAGTGAGATCACGGAGCCATAGTCTGGATATGTGGCTGGTGAGTCTTCCCCTCAGCCCTTTTAAATCCCAATTATATAATAAAAGAAAACATGTAGCTTGCGGGGAAGGAGAAGTAAGGACAATGAAGAGATCAATTTATCACAGCAATAAAAATTGGATGTCAGCCAAGCGGTAGGGCGCATGTGTAATAGGGAACAAATCTGACCACATCGTTTGGGAACTCCCAACGAAACAGGAGGATGTCTTAACATTCACTGCTGCAGAATGATGATGAGACAGAATCGGAATGATATGCTCCCTGGCATCTTCCAAGGTAATTCTGTAATGACTGACTTAGACCTGAGAGGTTTAGTATCTGTGTACATTTAGCTTCCTGCCGTCCTTTTCCTAACAGACTCCATATTGGCCAGGTTCAGTCATTCATGAAAGTTCTGTGGCCCCAGCCCCATGACAGAATTTAGGAATTTGAAATCCCTCCTCTATACACTACCTCTGTGCAACACTGTGCTTTGAGACCCTTTGTTGAAGCCATGAGGTGCTATGGGCAGTCAGTCCCTTCTTTTCAAATGGAACATGTACTTTTCCCTAGAAAGATCACAGGGGCAGTGGGGATGATGGGACAAGTGGCTATTTTTACTCCTAAACACATGTAATAACTGACCCATCGGTAAGTGTGAGCTGACCGAGCCAGCTCCATTTTGGAAAACAGCTTTTCTTTTTATGCCAATATTATGTCAGCTAGATAATTCAAGGACCAAGTTAATGGAAATAGTCTTTCAAATCACATTTTTTTAGAAGGAAAGTTCTCACTTTGAATACTGTTTAATGATTTTCTGAAAATAAAATTATCTGTGTAATACCTTAAAAGCACTTTCACTACTCTAAAAGTACATTAAATATATTGGCTCTAATATGTTCTTTAGGTACTTTTAAAATAGGTTATCCATTTAGCACCTATCAGGAGATTCTTACTAATATTCCTAAAGGGAAAAGAAAAATGATATTGTTTCTCCTTGCCTTGACTAGAGGACTTATATTTTAGCGGCCTTTTCTCATTTCATTTATTCTTGCACTTTATTATGTTGAACACCTACTGTGAGTCAGATATAGTGATAAATGATGAAGACACAGTTCCTGACCACTAGGAAGTCACAGTCTAGTGAAGTTTCATTCTTACCCTTTATATCATTCCATTAAACACCCTTTTCCATATTTTGAACTGAGAGCATGAATTTAAAATTTAGGAATGATTTGCATGTTTGAAATTATTTGGGCAGAAATTTTGAGACAGGACTCGAAAACTAAATTTGGTGTGTAATTAATAGTCATAAAGGCAGAGATTATAGTAACATCACTTGAGTCCATAATAAAATCAATTTAATTTTTTTAGACATGATCTAGGATATTTATTTTTGATAAGGCATCTTTTAAAAAATTGACTACATGTTTTTGTTAGTATTAGAATTGTGGTTTCATATTATTAAATTTCCTGTAAGATTTAAGGTTTCTATCAATCCTTTTCATATTTAAAAAAAATTTAATTGACACTTTAAAATATTTCTTAATTTTTCATTTCAAAATTTGGGGAAGATTTTGTCAAACTATTTCAACTATGTTAATTATATGGGTACATCAAAGTGCTTACAAATCAATAAGTGCAGCACATGTTAACATAGCTCAATATTCAGAATCCCAGGTATTTTTGTAATATGTTCTATAGGCATACAATAGTTTCTGTTTCTAATCTTTCTGTACATTTTCTACTTTGGAATGCTAATTTGGTAGAGAGTTGTATTATTCCATGTATTTATTCAGTTCCTTATTTGGGATTTTGACTATTCAAACGTTTAATGTTTCATTATTCTGTAATCTTGCCAAATCAATATAAGTTGCATGTGCCAGTTAGATGAGATAAAGAGAAAGTATGAGGAGCTGAAATAGAATATACATCTTTAAATACACAGTGACTTGTATTTAGAAGAGATGGCACCACTTCTGTCACATCCTTATTCTTTGGTGGTTTCCATTTTTGTCTTTTATCCTCAGTTAAAACTCAAATATCCTAGACGGTGCCCTCAACATATCTTCTTGACCCCCCATCCTGCCCCCCTCAGGATTCCCCTCCTCTTCCCCTTGCCTCTAGACTCTAATCTCCAATTTGCTTCTCGACTCACAGCAACCTAGTTCTAGTGACCTCAACAATGGCAACTAAAATACTCCGGGGTTCTTATTTTATGCCAACTGTCTTTGCATTTGGCACAATGATTACCCCATTTTCTGAAGTTCTCTTCTGATATGGCTCTTGTCATGCTATAATTAATTTTTACTCCATTATGTGTACCTAATGCTTCTGACATGTGAGCTCATTTTATGTCATTTGCTGGTTATTGGAGTTCCACAGGTTTCAGTCTGTCTTTGGTTTTCTCATTTTATAGATCTTTTCTCAGCCACTGTATCTATTTACATGACTTCAACTTTCTCCTGTGTGTTCTTTCAAATCTGATCACTAGCTTGTGCCTTCTTTCCCCACCTAGCCACACACTCATCTTCCCAGCTCCTGAGAGCATTTTTCCCTAGATGTAGGAAACCACACTAAGCTCTAGATAGATAAAACTGACATTATCAACCCCTCCTCCCCCAACACACACACACTAGGAGGGGAGTTCGTCCTGTTGCATTTTCTCACAGGTGGTACCTAACTCCTCTGATCAACTTCCATCATCAAATCAGCCATCAGTTTCTCTTTTTTCTGCTCATGCCTTTCAAGGTATTTCTTAAATCTATCCCTTTACTTCTGTTCTAGCTGTCACTCCTTTAGTTTAATCCTTCATCGCCACTTACAGAGAGTAAAACAGTCTTTGTACAAAGGGATCTCCCCGGCTCCTGGCTGACTAGCCTGCACCGGGCAAAGTGATCTCTGTAAAACCCAAATCTGGCAATTTCACTATTTCTTCAAAACCCTGCTGTGGTTTTTTCATTAAGTTTGTTCCTAAGCAAATAGTCTTCAAATTCTGACTCCTATCTAATGTTGCTTCATCTCCCTCTTTCTGTTCCTCTCTACGATTCAGAATTATCTGTATTTGTCCAAGCACACTCCACATATTCTCTGATCAATGGTTTTGCTCTAGTTTCTTACCCTTAGAAATCGCTGCCATCCAACCCTGCTTCTTAGCACCCAAACTACAGCTTCCTAATTTCTCCATCAGGGTTATCTTCCCCCTCTATAGCTGAGTGCCCCTCCTCCCTGCTGCCCTAAGGTACTCTTTCACATCACTTACTGTATTTATCCCATTATACAGTACACATCTACGTGTGCATCTGTCTTCTTCATTAAATTGTGATCTCATTAAGAATGGGAAGATGTAATTCATCTTTCTTTTTCTTCCTCAAGCTACTAGAGTAATTGGAACACATAATAGGCATGCAGCAAAATTTTTTTGTCTTTTTTTAATGTATGAATGGACATCTTTCATTATTTATGCTTTCCCCTTAAGTTGAATTTCACTTGCAAATATTTTTCTTTCAAAGGTTATTATTAAGGCACAGATTACAAACTAAACACAGTTTTCAGATTCTCACTTGGAAATAGGAAGTAGACTATATTAATCTTACAAAATGGCAATGCCGTATAAAATAAGCACTTTGAAGAAGATATAATAGAAACCTAGGAAAAAATAATTTATTCAGAATAGAATAAAAAGAAAACCATGTAAAAAAACTTGGAAAAGTTTTTAGTAATTTTTTCCATTTTTAGAAATGGTTTTGATTAGGGATTATGATACCAATTCAATGCTCTAAGCTTGATTTTTTTTTATTTGTTGCTTGTTTTCTAAAACTTTTTTTCACAGTATTTTCCATATTTCTGTGTATTAAATTTTTTCTTGGCTGCTCAAGACTAATCCTTGATACAAAAACAATCTTCCACTTTGTAGGAATGTTGTAGCAGATAGCGGTGAAGCACGAAATAGTGACCTAATTATTATACATAGTTACATTATTTTACAAGTGTTAAGAGTTATCTAAAGATATAATGGGCAGTTTGACCATATACATGAGCACCTTTTTACTTCATTATATAGTGATTTTAAACTTCAGCTTCATTATCATTCTCAGAAATTAGAGTTTGGAAAAAATTAAGTTTATTGCCAACAGAACTGAACAGTTCTATAAATTATCGCTCTAGAAGGGTTCTTGATAGTGCAGTGGAGTTCTTTATTTTGATTAGAGAAAAAGGAAAGAAATTCAAGTACCTTGGAAGCTGGATGAAATATTTCTATACTTTAAAATGAAATTCTAGGGACTATACATCAGAATTCTGTGTACTTAGATAATTTCATTTAAGTGTTAATCTCAGTGGATTCTTTAGGTACTGGGTCTCAATTTATTCATTTGCCTGGAGAGTATTTATTTATTTATTTGTTGTTGTTTGACTTAAGTATTATGGCAGCTTAAAAACCTGTTTTTGTTTGCCTGTTATGGCCCTTCTCTTTTAAGAGTGTCAAGATAAACTGCAGTATGTTGAAACCAGTTAATTTGCTTTTTAAATGAGTTCATGTTTAAAGATAAGAATATCTTAAAGGCAGTCACAACCAAAGAATGTAAAAATATGATTATGTAAAGTATCCATGAGAATTGCCTTAAAACATGTTAACTCGTTTTCTGCCAAAATCAATCTTAAATGAATATTAAACATCAAGTTGTTATATTATATTAAATAGCTCATTTCCCTTTTTATTGATTTTGTTTTTTAGTTTAACTTCAAGCCTTTCAGAAGAAGCTGTATGCATGAAACCAATTATAGCTTTTGAAATATTGAGCTATTCATTAAGACATATAATCATGAATGATACAAATAAATTGGAAATATTAGAAATGAGCTATATGTGTTTGGAAGTTACCCACAGAAAAAGAATAAAATTTTCCTTCACTATGGATATGTTTCTTTGAGTTCCACTTGGGTGGTATTTGAGATTCAATTTCCATGTATTCATCAAGCGATAATCTTCTCACTGGCTTTAAATTCATGGTGTTCCAAAATTGTCTAATAACTATAATTAAGAATTTGACCCAATTAGTGTTTATCTTACTGTTTCTTTTTTTAAGTGACTAATTTTTCTTTCCTTGTATTTTTAAAATTTGGATCTTCTGCAGGTGCATAGGCTCAAGTATTGAAGACTGCATCGGCCTGATGGATAGGTATTTGGTGTGCTTGATTCCCATGTTCTTCCTCCAAGGCTCCATGTGTGAGCACTGGTGCATGTGGGTGCATGTCACTGTGAATGGAGAATGATGTCTTCTGTTCTGTAATTGCCTGCAGGTGTAGCGGTCCCACTAGTCATGACTGCATTTACTACCCTTGGACGGGCCATTCCACTTTACCACAACATGCTAGGTAACATCTACCATGTTTCCATTTTGTCACTCAAATCCTTTCCCAATTATCCTGGATAAAAACTACTAACCATTTGGGTAAAATCTGTAATATGTTGAATTAGGGAGTTAAGAAAGATACTTTACAATTTACTTTTCAAGCTACATTTCTTACCTCTTCTTCCTTCCTTAAGTATGATTTTTGAATCCAAATTAGTAATGTTATTAATGTTTAAATTTTTTACATTTAAAGCCAGAATTTTGAGTTATTGATCTATAATTTTTATAGAATTTTTTTTCTTAATCCTGCAGATGATTGCAAAAAGAAATACTGTAAGTGAGGAATTTTCCAAACTTAATCTATTTTTGTAAGATGTTTGTTATTTAATTTGATTCAGTTTCTGACTTTATAGTATTTTGAGCTGGTTGGTATATTCTCTAGACCTCAGAATTATCATAGACTAAAGGCAGCATAGAAAATATTTTGTGCAGGCAAAAGTACAAGTTGGAATTATAAAACAAAATGTATCGCTCATGTTCATACTAAAACCTATTCGTGAATGTTTGTAATGGCTTTTTTCAAAATCACCAAGAACTAGAAACCAGTCAAATATTCTTCAACTGTGATATATCCATACATTGCATCACTGTTCAGCAATGGAAAGGAACTAATTGCTGACATACCTGAAACATGGGTGGATCCCATATGTGTTAGGCTAAATGAAAGAACCTATACTTAAAAGGACACAGACTGTGTGGTTCCATTTATATGGATTTGGGGAAAAGGCAAAATTATAGAGACAGAAAATTGATCTGTGTTGCCAAGGGCTGGGGGTGAGGGATGAGGTTGACTACCAAAGGGCATGAGGGATTTGGGGGGATAATGGAACTGTTCTGTATCTTGATAGTGGTGATGGTTGTAAGAATGTATGTGCTTGTCAAAAATCATAGTTCAGTACATTTAGAAAGATAATTTTACTGTATAAAATGTATACCTCAATAAATATGACTTTTAAACCATCTCACGTTTAGGAAAATAGTCATTTACAGTGTTATGTAGAAATATCATTAGCTGTTTTTTAATGAAACAAATTAATTGTATCTTCTGTAAGAGAAAGTTGTGCTAAATTAAAATTAGCCAAATCACAGTTTTGGATGAAGTATTGCCTTTTAATATAAACTTTTGATTGAAATAGTATGTATATAGTGTCAAAGTACACAAAACATAAATGTAAGGCTCAGTAAATTTCTACAAATGGAAAACTCATGTAACCCTCAGCCAGATCAAGGAGCAGAATGGTACCAGAACCCCAAATCCCTTGTGCCCCATTCTGTAGGGTAACCACTATCCTGAAGACTAACACCATAGGTCACTTCGTCTATTTTTGTACTTTATATAAATTGAATCATACAGTATGTATTCTTTGCATCTGGTTTCTTTTGCTAAATATTATATTTATGAGATTCATGCATGCTGTTAAATTTAGTCATTTTTTTCATTTATATATTAGTTTGCCTGTATAAGTTTTCGAAACATTCTAAGTGAAATGTCTTATTAATAAGTTATTTTTTAATGAAATAAAGAGAGAAATTAAATTGGATAAAAAGAATGTGGGTGTGGTAGAGTTAAGTGATTTATATAACAGTGGCACTTTGGCACTAGGGCACAGTCAAGACTAGTTAGTATACTTAGCGCAAGATCAAAATTATGAAAAATGTCAATGAAATATATATAGAGAGAACATACACTTGAGGCCAAAGTACAGATTTAAGAACTTTGGCCCATTTTAGATTGTTCCCATTTTCATGAAATAATTTTTCCTCCTTGAGACTTTGAGTCACTGTACCATCACTTTGAAGAGTGTTTTCATATTTGTTTCAGTGATTTTCTTATAATGATTCCAGCCAACTAATGAGAGGCAATATAGTATGGTGGTGATATGTGCTGTCTAGGGAACGAGGTTTTCTGAGTTCAAAGCCAGGCTCTACTAATTTTTAAGCATGTACTCTTGGGTGAGTTCCTTAAATTAGCTGGACCTCATTTTCTTCATAGATAAAATAGGAATATTAATATAGGTCATACAGTGGTTGTGAAGATTGAATGAGTCCATAGAACAGTGCCTGGCTCAAATAAATCACTCAGTAAGTAATATTAATGATTCTTCTATGTATCAAGGGTTTTAAACTCTGGGGATAGGGGGACGTACTCCCAGGGGAAGGAGGGAATTTTCTTGAAGTCATTCATGGACCTTTAATGTGTCCCTCTACCCCTTCTGATGGACGCCTTAAAAGAAGGGAAGGCATTTCTTTCTTCACCTTGAGAGTCACTGTCAGAACAAGGACCTCTGCTGCTGATGGCAGCAGGTCATAGGCAGAGGCATACGCAGAAATGGAGAAAGGGTTACAACTTTGTGATAGACCCCTTGTGGTTTTAAATGCTAGTAATTGTGATTATGTAGCTCAAAAGTCATAGTATATCTTGTTATAAATTTAGTATTTCCAACATTTAAACAAAAGCAGTTAGGGACTTTGCTATCTTATTATTAGCCTAGGTTCCCAGACCATTCCCTATTGTCTAAGACTAATAAACCTAATTCACATTAGGTTTGTCATAAATAGTTGATCATGTCTAGTATCAGAGTATAGATAGTATAGTTCAGCCCATCATTCCTGTGCAAAATCACCTATAGGCCTTTGTAGAGGTGAAGAGCAGAGATTCTTGAATGCGATAGTCTGGGTTCAAGTATTAGCTCTACTGTACTTCTAGATGGGTATGGGTAATGATAATTTCACTTCAGTGTAATGGTAATGATGGGTAATGATAATTTTTAAAATGAGAATTCTTATGCCTCATGAGATTGGTGTGAGGACTAAATGAGAAAATGCGCAGGAGCCATTATCTAGTATATGCGTTCACTGGTTATTATGTCTCTAGTTGAAATATTGACAAAATAATCTTTCTGAAAATCTCATAAGGTTGTATCCTACTAGTATTTTATATATCATTAGTACATTAGTCCAATAGTTTAGTAACTACAGAATTGACATATCAAAATTTCTCAGGTTTTAAGCATTTAAATTTTGTATGTCAATTCTAAGTATAGTGATTTCAAAGAATTGGTAGTTAATTGTTCCTTTTAGAAAACTCTGGATACTTTTAATTAACATCTCTTTCGAACCTAAATATAAAGCAACATGACTCTGTTCTTCAGTTGTATTGACTTACCAGAGGCTGTTTATGAGACATTTTGGAACTTACGTGGAAGGCTTAGCTTGGACACTTTTGGAAAAGTGTTTATGACCAATGGATGATTTCGACATGGATTGGATGAGAAGTGAAAGTAACAAGTATCTCTTTTTGCAGGTTCTTAATATTGCAGTAAATGCTTACCTCTCTGAAATGGGGTGGGTATACATATAACTGAAAACAGGAGATTAGTTTAGTAATAATTCAGGTCATTTTTTTCTTAAACTGCATGACAGATTTCTAAGCTTCTCTCTTAATTGATTAAGATAAATCTTAGATAATAGGAGGGCAAAAAAACATGATGGGAAATAATTGTACTCAAGTTTCATAAACTGTATTTTAACTGGGAAATTATCCAAGTGCCTGGTTTTCCTTTAGTCACAGAAAATCACGTTGAACATGTCAATGTGGCCATTTTGAAATATTTAGAGTTCATCCTCCCTACTGCCCTTTTACACTGTATTCTGTTTCCTAAACCAGCAGGAAAAAAAGATTGAAGATTTAAATGAAAACAGGTGAAATGTTTCCAATCTTGATCGACTTTCATTTTCTAAGCAGCGCTATTTTTTCCCAAGCCTGCAATTTGTGAATTGGTTTTCCACACTCCATTTACCTTACAGACAGCTGCTGGAATTTCTTCCGGGAAGATTGGACAGAATAGAATAGAACTTTTTTTTTTTTTACCTGCAGTCTCCTAAAATATGCTGTGTGTAATGAAAATAATACTTGATATTTTAGAACTTCTCCATACTTTCTTTATTGAATTAAATGCCTTGAAAATAGCATTTACCTTTGATGTTCTTCCTTTTCCATCAAGAACCTTATAAAGAAATATGTGGTTTTCTATTATTCCTTTTTGTATGCTGTTTATTTGAGCTTGTACATATGCTTTTCTTGTATAGACTCTGATAAAACAAGTATTATATTCTGTTCTATTTCATTTTCCTTGTCAAATATATATCCAAACTTTCTTATAGTGTTAGTCTCTTAATCCATTAGGGCCTAAATTTGCTAATCTCAAAAGTAAAGGCTGTACTGGCAAAGGATTTCTTTTTGTTAGCAATCCAGCATATAATTGAATAATTTTTTTTGAATGTGTGACACCAATTATGGGAACAATTTCGTATCTGTTCAGGCACTTTTATCTGGCTGTTTGCTTCAATTCAGTTATGCTGGATGCATCACACTATGAAATAAGGTAATCGAACTCAGTTTAACTTTCTACATCTAATGTGGATAGATATATTTGAAATGTTTCCTGCTCCTGTCACATTTTCATGCCTGCATCTCACTTTTACTTTACAGTATAGTGGTTATTACCTAAGAGATCACATAACAGTTTATCCTCTAGCAGTGTGACCCAGGTGAGGTATATGAGAGAAGTGATGTGATATTCTTGGCACCACTTTCACAAATGGCACAATCTTTTTTCTTTGTTTTGCCCTCAAGGAACTGAGTTCATAACTTATGTTCAAATCAAATAGTCGAAATCGCCCATAGGTGGTTACCTTATATGAGTGGCAGTTGTGTTATGATCCCTCAGTCCAATAAATAAAAGTATGCAGGCTTTTATTTTAAGTCTGTCCTCAGCCCTCCACATTCTGTATATTAAATTTACTTTTCAATCAAAGAAAGTTCTAAGAAGGTGAAGGAGAGTGTGAGTCTCTTCTTTTTCAGCTGATTTGTGCCCCACACTCTTCAGTACTCATAAACAAACACAATTATCCAAGAAGTATAAGCCATGAGCAAAACTCCTAGCTCAGTTGTTAATTATGGTTCATACAGTCCAAGTGGTTACTTTACACCAAAGGGTTTAGTGGCATAGATTTGTATAAGTGACTTTTATAATGATACCAAAATGTTCACTTATTGTTACCAGAACTTTTAGAGCTTGTAGAAACATTAATATTATATCCAAACCAGTGAACGGTAGAAATGAGACCTGGGGAAGTCATGCTTGTGGTTAAACGTCAAAAGAGATTTTAAAGAGCATTGACTTTAGCACTATAGTTGAAAAATCTAAAGATAGCATTATTGAATTGGGAAGATGTAGATTATTAAATTAAGGGTCAGAGAAAAAATTTGTTGGGTCGGGTGAACCATTGTGAATACTTTTCACTCTTTCCATGAGAGTCTTTCTATAGTGTAAAAATTAAAGTGTCTTGTAACTTTTAATTTTTGATTTGGAAAGATGTTTGGACTGCTTATAGTATATGATCTCAAATATCCTAAGTTTCATTGAAATGCATTACTATGATCCAGTATCTTTATAAAAAAGGAAAGCAAAAAAAAAATGAAAGGTATTCCTGAAATCTAGGCCCCTTTCTTTAGACAGGTCTTTACAGTTTTAAAAGTGCTTTGCATGTGCTATTCCAAGATTTGACCCCTGGAATTATTTTCTTATAAAGTGCAATTTAGATGTGTAAGTATGTCTTCAGTATTACTCAGGATTTTTAACTGGGATTTTAGTAGACTAGAAATATTAAATTCTTTTTCAAAACATTACATTTCTAACAAATATCTTACCAACTAAGAGCCATCTAAATAACAATCAACTGAAAATATAAACCCTTTCTTTGCAAACAATTCTTTAAATGGTGCAGATAGAGAAGCTTTGACAATGTGCAAAGGAAGCCAAAAAGTAGCAGACATGGCAAAATTAACAAGATAATTCCCAATGAACAGAAATTACCTCATACTTTCAAAGAACTATGGAGTAAATATATTAAACAACAAGTTATGTATGTATGTATGTATGTATGTATGTATGTATGTATGTAAAATAATGGCATCTGACCTGGTTCTCTACTAACATCTGACACAAAACTTACCAATAAACTATGGAGAGCCCTAAGGTAATGGCTTCTCATAATCAGTGCACAAATGTTATTGTTAATATACATGCTGGCTCCAGGAGTTCAATACTCCATTTGTGAAGAGTAACTCACAGACATAATTAGTATCATACTTCCCCAAAGTTAACACCAAATTTCTGGCCTTTCCATTTATTTATCAGACTAGTTAATGAGTCTTCCAAAAGACTGGTCTAGATCTGCTCTGTCTGCTATGGTAACTACCACCCATATGTGATCACTGAGCATTTTATGCAGTTAAAACAAAGAAGATGTGCTGTAATTATAAGAAGTACACTGGATTTTAAAGATATGGATTGAGAAAAGGAATGTAAAATATTTAATTAAAATGTATCATATTGACTACATGTTAAAATGTTAACTTTGGATACATTGGTTTAAATAAAATTTTATTATGATTAATTTTATCTTTTAAAAATAAGCCTCCTAGAATATTTTAAATAGCATGTTTGCTTGCATTCCATATCTGTCAGACAGCACTGCTCTAGGGTTGCCATGATAAAACTTTGAATACTCTCACCAACAAAAACCTTCCATCACACCCTCATCTATGCAATTATATATGAATAGAATTTACAATGGATATTTAAAAGGATGAAGTAAAAATTTAATGTAAACAGAATAACTTTTTTCTTGTCTCCCCTCTTTGATGGTCACATTTGCAATGTGATATTTAGGTGGAGAGGTGGTAGACCTTTTTCCTATGAATCGTATTTTGGTAACAGTTTTACACACAATAAGAATGGTGAAGGGAATGCTTTTATATATTCACAGAAGGGTGTTCATTTTATTATCTTTGATAGGTTGCAGATGGGGTGTCATACAGATACAAGGAAAAACAACTGTTTGCCTGAACCCATTGCATATACCTGTATATTTATTTATGCACATAGATCTTTAAAGTTCTATAAGAGAAACCTACAATATGATGATTTGGGTCTGCATTTAGAATTCCTGGTATTGTCTAATTTTAAGTGAACATTATCCAAAAATTTGGAATTATATTGCTCAAACTCTCTTAAAATTGCATTTTGTAGACAATCTTTTTATTAAAATATTGTTTCAATTTTTATGTTTCAAATGAACAACACTAAACCAGAAATATTTCTTAAGTATAGGTTTCTGTTTTTATGTCAGATTTGAATATATAATACATATATATTCAGAAAAGAATAAAAATTATTCCCCATATAACTTCATATAACTCAGTCATGCATTGTATTAGATCCTAAGTATCTTTTCTTTTTTCATATTTCCTATTTAACTGTAAGAATCTAATTAACTGGAACCTCCTACTGTGATGTGGTTACATAAAGTGATGTGTAGATATTAACTCAGATTGCTCTCTTCATGCTTTTTTCTTATTACCTCAGCACATTCCTAATAACTAATCATTCTTTCATAAACATGCAATTATTTTTCTATACTATGTATGAGGCAGGAGCTAATTAACAGAGAGCACTTTGATTTACCAATGAAATTCCTCACTGTGATTTCATTTTCCACTACCACCCACCCTCAAACCCAGAGTGATTTAATTTCATTGCAGTTTCACAGTACCTCAGTACTAAAGAATGAATGATAAAAAAAAAAGAAAACCCACCTCTAATAAACTCTGAATGCTTGTAGCCATTGGAGTTTTTATGGCATTCTGTCCCTCTGCCCAGACTAAAGCATCCCACATGCCTGAGTTATTTATGGAATAATTACAGTTACTTTTAGTAGAGTAAAAAAAACATTGAAATTTACTTGTTAAAATCCTGTTTTGTAAATGAGCTATTTAATGAAAATCTACTTTCAAAGCTACTTTCTTGAACCTCTGAATTCCAAGTCCTAGAGTTCAAAACCTAAATTAAATCCCAGAGTGGATAGTACCATAGTTCTATACACCAAGAAAGAAAAGACCAGTGGGAAAACCAAAACACTAATTCTTATTTCTTTCCCAGAATAGTGTTTCTTTTAGCAGAATCTTCTTGGATTTAGGGCTTGTTTTAACCATTTAAAAAAATACCCTAAAAAAATACCCTAATATGTATCTGTCAGGTGTCTTAGATTATCATATTTAATTTTTATGACAGGCATATAAAATTAATTATCACCATTATTATTTTACAAATGAGGAGACAGATTCACAGCAATTAAGCAATTTACAAAATACAGCTCAACTAGTGAGAGGCAAGCTTTGAGCTTGAGTGTCTGATTTTGAAGACCACATTTCTTTCTTTCTCCCAGGCTGGTTCTCAAGTGGGAGAACAGTTAAGGTCTATTCCTATAAAGAGGAGGATTGAATATTTTATAACCTGCTTAAACAATTTCACCTATTGCTTTCCCCTTACTTTTGCTTTATCTATTAAGCCTTCCAATGTATAGGATTTTATAATGTCTGTCCTCACACAGCATATTTTATTCTAATAATATATTTGGCATTGCTGGGTTGGGATAGAGCAGCATTTCCCATGATCTAATAATATACTCCAGCATAATAGTAATGTAAATATATTTTTATATTTTTATATAATTAATGTATCAGTGACTATTCTAAGAGATTTACAAATAAACACAGGCTTCGTTTTTTAAAAATCTTTTCTAAAGTTGCAAAAATATATAAATCCTGGAGTGATTTGGTAGCAGTACTGTGGCTCCATTGAGAACTACTTTCATCAGATGTGACACTTATTCTGTTGATGCTGCCAGTCTCACTTGTCAACAGCGCAAATAAGGATCCAAACTTCATAGCCGCTCCGCAATAAACTAACAGACAACGTAGTGCTGGGCTTTGTCTCAGTCTTTCCTTAGTTCATATTGTGGGATTTATGAGCTGGGGCAAAGTTGACTGAGAGTAGTCATGAGTTCAGAGAGCAGTATGAATCTTAAATTGTCTATGACTTAGTTCTATTTGATAAGTTAAAAAGTGACTTCTGCTAAGAAAAATTATTCCCACTGTTAATATACTCAACCATATTATATTTTATTTACTTTTGAAAGAATACAACAAAAAACCCACTCTTCCATATAATCTACTTAGCAGTAACCATCTAGTAAATGTTCATTGTATTTACTACCTGTCAGGACATGGGGAGAGAATGGGGAGAAGAATTCATATCGTGATTCATGAAATTTACAGTATAGTTAAAGAGAAAAAAACATTATTCAATGTCAGTTTATAATTATATATATTTGCATGATTATTTACTATGAGGAAAATTGTAAATAGATTGGATGGTGTGGAAGTGGTAAGGAAAATAAAAACATAACAGTTGAAACCTGGGTTTTTGACCCGAGTAAGAGGGTGAAATGTCATGTCCTAAACTGAGACGAAGACGCAGAAGGAAGCGAAACATATTTTACGGTGGAAAAACAGAATTCTGTTGGGGCCATGATAAACGTGAGATATTTGATATTTCAGTGAAATTTTTGCATGGGCAGTAGTTATACCACCACTCTGAACCTCAGGAGAGGGGTGTGATCCTTCAGTCATATTTAAATCCATAACATTGGATGAGATCCCACAGGCAGAAAGTGCAGATGGAAAAGAAAACTGAGAGGATGAGCCTTAGGCTACTCTCTCATTTAAAGGTTACCAGAGGAGAAGGATATAGTAGAGCAAAGGAGATTGAAACGGAGGGGCTTGGGGTAGGAGGAAAAGCGGGAAAAAATGAATTCTGGAAGCCAATTGAAGAAAGTGTTCCCAGGAGGAGGGGAGTGAGCCTATGACCAGTGTTGGCAAGGAAGCGGTATTGACCATTTTATTTGACAAGATGAAAGTTTGGGGTGAAACCTGAAAAGATAGGAGCAGTTTCCAGTGGAGTGGTAGGAACAAAATGGGTTAAGGATTGAAATGGGTTAAGAAGAAGATGGTTGACGACAAAAGTGGAGACAACTTATATAGACAAAGCTTTCAAGGTGTTTTATGCAAAGGAAGATGAACAAGAAATCAAGGGGATGTTTTTTCTTTGTATTGCTTAAGTTGGGAAACATTGTAACACGATTGTAAGCTGATGGTAATGATTCAAAAGAAAGTAAAAATTTTTATTTCAGGAGATAATGAACAACTACAAGCAAACTTTTCTTTAGTTGTCATAAGGGATGGAATAAAGTACATACATGGAGAAGTTAGCCATAGAAAGGAGCAGGGATTGTGCATCCGTTGTAACTAGAAGGAATTCAGAATATATTGCTAAATATTCAAATAGTGGATTTGATAGTGAAAAGATGCGGGGATTCACAGCTTATTCTCTTTTTAAATGAAATATAAGTGAGTCATCATCTTAGACTAGAATAGGGAATGCGATATTGGAAATTTTAAGACAGAGAAGACTTGGTAGTCTAGCAAAGACAGGAGAACATCATCCCAGAAGTATATAGTATTGCTAGGCAGGGCTAAGGGTTCACTTAAGATGTGTAGCTATAAATTAAAATGATCCCAGCTAACATTGTTGTGTTTTATTCAATCATATAATGATTGTTTACATGTAGGCATGAGTACTTGAAAATTTGGGTTTACCCAAGACTGAACTTTTGCCAGGGGAGCATTTAAGCCAGGAATTAGAGATGGGTGAGTTAGAGATATATGATAAAGATATAATAATTGCACAGGGTCATAAAAATAAAATTAAGTAAAGAGGAAGATAATGTACAATGAAAATGTGATAGGGTCAGTGGCCTGAAGTTTCCCTGTAGAGATTCCAGTGTAGGTTAACAGAAAGGAGAGGAGATGCTAGTCTGAACGTAGATTACTTGAAATGAAGATTCCGGAGATGGTGTGGTTACTGGTTATATAAATAGTACAGTGAATGGGAATGGTGGCTGAGACTACTGGAAGTGAATAAGCAGAGAATTGGGCAGCCAAGAAATTGGATGGAGATGGAGAGTAGTAGGAAGATTCAACAAATATTTAGAATTTAGAATTGACTAATGGGCTTCATAATTACCTGGGTATAGAGTATTTTGGAGAAGAAACTGTTAATTATTCATGGGTTTCTGGCTTGCAAAGTTGTATGACTGTTGGTAACATTTATCGAGATGTGACACAGTGGAGGGGTATAAACTCATCATGAATTAATTTTGGGGTTTGTTGATTTGGGAGGATTTTGAAAGATCCACATGATGTTAAATGGGAAATTTACTATAGAGATATGGAAGTCTTTCCATATACAGACACGGAGCAAAAGTGAATAGCACATGTAGAAATATAGAGAGCTCAGTGTTGCTATCTTTTGAGAAATTACATGTGAAGGAAAGGAGAGAGATTGGGAAATGGAGAGGGAATAATATCAAGAGAGATATTTTGAAGATGGATTGCATTTGAATATGTTTTGGAAGACCTTGTACAGAGTGGAAGGTTAGAGGTACAGGAGAGAGAAGAGACCATCAATCATCGTAGCTTGAGAAAGCTCGAAGAACTAGGAGGAAAAGCAAATGTGGAAGGACTAGACTTGGAGCCCAATATGTTCCTGTCACCATATTATCAGGAGAGAATAAATAGACCATAAAGATCAGACAAATGCTGTGGAAATTTTTGTGTAACACTCTATATTCTCTCTGAAGTTGTGGATGAAGTCATCTTGCCCGAAAGGAGGAAGGTGTATGTTAGTGTGTGTGCATGTGTGAAGGGAGTGATGGTCTGGGATATTAGGTTCAAATATAAACTGGGCTAATTTTTGCATTTAAGATATTCTGATATGATTTCACAAATCACCAATAATTTGCAGTGTGTTATTTTACATCTATCCAACTGAAAGTCACCTATTTTATTTTTTCTTAGGAAATAACACGTTGTGGTTTGCTATCAGTGACTCTGGACTCATTAAATTAGAGGACTGATAAATATTTAATCAGAATCTAATAGCATCCTCTATGTGTTCTGAGAAATTAACAGATTTCAATACCCATAGTGATAATTGCAAAATGATGATATATAACAATTACTCCAAATTACACCATTACTACAAACATCAGTAATGGTTTTGTGCAATTGTGCCGGTACAGAACATGAGTATATCAGGAAATCACAGTGAAATATTTTGTCCTATTTCATTTTTTTTTGAAATGCTCTTATGTAAGGAATTATGATGAATAGTCCATTACCAATAAAGTCTCTTTGTGTCTGATTGTACCAATGTAACTAAATTTATCCTTAAGCAATGATTCTTGTCTTAGCAATTTGTTCCATATGCCTCTCTTTTAAGCTGAAACAAGTGAAGGTAGAATTCACCATCCTGATGGTTAAAGTTCCCCAGCTGTAATTTAGGTATTTCTTTTTCTTTTTTCTTCTTCCTGTTTTTTTTAAGATTAATAATTGTCTTCAATACATTTTAAAATGATGAAATAATACTTCCTCTGTGTATTATACATAGACATAAGTATATTTATACATATGTATATCTTTCCACACATTGATCCACATATATGTATACATATATACAATAATAAAGGTTTTTTGTTTATTTATAGATGTAGGAACATACACTACACATTATTTAGCAACTTACTTTATTCACTTAATAGTACATTACGGACAGCCCTCCAGATCAATAGGATGACTCCTTATCATGGTTACATTGTTTACCCTACAGTAATGTACCATCAGTCCCTTATTTAAAAAAAGTCAGTCTGTTCCTAGTTTTATGTCTGTTACAACTTAGATTTTAATATGTATATATGTTATATGTATATGTGTGTGTGTCATTTTAAAAAGCATGTTTAGCTAAGCCTCAATTAAAATACATAGAAAATATTCAGTTTTATCAATTCAGATTTACTAATCATTAGACAAAACATTCAAATAGGCAACACATTAAAAATTATAGAACTAAAAACATTTGAGTTAGAAAACATGAGTTACAGCTCAGTTTATATATATATATATATATATATATATATATATATATATAAATTTTATGTGTATAGCTATGTACATATAACACATAATTTTGTAACAAATCATTTTTATACCAGTCTAAAATTAGATGATTCCCATCAAACTCTGGCTGAAAGTTTTTCACCAGATGTTGCTAAGGACTGTATGATTTAGAAATTTCTTCTAATGAGTTAATTATTTTCCTTATGATGACATCAATCATGTTGTAGTGAGAACTTGATGGATAAGGTTTAATGTTCCTTGAAAATTCACTGATTTTTAAACTGGTTTTAAGTAATCCTAGATGGACATATATATATCCTTTTATATATATATATATTCCTTAATATTTCAACAATTCATAGTATGACTTTGATGCTATATAGTTTTGACATAAGTAAAACAAAAAATAACTTGGTCATAGTGGTGCCTACACCATTTTATAAACTACTAAGACTGGATTCCCTTGAAGGGGCTTCTCTCTTTCTCTCTCTCTCTCTCCTTCTCTCTCTCACTCTCACTCTCTTCTAATTACTAAGACATCATTACCTGATAAAGAATAATAACTGGAATGAATTTTACAGGCTGCTGCCCACTGCATACCATCTTCAATTTGCAGTTGTGTTCTCAAGATTGTTTTGCCTGTTTCTTTTTGACTTTGTTAATAACTGAAGTACAAATATACTTAGGATCCTCAAAGGACCCAAAAAGAGATAATAGAGTTCTCTTGCAACCAACTTGGTGCCAGAGAGTGAAGTCAGGGTTTGCTATCTGCTGTCTTCTTTTCTACTGTCTATTTGCCCTAAGAAAAAGTGAAATTTTGTATGGACTCAACTGTCATGAATATGAAGGTAAGCCATTTGCCTGGGTTCTATCCCTGATGAAAAAATGAAGATACATAATCTGTAGAAGTAGAAGTTCTAGAAGAAAAAGGTTCATAGATATGCATCAGTCAAGAAATTTTAAGAGTTAGTATGTCTACTCTAAAGCAGTTTTAGATTTCCTTAATGACAATTTGTAAAACAGAGATTTTTAAATATCCTCTCCAGGATGTCTAAAGCAATACATACCGTCAAGTATGGCCCAGTGTTAATGGTATATATAATTTCAGTGATAGAAAAATAATAGACAAAGAACAAATTGTAAAATTAATATTCTAGGTAGGAAGTGAATCTGATTCATGTAGATGTGTGTTTTTTTCCTTAGTAGTATGATTTCTTTTGCATGTAAATGAAATGGTTTCAGGCAAAATGTGAAGTTGTCTCGCTATTATATTATTTCAGTATTGTTTGAATTGACTTAGGTTAGATTTTTTTTAACATTATCTGGTGGCTCTAAATCTGTATTCAGAACATCTGCAGAATCATAATATCTTCTAAGCAATTGCTTTTAAAAAAAATGGGTTTCCCCATAATTAGAAATGTGTTTTAATTAGGGATTGGCCATTTATATAAGTTAAGGAATGATTTATATTGCTAAACATTGTTATTAGATGCTTAAAAATGCATGTTTTTGTGAATTCAGTCACAACAAGCCTCCCCTTAAAATATAAAGCAATCCATTCTACGTTAAAAACATTATTTAAAGTGGGGTGCGATGACCAAAAGTCTTTGCAAGGAGGGTTTATTTGTCTTCATGTCCTCTGTGGAACATTTTTAAAGTGATAACAGTGTCACCCTCACCCTCTCATTTTTTTCTTTGGGTTACTCCCAGTCAAACTATAAACTCAGAAATTAGAAAAATTAGGTATGCACATTTTGCCAAGTTTAATGCTAATGAAGAACACTGTTTTCTTGATGTTCTCTCTGTTCATTTTCTAACACAACATTTGCTTGAGATTCCTAAGTTAGGAATACCTTTCACTACTTTGAAACTTTATCACTATTTGAAAATGAATGACAATGAACATGCTGTCCATGGCAACATATTTAAATTCCGCAATTCAGTAACTACATCCTTGATGAAGCTTTAGGAGCTTCTACTTAGTGTTCTTATGAATGTATAAGGCACCCCCCCCCCCCGCCAATAGAAATGTTCAATTAAAACTGATATATGTAATGCCTAGTGAATGACCAAGATACTGTGATAATTAAGCAGACAAAATAGAAGCAGCAGAGTTACTAACAGAATTATCTGGAGAGGGAAGGGCCATTGATTTCATCTTTTATTTTTAAAAATTTCATTATCTCAAAATAATGCATTTGCCAGTTCAATGCAAGAAAAGAAGGAAAACTTGGAAAATCTGGACATAGTTCCTTTTTCAGTTTTTACATGGCTACAAGTAAAATAAAGCCTGATAATAATGTCCTCAATAAGTAGTTTAATATATTACTCTTTTTAACACAGAAGTCTAGAAGTGAAGGAGATGTTGCCTTTGGTTCCATGAATCAGTAACATCAGCACCAGAGTCTATGTCATTTTCTTATCTTTCTGTTTTCAACATGACGGCTCCTGCAGCTCTAAGCATTACATCCAAATACAGAAGTGGAGGGACAGGCTCCATCAACTGTACCTGTCCTTCCCAGAATTCCTCTAGACTTCTTCTTTGCTCTTATTGGCCAGAAATGTGTTATATATTCACACCAAGATAAAGAGAAACTGGGGAAGTTATTTAGCTTTTTAAAAATCACTAGATTAGCAGGTGCAAGGGGACAGGGAATTAGGAATGACAGCTGGGTTAGTCAACCAGGGACTTTGACAGGGTGTGCGGGAAAGGGATGAGGGGTGAACAAAGCTACAGTGGGCAGCCAAGCATAACAATTGGTCTGAGGCTTAGTTTCACTGCTTTTAGGAGAAAATATTATTTTACCAATTACTTTGAAATCAGCAATAAGCAAATATTAAGCATGTACCAGCTTCAACCAGAGAAGCATTAAATCAATAAATCTTCCCATTTTCTTTTGATTAGAAAGATTTTAACATCATGCTTGTATTAAGTTTAAAAATATATAGAAAGCTCTGAAGTTGTTGACATATTTATGTGCTTCTAAGGGTTCTTTCCAGATAAGATATATGTAAATATAGAAGTAAAGTATTCATTCAATCATAATAATTATTTATTTAGTGTTTTTTTCCATGAAATAATTAACGTGTCTCCAAAGAAATATGAGGACTTCTACAACATGATTTCAGCACTCAAATGCTTATATTTGTACTTTTAAAATAGACGTGCTGTGATTTTACATTTAAGCTCTGGCTAAGTACACATAGCTATTTCCCTCCCTAAAATTGTTTAAAATTCTTTCATTGTTCAGGACAATAAGACTCTTAAAAAGGCAACTTTCTTTTAGAACTCTTAGAAGAGCTTAATTATACTAGAAGTCAGCAGATGCCATGAGATATGTTAGGAGTAAATCTCATAGATTAGAAATAAAAGAATATTTGCCCTCAAAGGGATAGATTATGCCTAAAGGAAGAGGAAAGGGGTACCAATGAGCAAGAATCTGTTCATGTGTTCATGGTTTTTGATAGCTTAAATAAATATGGAATGTGGAGGGAAATGGAAAGATAAAATTGCCGTTTACTAAAATAGGAGAGCTTTGGAGAAGAACAGGCAATACTTCTTGGGAGGAGAGGAGGCATGGAATGACAGTTTATTTTTGAATTGTCTAAAGCTAAGATATTAGATCTTTAAGTGGAGACAGCAAGTAGGTTACCAAATATATATGGATTCAGAGGAGAGGTCTGGACTGAAGATACAAATTTGCTTAATGTTACATGGGCAAAAAGATGGATGATATCATATCTAGGTAGTAAATGTAAGTAAAGAAGAGAAGTAATCCAATGATTAAGTCTGGAACCCTCCAATATTTAGAGTGAGGGAGATGAGAAGGAAGCAGAAAACAGGACTGAAAAAGACTGACCAGATAAAGGACAAACTAGAGAAAGGAGTGTTTTAAGAAAGGGGAAGTGATGACTCATATGAAATGTTACTAAGTGGTTGGTTAAGACTAGGTCTAAGAGTTGACTGATTGGACAGAGAGGAAACTTGGCGATCTTCACAAGATCTGATCTGGGAGAAGTGGGGACTAAATATGTGATGGGCATTATTAGTTCAAGAATCAGCAGAGTGTAAGGAAAATGAGTAATTACAGACTATTTAGAAGATAAATGCAAAGAACATATTTTGCTACTTTCCACAATTGTTCCAAATACTAAAATGTCTAATCAAGTAGAGTAATGTACTTTTCTTAATATATTATAAACTAAATATCCCATTTGCTGTTTGACTCATTTAATAATAATTACTGAGAATCTTTTTAGAGAAAGCTATTAGGTCTAAATAGGTAAAAAAAAAATTTTTTTAAGGTAGAAATAATGGTCACTCACTCAGAGGGTTTATAAATTACCTGGAAGTAAAAAAATTACCCAAGAGGGACTAATTATAAATAACTAAATCAAGTTTGGTCTGGAAATGTGTAAAAGAGACACATAGTGCTAAGGAGAGATACTGTTGTAAATATAATAGCAAACTTTTGGAATAAATTGGGTCACAAGAATGGCAACAAAATTCAGGCCGTTGGTTAGCAATTATTCCTTTACATCTGGAACATAAGGTTGCTCCTCTGAAATTCACCGAATCAAAAAAAAATACAAAGTGGCCTCTTTCAGAATAGTTATGTTTAACTATCTTCTTCAACTAAAGAACTTTCTTTAAGCTTTAATATTTAATGCCAAATTTTAGTCTTCAAAAAAAGCGCTGCCATTTGAGCTCAAAATTAACAGGGATCCACATAGGCTTCCTAGGGCATCTGGCTCCAGTGTGTGTTATCCAAGATGAACAGCAGCTCCATGTACAATAGTATAAACAGGATTTTTAAATGTATTAAATATTTTAGAAGCATGTTATACTTGCAAATGATTGGTCTCAAAGGGTCAGTAAAAAGATAAGAACAAAAATAGATAGAAACAGCAGAATTTGCCTTAATGAGGAAAATCAAACCCCATAAAATAACAGTCTATCAGGGAAACAGAGAGAAAGGAAAAATAAAAGGAAAGCCCTTGAACCATGCTTGTCTTCCTTTGCATTTTTAGCATTCCCAGGGAATAAAATTAAGTATTGGAAAAACCCAAAGGGAGTGACATTATGTTATCTGTGCCTTCCTTTAATTTAAAAAAATGAAGCTATTAATAAAATTGATACAGGTAGAAGTCGTGAAATTAGAGGAGATACAAATAACACAATGAGTTGAAGCAGATTAAAATGATAACCATACAGCTGTATACCCTTCTGCACCTCAAACCCATAGACCCAGAGGAACTCAACATCTCTCCCAGATGTCGTCTTTCTCCTGATTTCCTCACATCCAGGAATGGCATAATCAGCCTTCCACGCCCAACATGACTGTCCAGCCACCTTCAAATCCACCTTTGTTTCTCTTCACTCTTGAATTTATGCTTTTTGTCACTTCTGCTGCCATACTTTTCTATCTTTGTCTTCTATACTCCTCTAGTCTGTCCCTTATTGCCACTGAGGGGGAGTATATAGTCAGCTAACTAGCCTTCTTGAAAGCATCTTTTCCTGTTTACAGCTTGCTACCAGCATAATCCTCCTAATATACTCTTTTTAAAATGCTATCTTTTATCATGTCTATTACTCCTATTTAAAAGGAGAAAAACTCTTTAAGTTATTTCTTTCTAAACATGTCTTCAACATTTTTTAATTAAGGTATAATTGACATGCAACATTATATTAGTTGCAGGTGTATAGCATAATGATTTGATGTTTGTATATATTACTAAATGATCACTACAATAAATCTAGTTAATATTTTACATAGCTATCTTACATAGTTACAAAATTTTTATCTTCTGATGAGAACTTTAAAAATTTACTCTCTTAGCAAATTTCAAATATGCAGCACAGTGTAATTAACTATAGTTGTCCAGCTGTACATTATATCCCCATGACATTTATTTTATAACTGGAAGGTTGTATTTCTGACTCTCTTTACCCATTTTGCCTCCCTCCAGCCCCCACTTCTGGTAACCACCAATCTGTTCTTTGTATCTATGAACCTGTTTTTTTAGTGGTTTTTTTTCTTGCTTTTGTTTTAGATTTCACATATAAGTGTGAGATCATATACTAGTTGCTTTTCTCTGACTTACTTCACTTAACATAATGCCCTGAAGTTTCATCCATGTTGTTGCAAATGGCAAGATTTCATTATTTTTATGACTGAATAATATTCCGTTGTATACATATACCACATCTTCTTTATTAATTCATCTATTGATGGACACTTAGGTTTCTTCCATATCTTAACTAGTGTAAATAATGCTGCAGTAAACATGCGTATCTCTTTTCAAATTTATGTTTTTTTTTCTTGAGATAAGTATCCAGATGTGGAATTGCTGCATCATATGATAGTTCTACTTTGAATTTTTTGAGGATCTTCCACACTGTTTTCCATTGTGGCTATAAAAATAGTGTACAACAGTTCCCTTTTCTCCACATCCTCACCAACTCTGGTTATTTCTTATCTTTTTGATAATAATCATTCTAACTTATGTGAGGTGATATCTCATTGGGTTTTGATTTGCATTTCCCTCATGATTAATGATGTTGGACTTCTTTTCATGGGGCTGTTTGCTTTCTGTCTGTCTCCTTTGGAAAAGTATCTCTTTAGGGCCTTTGCCCATTTTTTTATTGTGTGTTTTTTTTTTTGCTTTGGAGTTGTATTTATGTATTTTGGCTATTAACCCCTTATGAGATATGACTTGCAAATATTTTCTCCCACCCAGTGGTTGCCTGTTTATTCTGCTGAAGCTCTCCTTTGCTGTCCAGAGACTGTTTGGTGGCACCCTACTTGTTGCTTTTTGCGTTTTGTACCTTTGCTTTTGGTGTCATAGCTAAAAAAATCATCACCAACACCAGTCTCAAGGAACTTACTTCCTCTCTTTTCTCCTAAAAGTTTTATGGCTTCAAATGTTATTTAATCCATTTTGAGTTAAATTTTGTGTATAGTATAAGACAGTGGTCCCATTCCATTCTTTGCCTTAGCTCCAGTTTTCCCAGCACCATTTCTTGAAGAAACTGTCCTTACTTAAGTAAGTAGTAACAGTTTTATATATATATATGTATATAATTGAATAAATACATTATATATTTAAGTATAATTGAAAAAATATATATTACATATATAATATGTGTACTTGTAGTTCTCTGTTCTGTTCCACTGATCTAATATACTCATATAATCATATTTTAAGAAAAACAGAGAAGGCTTTGGAGCAAAAAGTGCCAAGGTTCAAATCTTGACGATCGACTTAGAATGCTTATGAACTTGGACAGGTTATACAGCCTGCCTCAGATTCACCATACAAATAATCAATTATGTTGTAAGAATTATTTGACGTAACACATAGAAACCACCTAGGAAGGTAGCTCTGTTTCTTATTCTGCAAGAAATCTTTAGTGACCCTACATGGATATCCAAAGTCCCGGCACTTTTTTCCCATGAGCGTATCTGCTTCTCAAAGTTGCCGCCCATCAATCTTACCCAAATCTTAAGAATTCTTCAAGGATGCCACTCCCCCATGAACATTTGGGAGCCCCCTCAGAGGGAAACAAAGCTGCCAGTGGGGCAAAATAAGTGGAAAACCTATCACCTGCATAAAAAGGAATAGTATTTCTTTCTTAAGAAGAACACTTCCTTACTTTATAAGTATTGTTAAAATATATATGTTTTTAGTATAATGTTAGTAAAAAAAATATATGTTTTTAGATTGGGGCATCTAAAAAACATACTAAAAATGTAAAAGATGTTTTATGTACATAACTGTATATGTAATTGTATTTATACAATTATATACATAACAATTTATAAATTTTATATACATAATTGTATATAAAAAGAACAGGTCAAACTGTTACTTAATGTGAATCCTCTGAAGGCGGGACTGTTTAAGTCTATATTAGGTAATTGTGCCCAATAAAATGACACAAATGCAAAGCTTCATGCTTTGGGAGACATAGATGCAATTTACCGATGAATATAATCTCTGTTAGTGACACAGGTATCTGTAGTTACAGTGTTTAGAATGAATGTAGATTTCAAGGTGAAAAAAAAATTTAACATGGGAATAAAGAATGGTGCATATAATATTTTATCGCTCCCCCACTTTCCTTCCTAAAGCAGTGTTTATGCAATATTTTCAGCTCTATTATAAACCTAATAAATACCCCAACATGTTGGACAATTTTAGTAGGTAACATAACTGAAGTTGTAAGAGCTTTAAAAACCTTTGACATATTGCTTCAAGTTATCATGTCTATGTAATGAATAGGTGATAGGATGGAGCAGTTCTCTGTGGATAATGTATTTTGTAATTAAATGTTTACAACGTTTTGTTCATGGCATTAAATGTATTTACATATGCTATTTAGATGGTGATAAAAGAGCTTTACTAATATAGACATTGTTAGAATTGTGTAAAATATATAAGCCATGAAAAATAATCTGAGCACCCAAAATTCATCTAGGCTCTGAAAGCGCCTTGTTGAAAGAAAAGTTCTTTCTGGTCTAAATTACTTTCAGCACTGTATTTTTAGAAATCCGTAGGTATTTTTCAATTTCATTTCAACAAAGCTGGAAAAACATCATAGGTGTTAAACTCACAGGTAGAATATATCTATTCTCAGGATGATGTCCTTAACTGTGAAAACATTTGCCCAATAATCAAATATAAACTTTGTATACTTTATCTAAAATTGTTACAAACAAACAAAAATAAATCCATAGATACGTATAAACATTGCCTGTGAAGAGAAGGGAGAAATTACCATGAAACTATTACAAATTTTTCTCAGATGCTAACCATAGAGATAAAAGAATCCAGGTGATATTTATATATTGTTTTTATAGTAATATCTTTATGGAAATACTTTGTGACACTTGCTATTGAATAATCTGTAACATTCACCGATTTTAAAAATATATTGAGAAAATAAAAGGTTTACCTTTACACATGAAGACAAGTCAGATTTTTTTATGAAGAGGGAGAATATGTTGTGATTCATTTGTTTCAACACTGACGATTCTGGTCCTGTTTAAGATATAATAGAGCAATCTAGAATCCTAATCAAAGGGTAGAGATATGCTGTAATATCCTGGGTCTCATCAAGGAAAACCTGTCAACTGAGTCTTCCTTAGAGTCTGACCCAGATTACTTGCATTTGCTCAGTAACAAAAAATGTGTCATATTTATAGAGCAGGTGGAATTCTGGGTCATAATAAGCACAGTTTGCAGGAGGAAAGAAAACTCTAATGTGGCTCTCCTTGCCCTAGGCAGTAACTTTCAAAATGTCTTCTGGGGAATTTCAATGTTTCCGAGCGTTTCAAGGTCTCTTGTCTTGTTTCAAATCAGAACTGCTTTGGGGAAGACTGAACAGAGTATCAATGCACCAGGCACTGTCCCTAGAATGATAGACACTGCTTGTCTTTGGCTTTCCTAAAGGAAACCCAGTTTTTTTAAGCCAAAGGGGGAAAAAAATCCTCTTAAGTGTTTTATCGCTGATAAAATAAAATGAAGCTAAATGAAGAATAATGTCACTTATAAGCTTCAGTAAGGGCATAAAGGATTTAATAAGCTTAAACTGCAGTGAGCATAACAATGCAAATAAAATGATAGTCCAATGAGAATTACAACAGTAAGATATAACTAAATATAAAATAAGAGTTTATTAGAACCCCTAAATAAATTTATGTGCATTTCTGTTCTCTACTATCATAGATATTGAAGAAAAATCTGATGAAATATTTATCTACTCTAAAAAAAACAATTCTAATTCAGTATCTTTAGAGAAACAATGTAATATAGCTCAAAAATTAATGGACTTGAGATTCCAGGATGTAAAATGTTAGCATTACTATTATGTTTAACCTCATCTAGGTGTCTTAACTTTTCTCACAGTCTGTTTCTTTATATGTAACATAGGAGGTATAAGCTCTATTTTGCATAGTTATTGTGAAAATATGCAATGAGATCAATAAAGGAAAATAATTGGATGTCTTTTACCTTTAAAAGAAAAATTTAATTAAAAGTATGCAAGTACTAATAGCACAAAGTATCTATATTCAACCTATTTAAATGATTTAAATTTAAAGGTAGTTTACAGGACCAAATAAATCTCTGACTTACTGCTATGAAAGGGAATGTTTTCTGTATAGGATAGAAAGTCTTTGACATTTTCTTTCTACTGGATTATTTCTCACTGAAAATGAAGTGAATGTTAGGGATGCTGAATGTACGCTAAAACTTCCAAGTATCTAATAGTGTCAAACCTGTGTTTGAACAAAACTTTGCTGTGTTTAAACTGCTTACATAATTGAAAAAAATGTTTAAAATGTTCTCATTTTCAAAGTGATATTCTTTCTATTAACTGGCAACTGATTCTAAGATTTCTCTTTCAGTAAAGAGTCAACATGTTTTTGATCAACTACATGTTTCTTGTAGCAAAACAAATTAAGAAACATGGAGTACATTGCTGAGGATATTAACTTCAGCAATATATTTACCTCTGGTTCATGGTAGACTCATTTGTCTGATAGCCACTGTAAGAATTTTCAGAAGGAAGATAAGTATAGCATGATAGCCCATATGATATAGTTATATTTTTAAATGAAACAAAATACAAGATTACAGAGAATCATAACAACTGACTCTAATTTATGAAACATCCAATAAGTTATATGTATGCTTATTACAGGTAGTAATTAATCTTTCCAGCAGGTAAAATGTACACACACACCCAAGCCCCCACACACACACGTGGTGGGGGGAGCTTGTGTGTGTGTGTTATATGTAAAGACTTGTTAGTTCGAGGTATCCTAGATTCTGTAAATTGAGTTAAAAGTAGACTGTATGATTTATTGCTCACATACAGCCACTTTCAAGAGTGAATGGGTATTATTGATAGTGGCACAAACTGAGTCCTGGCCTAAGTGAGGCATATAATTCACCAATGCTTAAAGGTAATTGATTGAATAATAGTGCTAGACAGGATCTAGAGACAAATTTATCATATCTCAGAAATAAAGGAAAGACTAGGGAGCTACCTACTGTGTTTATTTTTTATTACCTTAGGTGACAAATGTATTTATGTGTATTTAGCCTGAGTTATTTGATAGAGGAACTACATTCACTAGGTAGAGGCAGACACATATTAAAACTGAGACTGGTCTGACTCTAAAGCATCATTCCATAGGGAAAAATCATACAGATTTGAAAGATAAACACAACACAGTCTTAAGGGCACTATCTTTAACATTTTATTTAATTTATTATAGAAGAATGACCTTTTAAAATGATCTTTTAGCATATTGTTTCTATTTTGTTTGTTTTTACCTCCTGTGTAAATTTTTGAAAAAATTCAGTGTAACTTTTATTGCCCATAAACAATGAAGCTGCTCTAACTCTGATCCAGCAAATTCTGAAGACCCACCTTTAAATTGTTTATTTCAATTTAAAAGTCTCTAAAAATAGAGCTCTCTGATTTAAAGTCAATAGTGTTAGTTGCAAATTACACTGTTAGTGTGTTATAGGACTATAGTTAGTTCTTTTATCTTTAGTTCAAACTTATTCTGTATTTAAGAAATATAAAATTTAAATCCTTTTACTTAGTGAAATACCTATAAGAGAATCTCATAGATTGAGCATTGTTTGTAATTACTGTTTGTCAAAATAACAGGTTTATCAAATTTACAATTTTCAAGAAAATACCACTGTATATTTTTAGTAAAATAGTCTACCCTTGTCATTAAATAGAAAATGTTGAGGGAAATACTTTTAGAACCATTGAGTTTTAATCTTAAATTATATTGACTTTGTTACATTTTATTTGTTATCTGTTATCTGGAAGGGCAAAAAAACAATAAAGGAAAATATTTGGATGTCTGTAAAATAAGTTTCCATATATTCTCTCACATTTTATATTCTTCAGTGAGGCGATGATGGTTCAACTACAGTAATGAATGATAATAATATATCTTATTATCTAACTAATAAAGCTTTGGGAAATACTATTCTTTTATATATACAACTGTTTAAGACTGTTTAAGACAGTTATATATAAAAGGCAATAGAATGTAATACATTGTGTTGTCTCTGAACTTCTAAATGGAATTTTGAAAACCAAATTATATGCTTTTAAATAAATTAGATAACTTCATTTGTGATTCAGAAAGTTCATTATATTAATTTCTATTAGTGGTAGTAGGATATCAGTTATATGATACTATTTCCAAATCCTGGAACAAGATAAACTATCAATTGATTGCCTCCTTTTAGTCTAAGCTTGGACTTGGCACATGAAGTATCCTATCTTTTATAGTTTAGGGTCCATTTTTAATGGACAAGCAAATGACAGCAAACAAACAATATTGTATCACAGAAGAGGAGTTATGTATAGAGTATTGTAGGTCTTTGGTGTTTGACCCTTATGATCTCAACAGTATACTATCTCAACCTCTTTGAGGTTACTCTGATTCACATGTAAGAGGAAAGACTCTTTTATAGAAAAATAGGTTATTAGACGTAGGTAGGATATACAACAATCCAAAGAGGCAGCTCAAGGAGCTCTATCCTCTTTATCCAAAGTGTCCTCATAAAGAGTGAAGCATGTCCTCATAAAGAGTCTCAGGGGACAAATAGGTATCTCTTCTACACCTAAAATTATCTAGGAATCATCAGAATTGGGGGGAGTGGGAAATGTATCTATAGTTCTAACTTTTTAGATTACCTTGGTTAGTTGTAAGAAGCATAATAATAATTAAATGTCTCAGGTACATTCAACTATAATGAATAGAAAATATCTGCATGAGTATTTAGATTATAAAAGTGGACAGGGAATAGCAAAATAAGGTCTCATTTCTAAAAAATGCAAAGTAAATACTCAAGTCAAAAAAAGAAAGCAAGGACATTACTGTAAAACTAAACTTTCAGACAGTGATTTAGATTTGTCTTAAATTTACTAAACTTATTCCAAAAAGAAAATAAGTATATTGTAGAAAATTAGAAAACACCCTTTAGAAAAAAGTACAAAAAATAAGAGCACCATGGTCATACTATCCAGTAGCAACTACTCTTTAGTGTCATATTGTATATTCTTCCAGATCTTTTCACACACACACACACACACACACACACACACATGAATTTTTTTCCTGAATTAAGATCCTACTGTCTTATAATCCAATCTTTTCACTTTTGGTCTATGTCTTTCCACGGCATGACATTCTCATCTCATGTACCACCTGATCCATGTTCAAGCTTCTTAAGTCATCTCAAAATGTCTACATGGCTCATTTGTCCAAACTAGGGTCCAGTCCAGGATTGCATTTCACATCTGGTTGTTATGATTATTAAGTCTTCTTAATCAAGACCAAAACTTTTTTGGTGATACGCACTTATCAAAGAGAACCTGCAAGTTATCTTATACAATGTTCCCCTTTCTCAGTTTGGCTGGTTGCTTCCTTGTGATGAATGGTTTGTTTTTCAAGAGTGACTTCTGTTGGAATATGAAGAATTTGGTCTCTTAAAATGTCCAACAAAACATGTATGTATGATTTTAGGTGCTAAAAGAGCTCTAGTTCTTTACTTCTTAAGATTGTTCCCTCCCATTCCTGCAGAGTAGTAGGAGGAGAAAAAAAGTAAAGATATGCAAATCAACCAAGGAAGCACTGTGGGAAAATATCAAAAGTGAATACTAACTAAAGAAACATAGAAATTATTGTCTGTTGAGTTTCTGAAGTTTTATTTTCATTGCCATGTCCAAGCTGGTAGTAAATGGCATGACAATTGATATCCACGTGACTTAAAGAGTAGAAACAGGTTTTGTTTTGTTCTATTGGAAGTGATCCTTCATAAAATGAAAAAACAAATAAAAAGAAAATAGAACATTTTATTTTAATTTAAAATGACTTTGACAGAAGTTTTCATAAATACATACCACTAATTCTTTTGCAAACTATATAAATAGAGGAATTTTAGAGTTTAGTTCAAATCTACAATTAGCAAAATCTGGGGCACTATTCTCAATCATAAAATAAATACTTGAAACAAAAATTTGGGCTTAAGAAATAAAAATACAATTATTTTTATAGTAGTGGCTTTTCAGGGATATGTTAGGCACTTGAGCTGAAAATTATGCCTTGGGTTTAAACCTTAAAATGTTTTCTGCAATACGTATTTAAATGGCATGCTCAAAAATATGATCTTATACACACCAAACCACATCACAATGATGAGTCTGTGTCAATACTATAGTTTAATTTTCTCAGCATAGATTTTTATATCTTTAGAAAATTCCATCTAGGAAAATCTAGTTGAATTATAGCAACATTTTAGTATAGCGACTATAGTACTTTCAGCTGTCAGGAAACAACCTTAGGATGAAATACTTTTTAAGGTTTTTCTGCAGTTTTATATGACAGTAAAACAGTTACAATCTTTAAAAGACGTGACTTCATTTATGGAAGTTAAACAATTTTTTTTCAAGAGCACTTAAAAATTTTTTTAATTTTATTAAGATCATCTGCTGTCATTATTTCTGATCTGTCTTTGGGCAAAAGTTTAATTTTCAAGAACAAGTAATTTTTTTCTAAAAGAATGTCACTGAATAGAGTAGGTTCTTCTGTAAACAGGAATATAAGATATAAAATATTATGGAAAGCATTGGTGTTCATGGTATTATTTTTTAGTTTTGGTATCTATCATGGTTTCATGGTTAAATATGTATTAGATAGCACCTGTATGTTTTACTCTGGGCTATTTGCTGTGGAGTATAAAATTAATACATTTCAGAGCTCTGACCACAGAAAAGTTATAGATACTGATCTATTCTAGAACAAGAAGTTAAGACCATAAATATTGCTTTCAAAGCAAGGAAAAAATTATCTTAGAAAACACTAAGTGATCAGTTTCAGTATTATATCTTATCTAATATCTTATCTTATATATTGGAAAAAACATGTAAGAATAAAAATTCCTTTTAATCTCTTCCTAATCCCCTTTTGATATTATTTGTACATTGTTATGTATGAGTTAATGTGCAGACCTCTTTTATGGGTATATGATCCTTAGGCAGACTTCTGATAATAACTCTCCTGTCATCATAACTCTGAAAACCCCTTTGATCCAATCCTTTATCTTTCTCTTGTGCTTTATCCCACCAGAGCTGCCTTTGCCAGAGTTTGAAGCAGCACTTCTGTCACTATGTCTTTCTTATTGGTACCTTCATCCTCCAGTGGTGTGGGGTTTATATGTCTCCAGATCACTCGTTTTTGCTTTAGATCAGTAGTTATCAACTGGGGGTGATTTGGGCAAACATTTGCCAATGTCTAGAGACATATTCAGGACTGGACAATGGGGGTGCTACTGACATTTAGTGGATGGAGGCCAGGGATGCTGCTAAGTATTTGAAAGTACGTAGGGCAGTTTTCCAGCCCAAATGTCAATAGTGCCACTGTTAAGAAAGCCTGCTTTAGAGAAAATGTTGAAAAATAATATGTACCACAATCACATTACTAAAATATATTTCCATTTGTAGGTAGGATTAAAATTGAAACAATTTGAATGCTCTTATATCAACACTTTGGCATACGTTCTTCATTCTGTTACCACGTTTCACATTTTTTCATCGAACAGCATGTTGTGGTTGCTCATCCCCAAAGATTAGCTCTGTGTGCATGGGTTTATTATTTCACAACAAAACATATAGAAAGCAAATACAGTTTTTCCCATGAGAAAAGTTTTGTGACAGCTCTAATGCATTTTTATTTGCATTTCTTGTAACTGACCAGATTCGTGATATGTGAATAATGTCTTGTACAACTGCTCTTTCTCTTCCTCTGTCTTTTCTCTCTTCATACTTCTTTTTCTTTCCTTTCCCATTCCGGTTGGCAGGACCCCCCTAATCGCAGCTGGAGTCATTGGTGGGCTCTTCATCCTGGTCATCGTGGCTCTAACATTTGCAGTTTATGTTAGAAGAAAGAGTATCAAGAAGAAAAGAGCCTTGAGAAGATTCCTGGAAACAGAGGTGAGGTGTTTATTTCTTCTCTTCTTGTATTTAAAGATTTTTCATTAAGTTTAGAAGGTTTAGGTGATACTCAGGTATTTGTTTTTGGCACACTTCTATTATTTTATTTTGCTCTTTACACTCTGAAGTTACTATTGTGGCCATTTAGAGTTATCCAAATAACGTATACTCAGTTTTTCAATCCACAGAAACACTCTGTTCACGTTCCTGTTTGAGGATTTATATTTTATAGTATATTATACAAGGTGGATGAAAAAATCATAGCATATAGTAAAACTAGTCAAGGCAATTTCATGGCTTAAAGAGGGTAAATAGGCAAGGGTCAAGGAAATCACCATATTGGGGAAAAGGCAGAACTGTTTCTTTTGGGGGAGGGGTCCAGTAGCAAGCTCTACGATATCATAGTAGCAGAACTAGAAGATATCTGGGTGGAGGATATCTCAGTAGCAGAATTAGAAAAATGTTAGAAAGAGAATTTTTTCGTTCAAAATAAAGCCAGAGAGGAAAGGAATTTATGCTTTAATTAGGATCATTAAATTGTTAGCCACTGATTTCATTAAACCAGAAGTGAAAGGCTGAGTTTACAGGATAGAGCTTAGTGTTGTAATCCACACAGACCTTACCACACAATGTATGACATGCATTTTAACATTATGCATGTTAGTTATTGTGAATATGTAAATTAGCCCCAAGTTATTATAATTTCTTTTATATTGCCACACTGAGGTCTCTAGCATGCAAGATGATAGTTTTCCCTGTAAAAGTTACAAGGGAAAAACAATTTCAGAAGACTACACATTTCCAGATCCTTCTCAACTCTCATTTTACCTCTTTCTCCTGACATACACATTTGTGCCTGTCTGAACAAGTCAGAGAAATTCTGTTCTCAGACTTAGTCTTCCCTGGGTTTGTTTTCTTTCTCATTGTCAGTGTGACAGGATCATTTTCCTCTAAACACTGACAAGAATGGGACTCTTCATTCATAAGTTGTGAGCACTGGAAATGAATTAAATTTTAGCTCTTTTCCTCCAGAAGTCAAATGTGATAGAAGAATCATGTGAAAGTTTCAGAAAGTTACTTTATAGTTACATACAGAAAAGTATTTTCTAAGAATTAGAGTTATCTGAAATTAGAGTGGACTGTCTCATCAATAGACAAGTTCAAGCATAAAATAGGTTGTCAGTTATACACATGGAAGAAACAGAGTAGTAATTCCTATTTGATTCCTACTTGAACTGAATGTTTATGGAAGACCAACTTGATCAGTTTCAACCTTGCACATGTGAATAAAATTTGGGCATAGAGCATGTGCTATGCATATGCACAGTTCAGCTAGGATGCTAAAGGCAGAATTCTCCTTCATGGCCTTTGTTACGGGGCATTTGCTATGAGAATTCTGAAAAGTGAAGTAAGAAGAGAGTTGGAGCAGAATTGAAGGCTTAGAATAGCAGTGGACATTTAGGTGATGGAATAAATAGAAGAGAAATAATTTTACCCACATGCAAGAAAGACTCATTGCAATGAAAATAGTTGTTCTGTTTTGTTTTCTTTTTTTAGTATGGTGGTTCTGAAAATATCTTTAAAGATGGAACTTCATTACTAAATAAATACATACCGGTTTTATAAGCAGATTCTATTTTTAATAGAAAGTTATCACTTAACACTAAATTGGATTATTGTAGAATTCCAATTTTTCTCTCAGTAACAGTAAATAACTATCGTTTTCTACCATCTAAATAGAAGAGGAATTCTAAAGAGGATCAACTCAAATCCTTAAATATTGAAGCTAGAAATCTGTCTCGGATGCTAAAAATTTGATAAAGCATAATATATTGTTGAAATGTATTTAAAAAGTTAATATGCTTTCCCAAAATCATTTTGCTCCAGATTGTCTTTCTACTGTTACAAGCATAAAAGTAGAAAATGTATTTTTTCAACATACACTTATTGAGATGCTCTGTAAGCTTGATGTTTTGATACATGCTATGATTTAAAAATGCATTAATGAGATATGATCCTGTCCCTTGAACAGTGACAGATTCAGGGCTTATAATTTGGCAGGCAATGTTCCCAAATGTTCCGCCTTTGTTATATCTCATTTCATCATTTCACAGTGTTTGAAGGTAATTATTGCTATACCCATTTCACAGATGTGAAAGGAGGAGCCAGGAAGGGTAAATTGCTCTCTAAGCTTATGAGTGTCAGTGCTGGTACACAGAGCTACAAATTTAAATTCAATCTAATAAATAAATAAATAAACTCAATGTTCCTTCTACCACACTGGCTCACAAAATGAAACTATGGCATAATACTCAAATTCCTGGAAAAATGTGTAAACCTTTTTAAATGATTTCTAACCAAATCACAGGAAACTTAACATCTCAGGTAGAATTGTGAAGTTTTCAAAATATGAAATTATTTTCATATCTGTACCATATGTCCCGAAGCATGTATATAGCCTATGTTTTAAATATATCTAGCACAAAGTGCTGAAATCTAGTCCCCCATCCTGTATATGATTTTCTATGACTTTTGTATGTGATTAAAAAAAATAATTCATAAAATTTCACATATATTGTGTACAAAGCAAAATCTACCAAACAAAGCCTACATAGAAGAGTTCAATTTAAATGAAGGAGATTCTCTGTGGGAGATTATTTTTCTGATTTAATAAATAATTTCATGATTGTTTCTGAGATTTCTTTCATGTGACGTGAATGCAGTTATATGCATTTTTACAGTATAAATTTGAAAATGAAGTAGAAGTATATTAGTTGTCAAACTGTTAGAAAATAGCCCAAGTTTATGGGTAATTTTTACCATCTTCTCAAAATTCTTGCTCTTGTTACTTCTCAAAATTCTTTATCTATACTCAAAATTGTTCAACTAACTAAGTAGACCACGATGTTCACAGTAGCCTTGTGAATAATCATAACCAAGCTGGAGGGCCTCGATGCTTTTAGCTTTATAAAAAGGCATTTTAAAATATACTGTGGTAGTTTTCAAGACAAGTTGAGTAGGCGTTCCCCTGAATTATTTCCTTATTTTGAGAATAAACAAGCTATTTGCATTTAAAGTTTCATTCTTTTATTTAACTTTAAAAAAGAAACTCCTCTTTCAGTTGCCTTTTCCTTCATAGATAAAACCTAAATATTTTAATATAAGATACCCAGTGTGGTACCCAAAGTCTCTCTCATGTCTACATATTTTTTCTCACAAAGGCAAGAAACTGGCACACATTCACATTCCGTTCCCCTGCTTATTTATCTACTAGCTAAATGGCATCTAAACTATGACATCTAAAATTATCAGCCTCGTTTTACCCCTTTTGGCCTCACCCAGCTCACTTCATGATCGGGTGTTTCCCACGCCAATCTCAACCTTCAGACCTGCATCCTGTTGGATTTCCTTTGTGTCTCCCTCTTCCTCTCTGATGCTGTGTCCAAAGTCTCCTTCATGTGGGCAGTCTCACCCTCATGTCAATCCATTTTTATTACCTCAAGATTAATTTTAAAGTGTACCTCCTTTAGGAGACCAAAAACAGTAAACCACACTCCCTGGTGGCTATTTTATTCCTTCCATTCTATTGCACTCACTTACGATCTACAATCAATGCACAGAATGTCAGCTTTTTTTCATTGAGAATGTACTCCAGAGCCTTGCTGCTGAAAACAGGTTCAGATCCCATACAGTGGCATCCCCTGGGGTTCCATGAAAATGCAAACTTCACCCCCAACCCCAGACCTCCTGAACCAGAATCTGCATTTTTAACTTAACCTCGGGTAATTCATGCATACACGAAAAGTTAGGGATGCATTGTGCTAACTTACTTTTTCCTCTTCTTTCATGTCTGCCCTGGCTTCCTAGCTAGATGTTAAGTGCTAAGAAGGCAGCGTTTCATTTTCTGTTTTCTTTGTGTATCAAATCTCCTAAAACAAGAAGGAAAACGGTGACTGAGTATGCGGACATAACTAAATATCCAAGTCTTGGTTAGCAATGCCAAAAAGGGAAGAACTTGAAAAGGTGTAATTAAGAGCTCCTAATTAGTCTCTAAATTTCCATAAAAGTGGAAAAAACAAATCTCCTAGCCTAGTATGCCTCAAGGTAGGCACACTGTTATTACTTGAGTCCTGTTGAACCAGGCAAAGAGCACGAGAAGAGAAAGGATAGGGTCTGAAGGAATGGTGAGTGATCCATATTACAGAAAAATTGTTTGTCAAGGGAAAGTGTGCTTGAGTGCTGTGTGTATGTGTGAGAAGAGAGCCAGATAGAAAGAAAGAGAGACGAGCACTGATTGTACAACCTGTGTTCTGTTTGTTTTGTAGTTGGTAGAACCCCTAACGCCCAGTGGCACAGCGCCCAATCAAGCTCAACTTCGGATTTTGAAAGAAACTGAGCTCAAAAGAGTAAAAGTACTTGGTTCGGGTGCTTTCGGAACTGTTTATAAAGTAAGTAGAAACACCACCAGTTATTTTTGAGTTTTGTTTCAGACTTGTTTATGTAATAGCCAGAGCTATTGTTCTAGCTAATGTAATTTCTTTTTAATATTCAGAGAGGAGGCCTTTCTAGTACGAAAAAGCTGCTGCACAAATGAATTCATTACTTTTTATTGAGCAAAAGCTGGGGTAGATACAGTCATGAGAAAGCAGAAAACACTGGTACAAAGCCAAAGTGTAGTTCCTTTGATACTGTCTTTGATACTGTCTTTGATTGCTTTGGCAAATTTTATTCTTATCCAAAACACCCAGCTCCAAACCATTTTCCTTGCCCCCTACACAGTACTCCACGAAATCTCAGATAGACCAGAGAAATGAGCCACAATCCCTGTCCTTCTCTTCTTATGTTCTCTTTTCCAATATGTTTCTAACATAGCCAGTCTCTTAGAATCCACACAAATGTGCTGAGACATTAACAGAATAGTACTATTTCCTAAACCGCTTTTTGTCTACCTGGTAACATATATGACTGAACAGATGATCTCCAGTTTTGATGCCTTCACCATTATATGCAAACTATAAAGGGGACTTTATTTGTGAAATTCAGGTCAGATAGAAAGAGAGGGTGACATCATGGGTTTTCAAAAGAGAGATATTTCTGGAAAGGGAAAGCTCAAATGATTGCATTTGCATGTTTACTTATTTAGCTTAATTACAAAACCAATTCAGAGGCCAGACCCAAGGTTAATTGTGGTGAAACTAATTTTTAATGGTAAATAACAAGAGTGAAACTCTGCTAGGTTAGTGCTAAATCCTTTCTGTATTGTCCATTATTACAATTCTTAAAATTTACTTTGGCAGTTTTATGTATTTCTTAAAGCTTTGTGCAAGCCTATGTTTATAAACATGTCTGTTAAAAGATATTGGATCTTAGGAATTTTGCATTTTAAAATGTTCATTTTTTTCTATTTAAAACAAAGATTTCTTTAACAGAGAATATTAACAATTAGAATATAGGGCTGTATTTTCTCTCCTGCATTTTACAAAAATAATCTAATCTCTTTAAAATAAAACTTTTATTCTAAGGTCAAAATGCAGAAATTTCTTGATCTCTTAGTATGCATATTTTGTTCAATTAAATTCAAAATTATTAACTGAAAACCTAACTTGAGTAGAAAGTATTCTAGGCTAACTTAATGACTTCTAGTTTTCAAATCTTTGTATGTTCAAAGAAATGCATCTTATCCTATTTATAACTCTATCATAATATGCCAGAAAAAATGGAGTTCCATTTTAAAGATAACTGAATCTTGGATTGTTCCTAGGACATAATCACCCTTATAATTTTAAGGATGATATGGATTAAAATTTAATGTTTTTAATTTAAATATTTATATAAGTGAATTTTTAAATTTAAAATTTATAACTTTTAAATCATGGATGTCATATAACTCAAGACCAACATAATCTAGTGACCACAGCAGGAAAAAAAATTACTAACTTAGACATATAATAATAAAACTTTAATAATACTTTTATTAAGAGCAATTATTTGCCTGTTGTCCATGAGTATTGTACCTTTATTGAAATTACATGTATCAGAAGTTCCATAAGTGTGTTTGAATTTGATGCCTGCAGTGTGTAGATTGACCATAAGTTTTAATGAATATATTAGTTCTTACAAGGACATGCTGTCTTAAACTATAAAGAGTTATTCTTGACCACAGGAATGCCAATTGGTTTAACCAGTTATTTGGTTAACTTTTCCTCCTGGCTAGAGATATGCTGTGTTTAAACATGAAAGATTTGAAGCTATATCATGGGTATTAGCATAGTTGATTTTTTTGTCTGGTCAGGCCTAGAAAATAATGATTTGTACTTATTTAAAAAGCTGTTCAAATTAATTCACACTGAATTTATATTCTTATTTCAAAAGTACATTTTAGGAGTATTTTAATACCAATGCTGTATCTTTATAAGGTAATCCACCCTGGGTTTGGTTTATTGAATAATGCTAAACCTGTTTTCCTCCCCAGATACCATCAGTGAGAAAATGTAGCCGATGGTTTTTAGGTTCTTATTTTTTTTTTGGCAATTTCTGTATTAGTAATTTATTTTTAAAAAGACTTATTATTTTGCATGTGATACCTGATTTCCCTACTCACCCTATGAGAACATACCCTTAAATTCACCTTCCAGAGGTTAAAGTCTTTTTTTTTTCTTTATTATTTTGACTTTTTAATAGTTCTTATGTTTAGATGTCCTCTTATTACAACTTTGGGTAACACAACTATGTATGTTTAAGCATTGAAGTGCAAGGTGAAAATATTTTTTTCTTTAGATTATAAATAGCTGACATTAAGAAAGATAGAAGCAGAGATGTTCTGTTCAAAAATAATAGGTGACTTTTTTTTTCATTCTTTCACTTTAATGTTAAAACTGGCCTCTGACTTTTTTGATGTCACAGCTAAGAAATTTCAATTTGAGATTTTGCTTTTTCTGTACAACTTCCTGTCTGCCTCTGTGTTCATTTGGGCAGTAGGTTTTTTAAAAAAATTCTTTTATAATCTGTGCATCCCTACATGTATTATTAAATTCATTGTCTTTATTCAAATGGTTGAATTGTTTGTTCAGAAATGATGTTATTTAGATTAACATTGTACTTTTCTCAAACTCTACTACTTTATACTTACCCAATGCAAACATCTTGTTCAGATATTATATTTCTATAGGAAGAGAGAACTGGCAATGGTCAACATAAATGTTTTATATTATTTCAGAGCTAATAAAAATTCTTGACAAACATACACTATTTAATAATATAGACAAATTAATGTCTGCTCAATACTCCCCAGTGCTTGCTTTCAAATACTGATGATTAAATAAGCACCTTAAAAAGTTAAGTTTTAAATAATTCTAAATTTCAGGAACATAAGAGTATGTTTTCTATTATTTTTATTTTTTTTAGTGACACTATAATTAGATAATATTAAAACTGAAAAGAACCTCTAACATTATTTAGCCCAATCTTTGAAATTACAAATGAGACAGTTGAAGTTCAAAAATCAGAACAGACTTCTCAAAGTCTTGAGAAGTTAATTATATCATCCAAACCAAATACTACTATTAAATCTTATTTCAATGTTTTTTTTCACTATTGAAAGCATTTTCATGTCACAAATTGAATTTTATAATAGTTTAACACCTTGAAAGCAGAATACATGTATAATTCATCTTCAGATAATGAAAACAGACAAGGTTGCTGAGTATCTTATAACATACTACAGAGGTTTGATAAGTATTTTTTGTTTGAATAAAAGAATATAGAACTTCTAAATTATGTTTTTAAGAAATTAATATGTTGAGTGGTTAAAGCAAATTTTGTGTCTGCTATAAAAGTTGTATATGTCTTAATAGAGATTTAATGTGAATTTCCATCCTTTCCCAAAGGGTATTTGGGTGCCTGAAGGAGAAACAGTGAAGATTCCTGTGGCTATTAAGATTCTTAATGAAACAACTGGTCCCAAAGCTAATGTGGAGTTCATGGATGTAAGTACAGACACCAGGCAATTACTTTTAGAAGAAAAAAAAAAAAGACTACAACTTACAAAGTTCCTTTTCTGGAAATGATATAATCTTATAATTAAAGACTTGAGCAGGGGTCAGGAAACTTCTTCTTGAGAGACCAGAGAATAAGTAGTTAGATTTTTCATGCCATGTGGTCTCTGTGGCAATTACTAACTCTGTTCTTTTAGTAGGTAAGCAGCTGTAGGCAATTAAGAAAATAAAACAAAACACAAAAATGTTTTTTATTTGCTGTGTTGATTTGCACAAACAAGCTGATGGCTAGACTTGGACTGCAGGGTTTTATCCACTATGCCAAAATGCATTTGGGAGTAGTGATAATGATCTGAAAAATTAATCAGACTGCTTTATTATTGTTATCATCTATTTTGTTGAAAACATCAATTTGATTCTATAGTAAGCTAGTGTCCGTTAAGTTTAAATTAGGAATCTAGGTAAGTCAGAAAATTACCCATTGAAATTTACTTTGTTCAGTTCGGATTTGGAAGGCAAGACCTCACAGGTAAAAAGCTCCAACTATAGAATAAGAGAGTTCTAAGGAATAAAGGTACTTTATAAGGTCAATCAGAACTTTAAGATTTCCAATAGCAAAAATTGCAGATTAAGCTGTTCAGCAAATTTCAGAAGGTAGATCAGATGAAACTATATATGTAACGTACTGTTATTTTTTTCACATTCACCACAGAATATCTTGCCAGGGATTTTCTCAAAGGCCCATATATATTCTTTTTCTCTTTTAGCATAGTATCTTCAGTAATAAGAATGATTTTGATTTTCAAATGACTTTCACAGTAAAGATGATGCAAACATATGCACTTTGATTTTTTTAAAAGATAGATTGCTATAGATTTCAACCCAGTTTCTCTTATAAGTTCCCTTTATAAGTTTTATAGAAGCTTCGTTTGTGACTCTGGATAATTTGTTTGGATATAATGCTCACTATCTTATATAGGGCTACTTTTAGTTTAAAAATTGATTGCTTATTATGTAATAGGCCTGCTAATTAGCTGGTGCAAAACAGCTGCTCTATTTGGTTGGTACAATGTCTTAACCATTGCTAAATATTTTCAATACTATCTGCTAATACCAACCTACCAGACATTGAGTCCAGTAACTAAATAAGGTTTCCTTCTTCAGGTCTCTAAAAGTTCTGACACTCTGAATCTACATGTCTTGGCTTATATATTAAAATGTAAAACTGAAGCCTTTTTAAGTGATTTCTCAATCAGTTTGATCTTGATCATAGGTATAAATTTGTGAAGGGAAAGCAAAAATTGTAAAGAAAGTAAAACTTACAAAGAAAAGTGACAACAAATAGAAACAGTGTAGGTTAATAGGTAAAACTGTTAATAAAAAAAGATCTTGCCTAGCTTGGACTGCAGCCAAAGCTAAAATTCACAAGAATGGTACTAATCTGTGCCAGTGGCTTGGACAGCCATTTTTGTCGTATTTCCATGGAAACAGACGCAAAAAGGGGTTAAGAGGCTACACAATAATCACCTAAGAAAGAAGCTCTAAAAGCTTCATCATGATTTTGAATGATTATTTGAAAGCTCCTAACCCCATCCATTTTTTTTTCCTGATCGGCTGTCTATTCCCATGGAAACAGGAGTGGGGATGGTAGCTTGAAGTCTTAGATTTCTGCTGCATTTTAGATGAGGCTCTGATTGAACTATGAAAGGAGTTATTTTCCTAGATGGTTGATGAATCTGGTGACCAATAGACTCCAAACAGTCTCTTCTTTAAAAGTTAAGAAAAAAATTAGGGAAAATATTTTGACTGTACCTTTCTTACCATGTAGATAGGTGCTAGATTAACAGACTGATGGATTGCTTTGGCAACGTTTCAATACATATCGAGCACACTTTCTACTATTTTCTTGACTTCTTTCAAAACATTAGGACAGCATCACAATGATTAAAACAAAGCTAGACTGGCAAAATTAGTGGTGAATTTGGTATTTTAAATAGGCTGGTGTAATTTTAATACAAAATAGACCTACATTTCATACCTATGTTGTTAACCCATCCATTCTGTATGTAGATCATTTTAATAAGAATTTAAGCAATTTATCAAACCACAATGAAAAGGTTTGCATAAACAGATCTATTTGTTATTTGGACCTAAGGATTGAGTTGCAATTGCAAATATTCCCAGGGTTATTAAGTTAAAAGTCGTGTTTGGCATATGTCTTAGTTTGGGTTCTTCCAGAAGCAGAAAGTAACCCTGAAATGAGGATCTGGGTGAAAGTATTTTGGAGGTGAAGGCTTGTCAGTAGGGGAGAATGGAAATGAGACAGAGGAGCCAGTAAAGCCCACTGTCATCTTGAGTGACTGAAACCTCTTTCCACTGGAGAGACTGGCAGCCAGTGGAGGACACACACCTCAGTGACCCTGTTGAAGGGTTAAGGAAGCTGATGTAAGGACTCTAGCTGTTGGCCATGGCTGAGAGACACTAGGAGGGCATTTATTCCCCTGAATGCCCAACCTGCTGAGAATGGCAAAACAGCCTTCAGTAGCAAGAGAAGGCCACCGGGCAAAGAAAGGCATGGGAAATCAACAAGTTCAGCACCTTAGTAGAGCAGTCCAAGGACAACTTTCAAATTAAAATAAGCTCTGCTGCAACCATGCTACATGTCTCTCTTACAAACTAGTGTGTGTGTGTTTATTTGTATTTTTATGCATGTGTGTGCATGTGTTTTAGACCATTTTAAAACTTCATTTAAAGCTTCCAAAGACAATGGAAACTCATGCTCTTATGTCTTACTAAGCATTAGATGTTTTTGCTGCACACACCTTCCCACCCCCAACACCCCATCCACAACTTTACATTTAGCATGGAATAGTCCAGATTCAATAACTACTGCTACTCAGTTTATCAGATATGTTGTACCTTATTGGTTATTTTAATAAATGGCACAAATGCAACAACTTACTACTCACTACATCCAATGCTTCCATTGCTAAACAAGGGCAAAGGAGAGGACTTTTATACTTTTTGCAGAATTTTTACTATAGGCAAAAATAAATAAGGAACAGTTTGTGTTCTATTAAATGTGTTCTGTGCTAAAAGCAAGGGAAGGAGAGGTTGGTCACAGGCTGTTATTCAGTTCACCTGAATATGTCTAATGGATTCATAATGACAATAATACACTGCTAGTGAATAACCAATATATTCTTTATTCCCATAAAGGAAGATCACATTGAACAACATTAAAAAAAACAGTCTGAAGGTTTCACCTTCTTAAGAATACCTACATTTATACACTCATATTCTTGTTTCAAATAGCTGTTTCCTTAAGAAAACACAGGTGGATATTTTTGTCTTTTTTTTTTTTTAATCCATCAAATCGTACGTAACACATACCTAAAAAATGATGCTATTGAGAAGCATTCCTGAAACTGGGGACCTGTTCTGGTCAAATCAGACAGGCTCTTCAATTTGTCTGAGTTTCCATCACTGTTTGTTTTTTTCCCTGATATTTAAGCCCATTGTTCCTTGAAATAATTATATTTGCCTAGAGGAGGATATGTTTTTAAGTGTGTTACTTAATTTATTTGTATTCTTTAAAAAAATTAATCTTGGGATAAAAGAAATGCTATAATAATCCTAAATTCCAGTTACTTCAATAATCCTTCAGTTTAGTGCTTACCTGAATCTTCGTGGCTTCAGTTTCAGCTTTCCAACGCCAAGTCAGCCACAGAGTTCATGGGATGGTGCGGCAAGGAAAAGTATTTCAAATCACCCCACTTGATAATATAAATGGCATTTTTCTTATTAAAAGAAATGCTACTTGTTTCCCTCTCCCTATATAATAGGAATTTTTATTTATCTCACACAACAGTCACTTTGCTATTTTTCTGAAGAAATTGTTCATGTGAATTGTGTTACTATGTTTCTGCTCTCTAAAATGCCTTTTGTGCAATTGATGTCATATTAGATTGGTGAGGTGAAGCAATAGAATTTATTCGTAAAGTTTATATTTTCTCCCAGATTATAGCAATGATTTGAAAAACTGTTTTGTCCTATAACATTTTTTTCACATTATAACATTTTCATGCATATGTCTTCACCTAGTTAACAGTAGTTTTTAGCCAGATCCTGTATTATGCTAATGGTATTTTTTTTAATTCATATAATTCCATCCACTTATACATTTAAGCCTTATAAATTTTTTCTCATTTGCATATGTGAATATAATTAATCAAGTTGAGAGGTGGAAAAAATGCAAAATTCCTTTTTTCATATGCCCATTCCTTAGATGTGACTATGTTCTATACTGCTGGTATGATCTTAAAAATTCACTTAACCAAGCCTTTTTGCCAACACAAAAATTATAGCTAAAGTAATTAAGAAAATGTTGGATAGTTACTTTACTTTTAAAATGAAAATAATATATTCAGGAAGAGATTCTGTAAACTCCATTAGAAACATAATTTAGTCTTTCAAAGCTCTACTAAAAAGAGGAGAAAAAATTTACCAGTAACTAAAGTAAATCATGTAAAGCTAGTTTATTTCACTAGCTCTTGTTCATGTCCTGTTAGTTCCAACACCCCATTCTCCAACCACTTTCTCCTGCTCCTCTAGTTCTTTTCCTGTAGTGCCTACTTAGGGATATTTAATCCTTTAAGATATCTCCCATTCACCAACTCTTTCTTGTTTCTCACTATCCCTCACTGCCACCCTCTCTTTTCATCTCTCCACAGCTAATTTGGATTCATGGCCCATCATTATAATCACATTCTTACAGAAATCTTCACCTTTCTTTGCAAAATCATGCTGGCATTAAGCAATCCCAGAAATACTGAACTCTCTCAGTACCATGTTCTAGATCTCTTTTCAATATGCACATTTTTCACTAGATCACCTCACTAGATTATCATATTCCATCTCTGTTTTTTGAGTCTGACTTCATATCTCTGCTTGAATTTGCCACACTGAAATCTCAAGAACATCTCAAGTTCAGCATGCTCAGAATGTACCTCTTCATTTTCTCTTCTAAATCTCTTCTACATTCAAATTTACCCATTTACTTAGTTTACATACCCATCCACCATATTGTCCCTATCAGAAATTTGGGATTTATCCTTGAGTGTCACAGTCCCTCAAACTACCTACTACAAATTTAACAGAAAATACTTTTATCTATGCAAAACACACATTTAGAGAGCATCCTCTTCTTTTTATATTCCATTACCACCATCTTAATGCAAATCATAAACTGCTTCTGCTTGAATTATGAGAGTAGGTATCAATTTAATGTCCCTCCTTTGAAATACAAAGTTTGCATTGTGTTCCTCCTCTGCATAAAACCTTTCAGTGGCTTCACACAAGTAAAGTAAAATACTAGACCCTTGGCTTCTAGAGCTCTTCTTTCTCTTCACTTCCTTTCCTTCATCTCCTCTTACAAGCCAAGCAAGTCAGTCTGTGCCTTTGCCTGGAGGTCCTCCTACAAATTAAACCCGGTGAACTTGTAGTTATCCGTATTTCCTCAGTTTAAGTACATTTCATTAAGATCCCTTTCCTGACCTCTGAATCTAAATTATAACCTACTGTTAGCACTCATAAATTTTCCTTCTTGCATCTATCAGGATGGATTTTATATATTTATTTGTCCTGATTATTATTGTAAAATTCTCCCCCACTAGACAACAGGATATTTGATGAAGAGTACTGTCAGTTGACCTCACCACTACGTATCTAATAGAAAGCACAATAGACGCATATAATAAGGAAACACTAGATACTTGGAAAATTGACTAGATATTTTTCTATTTTTTAAAGGCTTTTATTATTTCTTCTTTAAACCTTATCTATTCCAACCTAATTGATTTCTGTAGTATTTCCCCCCAGCGTTCCTATCTTTATTGGGCATACTGACCTTGGATCATTTTCCTTAGGTATTTATATTGCTCATTTCTATTTTATGTTTACAAACTCAATTTAGTAGCTGTCTTGAATCCAAAGCACCAAACATAATACTGAGGAATAGACCTTCCATATTAACTCCGTAAGTAGGACTCAGTGTACCCCCTGTAGGCCCTTTGTGAAGAACTCCTTCTCAACTTTCTATGCATGCAGGATCTCTGTAACCTCCCCTAGTGGGAACATTCTGAATGCTTCCCTATCAATGTTGCTAGCATATATGGGAAGGTAGTATTATTGGGCAGCTGTGTCTGGGGAGGTCTATCCCTGCACACTAGGTGAAACCTCAACCTTGACAGGGGAGGGTTCTTGACTCTCATTGAGAAAGAATTTTGAACAGGTCAAACAAGTATAGGTGAGGAAGGAAATTATTAAAAGGAGAGTAGTAGCTAATGGCAGCAGCCATGCAGGCAAAAAAGAGCAGAAAGAAGAACAGAGGGAGGAGAGGGAAGCTCACTGAACTCCTGCTCAGCATAGGGCAAATTCCTCTCCAACTCCTGAAGCCAGGGTCACTTAGTGTCCTGTGTCTGCTTGAACTTGCAAGGTTTGGGAACTAAGCCCCTACCACCTAGAATGTGGGGGAGCTGCACTGGATGGAGTGAGATTATGTTCTGAGAACTTCCCAAAGGCAAAAAAAAGAAGTTTTTAGTCAGGCTTCTGAAGAGCATGACCTTACAGATGCAGTCCTGTCTGGGTCACTCAGTCTACAGGGACTTACAAGTCCAAATCAGAGATCTCAGTAGCCCTTCCCTACTCATTTGAAGTAGGACAGAGAAAATAAAAACTTGTGCTTAAGTCCAGAACATTGAATGAAATAGTGAAGTAACAAAGATGCTTACCACTGAAACAGCACAGAGACAAAACACAGTAAGTTGAGCAGTGAGAAGTCTTTATTCTAAGGCAAAGTACACATTTGAAAGGAGTGCAGGCAATCTTAGGAGATGTGCTTAAGAGCTTAAAATTCTGTCTTTTATGGCTTTCAAGAATGGGGCAAAGGATGGGGGCTGGGGGTGTGTGGGCTTAACTTGTGGTCTAATGATGTCCATCTCCAGTGAGATACGTTATGTCACCATCTACAGTCTTTCCTCTAGATATTAATTTAACATAAGGAATTTATTGATCTTGTTCTTCTCCAAGATAGTGGTTACCTTTAAGCAGTGGGAACATACTGTTTAGAACTGCTTGCCCTGACTTAAGATAGGGTAGGTTATTGGCTGATTACCATAAAATATGTTAGGAATCTGATCTCCAAACTCCCTTTTTAAATTGAGTTTGCCTGTTGTGGGAACTAATTCGTTTTAAAATGGAATCTTAGCCTTAAGACGGAGTTACTCCTGTTCTTACTATACTATTTATGTCTTGGCACTTTTCATCATAGGCAGGGAATATTAATCATGATGCTTGTCCCATGTCCCTGCCCCATCTCAGTACTACTTTAGTTTTTAGCTTCTTTCTAACCTCGAGTTCATAGAATCTTATGTAGTGATTTTGGATGAGGTTTGCCTCTCCAATAGCAATCTGTTATTAGAGCCCCCCATGACCCCCCACCCCACACATAGTCTCTTGCCTATTTACATCTGTTCCAATATGAATAAGTATGCAAAGATGGGATCCTGTATTTTTTTAAAAATTTGTATTTTATCATAGAGTTTGGCAAAAATAAATAAATGAAAGTAATTGACTGCAGTCATTATAAATCATTGTCAGTAACAGTTATCTGAATTTAGCAGATATACTTGAGCTTTAAATACTGTTTTAGGGGGTACTAAAAAGTTTGAAAATAGGCAAAATACTTGACAATTTTTGCATCCTAGTAGGCTTAATTTCTCTCTTGAAGCACCTAAAAGAGACTACCTAAATCCAAAACATATTGTTCTCTCTAAGCCTCAACATGTGACTTAATAAGCTCTCTGTCTGCTTCTCCATCTCCAAAACATTTCTTGAATTTGTGTAAATGAAGGACATTTCTCAAGAGCACATAGTCTACTGTAACAATCTTTAAATTTAAGGAGTAGAAATCAGACGTCTGTTGAAGGCAATGTTTTCCATATTGTAGTTATTTTCCAGCTATCTAAACTCTGCAATTTGGTGAATTTCATACATGATTAGAGGATGTATTGCTGGCCACCATAAAACTGAAAGAGAATTACATTGATCATATGTAGTTTCTGAGTTCAATCTGAATAGCATTTTCTAATTATGATGGCTTAGGGAAAAAAAATTCCACTTGACTATTCAACAGGAAGAGCTGTTTATAAAACGAGGATTGTTCATAAAATTCCAGTAGAAAGCTTTTGCCCACAGGGCAAGCATAAACTAGGAAATAGAATTTCCAGGAAAATCAGTAAGTGATTTTAGTCCCATCAAAGCTCCCTGTAGATGGTTTTGTTAATGCTTAATGCTCTGATTACAGATTCAAGGATACAAAATATTGTTTCTGCAGGAGGAAGGGACCATCTGAATAAAATTTTGGTTTATATTATATTGCATAAAGTGATTTTAATTATTTATATAGCAGTAATTTGGTTCAGGAAGTGAAGACAGTATGCTCTGATGTTTGCAATAATACACACATATATATAAATGTGTATCCACAAAGTAGAGTGAATATATATTAATTTACATACCACATTACATATATCATATATGATAAATATTACATATTACAACTGTTATTAATATAAATTATAAGTATTATATATTAACATTATATATATATATTTACTCCATATTAACGAAATGATAAATAACAAATATACTGTCCATCATATGTTTTTACTGTGCCTTTACAAATTTAATTACATCCCTGGGTAATCATGTATTAGAATGATCACACGGTTGGTGTTGCTACAAATGGTAATACAAAAGTTACTACTTCACAAGGATATTTTGAACTTCCTCTTATGATACTTTTCTCAAAATCCATCCCATATTAGTTACAGGTTTGCATCTACTATTTACAAAGCATACTGACAGAAACTAAACAAAGTGACAGTGCATCTGGTTGCATCAAAAGAGTTTGCAGACAGAAACTGTGTTGGCATTACCTCCATACCATAATCACCATTAAATAGATGGTCAAAGTAAAAGGATCCTATGAAGCAGACAATTAGACATCACCCTAGGTTGCTAGAGATCTTCATGTTTAAAGTTTAACCCTACATTTAGCAACAGGAGTGGTAATCCTGGATCACACACGAGGAGATTTTCACCCAGATTAAATGAAGATATTAATAAATAAGGATGAGTTTGTATAGTGTTATATTAGCAATAAACTTCTTTTCTCCCTTTTTTAACTGCAGGAGCAAATCTGTACAACTGACTATGGTGGATTTGGACAAAAACTAACTCAATAACATAATAAAGCCAGAGTGAAAGGCTTTGGTCTAGCAGGAAGGCTTGATCATGTTCCACCTTGAATCAACTATTAGTAGCAGACAGATATTTAAATCATTTTCTAGAACCTCATATATAAAATTAAGACCAAAACTATATAAATTATGAAGTGAAAGAAGAAATGATTCTTTGCATTTAAACTAAGCCAAAAGAAAGCCTACAGATAGGTATTACTGTGCCTATTTTGTGAGGAGAATGAACCTTCTTCTTATTGTTCCATATGACATTTTATGTCATTCATTCTTATCCTCAGATTATAAAATTAAACAGAGTATGACTTTCTACAAAAAGTCCAAACACATCCCCTGAATTACATATACAAATTAAAAAATTCTGATGCATTATATTGCATAAACATTTTAATCTCATCATTACCACTTTGCATAGTGATTACCATAGAATTTATACTTCTTTGAGTCTGTGAAAACAATAAGTTGTGCTATTCATACTGCATAAATAGCTCAGTTGTTTTGTTTTGTTTTTTCCACTAAGGAAAAAAATAATGTCAAGATATTCTTTTGAGCATTTCCAAATGCTGCTGCCTCTAAGAAGCCATGACTTAGGTGCTCATAGCTTACAGTTTATGTGTAGCTTGGCCAGTATAATTAGATGTAAGAACAAGCACCTCTGAGGTAGTAAAATTATGAGACCAGTTTGTCACAGAAAATAAGCAATCAGTAAGGGCTCTTTATCTCAAAACTAAAAAGCTTAGGGTTTTCTTCAGTGATCCTTGCCACTGCAATTTTATCTAGGGTTTTGATCCACTTACAAATTTAATCTAACCTCTCTGAACTTAAATGTTTCATTATCTGTTAGAAAATAATTAGAAGCTGAAAGCAGAAGTCTGCATACATGGAGCTCCTTGGGAGTCTCTAAGCTCATTGAAGCAAGGAGTTTGATGGATATTGGTCAGCTGACATTGGGCCAGCAGCTAATAATAGCGGGAAATGCTGCTTAGCTAGGTGAGAAAGTTAACTTGGGAAAACGAAAATGAAACATTTGGGATTTATGGTCGGAAATAAATTTCCATCTTTCATTTGTTACATAGTAAGAAAAAAATAGCCAAGGGAGCCAGTTCCTTCTTTCCTTCTTTTCTTTTCTTTTTTTGGTAATTTCTAATTAAGATCTAAGGGCCCACTTGATCTCAATCATATTCATTGTAATTTTCTTGTATCCCACAAATAAGTTTTAGTGAGTCAGTAATATGTTTGGTATAATGCATACAAATAATAGGTGATTCTGACCAGCAAATTAAAAACTGTCAGCTCTAGCAAGCATCAGTAAATTAACCATAGGAAACATGTGTAAGCTTTTTGGAAGTGTGGCAAACACAAAGTGTTTGAGTATAAAGCCAGAAAAGGTTTTTTTTTCTCTTGTGAGTAAAGCAATGAACCAACTTCCTCTAAAATGAGAATTAAGTTGATTTCAAGATGTGGAACACTCATTCACTTAACGAACGTGTAACTATACTCTCACTAATTAAAAAGATATTTTATTCCTTTGCAGAGAGATGTAACAAAATGCAATATTCTTCAGTTTTTCATATAGTACTGATTTTTTAAAAAGTGAATCTGAAACTACATTATACTTTCATTTTCTACTATATGCATAATTTATAATATTTTCTATTACATTTAAAATTCTAAGGTTATAACACCTAAAGACTCTTATTTCTGTATCTCCAACAAGGTTACTGTGTTTTGGTTAATAGCTACTTCACACTTTGTAATTCCCACAATACCCATTTACTGAGTAGTAAATTTTCAGTAATATTTGTTTTCAGTTTGGAAGAATAGGTAATATATATTTATTTCATTTGTTTTTTAATAAACTTTTATGGAATGCTTACTATGTGCAAAGTCCTATATATGTTCTATTATAAAGATAACCAGCATGGCATTGCCTTAACTTTAGTGAGACTTGTCTAGTGGCATATTAAATTGATAAAGCAGAATCTTCCATCAGATTGGAACAGAGAATGTAGGAGTTTAGTAGAATAAAATATTATTATTTTAGCTTAGGGATATTTAAAAGTCTTCACATGTGTAGGAATCCCAAAGTTATTTTGGCTTCCAATTTATTTGGTTGCATTTATCTAAAATGCATGCATTTTATGAAATAAATTAAACCCTGTTTATTTTTTATATCCTCATTTTATTTTTGCCATATACGTTTTTAATTTTTTTACATATTTTATACCATATGCATATATTATGTGTATTTTTTAATCATCTCGTGGTTTTGTTTGTTTATTGGAATGTGCTTTAAATAAGGAGAGGATAAACTAATATGCAAATATTTTCCTATGACTTATTTAACACTGCCTCAATGTATGACATTAAAGTTTAATACAGATCTCAGATACAGGTGCATGATTCCTTGTTTTAAACCCTGAAGTTTCTTATTTCAAATATGTTTATTATAAAATGGTTATACATATTATATTTCTATTTTATTTAAAAACAAAAACTTGTTTGCATTTTAATTTAATTTTTACTTGTAGGGGTCAATTTATTAAGAATTTTTGGCTGTAAATAATTACCAAAAGAATACTGTAAATTCTGTCCTATTTTATTGAGTTGTAAGTATGAATGTATTTTGAAACGGCTCTGTTCTTTTTTTCATTTGCATACACAATTCTGAACTAATGTCCATGACAATATTTTCAGTTTATGGTTATATTTTTGAGAGCTAGGAATAATAGTAACAGGTTCATTAAAGATAAATCAACTCTTCTGCTTGGTAATCTAATTGCCATTGAAAATATCTGCCTGTAGAAAAAAACGGTGTCATTTCAAAACAGCATTCATTTTTTTTTCTCTTCAATCAGGTTATAATCTCTTATAATATCTATGTACCTCTTTAGTAATTTTATTTTGTATAGTAAATCTGTATTTATGTACTTCACAGACTTTTGTAACTGGGCAGGCAATGTTCCTATTTATAACTGGATTTTAAAATATTTATTAACTGTGTAGGTATAATTGTGTTCGCAGTTTTCTAACTGAAAATGAGTAAAGGACTTTCCTTGTAAGTCATAGGGTCTCTCCATTGCACCTAAAGTAAACAGAACTGTTATTAACAGACCATCATCTCTTTATTTAATGCTCAATCTTTTGCCCAGAGAAAATTAAGCACCACCATCTACAACTAAAAATATCCAATTTAAATTTATAGATTAAAACTGCAGCAGGGAATATGTTGCAGTGAGATAGCAGTGCAGGAGAATTCTTATATTTCCCTAATGTGGTCCATCTGAAATAACTACGAAGTCTGAAAAGACCTCCATCTCCAACTATCCTTCCATAATCTTGAAGGTAAAACAGTAATACACAACTTCCTAGTATGATTGAAATACAAAACGGTCCTCCAGTAAACTTACTATTTATCTCCATATAAAGCTCATGCATCTCTGCCCATTTTTAATCAATAAATTGTTGCCTCACCTTTAGATTTAGACTTCAATTAGCTTGAACTTCTTTAAAAAAATATCAGAGAAACAAAAAAGAAACAATTTATGTGAAATCTGTTCACTGTGATCCAGGTGTGTGGAATAAATACTCTTCCATTCATCATGGTAATAAAGCAACAAAGACCATCAAACTTTAAAGTGTGCTTTAGTACAGAGACTTGCATAATTAATGCCAGCCTTTCACAATAAGAAAATGAAAGCCTATATTTAAGAACTTCCTATTCTTTAAGAATTCTCTCTGCGTGTCTCTTTTTTTCCATTAGCAATTCAAATAGTACAGTGATGTTTCAATTTCTAAAGGGTAATGTATATGCTCGATTGTTATTATGTGAATAGTAAGTGAAGGTTTTAAGTAGTCTCTGTTAGTAATACACGATATTATTTTCTTCACTTTAAATGAAATGCATTCCAAACAGGCTGCTGTTGGTTCAAGGTTAGCAGGCAGCCAATCAAGGCTTGATGAAAGACAGTTCTGATATTTAAGTCAACCAAGCAGTCTGTTTAAAGTATGTATTTGCCAGCTAAGCCATCTTTGAAGCATGTTCCTATGTTATCTAACTGTCCTTTTGGTGATGAGATATTGCATTACAAGGTCTCTTTGCTCTGTGAGGTTGATAAGGCTGAATGTGAACACTGACATATACCTAAACTATTTGACTTACAAATCAGCATTAGAGCATAAAGTGCTCAGGGACAAGGAAACTTGGCAGGTTACTAAGTGATATTTATCATTTGGAGTTTTCTTTCTCAAGTGCTTAAATTTAGGAACATGTCAGTGCTTGATAGAGAATAGTTGCATGATTTCAAGGTAAAATTTATCTAAAGTAAGAACAAAATCAATTTCATCACTTAAAGAAACATAGGAAACAAAAAGTAGGTAGAAACTCAATTAAGATTGTGAGAAATCCCATGACCCACTCTGCTTATAGAAGCAAACTCTCAAATCATGTTTCTGTCTCTCGGAGTGTTGATTACTATATAACACTTTACGGAGAGTAATAATATATTTCCATTTCATCCCTGATAACTGGCACTTTTAATTTGCCATTGCAACATCAATTGACTGCAAGTATTAGATTACAAGACTACATCTGTGATTCATCAAGGAGAAAATAAAAAATATTATAAACCAATTGGTAGTTTGAGGGTATAGAATTTCTTTATAAATGTGGGACTCTGTAACAGTTCAATCAAAAAAGTAAATTGCATAAACCCACTTGAACAATGCTGGCAATCTAATGGAACTTAAATAGCAAGAATAGCTGTACCTCAGGAATGACCTGGAACTAGGAAATGAAAGGCTGTAAGGATCGTCAGAGATTTCTTTCATCTCAGCTCTACCCAGCTTGTGTGAAGTGCCCCACTTACCCTGAATCTAGAGAGCAGCGTTTAGGAAGAAAAGTCTCATTGGCCTACGTTGGGAGCATGACTTTCACTGGATCCAATGAGAGAGTAGAGTCCCATTGTCCAGAAGGCTATTGATGGCCCAGCAATTTTGCCATACACATTGAGTAAGCACTAAGATTCATAAAGTGAGAGGGTGCTCTAGAGAGGCAATGAAACAGGTGACTAAGACACAGTTAATACTACAAAGCCTCATTCTTCTCTCTTCTTTCCTTTTGTTTTCCTTTGTTTATTTGTATTTTTTAATTTGCTTTCCTCCTTGTAATGAAAACTTTAATGAGGATGTTTTAATCAGAATAGTGTATATAGATATTTAACACCTATATATTCATATAGAATATTTTATATATTTTATATGAAAATACATTTACCTAATATATATACAGTACATAGCACTGTAAACTTATAGTTAAAAATACAGAGAGATTCTTGCTCTATGAACTTCCTCCCTGGGTCTTGCTTCCAGAAATAACTTTATTAACTATTTCTCCATGTTCCTAAAAATAAGCCTGTAAATGCCATTTCTTGATGTGCCAGTTTTAGATACATTGTTTTGACTTTCTAATAGGGAAAAATTAAGATTTGGCATTCTCAGATCCTTTCCTAGATTTTTGTTTTCACTCATATTCCCTGTGTAATAATATCTATGTCATAGTTTCAAATTATATTGATGAATTATATTTTTAATAATTATTCCTATGGATTTGCTCACTATTGATCATTTCAACACTAAGATATTCTTCTTCTGAGCATTCTATATCCCTGCATCTAACTCTTGGATCTGAATTGCATCAAACTTGGGAACAGAATTCTTCCTTCTGCAAGGTCAGGGAATCTCTCAGTTTCTTTTCCTTTTCTCTCTTACCTAAGGGAAATCCTTCCTTAAGAATCCCACTTGCATGTTCCAGTCGGTGGTAGTGTCTAGGTCAGAGACCCGGCTATAATTCTGGGCCCCCACCTTCTCATCATGTAGAATCTCCCTTTACAGCTCAAGCTGGATCTTTTGGTTCCTTGATACCACATCCTCCTCCTCCTTGGGTTAGTATTTCATATAAAGAATTATTAACTATAATGAAAAGAATGACTATAAGATACAAGGAAACTCTATTTGACCCTCTGGAGTAAGGAGAGTACCCAAGTAAGGGGAGATTTAAAAGGGTTCAGATGTTGTTGCAGCAGATGTGGTTTGGCAGCCAGATAGCAGAGAAGTCCCTGACTTAGCCGGACTGGAGCTGGTTTGGAGCTGTGGGGCATCAATAGGCATCCTTTAGAGTGCAAGCTGGGGAACAGGTGTTCAGCAACTGGAGGCATGCGTAGACTTTAAGTGGAAGTCTGGGTATGGACAGCAGTGGAGGAAAGACTTGCAGAAGGAATCACTTCTTGGTGTATGATGCAGGCAGCTGTGTACTGAGGGAGTCCAGACACATGATTTCTTGCAAGTTGAGCTGTGGCTTGCCAACGAACTCCAAGCATTCCACGGAATGCAGGTTGTTGGAAGAGTCTGACCATCTGCATGGACAGAAGGCCTGCAGAGCAGGCAGGCAGTACAGGACTCCAGTTTTCATGGTAAGAAGACTGTGAAATGTCATCACCATGCCCAAGGTCTCAAGGGCACGGAGGGCCAGCTGGATGTCGGCCCACAATTGGGGCAAGCTCCATCAAATGTCCTCGCACTCACATGACTGACTCCCACACATATACCCCAGCACCTGCACACTCCGCCCCTCCTAACCTGTACCAGAAATTGCAGGTAGTGTTTTCTTTTTGCAGTGTCCCTTCAGAAGCCCTCAGACTTAAAACTTGACATCATACTCAATATAACGGAGAAACACTTAAAGAAATGGGTTTATCACAGAGGCTACATTGAATTATGCTTCTGTAGCTAAGGGGGCAATAATTAATAATTGGTATAACATCCTTACACTAAAATAGCTTCTCGAGAAAGGGTACATACTAAGGGTGATTTTGATTTTTGAGGATTGGCACAGTGAAAATACTTTTCTACCTCTACCCTTAGTTGATAGTTTGCATAGGTAAGAATTTACTTTTCCCTCAATATTTTGCAAACATTTCTCCATTTTTTTTCTATCTTCCAAGGTTGCTGTTGTGAAGCCTAATGCCATTCTGATTTCTAATTCCTGTTTTACCCTTGCCAGTATTTGACTCTTTTCTGCTCTTCTGCATATTTGCAAATGGTGAATGTTGAGACTTTTCATTTCATTCATTCTGCTGAGCTTTTGAAGGATCCTTTGAATCTAGGAACGCATCTATCAGTTTGGGATTACTTTTTTCCCCACGGCATCTTTGATAATATTGTTTGTTCTTGTATTTCTTCTGGGATTCTTAATAGACAGGGGCTGGACCTTCTGCATATACAGAATAATATTGAAAATTATTCTATAATTTTCAAATATTTTTTCTCAGATTTTCCAAGCTTGTATATTTTTTATTTTTTTCTAATTTCTAAGGATTTTCTTGACTTTTCCTTCCGATTTGTTTTTAATTTATGTTAATTAAAATCATGTGTTATACTTTTAATTTTCTAAAGTTGTTTTTTCCTCTATCACTTTAAAAAATATATATACTGGTATTGGCTGATGAATACAATATATGTTCTCATGTGTCTCAGGATCTTAATTTTTAAAGTGTTTTCTGTTCCCTGAATTGTGTCTTCCCTCTGGGCTTTTCTTTTCTTTCTGTTTGTTTGAATGGGCTCTGGTTTTAAAAACAAAGGTTTTCCGCAAATATCTGGTGTCTTAGTGCATTTGGGCTGCTGTAACAGGGTATCATAGACTGGAAGGCTTATAAACAACAGAAAAAATTTCCCCACAATTCTGAAGGCTGGAAAATACAAGGTCAAGGCTCTGGTGGAGTCGGGGTCTGGTGAGAGCCCTTTTCCAGGCTCACCGACTGCTGTTTCCTTACCATGTCCTCACACAGTGGGAAGGACCAGGGAGCTCCGCCTTCAGGACGGGATCCCCTACCAGAGTCCCACCTCTTAATACGGAGGAGTGTTAGATGAGGTTGAGTTTGGGGTATAACAGTTCACTGTAGGAATACTGGGGGACACAGACATGCAATCTGTAGCCTCTGGTGATTTGAGCTTTACTATGAGCAGGGATATGACCATGTGTTTGTGCTGCTACCCCCAATAGGACCAGTTATCTTTTCAGAGAGAAATTATACACCTGGCAGTCCATTGTTTGGAGTAGATTGCAAGTAGTTCTGTTCGCTATGTAGGCTTCCAAAAAAAATGAAAGAAAAAAGACACTTTTTTTTAGGAAGTCTCCTCTCCTGCAATCCTCACTGGGCTTGGTGTCCCTAAACATCATGCTTTTTTGGTTCAGTTTCTCTATTTAGAAACGTGTAGTTTCTGGTCAAGATGAGAAGAAGTAGTCATCTGCTACTGTGGATAAAGAGAAGATGGTAGAGTCTAATTCTTTATACTAATTTTAAATATTGTTCCTGTTTTCATCCCCACCTTTCACCTTCCCCATCTCTAGCTCCAAGTGCCTTCGAGTGCCTTCAGTTTGCGTACCCCCTACTGAGTGCGCTGCCTCTGATATTCCTGGTGTCCCTCCTTCTAGGCACTTGCCATTTTGCTGTTTTAGTTTTGCCTCCTCTGTTTCCCTGAGATTTGTTGACAGTTTTTCCTTATTATTATCCCCTTCTCATTCTCTTTGTCCTTAGGATTTATTTCTTTTTGATGTCTTCTCTCTGATTTTAGAGAAATAGTGGGAAGGAGTGGAGAAAAAGGCATGCATTTAATCTATCATAATAAACTTGAAATACTGTAATACATTTAAATCTAAAAATCCTAGAAGAGCTCCTTTTAACCTTGTTTTCTTTTCTTTTTCCTAATAGGTTTTATTAAAGTAAAACTAAAAAATATGTGCCCTTTAATGCCATCCATGTAATAATTTCCTGCTATTAGAGAAAGCTTCCCTCAGAAGGAGCAGCAGATTTCTTTTTGGAAATCAATGTTTGCTTATTGAGAACCAGGAGGCTCCTTAAACATATGATCTTGTCATCCACACAGGGAAGCAAGAAGGACCAGAAGCATCAATATTGAGAAATGGTAGTTTACAACTCTACCTATAGTAGTCATTGTAGGGAAATATCTAGTCCTTACATTGCAATTAAAAGTGAAGTTCTCCTTTGACTTTCCTCATAGGTTCACAATTTTTAATATTGAAATAATTAGCTAAGAATTATCTATCCTTTTTGATTTAAGTATAAAACAGGTTTTATAGGAAGCAATATGCCCAAACTGTCTAAGGATGGAGATTGGCAGTGGTACTGCCAGCCCTGCTATTAAGGTCTCCAGAAATATTTCTGGTCTTCACTGTTTTCATAGATTATAGAGTTATAAAGATTATCAAGTGAAAGAAGACATTTAACAGCTACATGACTCTTGGCAGAAGAAATCAAAATGTTCACACATCGAGTCTATATAACTTGAGAGTTGGAAAAAAAATTATTTTTCTGGGCCTGGTAGATCAGAGTTTATTTCCCTAACATAGGGCTGAACATAACTGAAATTAGCGTGGCTAGTCATTTTTTTAAGTTATTTTTTCAATATTGTCTTTATAAACAAAAATGAAAAAAAGCCTAAAGCAGGAGTTGTTATTTTTTTTTTTTCGGTTCAGAGATTCCTTTGTAAAAAATGATGAAAGCTGTGGACTCTTTGCTCAAAAAGAGTGCATATACGTGGATGTCAACCATGGTTTTATTCAATATCTGGAGATTTGGGGGTTTGTAATCCTGCTGAAGTACAGATACACAGTCAAGAATCCCTGGTTTAATGTCTTTTCTTAAATCCCATTGTTATTTTGCTAATATAATAACTTTAAGGGAAATATAAGAGGCTAATATCTGCACTTAGACTGCCCAGGACACAATTCTAAGTCACTGGTGTTTCATTAATGACACCATATTAAGACAAGTGCCAGGGTCTTCATGTATCATACCTTGTTTAATTTCACAACAATCTGTAAAAATAGGTTTTCTACAATGAAGAAACTAGAGTCCTGAGAAGGGAGATGAGTGATCCATATAGTTCCACAGCCAGTAAGTGATGGAACAGGATTCAAATCTATGACTTAACTCAAATATGTCTCCTTTTGCCAAGTTATAATGTTCAAATTCTTGAGTATCTTTTATGAGAAACAATAAAGTTTGAGCCATAGAATTTATTATATATGTCACCATAAGATATTTGGGTAGTGGGAGTTTATTCAGCCTTGGAGAATATGAGCACTCTAATAAGTAGTAGGTAACACCAGGTAGAAAGAAAAGAATATGCAATTTCTCACTAGTGCATGGTGTATTTTACATATGTGCCAATTTTCACTTTACTAGATGAATTTTTAAAAAGAAAAGACTTTGTTTATGTCACCGTATTCCTATTATGTTAATATGTGTGCGCAAGTTAGTTAGTAGTTTAAAACCTATACATACTTAAGGTACTTTACAAGAAGATATGTCAAAGAAATAATCAATCCTCCCATGTTTTCTTCCATATGCTACCTCTATAGCTTTTCTTCTTCCTTCCTAATTACAACCCTTAAATAGAATTCGTGCCTCATATCAAATTTACCGAGTAACATAATTCCTCCGGGTGGTAAAGATACCTCGAGACAAGTGCTGGGCATAGAAGCCACAGGGCATAAATCTGCAAAGAAGTAAAAAGCTAACCTTTTCAAACAATATGGCTTCTCTCTCACTTACCAACTTTACATTTCCCTGTATGGCCCCGGAAGATGACTGGTTAGCCAGAGACGGGTAAGATTCCTCAAGGGAGCAACAACCTAAGACAGGCACAGTTGCAGGGGGGCCATCAGGTGAGAAATTGGGGATCAACAGTAGTGAGGCTTAGAACCTCACTGCCCCTGTTTTGAGAGAAATCGTCTGCATCCGTGGATGTTTTAATGCCCTTGTCTAGCTTGGATTAACACATAGTCTACAGGCACACACATGATCATCTACAATTGCTCTCTTACAACACTAAACTATGTTTTCTACCTTTATCTTGCATCTACCTACCACTTCAGCATTTTATTAAAAATAAAAATAATAATAATAATAAAGGGAGAAATGTGGGATCCACATATAAATCAAGTATAAAAATCAAATGAGTATTCATATTTGACCTGATTGTTTATAGTTCATAATGCGTGATCAAAACCGAAAGTTTCTGTGATGACTGCCCTTGTACTGTTCACCATGTAAGAACTTATTCACTATGTAAGAATTTGTTCACCATGTAAGAACTTGTTCGTTATGCTTCAGAAGATTGGAGACTGACAAGAATTAGGCTTGAGATGGATTAATAATTGTGCATTGAGCATTGACCCCCCTATACAGAATTTTGTTGTTGTTAACAACCATTTGATCAATAAATATGAGAGATACCCTCTCAAAAAACAAAAAAAATGGTAATAAGAAAAAAAAAAAGAAAAGAAAAGCAAGTAGATAGAATTAACCTAGAGGTTATACAAAAAATAAATAAATGGAGGTATTTAAATGGTAAAAATATTCCAGACTGAAATGAAAAATAAAATAGATTTCCCAGATGTTTGCCAAGACTCTTCTGAAACTTAGATCAGAATATCCAACTTAATTAAAGTGACATGGAGAATCCATAGGCCTTCAGTTCAACATGCCCCAAATTGCTTGTCTTCACTACTAAACCTGACTTTTCTTTTCTGTGTTCCTGTCTTAATGAACAGTGGCACCATCCATCCTGACCCTAACAAATTCAGCTTTACTCTGTTTCTCAGCCCAACACCAAATTGTAAAGATATTTCCAGTCGGATCTTTCCTTGATCTTCTTGCTTCTAGGCGTAATCTTTCCTAGTCCAAGCTTCTCAAGCCTGCCAGAAAAATCCTTGGAAGATATAAAGCTGATGATCTGGCTTAATAGCACTTGTCTAGAATTTTTGTATAAGCGAGTTTGAAAGCATTGAACAGCACCCTGTTGTAAGGGACGGGGGCCAGGAAGGGGTCATTGAGAAAGAATGGTTTGGAATTCTCTAGTCTTTCTCGTTGTCTGTATTTGCATGTAAAGGTCTACAGTGAGTCTATCAATTCCCACAAGCATGCAAAACTGCCACTTGAGTTGAATTATCCTTTGTCTGTTTTTACAACACGCTGATTATTATCTAACATTAGTGAAACAAAATAGGAGATCTTCTCATCAAATGATGACATTATAAGAATACATGAACTTTCTATTTGGAAAAATTCCACTTATTCCTAAAAGTTGGAATTTCTTTGAGTTGTAAAATACATTGATGAAATTCATTTAGCAACTTAAAGTTTTACTAACACATGAAAATTCAAAAAATAAAAATTTAAATGACTGTTGATGAAGCATGACTTAATGTATTCTTACCATTTTGATAATTTAGATTTTAACTGAGTATAGCTCTAATGAAAATGAGTATGTAAAAGATTAATTTGAGTTGTGGAAATTTTCTGAAATATATGATACAGTCAATTTGACTTGATAATGACAATTTAACTGTACTTCATAATTCTTTCCTTGCATTAATATATTTTGTTATACTACAAAAATTCCTTAACCTTCAAAATTGAGTTGACACATTACTGGACAACTGTGTTTCAATGGAGAAAAACATTATTCTATCAAATGGTGGTAGATATAGGGATTGAAAAATGAATGTTAATAGATTATGTACAAATGAATCTTATTTTTTTCTGTTCTGATTATAAATCAATAATTATTTATAATACTTTAGAAAACATTTAAATAAAAAATGGTTAATTTCCTAATTAAATACAGAGATTATGATTATCAATAATTTGATATATATCTTCACACTTTTTCTTGACTAGTTAAACATGCCTCATTCCCATAAATGTCATATGTCATAGACAGTAATTTATTAATATGTAGGAGTTAAATCCTAAGACACTGGAATTTCTTTCAATTTATTCAAGTGAGTAAGAGTAGGAAAATAAAGTGCTTTATTCTCTAGTTGCTACATGTGCAGGAGAAAGGACATTTCAAGAGGTGATAGCTCAGAGACAGCAAAATCAGAAGACCCAAGATTGCAACACTAGAATCCAGAGAAAGTTCTTTAGCAGTAGTGAAGACTCTTTTAGGAGCTTCATAGTGCTAGAAAAGGAAAGAGAATGTAGAGATTTATTAGGAGCTTCTGCAGTTTACATATTAGTACCACTCAAAACGTTGAGAAAAGTGGGAGTTAATATAAATATTTCTATGTATGTTGTTGCTTTCCTAAAAGGGAAATTTTCTTTTTAGATCCAAGCCACCAGAATGAATGAATTTATAACTACTTTGAACCTAATTACCAGAATATATTTATCTTATTTTGAAACTTGTGTTCTATTAACGTATCTATTCCTATTTTAGGAAATGAAATGAAACACCATTTTATTTACCTTTCCATTATTGTGTACTTTGATATTTGGTACAGCAAGGCATACTGTCATTGCTCTCATTACTATTCAAAGCATTAAGAACTTTTTTTGCTGGGGAAATTTTTAATTGCTGCATTAATATCACTTCCTCGCCCGAGTAATATCTTATTTAACATTGAGTTAAAGATGAAGTTTAATTTTGGAGAAGCTGAATCTTTAAGTGTGAAGATTAATTCCAAATTCTTCTGGTAGCTATGATGTTTTCTTCTTGTTTGTGGTATGTCCCCTATAGTTTTATCTCTTTTCTTAAAACATTTGTCATGTTTTATATTTGTATTTTGTACTTTTTCTCTAGATCAGGATTCCCAAGGGACTCTATTACTCTGATATGTCAAAACCGTATTTTAACTTTTTTCTATTTCCATCTAATGTTTTAAATTATATTCCCCTTTCTATAAATGTAGTGACTTTTTTTCTTTCTAATACATCTTTGTTTTTTCAGGAATCTTCCTTATTTTAGAGTTCTAGGCTGTCAGGAATCTAATCTTTTATACTTTAAAATGGCTCTACTAGTTAATCTATAGCAGCCAGCACAGTGTTAATTACAATGCAGATTCTCCAAGTTCTTTGATTAATTGGCTTTTTTCAGCAAGTGATTACCTATACCTTTGAAAACAGATTGCCACCTTATTCTGTGAAAAGTTCTTCCAGGAAGTTATATTTCCTAATGACTATTTTGTTTGAACCATTCTTATTCTCAGATTACAGTGAGCTCTATTTCTTCAGGCTATAATTTAAAATATTTCTTAGCTACACAAAAAGAAAAAATTCTCTTCAAAAAGACAATTTGGGATAATGAAACTTGGTTAGCAATAAATTCTTCATAAATTGAATATGTTTAAGGAGATTCTATGGCTGACACACACCCTTCATAATATCCATCTATACTGTTTTACTTGGATTATATTGATTTCTCCTTCAGCAACTTAATAAAGTTTGGGATTATGCAAACATGAAAAACCCTTCTTTAAGGAATTTACCCATAAAAGAATGTGACAAATGCTTTCACTAAATTCACTAAATTATCATTTTTTCTGTGTGCTTCAAACATTTCTGTAATGAAGATAAATTTGTTGTAATATTTCATGTCTGTCTTGGTCACTATTCTAGTTCCTGGCATAAAGTAGGAAACAGTTAAAAAATATTTGGTGAATAAATAAAGTTTCTTATCTGCACTAATAGGCATTTCATATTTGATGTCAGCTATTTCTGAAAAGGCTACAAAATTTTGCTAAAAGCAAATTATTTCTTAGTTTTTTTTCAAACGGTTTTTGTGTTACAGGATGGATTCTTTAGGCAGGATACTCTGAGATGAAATTTAGTGCCTAAAATGTCCTTAGAAAGTGCAGTTTGAATCAACAGCTGTGACGGAGGGGGAGAGGAAGCAGGACTGGACAGAGAGAGAAATGAGGCTGTGATTCAGGCTTGACAACAGCCCTGTCTGACTCAGTTGGCTGCTCTAGAGCTAAAATGATCCATCAAAGTTGTCCTAAGTTGGCAGTCGAGCAGTCATTAGGCATGGGTAGCCCTGAAAGGGATACAGACCTGGGTGAAGTGGCTTTGTGCAGCTGAGGAAATCTGTGAAGCCTGGATTGACAGAAGGCAAGCTGCTGGCTGCATTCTCAGATTCTGGGACAAGTCCTTCCTTGAAGGGGGATCTAGGTAATGGTCCTTTTATGCCACCTTGTATTGTTAATAAATCAACCTATGTCTAGACAGAATCAACTATGTAACTAGGGTAGTCAAGTGTTAGATTATATTGGCATGGCACAAGACACTATCTCACTTAACGTGCCTAACCTAATTCTGTATGTGATGCGGGAAGTTGATATACTTCAAAGAATGCCATATTTTGTGTTTCAGATAACAGAAAGCTGAATAAATACTGGAACTTTAGAAAGATGTGAAAAGGCTATAATTTGATTGTTTTTGTATGGATTTGATTTGGATAGGTTTAGGAGAGAGTGAATTCATTGCATCTTGCGTATCCTTAGGTAAGGTAGATTTGCCTTGTATCAGCATTGTGAAATGGAAAGATCTGGTGTGTTTGAATCTAGCACCAAAAAGCCTGTCTGGAAAAGTTTAATTGGGTGAAGTGACAAGTAATAAAATCAGAAAGATAAATTAGGAAACAATTAAGAAAAGCCTCATATGTTCAGTGAATGTATCTTCCCTTCTCTCTCCTATTCCCCCTCTCTGTCAGATAAATGGAAGCTTGTAACATATAATATGAGCACTGAAATAATGACATTTCATGTAATTCTGATCAAAATCAAGGACATTATTAGAATAATTAAATAATTATTACTTGAATAATTAAATAATGATGCTGCAATTACCCTAGTGGTTGCAATCACATGCAGGAAAAATCAGTATCTTTATTCATCTGCTGAGTAGCCTCTAGAAAAGTTTGTAGCTTTTAAATTTTGGTGCTAATACAGATACCACAAGTGATTTTTATAGGGAAAATGCAATAACTCTGCTTTAGTGTTTTAGGATGAAAATAAATTTATTGCTTAAAATTTTTATCATCATTATCATTATAGAAAAAGTTTCAAGAAGTGCTTAAGTTGCTTCTCCTCCTTCCCCATGACAAGATAGCGAATTTGCAATTTAAATGAGTAACTTTTCCCTATAGACATTTTTAGTGTAAATTACTTGGGAAATGTGTTAACCTTAGTATGAGAACTCTTCTTTGTTCCAAGAGTTCACTATTTCAATTATATATTCTTCCATTTTTCTACAAAATATTTCTTTTCTAGAAACAGAATATATGTAATATATATATATATTCAAAAATGGATAACATAATTAATATCTCATAATTGTTGCACAATAATTATGAATTTTATCTATTGACTTGATTAATAGCTTTCATAATGATAATTCAGAAGGGAGTGCTAATCCCCATAGTCACAAATTGATCAGATGCTCTGTTCTGATGATTGAACTCAGGTGATTTTAATAGGGCTGTAGTTAAAATAGACATTTTAATATATATCCAATAGTAATAAGATTTGTAATAGGTATTTTCATTTGGAGACCAATTTGGAATTTAGTTTGGACAACAGGTTTTCAAGTAGTTAACTGACATAATTAAAAATCTACCTAGTCATTTTGATATAGTCTCAGTTACAAACCGTTTGATATTATCAATACTTAATCAGATTGGTTAAGTATTGGGCCTTACAAGTTGGAACAGACTGAATATTTTGTGTCGAAGTAGATAGCATAAAGAAGGAGGAATATAGAGATGCCAAGTCATAAGGGCTAAGAGTAGTTACAGATTTGTTTTGAATTGGGTTTAGCTAGATTTAAGATATGTGAGCATTCACTTCCTAGGCCTTGTTATGTTAGCTAGATTTATGTTTTAGACTTAATGTCATTCTTATATTTTACTTCACACTGACTCCTGAAAATCATCTTCAGACTGACACATTTTCTAGATCTGGATATTGCCTTTTTCATTAAAAAGTAAACTGAAGGAAAGAAGTCAAGAAGAGATCTCAAATTACTTCAGGGAATAACAATGTATATTTTTTGCCTTGGTTACAATTTAAAGTATTTTTTAAAAATCATAATTTTAAACATTACATTGGAATTTGACAAACCAGAAACCCTTTTGACTTGGCCCAACTTTTGTTGGCTTAAGATCTTACCTAGCTCAATAATTGACCATGATAACTTCAGAGCTGAGATTGCAATTACAGATCTTCATGTTTTGAAAATAAATGTATTTTCCTCTTATATTTTCCATATATTCAGGATAGAAAATATACACATTTTTTTTCTTATCTTCTATAATGAGATTGTTATTATACAATAGTTTAACTTGTACTTATTGCTGGAGGGTGGTTCCTAGACTTGCTATTACAAACTATACTGCAGTGAAGAACCTATGCTATCTTACATGTGAGAAGGTACATCTGTGGGATGAATTCCCAGCTGTAGAAATGCAACTGTATCTTTATCAATAAAACCAGGCTACCATCTGCAGAAGTCCTTCCATTTGGCATTTCCACCGGCAGTGTACACCAGCGCTTGTTTCCCTATGGCCTATAAAAGAGAGGATAAGGTGTCATCAGATAGTTGGACACTTTTCCAATTTGAAAAGTCACAAATGGTATTCCCATGAGTTTTTTGTTTGTTGGTTGTTTTTTGTTTTTAAGAAAATTATTCTCTCACAATCTCACAATTCTAAAAAATCTGAAATCAGGGTCTTGCTCTCTGGGAGTCTCTAGGAGATCTTTCCTTGCCTCTTCCAGCTTCTGGCAACCCAGGTATTCCTTTGTTTGTAGGTGCATCACTGTTAATCCAGGGAGGAGAAAATCCCGGGCAAAATGCCTTTGAAACTGAAATTAGTCAAGGGAGAAATAAAGTTTAAACCCCATTTATTGTTTATGAGGAGTTGTCCTGCATCTCTCTCTCTCCTGCTGCGGAAGAAGTAGAAGCAAGTAAATACTGCCCCCAACCCCTCAGGACCAGATAAGCCCTCACTTGCCCATGTAATTGCCCATCAATATGGAGATGGACTACTTCTCTCCACCCCTTGGAAATGCCTATTGATATGGAGATGAACTAAAGCCTGGCAAGAGATTTTGGAAATATTGCAATTTTACCCACAATCACTCTACCCACAGTCACTTCACATGGCAATCTTTCTGTGTCTCTGTGTCTTCACATGGCCATCTGTTTATAAAGACACCAGTCATACTGGATAGAGGCTCACCCAACCCCAGTATGACCTCATCTACTTAACTAATTATGTCTGCAACGACCCTATTTTCAAATACGTTTACATTGTGAGGCACTGGGGGTTAGGAATTCAATGTATTTTTTTTTTAGGGAGAGGGTGTGGGGGGACGATACAATTCAACTCCTAACAGCATCCAATACACATTCTGAGTGAACAAACAAGTTGAGTCTAGAACTGATGTTTTTCATGACATAGGTGGGACTGACTGTAGTGTATTGTATATGGGAGATAAACATCCAAAGCCAAAACCAAGCCAAAATATATGTCCCTATCTGTAAGTTTTATTAACGTTTCAAGTTTTTGAGACCCTGTACTCAGCAACTAAAAAGAAACCAGAATAGATTCAAACAAAAATCCTCTCGTAATACCTACTTTTCTAGTCACTGTATTTTGTCTGGGGGATGTGTTATAGGATGAGTAACTGCCTACTTGCATTCTGTGGGACTGGATTTGGGAAGAAATTAAGGAAATATTCTAGCAGGAAAAGTAAAGGGTCTCCCACTACTTTCCAGGTGTGGTGGAAACCAAAAAAACTTGATCAATATCTAATATATAATTTTTTCATCACTTCCAGTGGACTTTTAACAGGCATTTCTTTTATTGTCACTGAGGTTGTCCAACTGTATTTCTTCTCTGAGAATTACCCTTTCCTGATCTAAGATCTTTCTTAGTTGAGTTTGGTTGCCTTTTGCTTCTTAACTTCTAAAAGCTCTTATTATAGAAGAGAAATTAAGTCTTATGCTGCTAAGTGTTGCAAATATCTTTCCTTTTTGTCATTGGGCTTTTGATGTCTTTGTGGTATATTATAATGTGCATAAATATTTTTAAATCAAATTTATTAATATCTTTCTTCTTCTGAACATTGTGTCTTGGCTAGAAAGCAATTCCCTAGTATTTTATACATTGGTTTATTGCTTTGAAAATTTCACTCACTAAATTCTACTTGATCACCTTTGATAGGGTGAAGAGATAACAAAGCAAGGAGAGAAGTGTTTTAATATAAATTTCTTGAACTTTGGCTAATTATGACAGAAATAGGTTATACAAATTTAAGTGTTTTGGTTGGTAAATTGATAATCCTAATCTTACTAAATTGAAAATCCAAAACTTTGATTTTCACCAGAAACAACTTTGCATTGATGCAAAACCTGAGAGCTTTGTCTTCTTTTTATTTTGGAATGACTTTCCGTAATAATATTTGTAATATTTATTAGACTTTTGAGAATAATGAATCTGGGGCTGAATAATGACAATTAGGCACTTGGGTTTGACTTGATACTAATGTACTATATGTTTTAGAAAATATTTCCATAAAAACATATTTGTTCAAATGCTTTATTTCTCAACTTAACTTATTCATGTTATTATAGTAAGTGCATATATTCAGGCCTTAAATAACACATTTTTGTAGAATTGAGTATCTTTCTATACTTCAGGAAGACCTCTTATTTTTTTCCTAGTTTTACATGTAACTTTATAGGCTTAGCTTACTACCTAATCATTATAAATTTTTACAGTTTCATATATTAATGCAGAATATAATGTTAAAAAATTTCACTTCTTATAGTGAAAAAAAGTTATAAATACCACAAATAAACATGGCTACAATATTTAAAAAGAAAATAAAAATGAATCTGTATAATAAGTATTAGGAAGAAAATGAAATGAGTGTATCTAATGTTATCTAGACATAAAACATATATACATATATACATGTTCTATTATATATTTTTCAGTCAGGATTATTGTCTCTACATTTTTCTCCATGAGTATCTAAACATGAATCATGTTCTCATGTTCCATATTCACATATGTAATTTTCATCTTTATATGACAAATTTACGTGCAAAAGTTTAAAATTCAGTAATCCAGAAAACTAGTCTAGTGCTCAAAAACATATTTTGATCTGTGTTCTTAATCAAAGTATATCATACCCAAGAAAGAAATGTTCATTTGTTCCAGCCCATTCTGCAGAGTCTTATCCATTTGGATTGATAAATGTTAAATATATGAGTCTTAGCATGTATTATATATGTCAGTCTATAAACATATTGGTACTCCATTCTCATGTTCTTGAGGAACATATTTATCTTCAAGTGCATAAGTGATTATTTACCCAATAAACTGCATAACTATAACATCAAATGTTCTATATATGCACCTATGAATTTTAAAGGATAATGAAACACCAAATGCCAAGAATAATCCTAATATATTTGAAAATTACTGGCTCAACTGAAACCTACTGTGAATTTAACAAAACCAAAGACATGTTTCCTTTTAGATGTATACCTGAATTAATATGCAAGCTGTGTGTTTTGAAAATATATCAGTTTGTAATTGGATCTTCTCCGAGGCTGTTCAGACATGCACGATAGACATGGCTTTTGCTCTTGCAATTACTTTAAAATTAATGGGGAAAGGAGACTATCTAGTTTACTATCTTGCTTTTCATAATACCTTTTTTTATTCATCTTTAGGAAATGAATAACCAAATGAAAAATAGAAATTCAAATTGCCTTTTAAATTGTTTGAATTCTACTATTAAAATAGGAAACCTAGCGGGTGAAGTCAAAAGAATAATTTCGTTCTTATTTCTAGAGAACATTTTTAGAATCCAGAAACAAATAGAAAATATTAATTAGTATCATTGACAAAAATAACCTCTGTGACCTCTCTCTTGTCTCTGTGTTCATCAAGTAGATTGTTTATATTAACATGTCTTATCTACAGAAGTATTTTTCTAAATTTCATTCCTCTTGCATTTTTTTTAAATTTCAAGGAAATAAAATATGGTCCTGCTGATATTAATTTGTTACAGATAAACTATATTCTAACCTTTTATAGTTAGGTAAATTGTTGAATACAGTTTATTTTTAACTTATTTTGGAAAATATAACTATTAAAAATATAGATACATAATTTATCTAGAGAAGACAGTTTATGTGCTGTACTTTCAAAATCTTGGAAATATAAATAATTCTTAAATTCACAAAAAGATGCCTAAATGATATGTCAAAAAGTAGTCATTATTTCTGATGTGTTTGGCTTTAGTTTCTATTAATTATAGCCTACTATGAAGTTTAAAAAAAAATTATTAGAGAAGTGATTTCTCTTAAGCATTCCACCACCCAATGGTACTATTTGAAAATATTTGTCACATCACTAAAGAACATTTTTTACAAATTCTATGATAACCCTGGAAACAGGAAAGCTTATTGAATGAAACTATTTATGATGTCATATGATATGAAATTTTTTCTTATTTTTAGAATATGGCTAGTAACATATTAAATGCTAAGTGAATCTTTGTGTTTGTTGATCTAATGAATTCCATTTTTTAATGCTTCCTTCAAAAAATACACATCACCACTAGAAACTCTTAGCTTGTAACCAGAATATCTGTAGGTATTTATTTTCAAAACCATCTAAAGTCATCCAATAACTACTAAATGAAGTATTTAAATATTTCCACACATTTTCAAAAAAAGTATATTAGATGTGCAAAAATGTCTTCATATTAAAAAGAACCATAATTCTGTACTGATATTAAGATATTCTCAAGTGCATTGCTTCTTTAATCACACTTAACATGTAATTGCATAGTTTGCACTTAAAAATCACTGAAATTGGTTTAAAAGAACCTTCAAATACTTGCTTTCTCTATACTTTGATTTTAAAAATTGAAATAAATTTCAGGTTATGATGTTCCAGTACATGTTTTTAACATCTGTGAATTTTAATTTATATAAATTTTCATTAAAGTACCTGAAAAGTAAAGAACTTATTTTTTTACAAGTGAGTTTTGCATGTCAAATGAAGATTTGATGAATAATTACTCTGAATATATGAATTCTTTTACTTTTAATCTAAGTAGCCTATGTAAGCATTATCATAAATAATAATTTTTGGGTTCCTCTGAGGAAACAGACTGAAGCAAATAACTATCAAGAATCAAAGTGCCACAGAAACATTTTCTATAAATCTAAAATTTCCATAATCATGCCTGGCAACTTTAAATTTTTATTTTTTAACTATCAAAATAATTTCATGTTTAGGCTTCTTGTCCTGGTTCTATCTCGGTTCAATCTGATTCATAGAGGGAAGACTTAGTTCATGGCCATAAAAACCTTAAAATTAGGTAGCACGTGCACAAGGACTTCAGAAATTAAGGAAGCTATAATACTGTAAATACTGTAAATAAGGTTTAACAGTAGAAACGATTAGTAGAATAGCCTCAGAGTTTGTTTTATCCCCATAGGTGGGATAGAACAACATGGCAACAATTAAGAGAGACCACAGACAAAAGTTGTTGCACCTAACCGTGGAAAGCTGTCCCCGTATAATCCATGAAGAGCTGAGACATTATCAGATATTATGTTGACTATTGAATATTGTAACTGCTTTTGCTTTTTTCAGAAATGTTTAGCAGAATGGTCAAAAAGTAAATTTTATGCCTGTATTAGGCAGAGGATATACAGATATCCTCTGAACAAGAGAATGGGCCAGACTGACTGACACTAACATGAAATTTGGTGGTGAAAAAGTGCAGCCATAGGGGTTAAGTGAATTTAAAAGAAAATACAACCAGTTTTGGGAATGGGAAAAGAGAGGCCAAGGAGCAAAATTCTACTCATATTGGATGCAAATCATTTCCCACTGTAGGGAAGGAAGATTAAAAGAGAGTATCTCTGTCCAGAAAGACCAGGAAAAAACACTCCCTTGAGGTTTTCATCATCCTCAAGACAAATTTCTCAGGATTCTGTTATTTCTTGAAGGGCAAAAAAAAAAAAAAGTTGAAGTGGGAAACCTTAGCCCAAATATTAGAAGGCACAAGTTTAAGGCCCTTCAAAAATGTGTCTGCCTTTGGCAAGCTTGGCATTCATTTCAGATTCCTCAGGATGCGTGTACTGTGCGAGGATCATCCCATTTTCTCATTCGTGGGCAGCAGCTTCCCAGACAATCTCTGGCTTTCATTTATCTATCATTTATCCTACAGACCATGTTGCCAGGTTATGTGAGTTTCTTCATCAAGGATTTTGAGTGATACTCTTTGATAGAAAAAAACTAAATGACCTATCATTAAACTCCTCCGAGCCCTGGTACCAGCCCACTTTCCTAGTTTTATTCTTAACTGTGTTCTGTACCAGATGTTCCATATAAGCTGATATATTTATATTCCCTGCACATGTGACACTTCCCTATTTAATTTTAGGCAGAAAGGTAACTGATTATATTGGCTGTTTTGCACCAGGCCCTGTGCTAGACCCTTTTCTATACGATGTGAAATTGTTGTTGAGCATTATTGATCCTCGGCTGTATACAGCCGAAGAGCCTGAGGTTTGGACGTGAATGATGTGTTTCTTATCATATGAATAGTTAAAGAGCAGACTCTGGAAAGAATTTGTGTGTATCAGTATCCATACCTCTTTCTCCTCTCTCACCACCCAACCCATGTTTTTTTATTCTTTTATAACATGTTCTTCTCACATACTAATATCCACTCTCAGATTTTTCTTCTAAGTAAGTTCTTATTTTCCTGCATTCAGTTGGTTTCAGTTAGAAGATCATCTGTCTTCAATGTATTATTATAGGAAATTTATGTTTACAAAAATAATAATGTTCATAACCTGTTTTGCTAAATTTTAAAGACTTCTAGTAGGATATTAGTTGAATTTAGAGTAGGATATGTCTTCTTAAATTTTGTACCTTTGTTGAGTGTATAGAGCAACCCTCAGTCAATATTGGGAATAAATGAATGAATGAATGAATGAATGAATGAATGGCTATTCCCTTTGAATACTCCTATGTGCCATAAGTTACTAATGAGGTAGTATACAAAAAAATAGCCAGAGTAGTGCTCTGTGCTACCGTTTGAGTTTGCTGCTGATGAATGTAGTGACTGTGAATATGCCTTTCCCAGGGCAGGCATTACATAAATCTAAAATAGTATTCCACTTCTAAAAATATTGGTTAATTTTCAGTCGCTGGTTTCAAATGCTAGATCAGAATTGGATGCATTCTCTCAGAGATCCTTTTTGAGAATTTTTTTTTTCCATGGTCACTTTCTAACCCCTGCATAGCATGTATCTAGCTACAAAGCCACACATTTCTTTGACTCATAGCTTCCTAAAGCAGACATTAGCAATAGGGGTCTTTTTAATTATAACTCCTTTTGCCTGAATGGGTGATAACATTATTTATGTTACTATATTAAAAACATAAAAGCATAAAAACATTAATGCAGATTTTTACTAGTGATCACCTCTAACTGAATGTCCCTAACATCAGGATTGGTGTAGAATATTAAAATAACATTGACACGAATATTTAATATCAGAACTTGCATATAAATCATGGTTACAAATTTAATATATCTGATGGTAGTAATTAAGCTCATTATAAAAAGTAGAGGAGATAAGAAAGAAAGAAATGACAGGACAAATTATTTCTATATATATATATGAATTATCCTATATGAGCATGAAACCAGTAAGTGAAAAATAGAAGACTTAATTAAAGTCACTTACTATTTTATCTTGAATGAATCATAAAGAATACAATTGTGTGTGCTCCTTTACTAGAGGTATATTTGAAATATTTTATTAGATATTAAGGGAGGACTTCCCTAATTTTATTTAGTTGTTTGTTGTTATATGCCTTTAATATAATTGTCATTAATTGACAGGTTATTCTTACAAATTAAATACATGGTCTACTAATGTGTCTTCCTTTAAAGAAGATCCAATATCTAGGAAAATAGAATTCAATATTAATTCCCAAACTGTACAAAATAGCAAATCATGAAGTCCTGAGTGATTAAATAAGTCATTAAAAATTACTAGATTGTGATCTATTTTAAGTCAAATTTAATTTTTAAAATTATTGATCGAGCTGTCATAAAATCAAGTTCAGAAATGAGCATAAAAACAAAAGTTAGTCTTAGACCCTTCCTGCAAAGGGAAGATTAATTTTATGTAGTCGAAGATAAATTGTGTTCACTTGATTTACCCAAGAAAAGGATAGTGAATACCTGTTAGAATGTCACATCACAACGATTATTTAATGGGTTAATCTAATCAGTGATGGTTCCTATTAGAATACTAAGATAATGACCACAGAATCAACTGGGGTCTACCAGGTTACCTCACTGACATTAGCAGCTCCTGAAGAGACAGCATGATAGAGTCATGGATGTGGATACAATGAGAACCACTTTCAAATCCCAGCCTGGCTGTTTACTAATCTTAGGGTCTTGGCAAATTGCTTATCTAACCTTTTCAAACTTGTCTTCTTATCAGTTAACTGATATAATAGTATCTGTTGGACATGATCATCTTAAGAACTACATGAGTTCATATGTAAAATTAATAGCATTGTACCAAGCACAATTCAACAAAAAATAGCAGTTGTTATTATGATCTGATGGAATACATTAATAGATAACTTTAGAGGGACTATAAATATATTTACTAAGAATTAGAAAGGTATAGATGAACTAAATACAGGGCTTGCCCAACAGATTAAATAACCATTATAGAAATCAATTTGCATTTATACAGAGCAAAAAATGAATGCAATAAGCATTTGCAACTTAATAATTATTCCTTTCTCCCTAGTGGTAAAATCTATAGCCTGGATGGTTTATTCTAGTTCTAGTATGTTTGAGTTTTCATTCTTTATAGCACATTGTGTGTGTTCTTCAGTAAATTCCTGTTAGGCCTTGCTGAGCTCATTCTTCCACATGAGTCTTGAAATGTTAATTTTAGACACTTCAGAGCTTCTTTTTCTGTAACTTTTTAAAATATTAATCAGTATGCTAAAAAGTGTCTCTGCTCTAACTACAAGCATTCACCAGTACTTCTTGGTCTCTATTTTCTACTCTGACCCCATTGCTATTTACTATTATTACTATTATTATGGTTACAATTTGTTACAGAACAAATTGATATAGTCCCTGAAGTTCTCCTACAACTCCATTAGCTACTTTTGGCCTTTCCTAACTTTTCATAATTATGTTGAAGGTAGGAAGAAATGTTTCTAGCTCTCCAAGGGTTTAGATAGGGAATGAATAGCTTCTAAAGTGCTGACAGAAAATTATGGGCTTTGAGGGTCAATCTTTCTTCCTTGTATTCCAAATGTCCCTACTGGACCTAAAAGGATCCAAGTGACCATTTACCCTGCAGCTGCAGGTGTTTACTCAGATTCATGGTCATGCCTTTGCTACTCAACAATTCCATTCCCTTTAGATATAATTAGATTGATACAAATGTAATAACGTTTTTAAGAGTCTACTAGTTACTGTGATAGCTCTTTGCCTATACTATATCATTTAGCTATTGCATATATATATGTTAATTTCTAAATGAATTAAAAGTATCTGCATCATTTAGATAAGACTAATAGAGTACATCCAAACTAAATAAGGTTTGGTAGCATCATTAATTTTTAAAATAAGTATAAAATCAAGGCAACAATGTTTCATCTCACCTTTGCCTCCCAATAAATTGTTTTTTGTTGCCTAAAGCATTGAATTGAGAAGGATTTTGAGTCCTCATCCAGTCCAGGGAGATAAGAATGCAGAAATTGTATTTGTCTCCGGCGGCTGCTGTAACAAATTACCATCAACTTGGTAACTTAAAATGACAGAGACATATCATGTCACATTTCCGGAGGCCAGGCTTCTGAAATCAAGGTGTAGGTAGAGCTGCATGCCTTCCAGCAGCTTAGGAAGTATCTGTTCTTGGTCTCCTCCAGCTCCTGTGGCTGCTGTGTTCCTTGGCTTGTGGCTGCATCTCTCCCTTCTCTGCCTCCTTCTTTGCCGCGCGTTCTCTGTGTATCTGTATTTAATCTCCCTCTGCCTCTCTCTCATAAGATCCTCATGGCGGTACTTAGGGCCTATTTGGATAATCGGGGTGCTCTCCTAGTCTCTATAACTTAATCAGATCTGTACAGACCCTTTTTCCAAATAAGGTATTCCTCGTTCCTGGGATCAGGATGTGGACATGTTCTGAATTCTTTGTCAGCCCTGCCTCAGTGACTGCCCAGCACTCTCTCCCACGGCAGGAGGACGTGCTGATGTAGCATGCATGCCCTGTTTTGCCATCGGTGGCCTAATTTTTCATTTACGAATAAGTGTGACGTTATATGACTTGTCCAAGATTGCTGCATCTGAAGAATACCAGCAGGAAACATATGATATACTAAGTAGGAGTTATGGAAGAGAGTTTAGGAAAAGGGTTTTTATAAAGGTATGGGCAGCATTAAGGAATACTAACAAAGATTATTGAAGTTTCAAGACTAGTTCCAGAACTGCTTGGCCTAATGAAACAAGGGGAGAGTTAGCCTGCACTGATAGCAGCTGCGGCCTTTGGTAGAGGTCTGCAGGCAAGTGTTGGGAATGAGGGACAAATACCAACCTCACTCCCCTTTCTCTTCAGTTTGCTGCCATTGCCTTTCATTGGCTGAACCCAAATGAAAACCAGGGACAAGGTAGCGGTTGTCATCCATCTGGGTCGGTTTCACCAGATACATGACAGAGTGGAGGAGAATAGAGAATGGATCTAGAGAGGCTAAGATACAGGCCAGTCCCTCAGCCAATAGTGTCGTAATGAGGAGCAGAGTGTAACCATCTTTATTACAAAATTTATTGCAACTTTCAATATATCAAATTTAACTCAACAAATATTTATTGAGTATATGCAACATGAAGGTTCTCTATGTAGCATTCCAAAAAAGGCCAAGGAATTTTTTTTTGTAGGTTGTAACAAAGCCAGACTGAAATTACTAAGAAAAACATTATTTTTTACACAATAATGATGTGAGTCTGAACTTAAGTAGGAGTCAGAATGAAAATACATAGAAGGATATAGAGTTGATCTACAATGGAGTAACTGATTCATAGGATTTGGCAAAATATTATATATGGAGTGAAATGGAAAGCTATAGAAAAAAGAATGACAAGTATTAATCCAAGATTTTAAAACCAAATTAGAAAATGCTTTTGTAATTTACAAAATTAGTAAAGTTAGCAGACAAGCTCTAATGGAGATGTTTTCTTTGTGTCTTCAAGTCGAGTCCAGTGGGATATCTATGTCAAATGACAATAAGGCATTTGAAATATGGGTTGATTCCTGAGATGAGGTAGGATAAGAAGGGGGAGTATAATAAAGATTCTGTTCACTTATTAGTAAAATTGTATTGCTTCTGATGAGCCATATACTTTACAAGAATTTCATAACAGAATGATAAATGTGATCGACTAATATTACTACTTTCAGAGAAATCATTAGAAATGGCAGACTTTTTTTTTTTTTAGGACTTTTATTCTGTACTCTTTTGTGTTTCCTTTGACTGCTTTTGTGGATAGTTGATTTTATTTTTTGCCCTTAGTATTTGGTAGAGATGGCAGACATTTAACAAATAACTCTAATAAAAATAGGAATAGGTGTTATGATATGGGACATATACTTATATAAAATTCCTAATATAAACCTGTTAGTTCCTGCTCAGAGGTGACAGTTTAAATTACAAGTGGGAAAGAAGCTTGGAATAGGGGCCCAACGTAATTCTCATGTATGGGTATTTTGGACAGAGATTCTGCACAGGTACTTTAGATATGATAATAATGACTTTTTTTGTATCTTGTGAATAGCAGTGTTATTTACACAGCTTTGATCTAAATCAAAGAATGAAAAACTACATAATTTTGCAGTTGATTCCATATGTTTTTAACAACCCTGTCATATTTCTTAAAGTTATAACATATACATTCAAGACATTACAGAAGAAACCAAAGAATATTAAGGACAAAACCAAGGTAGCATTTCCACATTTAAGGTATGGGAAGAGTTAGGACAGAATAAAATATTAACAGCAGCCACAGAGAGATTGTCAAAAAGAAAGATGGTCAGAGAGATAAAACAACGAAGAAACTCAGAAAAATGTAAGAATGAGAGAATAAACATGTTGACTGGTGAAAAGGAGGTCATTGGTGACTTTTTTAAAAAATAATTTGAACAGAAAGAATGCAAGAAAGTTGCAGAAAAACTAGAGCCTAGGGAGTAAAGGACTGTAAAATGAAAAAATAGCCAAAGTGGGAATAATAAATATTCCCAAAGTAGAAAAATGGCAAAATCTAAGGAACTTTCATTTTTAGAATATGGGATATCTAAATATACTTGTAGGTACAGTGAAGGTGCCAATGTGGAGTGAAGACAATGAAGTTTTACTAGGGATAAACAACTAGTGATAAAATGATTCAAGGAAACAAAATGGAATATATTAGGAGTACATTTTGCAGAGTAAATCTTGTGAATGGTAAAAGTATGTTTTTTCATGTTCAGATATACAAGTCATAATAAATGAAATAAAGAATCAAAAAGAAATTAAAACCTAAAAGAGAGGGCTACTGTTGGAGGATCAAAACACTCAGGACAAATCTCCATGAATATATGCTTTTCTCAAACCACATGTGGAAGTCTGAGAATTCAGATGGTGGAAGCTGCCTTTGGCCAAGGAGTAGCCAGATGGGAATATTGATGGGAAAATAATTATATGATGATGATAAATGCTTTACTGTAATAATCACCATTATTATAGGCTAAAAGTGAGGTGAACAAAGAATAGCAAAAAACAGGCATCTTGATTCTCCAAATCCATGGAACTGAAACCAGAGATTGGAAAGGAGTGCTAAGACCTCTGAGCAATGTGGGCAAACTTAAACTGGTGACATATTATTTCATATTGATATGGAGTTCAGGCTAAAAGAGAGGTGAACAAAGCATAACAAAAAGCAGGCATTAAAAAATTCATGAATAAATCCAGTCTCCTTTCCATGACCAGGGGGCCTTTCATGATCTGGGCCCTCCCTCTATTTCCAATCTCATCTTGTGCTGTTGCAGCTCTTGCTAAATTCCAGACACATGAATCTTTTAAGAGCTTCCAAAATTTTCCAAGCTCAGAAAATATAGAGTCTTTCCTCCCATCTTTTTAGATGTGGCTTCCCATAATTCAGATCTCAAGACACATTTCCTGACAACCCTTATTTCAAGTAACTCTGCAACTACCATTTTATTATCTGTTATAATACCCCATCTAGTTTCTCCATTACCCTTAATATAATTTATAATTATTTGTACATCTGTTCTCTACTTGTTTTTATTGTTTCTAAGTTGTCTTTCCCAGTGGAATGCATGCTTCACAAGGATAGAGATGACACTGTAGACAGTGAGTGAATGTGTAACAAAGGGATAGGGAAATACAATTACGATAGAGGGATATTGAGTGTAACTAGGTGCAGGGGGAAGGTAGGAAAAAATACACAGTCCGAAAGTAGAATCCTACCTTGTTTAGAATTATTCACAAAGTCTTTCTTTGTACAGCATGATAAGTAATAAGTAATATCTAAATTTGAGATTCAGCCACCCAATGGGTGAGTGATGGAAAATGGAGATGGCAACCTGCTAATTCCAAAAGTTAGAGAGATCCCAATCTTGATTCTCCAAATCCATGAAATTGAAACCAGAGATTGGAAAGGAGAGCTAAGACCTCTGAGCAATGTGGGCAAAATTAAACTGGTGACATATTATTTCAGTCTCTCTAATTGCTTCTCACCTACTTGTACCAGTAAATTATTATTTATTCTAGACATGAGGGAACAGAAGCAGATTTCATTTATTTTATTATCTGGTTACCATCTGCAGCAAACAGGTTTATAAAACATTATTATGGACCAATAATTTTATTTCATTTTTCATCACTGCCATCATAATTATCCCCTTTGTTTTCTTCATCACCATCAGCCTATCTTTATGAGAGGCATTTGTTTTAAAAACAATCACAAATCTGCTGACTGTGGCATTAAGCACAGTTTTATATGTCTACATTAATTGGCTATCTTTTCTTTTTCTCTGTCCCCCTTTTTATCTTCCTTATCCCTGATGCAATGAGATTTTCCCGATTTTCAGCTGGAGGGTATTGAATTAATGGTCCAGAGACATAATGAAACAGTGAAAGTTTAGCTGAAGTTAACATTAAAAAAAAAGAAAAAGAATAACCCATAAGTTTTCACTGGCCATATATTTTGCTTTGTTTTCTGTTTTTGTAAAACCACTAATGAACACGAGTGAGAAAACAAGTTTAAGTTGTAAGGTATAAACATCTGAAGGCTAGTCAAAATGATGACTTGATGTGACAAATGCTTGGCTCACGTTTATTATTGTACAGAAATGTCTTCCCTTCCGACTGAAATAGAGATACAAAAAGCATAGGCTAGAAAGTAATGACACACATGCTTCAGAGCTTTTTGTCTATGCCCTGGTCATCTCTTGGTAGTTTTAAAAAATGTCCTTACTCAAACCAGACCTCATTGTAAAGAAAAATGTTCTTGCTTTAGTTATTTCAGCGCAGTACCTGTTACATGCTTCCCCTCTATCCAATGAGAAAACTTTAATTCACCTACAAGACAAAAATTTATACAGTTAAAGGGAAAACAAAGACAAAATAATTTTATTTCTGGAAAAATAGACAATGCACCTGTCAACTTTGTTTATCCCAGGGGCCTTCAGTGACATTTTCTAGTGACAGCAACAAAGATTCCAAAATTGTTTCAAGAGGTCCCACATGGAGATAGGTAACAGAGGACATTATTAATTTTAACAGAGTAAATTATTGAAACCCAACACTCCATTATTAAAACTCTGGGATTTTTTTTCCCTTTCCATCCCACTCATCACTCTAAATGAATCCGCTTTATTTTCTTTATCTTTTCCCCTATCCCCCAAAAAAGCCATCTGCTATTTCCTTTATAAAAAAATAAAACCTACAATTAGTGTCTTGTTCATCTTTTCTTTCTCAAAAAAGAGAACTATTATGCAAATACTCTGCAATTTGGTTTCAAATACTCTATGTAGTTTGATGAGCAATTTTCCTTAATACAACCCCAGCTTTTTTGCCAGGACTTACTAGTAGGTTTTCTTAAAAGAGAATTTCCATGTGACTTTTTTACACTCTTCTGGTGTAAACTTTTCACATGCATATTTAGAATGGAATTATCATCATTACTTCTTGAATTGTAAAAGAAAAAAAATTGTTTGTGTATTTCCTCCTGACAAAGGAGCCTGAAATAATCACAAAACCTTTCTTTTACCTTAAATTTCATCATTTTCTTTACCTTAAGAAATGGCCTGTACCAAATGGTACTCTCAGGAAATCAGAGAAATATGTTTTGTTCAGCTTTATCTGAAAGCATCTTGTAAGCGATGGCAGTTGACTTGTAAGCACAAATTTGTTGTTTGATTTTAGTTGCTCCTCAGGAGCTAAAATATAATTGACACAATTCATTCAGGCATGGCTTATGTCAGATGTGGAGCTGTCTTCGTGTTAACAAGGTAATCATCTACAGTGCACAGTGCTGATGGAGCTGAAAAATGATATATATATATACACACATATATATTATATATATATATATATATTTTTTTTTTTTTACTATCATAAGAAATCATACTGCACTAAGATTCAGAAATCCTAAGTCTTAAAACTAATCGTGCTACTTACTCGGTGTATGACCTGGGGTAGTAATCTCTTTTTACAGCTCAGAACGAATACCTCCTTGGACGTCTTTGCAGGATTATAACGAGGACTGAATAACTGTTGCATGTTTCTGCTTTTGCAATGAATTATACACACACATTTGATGGTGATATTCTGGTAGCTTCACCTTGGAAGTTGCTACAAAAGCAGATTCCTGATCAATTTGTGGACCTGATTATCTGAGAGTGGTGCCAGGAAAGCTACACTTGTAATAAGCAACCTAGGTGACTATTAGGCACATGAAAGACTGAGAGCCCCCAATGAGAAATAGAGAAATACAATCAACTGCAGTTTAATTTAATTACATACCCAATACTTGATATCTAATTATATATTTAAGATGGTGCTTGATTAAATTAGATATTTTGTTTGGTTAGATGTTCATTTATTGGTGTATATGTGTATATTTGTGTGCATATCACAATTTGGTGAAGGAACCGTCTGGTTTACATTTTCAATATTAATGTTAATTAACAATTAATAGTAATACTAGATTAAATAATAGGTAATTTAACTTGGCTAGCATTCCTCTCTGTACTCTCCTTATAACTAGATTGGTTAACTTTATCTCAAATGTTTACTGAAATATAGTGTGCAAAGCCAAAATGTTTCTACCCTGTGGATCCAGATGGGACCATATTAATAGTAATAACTCAGATTTCCATCTCTGGTGATAATGCAGAAACTCCAACTCCTAAAGAACTCTCCTCAAATAGTTTGGGAAGTTGCTGGGTATTTCATAAGCACCTATAAACCCATCTCCCAGTTGCGGTCACCCTGTGGCATCTATCCTGTCCTTCCTTATCAGCTCTGCCCCCACGTGGAGCTTCTCTGGTCTCTGAGAACCAAGAGGTCATACCCCCCAGTGCTGTTGACGGGTACCACCTGAGGATGGTATTGTCCTCAGTGGATTGATGCCTCTCAGTGCCTCCTTGGACTGTCAGTCCTCGAGGTGTGGTAAGTGGTGCTGGGCTCAGCAAGGGCACTCGTGCGCTCTCCTGTTCTGACTCATCTGGCTCCCTGGGGCCCCAGGAAAGGGGAATTGGAGGATGTAACCTACTTGGAAGCTCTCTAGAAAACAGCAGTTTCAGCTTCTGCCCCCAAAGGCTCAAAAGAAAGTCCTTTGAGTTAGGCTGACACCACCTTTCTAGCTATTTCTTCTGTTTGGCCTTGTATCTCCCCTTTCTGTAGGCATGTACCCGTACGCTCCTACTCTTCCTTATTCAAACATGGAAGTGTGATACCTCACATATGACCCTGGCTGGATCCAGTGACCCCATATACTCCATTGGGCAAACCCCAGAATTGTGAATAATCTTTAGACTCAGCTCAACTCAATACCATTAAAATAATAGTGGAGGTTCTAAGTGAATAATGTCCTCCCAAATAGCTTTAAGATAACAGTAATAGTGATAAATATCAAATACTTCTACAAGGCTAATAGTGAAAGCTAGCAGTCTCCAGAGACTGTCCTCTCCCTTGCTGTTCCCCACTGTCCCCTGACCAAAGTAATCACCTCAAACTTTTCAGCAATTTCTTCTTTTACTTAACTCTATATTGAAGGAATATGTTTATACTGTCAACTCTTAGTTTTTCCATTTTATGCATTATATACTAACTTCTCACTATGAACAACAGAAATGTATCTTTCACTTCCTGCCCATCACCACCTTGCATAAGTGTATCTTCCCCCCTTCTCCTCATTTTTCATTAGTCATAGGATATTTGCTTATATCAACATTTTGTGTTAATGTCATTGTGCTTATAAAACTACTCCCTTCTGTGCTCCATAGTAAATACAATGATTTTCTTTTGTTGTGAGTATCTTGTGTTTGAGCTCAAATTGACTTATTCTTTTTTCCTACTTTTTTGTGTATCAATCACTAATTTGATTAACTTTTGCTAGAAAATATATATATACTCTTAATGTATTTTAAGCTCATAGCAATTCTGTCTTCTTAGGTCACCTCTCCCAGCACAATATGTTCTACTCCAGTCTGGACTGGCTGCTGTCTCAGTCTTGTTCAACTTTTAATCTGTAATATCCCATCACTGTCATTTCTTTGTTTCCTAAATTAAATGTACTTTTTAATCCCCCACCTCTTTACTTAATAAGTACATCTAACAGAGAAAGGAAGCATTTGAGATAACTTTTGTTTTTAAAGAACAAGCACATCTGAATATGTCTGTATATTGACTTGGTTAAAATTTTGCTGAATATGAAATTTGAGGTTTAAATAAAACTTTCAGAATTTTGAAGTTCCAGCTACATTTGGGAGAAGCAACTGGAGTGTCACTGCATATAAATTTACAAATCCTACTATTTTATCAGAATATGTCTCTTTCCACTGGGCCTAATATCCATAGTCTACAATCCTTTGGGTTTAGCATGTTCTAAGGATGGAGGGGCAAAGGAGCTCCATAGTCCAAGTGCTCCTGAAATAGAATCCGAGGAAATCCTGCTGCAGTCAGTCCCTCCTTTTCCGATCGTGGAGGTCGGTAGTGCTAACACTACTTGAGCCTTTGGTGGTGATACCTGCGGGGTTAGCTATATGTCTTCTCAGTTCTACCCCTACTATGTTAGATTTCTTATGCTTGCTAAGTAAGATACTCCTAGTAAGCCACTTCCTACTTTTCGTATCCTAGCCTTATCACCTCCTCTCCATGACTGTTGGTGTCTGCCTTTGTATTCTTTTATTAGTGTAGCAGAATTGAGAATAAGTAGAAGTAAATTTGTGTATTCCATCTGCCATGACATCTTAAACAGAAGCTCAGTATAGCTTTCTGTCCTAAGTTTTTGTTTTGAAAAATTTCAAAGCTACAGAAAATATTTGAGAATAATATGAATATTCTCCTACCTTCACATAGGTAAACTGATTGATAATAAATTGCCATATATGTGCCACCCTCCTCTGTGTGTGTATGTGTGTGTATGTGTGTGTGTGTGAATAACATTATATCTGATTCAAATCTTAGTAAAAATACAAAATAATTTTGGATTAGAGACTAACTTTATAATGCACTAATTAAGCATCATATGTCTATATTTTATCATCATTAAGCAAAGATGCTTTTATGATTATGATAAAGAAATCAGACCTGTTTTCAAATTTAATGAAATGATAAAGTTGTAGTAGACACATGTTATAGTCTCACCTAGCTCTCAAATTTTATGATTCTCTGAATTGTGTTTTTGAAATAACAGTTTTGAAAATGAAATAAATTTGATTAAAAGCAAAGTTATAGAGCAAAATATGTTATTAAAATGTTTATTCTACATAAATCCACAGTGAGCAGATTGCTTGTAATTGTTTAAGTTTTGATGTTTATAATTTATAAATTGCACCTGTATATGTTGTCTGAATCCAGACCAATAACAGATGACTTAACTTTGGGTCACCTTATTCTACCTGCAAATAACTGCATTTGTACAGATGATTGTACTCTAGAACCAAAAATCAAAGGTTAAAATTCCACTAAATAAGTTAGGATTCAGTTACAACCTACTTGGCAGTATATAAACTCAATATTGAGTCCATGTTACAGAAGAAACAACACTGCTATTAATTTTATATGCAGTTTTTCTATTTTCAATGTATTCTATAATGTTTTCCATTTTAAGTAATGTATAATCTTTGGTTTTATTTTAATTTAACTTGAACTAAATCACTTGAGGAATATAATAAGCACAATAATGTCTCTTCATTTTTAATTGATTCCATTGAGTGAGTACATTTTCAGAATCATTATCAGCACCATTAGTAAATGCAAGTAACTATGATTGTAAAGAACTTTGAGTTGAAATGATGGTAGTATATTTTTTTCTTAAAGGAAGCTCTGATCATGGCAAGTATGGACCATCCACACTTAGTCCGGTTATTGGGTGTGTGTCTGAGCCCAACCATTCAGCTGGTGACACAGCTTATGCCCCATGGATGCCTGTTGGATTATGTCCATGAACACAAGGATAACATTGGATCGCAGCTGCTGCTCAACTGGTGTGTCCAGATAGCTAAGGTAAGTGCCCATCTCTATGGAAATGACTTTTCTGGCTTTGTAACTCTTAATCTAGAACAGTTTTGATATTAGAAACATGTTGATACTTTCAGTCTATTTAAAAACAATCAATTATACTACTTGCTATTTTGAAAGATATCTAGTGGAAGATATTTACATTCAAACCACAGATCACACACATGATATGATGGTGTATTTTTGGACTATTGTACTGTGCTCTTTGTGTTATATTGACCAGATGCCAAACAATTTGCTTACTGGTCAGGAGGAAAAGTTGTTATACTGGAGTGTTTGGATTTTTGTTTATTTTGGTATAGTCTACTTAGCAAACAAAACCAAGAAAAAAAGATTATATGAATGATTCCATATTTAGATGATTTACTAAAATAGCATGTATATTCAATTCTCAGCATGACAAATGATCAACTTTTCCTAGACATTTTGATAATTCTCAGTATTTTTTTTTGGCCTGGCATAAGGCCTCAGACATGTGACATACATCAAGAAAGTGGTGTGGATCTTAGTACCTAGAGGGGAGACCTGGCTCTGTAGTGGACTAGAGACTATGTACTCCCCTCTAGGAGCCTGGCAATTATTCCCATCGGAGTTATCTGATCTTCCAATCAAGAGGGGACAAAATTCTGGGTTTTTGTATGTGACTTCTCCAAATTTAAATCTGGGCTTAAACTTTGGAAGCACTCTGGGAACCAAACAAAGCATTCATGTCCTGAAGTCTACCAGTATGTAAATTTTTACATTCAAAAAAACCATCTGTGATTATCTATACCAAGAATATTTCTTGAAAATCTTGTTCTAGATGAGTTGGTCTAAGATGAGTTTTAATTCACCATTTCTACTCTTATTTACATCAAAATATGACTTGATGTTCTATAAATTCCACAAATATGTCCTTCTTCTTATTTGTGTAATATAAATGCCAAAATGTTAATTTAGTATTTTTGGCCTGTTTCTTTTTACAATCTAAGAATGAATAAAAATATGTTACCCAAAGCAGAAGTTTGAGATAATTCTTAAAATGCAAACTCAAAAAATTATTTGACGGAAAAGCCCAGTTTAGTTTATATACTGCAAACCTCCATACAGTTTCTTTATGGAACATCTATTATAACTTTTTGAATATTATGGACCATGTATTATAATTCTGTGAATATTACATGACAAACTCACAACTGAGAGGATTCCTTATGGTAATGAAGTTTGAAATATAACCCTTCAAAAACTGACTTACTTATCTAAGAACTTCTGTAATTTATGAGGTGAGCTAAATATGCAATAGAAATCCTCAAATCATCCTAGCTTTATAAATGAAAACAAAACTAAGTTTCAAATTTTTTAGCTGTTCTCTATATTTCCTGCAGTGTTGTCCATAATTTAGATTTTGTCCTTCAGGATTCCTGGCATTGATATATCATTTATGCAAGACTCTAATAATAGAAATTACTTTGAGTTCCCTGAATAATCACACTGTTTTTAACTGTTTTGCCTTTGTAAACGCCATCCTTTCTGCCTAGAAGTCTTGTCTCATAGCTTCTTAATTCACATCACATGGTGTTTTTCATCTATCAACACTGATTGGGCTTCCTCCCCTTCTAGAACCTTCCCTAGTCAACCTCCTTCTCTCTAAACAAAGGTAACTTCTTCCTCTTCCACGTTAGTTTTGCTCGTTGGCATCTTGAAGGCATTTTTATTAGTTAAATGTTATAGTAAGTGTTTACACAACCCTCTGAATGTATGGTGAGTTTATTTAGTCATTAACCCTTGAATAAGTATTAGTGGATTTCTACCATGTGCCAGGTGCTCTGCTGACTGAAGTGGCTAGAAGTATACAACATGGACATGGGCCTAGTTCTCTCTGTATAATGCCATGAACAGACATTTAACGAATAAAAACAATTAAGTATAGGATTAAACACTTTCATTCATGTTTTGAAGAAAATAATTATAGGGGAGACTTAAGGGAGGATCTTACTGAGCCTGATGGAAAATAATTTGGCTACAGGGAGAAAATTTCGGCAGAGGAAAGATTACACAGAGCAGTAATATAGATATGGTGACCATGTAATTATCACCCTACTGGGACAGTTTGGGAGTGAAAGCAGGTTCTATTACCTGTTACTTCAGGACAACAGGCACACATGTCCTAAACAGAGCAAGATATGTAACCCTGTGTAACATGAAAAGTTTGGAATTAGTATAAACGCAGTAGATTTTGAGGGATTTTACCATGGAAGTGACATAACCTAATTTACATTCCAAAGAGAGCATGTCAGTTTAGGTATGGAGGTTAGATCAAGGCAATACAAAAATGAAAATAAAGATACTGGTAAGAAATATGATAATAAAATAAGGAGAAGTAAATGGGATTAAAATATATTTTTGAGACAAATTTAGGCAGTTGGTTATGTACCCATGGCCAGTGAGGGGAGGGAGTAAAGTGGTACTGCTTCCTGAGGTGGAGAAGGCTGAGGGATTGAACAGTTGTAGAAAAAAGCCAAGAGTTCATTTCCAGACACGGCAAATTGGAAAGGTTTATATAACATGAAACTGGAGTTGCCAATTAGGTAGCTGAGTTTGGTCAGGACTGTAGATGTAAATTAAAAAGTTTCAGGAAGATAGGCATTTAAGGACGTAGGAACAGTTTTAGAAACTAGGAAGAGAAGTCATGTCCTAGTTACTGACTAAATCTGATTCCTATTTCTTCCTGGCATTGAAAGTTGGATCTTACGTATTGTGGCCATTCAATAACTATTTAATCAGTATTTTTAACTCATAAAGAAAATTTTAAAACTCTCCTTAAGGAGGGTGTCCTTCCTTCATCTTTTTCCTACTTCGGGGGCAGAATTGTGTAGCAGAAACATCATTAGGTCAGAAGGACCTACATTAGTACGTTGGTGCCCACTTTTTGGTTTTGTACATTTGAGTAAATTATTCAACCTCTTTAAGTATTTGTTTCTCACTGTATTAATGGAGTGAGCAATTATTATACTTTTTTCTCATCTGTAAAATGAGTATAATAGTTTCTATCTGTGCTAGGCTGAAAAATAACTCCCTGTTCCCAAAGGTGTATTGTCTTCTCTCCGGCATCTGTGAATTGTTGTTTTACATGGTACAAGGGACTGTTTGGATGTAATTAAATTAAGTATCTTGAGATGAGGTGGTTATCCTGGACCATCCAAATGGGCCCAGTATAATCCAAGGATCCTTATTAAGTGGGCAACAAGAGGACAAGAGTAAGAAGAAAAGAGACAGTGGGAGCGATGCCCCTTGAAGGCGGAGAGAGGGGCCATGATCCTGACACGTAGTCTCCCTCTAGAAGCTGGAAAAGGCAAGGAGACAGATTCTCCCCGAGAACCTCCAGGAGGAACCCAGGCCTGCCAACACCTTGATTTTAGTCATTTAGAAACTGACTTCGGTATTCTGACATTCACACTATAAGAAAATAAATTTTTATTGTTTGAAGCCACTACACATGTGGTACTTACAGCAATAGAAAACTAATATACTTCCACATAGTGATTTGCAAAGATTAAATAAAATAGCACAATATAAGTTTCCTGGCTCAGCTCCTAGACCATGAAGTGTTTAAAAACAATCTCCTTTTATTAGCTACAGCTTGAAAGCCTCAAAGCAGAGAATTGTTTTAGAAACGTCTGTAAAATATGAGTAATATGGTCTAAGTAAACACAAGTATTTTATGAACAGCTATTCTGGTAACTTAGAGGCTTCTTTTTCTTGCTTCCAGTTTTCACCAAGAGACTTGTGAAGGTGAGATATCATCATAATTGATCCAATACCCACTTTAATTTTGGTTGTATCCCTTTTTTTGTTGGCAAAGCTGGGAAGAGGGAATATGATGTTATAACATAACGTATTTGTATTTGTCTTAAACATGCCTGTGAAAAGTATAATAGTATGGAGAAAAAGTAGTAATTACAGTTAACATGAAGCACTTATTGTGCAAGCCACTACTCTATTTTATTAATTAAAATTCTCATCACAAACCTATAAAGTGTGTATCATTATATCCATCTGACAGATAAAGAAAATCATAGAGAATTTAAGTTACCTAAGTAAACTGACACACTAAGTAAAGTGTGTAAGTAAATACACTAGTAAGTAAAAAAAGACACTAGTAAGTAAATAGTGAAACCATTAATTTATGGTATTATATAAAAGGAAGAAAGAATTTTTTTGAATTTCATCCCTATTCCAAGCTCTCTTTCCATTATTGAATTGGTACCTCATTCTAAAAAAATTTGTGTGATAGAAAACTCTAATTTAAATACCAACATCATTTGCTTCTTGTAGGCAGCCATATTCAGTCTGCATATGCTGCATTTGGAACTTGATTTAATTTAGCAAGCAGAACAGAATATATTATATTTAATGTTCGTATAATACCATATGCCTCCCTGATGCTTTATGAATCCAGGATAGAAGTTAATGGTAAGAATTCCTTCTTTCATAGCTGTTGCTAACAATTTTGGCAAACAGTTTTTAAAAGACAGCTTAGCAGCTTCTGAAATGTGTATGGTGCATTTAGAGTGAAGGAAATTCATAGTGAGTAACCCTGATATTGATTGAATCCATGTGAGTAAATCTTGTCTTACATACCTGATATGTGCTTTGTGCTTTATGTACATTGTGTTATTTAATCTTTCCTGAATCTCTAGCAGGGATGGCCCATTATTCTCCAAGTTTATAGATGAGGAAAAATAGGGAAAGTTAAGTCCTAAAAGACACAACAATAGGTTGAGATACAAGGTCTCTAAATCAGGTAACTTGGATGACTAAGCCAGGTCTTTAAACTGTTCTGCATTATTTCCTTTCCAAACACCACATCCTTGTAGCCTAAAGTCTCTTGCTGATCTCCCACAGCACTCCTGAAATTGAGGAGGGGTGAGCATGACAGTTTATCTGTACTTGTATCTCATCATTCATCCCATAAAACAAAAAGATTTTGTCAAACCTTTTATTGTCATTGTGAAATTTTTTAAATTGCATTGTCAGCATCTCTATCACCCTTTCAGGAGAAAATGCTAGATATTCATTTGATTATAGGATAATTTTTCAACCAATGTTTTACTTATAAAATATTATCATAAAGCAAACTCAAAACTGTCCTGGGAACTATTATGCAGTATAGATACTGATCATAAATAATATTATAATTTCAGAATTTAAAGTGTTTAGTTTGACATGAGTTTGTATTAAGCATACAGACTCTAGAACCAGGCTGAATGGATTCAAGTCTCAACTCCACCACTTATCAGCTGTGTGGCCTTAGACAGGGTAGTTCATCTCTCTGTGCCCCCTGAAAATAGGGATAGTAATAGTACTTTGTAGAGTAATTATGAAAATAAGATAATAGTTGCAATGTGCTAAAAACAGTACTCAGCATAGAGTAAGAATGTATACTATATGTTACTTTGGATAATATGTAATATGAAAACAATAAGGAAAGGTACATACATTCCTAATTTGTACATCTTAATGTTGTCATTTAAAAAATGCTCAGTTTTTAAATCCCAGATATAAAAGATTTAACATTTTTTCTTAGTCCATGCTGGGAGTAGGAGGTGGTAATCTCATGTTTAATATTTAATATTTCTGACCTTTGGAAGACAGAACTTGAGCTTTCCAACCTCATGTGCTCTCCTACATGGATTCCTAAGAGGCTGTTCTGCATATTCTATTGTTACAGCCTCAAATTTTCATGTTAGAAAATTGGATTATTTGTAATATTGAAAACATGTGAACCCACCAGTGAACTGGCAAAGAGCTAAGGTTGGGGGTAATTCTTTGCTGGTTACTGAAGAGGAGCAAAGAAAAAATTCTCACTTTTCAATCTTAACCTAGAAAGGGTTCATATTGACTCCCTATTACTGCACAAATTTTACCTCCTGTCTTCTTTCTGAGGAAAATATTATTTAAAATTTTTTGTTGTTTTTACTTTATTTTTAAAGGCTGAATGCTGAGTATAGGCCACTATTATTTTTCAAATTCTTGAAACCTTCCTCAGAGCTTCCCTGGCCTGTTTTACTTTATTGTCAGATTTTCTGCTGGAGCGTTAATGGATTTGCAATTTAATACACTTGGAGGGTTCCAAAGACTTTCTTTTTCCATGTTTTGCCATTGAAACTAGTTAAAAAGATGATTCTAAAAACATACGTCAGTGATCCATTATAGGCTTCAAGATGATTCATTGCCTGATGAAGTCATAAGGTGACCCGTTCTTACAATTCTTCTAAAAGGAAATGGAAATAAAAATCACTCAGTGTTTACAAAAAAAGTTAATCTATTATATTTAATCAAAGTAATTTAGATTCTGCCTTTAAGCCATATGTTTGCAAATACAGTGATTCTAACACTTAGAGTTTTTAAGAAAATTTGTGTTCAACAATCAGCACTTTTAGGCCCGCTTAATAAATTTTTCTCAAACTTCTGAAAATTCTACCCTCTACTTTGTCTGCCAAATTACTTTTCTGGTCCATAGCGTATATCTAACTGGAACTAACAAGAATTCTGTTATAAGACCTGACTTTTTGTGGCCATTGGGAGGTGTTTGTGGATCTCTATACTCAGTGGCAGAGTGGGAGTTAGTGTGAGGGGCAGAGGAGAGAAGAACCTCTCCCGGTTCACGAACAGTTCACAGTGATTGGAAGGAGAGCAGATTGCTTTGTTAAGAAATGGATTTCTCTTCCATACACGGATGTGAAGTCTTCCTTAAGGCTTGAATGTATTACCTGAATGGAGCCTTCATTTATTTTCTTCCTTTTCTTTTCTCCACTTATCTCTAAGCAGTAGCTACACAGTGACAGGAAACTGTAATTTCCTGTTTGATCCAGCCATTTCCTTCTGTGTTAATAAAATTAGATTCAAATATGAATGTCTGATGCCAGTTAAATGCATGACCTAGGTGCTGAAAGTTCTGGTTTATGGTCAAGACCAAGCTATATGTAGATAAGACTTCAGTCATAGTGTATGCATATAGATAATGTAAGAAGAATAGTGTAGAGAAGAGACAGAATACTACTAACATTCTAGGAAAAATTAAATGGGTACTTGTTGTGTCTAATAATATAAGGACATTTAATACCACTTAGAAGTTTGTGAATACCAACTGACTGAATGGGTCTTTTGGGGCTGCTGTGACACAGAGAAATTATTATATTTTATGAAGGTGGAATAGAAGACTCACACTGGGAACAGAAGTCACAGTGTTAGTGGCATAGCCAAACTCCATTTAATGGCAATTCACAATTCTAGTTAAAATAGATTATTTTCTGTGGTCATATATCTACTTTATGGGAGTGGCAAGGAGTAAAAATAGTTTGCCATCTTTATTGCTGTTACTTAACTTTGGATGCATTGTATATTCTTATGAATTTCACTAGATCTTTAGAGAAATTCAGTAGCATGAATCTGACTCAATGTTAAAATTTTATTCAGAGTTTATACCTTCCATGACTTTCCCAGGATCATGCTGCAAACTAGCCCAAGGATTAAGACCTGAACTAAGAATAATGGAGAAGTTAATGATTATTTCATGAAGATACGTTGTTCACTTTTTTCGCCCAGAGACAGCTTAAGTACATTTTTTTGTGTGGACTCTTTGTCCATTATTTAGATCGATGTCTTAGACACTGGAGATTTGAGTCACAAAGGAGGGTGTCTATATTCTGTGCTTAACCAGTAAAGATTCAATTATTTATTCATTTAATAAAATATTAAGTTTTGATGTAGCAAATACTATCTCAGGATCTTAGTAGTATTCTGTCTCTTCTCTACACTATTTCAAGAAAGAACAAGAAGTCCCACTATGGGGTTTTTATATTCTACAGGAAAAGATAGACACAAAAACCAAGTAATCAAAAACAAACTAATTGCCTCACGTGGTAAGAGATGAGAGCTAATACCATCCAGGTGATTTTTAGGACACAATTTAGAAGGAAGCAGTAGTGTGCTCCAGTTTTAATTCTACTACTTATCATGTGTATGACTCAGGCAAATGCCTTAAAGTCTCTAACTCTGCTCCCTCAACTATTAAATAGGCAACAGTCTCCATTTGTCCAGCTATTATGACAGCTAAAAGAGATCATGCATCAACTTCACACATTTGCTACCAAAGCATTGTTATAATATTAAGTAAAATTATACTGTAGTATTTAATATTTATTATCATCAAAATTAATTTAGGCATGACTTCTGCAGAAAACTTAGTGTGGCAGAAAAACTATGAACCATAGATAAATACAATCTGGGCTTAAAGTCTGAATCATAGTTATGAGAATTTTGAGAGCCATTTCATTTTTGCCAAATGAGATAATCATGCCGACATAAAATGAATCAAACCTATGTTTATCAAATTTGAAGTAGTAAATAAATAGGAGCAACTGATACTAATATGAAAAGTTAGATAAAACTTTCTAGAGAACAGGAAACAATTATATATATATATATATATATATATATATATAACTAATTTATTATTTCCCTTTATTCATTTGTGTTCATTTATATTCCTTTACTCATTTGTTTTATTATTGTACTTATGAATATAGCAAATTTCTGTTAAGAGACTACTATGATTATAATGGCGAAAAAAAATGGATTTTTGAATTAGAAAGATCTGGCTTTGAGTCTCAGTGCTCCCAGTCATTAGCTGTGAAATTTGGGGCAAGTTTCTTAAACTCTCTGAACTTCCTTATCTAAACATCAGGATAATAATATTTACCTCATAGAATTATTATAATCAATAAATATGCCAATTTCCTAAGATGTTGCTTCACACATAATATCACTCAGTAAAAACTGACTTTTTAAAAATCTCCCGGCGCAGTGCTCTTAAGCCCATCCATTTCAAAAGAACGTTGCTATACCTTTGCATAAATAAAGGGTTTGCTTGAAATTTTTTTCCAAGACAAAATACAAATCTGCCCCAGAGAAGTTTTTCCCCATGTTAAACAAAAATAAATTAGTTCTGAGTGACCAGATTGGAGGAATACAACATTACTTATTTTCTAACTTAAGTTATTCCACCTTGATGCTCAACTATCAGAGTGGGTCAGGAATTCCACTTAATCATGTACCGGGAGGTCCTCACAAGGTTCCTTGTAGGGATGTTGAGGAATCTGATGAGGAATACATAGTGTTTGGCAGAGAGGGGCAGTCCCATGTTTTTCTGACTTTCATAATTGGTAAATAAAGATGCTCACCGATCAGCTCCATGGAAGCAGAGCTCACCAATTTCTCAATCAGGATGCACAGTTATTATAGCTTCCAAATCATTCTCTCTTTCTCTTTTTTTCACTTGGCGTTTAACGTAAGGGCTTATTGCTCATGAGTTTGGGTCTGCTGGGTGGCTCTGGGATCTTGGCTGGGCTCACTCACACACGTTGGGGGTTAGTGGGTTGTCAGATGATCTAGACAGGGCTGACGGGTGTGGAGTGCTTGAGCTCGGTTCCACATACCTCCCCTCTTCCTTCGAGCTAGCTGGGCATGTTCCCACAAATCCTTGTCTCATGGTGTCCAGTCCACTGTGCCTCAGCATCCATCCACATGCCGTCCCGTGAGAGACCCAGTACCTCTGGGTACAGAATGGGAGTGGGAGTGGGAACAGAGGTCTCCCCACCCCATGCCACTCCCAGCTCCTTTCTGGAAATGCTCCCAGGGATTCTCCCTTCCCAATTTGGTCTTGGAGAATCTAGTATTTTTTCTCCCAGGTTGTTGTGTTCAGCTTGTTTCACATTCGCTGCTAGCTAGACATAAGTCAATTTCTCAGACAACAAAACCTCAGAGAGGCTAATTTTATGGGTACAGGTGCCTTGGGATGGCAATTTTAGGTCCTGCACCACAAAAACCCTTTGAAGAGGTAAAGCCCAAACTGGAAACACACAGATTTTCTTATTTGTCCTAAAGCAGCAAACACAAAAGACAAACTGGTATCTGAAAGTAATTTGCTGTGTATACAAAAAGAAAGGAAAGCAGTAGAAAAACCCCCTGGGAAGGACCTAGTGCAGAAAAGTTCCTTTGCAAAGGTGGTGAATCCTTAAAAAAAAAAAATTCATAACAGAGCTTGTTGAAATTTTGGCACAGCAAGGAGCCCCAGATTATCTAGATGAGTGATTTTCAATTTTTTAAGGCATAAAATTGTTTTGTCAAGTGAAATCTTACTTGAAACTCTAAACAATAAAACTGATGTTTTCTAGGTGTTAGGGTGCTAGGTAGGACTGTGAACCTGGAAGTTTGCCTAAGTCCTCACAGAGACCAGCTTTAAGACTATCTGATGTCCCAGTGTTGAAGATTGGGAAACTGAAGGCTAAACAAGTGACAGAGTTCATTTAAGGTCACAGTTCTCAGAGAAAAAGTCAGGATCTGAGTCCAGTGCCAGCATGTGGCACCCCAGATATGTCTGCCTAGACCAACTGATGGGCAGCACCCCTGACCCTGACTCTGTAAAGTGTGTGGACGCTTCATTTATGATTTAGATGAAATAACTGCTATAATATTAGACCACATCTGAAAGATTATATATCTCTTGTGATAATTTTAATACAATTTGTGAAGTTTTTCCCCTATAGAATATTAAATGAAAGGCAGATAGCTTATGTTTTTCCTTCCAAGTACTTTTGCATTTTCAGTTTACTTCCAAGGTTTTTTTTTTTTTAATTTCTCTTTTCCACCAATAGCTTTCCCTCTCCATCCTTGTATCAAAATGTCTAATGACTTTGCAATCTCCCAAACTGGTGATAAAGCACCTGGCTAAATATGAATCATGTTTATCCCCTCCTTAAAACAACCTTCTGCTTTTTATTTATGTACCAAATTCTCATTGCCTTACAGGAAAATGACAAGAAAGGGGTAGTAAGGGATAAGAGAGAATCTTGATTGCACCAGAGGAAAATAAATTTTATTGAGGCATTTTTCTAGAGCACAGGTCCCAGAATTGCACTGAAGCCTTAATTATTTCCTGGGGTTTGCATGAAATATGAAGGTCTCTCACTTAGAGAAGTCATTTTGGTAGTTTCTTGTCTAACCTGTAAAATAGCAAGTTTCCCTTTTGCTTTGCTTTGCCTGTGGCTTCATTTGGCATGCTGAGCAACTCTAATTCATCTTGGAAGTTACTCCATTCTATAAATGGCAAAGGTTTTCATTCAGCTTCCATGCACATTCAGAAAGCAAAGAACTTACTTTCTTTACTGTAAATTTATGTGTTAGCTAGTACTTTTAAGGTCCTTTTTTTTTGACAGAGGAGTGAAAGCTGTCCAATCCTGATGGATTAAATTATACTTCAGGTGGGTAAAGTGTTCACACTTACATCTATTAGTTATGACTATGTGAAGCTTGGTATTGTAGCATTTTAGGAGCACAGTGATTTTCTTAAATGCAGAATCAGAGTAGCAGGACTGGTATATCTAGTTTATGGCTCCCCTGTGGCTCTTGTTTCTAAAATTGTAGATGTAGATGGGTGTTAAAATAGTGCTCTTGGGAAAATGTAGTGTATATATTCATGATCTTTCAGATGTATGCATGCAATATATATTTTCCAACAAATTTCAATATGTTTACAGTAAATCAGAGACATAGGACTTGTATTTTGCTGTACATAGGAAAAACAAAGGATAAGGAGATCAAGTGATTTGACTAGAAACAGAAAAAATATTCTGGAACTGAAGACAAAACACAGATCTGCTGCTTCTACCCCTTCCCAATTCCTTCTTCAGATAGGCTTGTTTAAAAATATTTTTATTTTGAAATAATTGTTGCTACATAGGGAGTTACAAAAATTTAAAGAGAGTTTCTATTTGTCCTTCACCCAATTTCCCTACTAATATCATCTTGCATAATTATAGTACAATATTGCAACCAGGAATTTGACATGGGTGCAACCCACAGAGCTTACTCAGATTTCACCGGTTTTGTATAAACTCTTGTGTGTGGTTCTGTGTATTATCATGTGTGTTAATTCACAAAACCACCATGACAATTAAGATATAGAATTATTTCATGACCTTGTGCCATCCCTTTACGGCCACACAAACCTCTGAGGTCTTTGTTGAACTGAAGTTTTGCCATGATCTACATTTGTCATAGTAACTTATTTTTTAAACATCTTTTGAGCTTACAGTTTTTCATACATTAGAGTGGACATATAATACCCTGAACACTGAATTTGAGTCTAGCATTAGTAATTTGGCAGTCTTACTTCAAAGGATATCCTCTATAGATTTCCACAAAAAATATTCTAGAATACTAGCTATGAAGATGAGGAACTAGGTTCTATATAGTTATATGACCTAGGAAGGGATGCAACAGTCAAAAATGTAGTATTAGATCTTCTAACAATTACTTAGTGGGAAAATCTACACTCCTACTTCTGCACCTTCTAATTACCATAAGAAAGTGGTTTAGCAGGTCACTGGCTGCAGAAGAGAGATAGCCCAGTCAAACGCAGAAGGGCATGAAGCCAAAAGGAAAGAAAATTAGGTTAATAAGGAAGACAGGCTGAACATGAATGAGAGAAAGCAGTTAAGGCTTTATGCCAATTTTCTACCTTCTGAGAAAGTTCAAAAATCAAAATAATTCTGTTTGGTATCACACTCAATGAAACAAAATACATTGATAAGTATTATGTGTGTGCATACAAACATAAATATATGTATGTAGACATATCTGGCACTTTTATATATCTTGAATATAAATAAGTTTTAAGTGAAATTAGTGTTTTAAATATAGAATAGTTCTATGTAGTCCAAATTGCACAATATCCAGTTTCACGTGTATACCTGGAAAAGAATGTAGAATGGGGAGAACCATTGTTTTCATGATTAGAAGGACTGCACTAAAGAGTATTTGTACAAAATAGGAAATTTCACTTTCCATCATCTCAAACTGATTGATTAAAAAGTTAGTTGGCAGCTGTTTGTTCATTTTTATCAGGCTAAGGTGAGAGATGAGCAGAAGATGGGTGTCGTGGTAGAAAGGAAAGGTGAGCTGAGCAGTTATGATCATATGAAAGCAAGTGGCTGTGGGTCAAGATTTTATCCTTCGTTAAGAATCCTTTCCTGAGCTCAGTCTCTACCCTGTCACAAAGTGAACAAAGGATAAGCTTAATGACAGTCATCGATCAGCTAGGCACATCTTAAGCTTCAGGATCCTGCTACTCCCAATGCTCCATGCCTTGACAAGGCTAATTATATAATTATTATACTACGTCACCCACTCCTGGTGCACTTTCACTGGCAAAGACCCCAACAAGGGACTCTCTGATTACTGCCCCAAGCAAGCACATTAGCAGGAAGACTTTACTAATTTACTTTACTAATGGGGCTGCTCAATTAGAAACTGTAGTGTATAAGGTTTAAGCCAAGGATTTTGTTACGAAGTCCCTTGTAGATTAAATGTCAGACTGTGTTGAGCTTCAAAATTGGAATTATTTTATATATTTAAAAACAAAATGAATAATTCCCCTGTACTTCTCATATTCTTTCTGGTATGCATTAAGAATTTTCAGTTATTCTGCTGAAATGAAATCGAATACATAAAGTTTCCACCAAGAATGCATTAAATGCAAAACAAAAGAATATCTTTAAGTAATTTCTACATAGGGTTAAAAAATTCCATAAAAATATGGTCCATATGGGTTAGAGTGGCTTTGTAATATCAGTGCTGTTTGTAATCTGAGTGCTGGTACTAAGTTTGTGAAATATTTGTATCTTCAAAAGAAGTTTGAGTCTAGTTGCTTATATTTTGCTTTAAAATCTTTAGATGGCCCCTTCTTTATAGCTTTGACCCGTTAAGTCAGAGCTTCATCCGGAAATGACTCAATTTCTACTATAGACTGGAAGAATGCATGGCATTCCCTAAGCCAACAGTGTACAGCTGAAGTTCTTTCATGGTGGCATTGAGACAATTTCGTGAATTGTTCTCAGTCCTGGTATGCAACCAACCTTGAGTGGTGCCAATCAGAGCTTCCGTGGAGCAGATTGTCTTGCCATAGTTTGGTCTCATATAGACCAGTGAGGACAGTTCATGGACATAACAATCATGAAAATTACTGATCCTTGTATCACTTTAACCTAAATGTTCACAAAACAAGATCAATCCTGTAATAACAAAATCAGCTAACACTTGCATTGAAGTTATGCTTGACATCAGACTAAGGTCTTTACATAGACTAACTCTTAATTCTTAGAATACACTATAAGGTAGATATTAGTATGTTTAAGTGACTAACATGTGTAAAGTGCCTTGCACATGCCTGATATTTAGTAGCCCTCAACATTAGCTATTATTATTATTATACTCATGATACTACTTTCCATATTATTCCCATTGTATGTGAAAACAGTGAAAGAAACCTTACGTAACTGGTTCAAGGTCACATAGCTGATGAGCATGGAGGTGAATCTGGCACAGACAGGTTGCTTCTGGCTTGACCTAAGCATTTGCACACACTGCCTTCTCTCAGAACCACTGTATCATAAAATCAGGGTCAGAGCAAGGCAGTAACTTCAAATTGATAGTACCTATGCCTAATGAGTTTACACTATTTCCTATCATAATCAGTACAGTTTAAAGTACAAAACTTTTCCTGGACCAGGTATATTGTAGCATAATTTTGTGGACAGTGTGTGAGAGCATACACTACGTGCATCAACATAATGACCAACCTCTAGAATCAGTACCTTAATCACAGTTACTATTATTATTATCCTCCCACAAAAATTTTCTAAAACGTAACTATGTGTGCTGATGGTTTATTTCACCTGTACCTTTATCTGAGAGCATACCAGGATAATCCATATGACACTTATGAACTATCTAAGCACTGTAACTGAGTGGTGTCTTACAGGACAGTCATCTCTATCCTTATGCTCCTGCTACTAGTGTCCTTGGTCTTATTCACAGGTTCCCTGAGGTATCGGGCCATAAATTTCTCACATTTTCATCAATCACTGAAATAGTAGAAAACTTGTTTTTTAAAACTTGCTTTCCCCAAAAGACTGGCTTAGAAAAGCATTACTGAAAATTTCTTTTAAATCAGATTCAAGATATTACGGCAGCATCTGCTAGAGTCTGTCAACATTTCCATTATAAACACATATTTTCCAGGCATATTACTTAGCTGTGTAATTTTCCTGTGGACTGTGATGCAGAATGCAGAATTTCAGCCCAAAGCATCTTTATTATTTTCTCAATATTGTGCAAATATTGAGAATTTTTTTTCAAGTTATGACTGTTTAAAAAACAAATGCCACAAAAGTCACACACTTTGGGGGACACCCACACATTTTAAGTTCTCTATAAAATGCATCATTAAAAACAATTTGTTTCTCATAAGAAACAAAGAAAACAAATAACTAAAATCTCAAGGCCTGAAGGGGAAATTTTGTGAGCCCACATGGATTTATTTCTTTATGATTTGGGGGCTCATTTGATATTTAGATTGAGATTTTTAATATTACTACAATAAGCTTTCAAGAAATTGGCACCATATGGGTCTAAAGGAAATTGGATTGTAGGCAAGGGAGAATTACAATAAAGACAGAAAATGCAACTCACAGAAATAGTATTCTCAGATCTATTGATGTTGCTGCCATCTGAGATAGTGTCCTGTTTTTTGTGTTGCACTGTTTTGTTTTCCTTACTGGTGAGTTTAAGAAATGCTGATAAACAATTCATAAACTGTTGAAACATTTGAGAGACTACTAGAACCAGGAATTTTATCAGCAAAACAACCCCCATTGCAACTTAATTGAATTTCTTGTCAACAGAAATTGCTACATTGGAAGTTCAAAATTTTTCTATCCCCAAAACACATATCACACAAGCAGGAAAAATATGGATTGCTTATTCTACTAGCTTACTTTTCTACCTTTCTAAATATGAGGTTTTTAACAGTAAAATACTGCCTTGGTGTGCTCTTTCCTGTTGGGACTAAATGAATTTAAAAACCTCTACTTTGGGTCAGATGAAGTAGGTAAATTAGTTACACTTTCTGTCCTTTGAAGAATTTGTGATTTCAGGACTTAAAAGGAGTTACTCCTGAGGGAGTTCTGGTCATTAATAATTCTAAAGCTCTCAGAAACACATTCTTGAGCCTGTAAAGGGACTCTGTATTTAAGTTATTGTGGAGGAAAAAACTGGACAGAAGTTTTACTACCTTGGCCATTCTTAGTCAAAACTATCAAAAACTATTCCCAATGCCCTAGAGGGGATGGAATAAAATTTAAAATACAAATTTTCCAGACAAACTCTGACTTGCCTACTATTTCCACTAATACCTAAATGTAGCAGATGGCATTCTATTAAGGTTTACATATATCTTAGCATGAATATGGCCTGGAGGACAGGGGAAATAGTTGTGGAATCATTAGACTTCTAATACTGCTCATAACAAAGTGGATTTACATGCACATCACTGGCAAGCCTAAAAACTGAATTCAAATTCTTTGTAAATTGGAATTATGAAAGCAGATTAAAGGGGTTAATCGAACTGAAAACAGATATCAGAAGGGCGTTGCCCATGAAGTATGAGCATTTAAGGTCTTTTACTGGTTTCTTTTCAGCCAAGAACCCAAACTGCAAACATCTGAACACAGGGAGGCAGGAAGAACCCTTAGGAGACTACTGAACAATTTGTGTGAGAGAGGCCAGTGATAACCAACAAAGGCAGTGTCTGTGGGCATTAAGAGCAGGAGAACAAGGGACTTCTACAATCACTTGATGCTGGATGAATGATTATGTTTAGTAAAATGCTTTGTGAATTACCATACCTTAAAGAATGGCAAATATGCTGTTCACCCCTAAATTTCAGAGTTGAGCAGACTCTCAAAATAGAAGGCTGTGTCAACATATATTTGGCTGTTCCTTCTTATAAACAGTTTCTGACATGGTCTTCTTAGTAAGCCAGATGCTTTGGTATAATAATGCCTCTCTCTCCTCTCTGTCTCCATTTTCTGTTTCTGTGCCTCTCTCTCTGAGGCATCTAATTCCTAACTTACTCACCTGATAGCCCTCTGACTGCGGCTTATATATCACATTGAATATTCAGCAGCCAGTTGCCCAGATTAGCACAAAAGTCTAGCTAGTATTTGTCCCCAAAGACATAGAAGTATGACAGAGCCATAGAAAAGAGCTGCAGCAAGTCCAGTGAGTCACAATTACCTGGGATGCAATCAGACAAACAGGGAAAGGAGAAGGAAATGGAAAGGTGGTCAGGATCCAAGAAATGCCTTCTCGCTTCTCTTCCATGTAGAATGTCACGGCCAGCAGCCCATAGCAAAGAGTTTCCTTGACATTTCAGAGGAAGAGTATCTGGGGAAAGCCCCAAAAGACTGCTTCATTCTGATGCCCAGACTGAGGGAACTAGTCTAGCAACCTGCAGGCCATGTGCTATGTTTGTCTTTCTGCCCAAGGCACTTTCCAATTATGTGTGCTATAAATGTAAGCTGATCTCCCTTCTGGAGGTGAGAGGAAAGGACCTGAGGAATGCTCTCTGTGCTACAGTCAGTTCAGGAGGATGAAGAGTTCCTAGGGGAAATGAAAGTGATAATCCAAGGAGAAATCCAGGAAATCAGAAGATGCTAAGTAATGGGATTGATAGCAATTTAAAAAAAATGTGGACCATCCACCAACCATACCTTATGTCTTTTCTTTAGTTCAGTTCGCCTTTCTCAAACTCGGGCTCCTCATTTGTAAAATGGGGTTAACAGCCATATTTACCTGGGAGAGTTGTTGTGACCATCAACATAATTCAGGTCAGTTAACCAATGTAAAGAAATCAGTTTAATACACCTGCTGAATAGTTAAGAGTTTAATGATGCCTCATGCTTAGTGAGAACTTGATGGCTTCGCAATGATACTACTGACAGAAATGGTTATCTTTAATAATTACAAGAAAAGGTAAAAGAGGACAGCAAGCATCATGGAAATGGCAAAAGCTACAAGCATCTGCACTTACTTCTTTAGATAAAGTTCAGATGAAGAACCATCTGTGCCATGGAGGAATGAAAGGATCCACATGATCAATTACAAAGGCGTCTTTCCCAGGACTGAGCCCTGACACTTACTGAACCCTTGCTGAGGAAAAGGGAGGCAGCTACATGATCTGGCAGGAATATTCAACAGCAGGCTGTCTTTCTGGATAAATAAAAACCAGTCAAGACAACCAAATTTAACTACATCGTGATGAAACAAGTTATCCTATTACAATAACAAAGCTGTATCTCCAGGACCTGGACTTTGAAGTCTTGAGTAGGAAATTAAAAGATAATCTATGAAGACACAAGAGGCAGTTTGATTTCTTCTCATTATTTTATTTTTAAAGACAGAAGAACACTAGATGTGAGCAATTAATTATAAAGACGGAATCCAAGAGCAATTTTCTTTTTTTTTTTTATTTCATGATTTATCAAAACTCTGGAGTCTTGGTCAGGAAATAGCATACATCTTTTGAGTACCAAGCAGATTATATTTGATTGTAGATTCCTACATTTGATCAAAGAGGCTTTAGAGAAATAGAGAATATACCATTTTGTACCCACCCATCCCCCCTCAAAATAAAGGGAAGTAGAACAGTTTTTTCTACATATTCACATAGAAAAAATGGAAGGAAATTGACCTCTCCTTTCAGAACTGAACAGGACTTTAATATATTAAAGGACTAAGTGACTCAGTGAGTGTCTTCCAGAAATAAATAAATGTGTGTGTGTGTGTGTGTGTGTGTGTGTGTGTGTGTGTGTGTACAAAACTACTGTATATACATTTAAAAGAATAGCCATCAGAGAGTTGCATGATATCTTAGTATCTTTGGGGGGGGGGAAATTTTCTAGTCACCATATTCAGGATTCAAGACTCACTATACTGTAACACTATAGTGTTGCATACTTAAACAATAACTATATTTAATTTATCATGACCCAATAACTCAATAGTGGAAAAACAAAACAATTAAAAAAATATTTTTGTTTCTTTAACCAGGGAAACTGCTCTCTTAGAAATAATCCATGACCAAGTCCAATGATGATTTTCAAGTTCCTGTCTTAACTTCTTTGAAACATCATCCATCAGTCTGACCTCCTGTAATTCCCTTTGCTTAATATCTTTTTGGAGGGAAAATCTTTCTCTAGTGACCCTGGTGAAAATACAAAATTCAGATTAAATGCCATCCTCTTAAACATTACCCAGCTCCTTCTGTTATCTTACCAGATGTTTGTGTCTCCTGGATGCAGTCATAGGACTAAAAACATCTATTTAAAATATTCCATTGCATTGTAGTTATTTATACAAGTTTTTCTCCCTTCCCAGACTATGATTCTTAAAGGGTAAATACTATGTATTCTTCATGTTTGTTTTTCTACCAGCAAGCACAATGCTTATTGTAGAGCAGGTATTCAAAATAAATATATGGTGAATACATGTAAATATATATATATATTAGCAGGTGGGTCACAGACCATTTTTATGGGTACAGGTGTCTTTATAATAATGCTTATTAGAGAATGGATAATAGCAAAATGAACTTGATGGTTTACACAAGGCAATGAATTTGATTATCAGCAGTATAACCAAGACTTACTAGACTGGGACTTAACAGATGTTTTCCATAACTTACAGGTATATCAAAGATATACCCAAGAAAACAGCATATAAAGTCAAAGACAAATGATGAAGCCTGACACAAACTTGAAAATAGCAGTATCAAAAGGCTACACTGCAGGATGAGTTTAGGCAATGTAACGTGCAACCAGCAATGGAAAAGATTTTAAAAATTTAAGTTTTCAGCCTAAGAAAGAATTCCACTGCTAGTTGCACATTACATTGCTTGGGTTACATTAAGACATGATAAAGAGAACATTGAAGAAGAATTAGAAGAAAAAAATCCTGTCTTAGGAAGGATCATCTTCATGCTGGGAAGGTTAGAGGAGGCATCTTAGTATGGCAAAGAAATATCAGACTCATCAAGAGATACACTGAATCACTTAGTCCTGTAAATTACTTCAGATGAATTATATTCCAAGGATTTGCACTGTACCTCTGGAACCCTAACCCGAATTTCTGAAGTACTAGGGAAAGCTGGTAGAGAGCCAGAAAGCTTTAAGTATGTGAATGACATTTGTTTATAAAAACAAAACAAAACAAACGGACTATGAAGGCAAACCATATCCAAGTCACCAGTTATCACCCACATGGTTTTGAATACTTAGGTAAGAAGGAAAGATTGAACAAAGACACTCAGATGTACTCATTTAAAACAAATCAAATTTATGGTTTTCTTCGATAGATGGATCAGAAACATTCTATAGACAACCTGTCTTTTATGCGGGCAAGGCATTTGCAGTTTTTGCAGTTTTTGCAATTGAGGAGAACATGAAAAATCATGGCACAGTAGAGTTTTCAGTACTAGTTTGGTAAGAATAATCTTACCAAATAGTTTGATTAATAATTTAACATCAACCTGGGTGACTCTAATAGACAATTTTATTCTTAGCTCTATTAGGTCAAATGTTTTTTTGATTAAATAGATGAAATATAAACTATTATTTAAATTAGATGAAGGTGGCAGGAATTGGTGTACTTTTAGATGACAAAATAAAGTGTTTCAAGTATTTGGATTTAGCATGGTGGTATATGAGTGAAATTTAGATTCCTATATTGTGTTTCATATAGTCAATGCACACAGTCAAGATAGAGATAACTGGTTTAATAGTAGTGATTATAAAAAGGACAGTTTTTCTGAATTGCATGTGAGTCATGAACTCATAATCTAATAGCAGCAGTTTCTGCCTTACTAAGAACACATATTCAGATTTAAATTAAATCTACAGGAGTCACAGATTCCCTGGATATCAAATCCATGTGCACCATAAGTTTTAAGAACCCCAGATAAAGAATCTTTTCATGAGAGTACCTTGTGGTAATATAAAACACTATTTCACACTTGACCCTTTTAATGAATATACAGTACCCAGATTAAAAGGATTTGCTGGTCTTCCACAGATTGCATACATAATACTATGCTTATTTCTGAGTCAGAATTACGAATGATGAAATTAAGACAAGGAATTAGACTGGTGAAGGTCAGAGGCTCAGATCATATGAGGAACATCATGGGAATTTTATGCCTAGGAAATACTCCCTTCCCCATAAGGGATCCAATAATTGTCTTTCAATTTTCGAAGTTTAATTTGGAAAAAGAGTAAAATTATTTTGTTATCCAAAGTTTGGTAGAAAAAAAGCCAAGGGCAGAAATTATAGGAAGGCCAATTTGACCCTTTTCTGTATAAGGAAGATATAATATTTGGATTCATGTGTAAATAGAATGTGTAAAGTCATCATCTTTGATCAGTGGAAGTATTCAGATAAATCCAGATGATCTCGTGCCTGAGGTATTGTGAAAGGGATGACTGTAGCTGGAAAAGGGAGTACTAGACTATTTTCAAGGCACCTTTCAAATTTAAGACTCTCTGATCTGATTACATGTTTAAAGAATACTCAGTGTCTCAAAAGTGCATAATTATTTTTGTTCAAGTGAACAATAAGTAATAAATCAGTATGGGTACCTATTATTGGATGTTTCTGAGTCTGCTTTAATTTTCTATTTTTTTTGTTTACTATATTCTCCATGCTTTACTTCTGTCCAAATGACCAACCCACATTATGATTGAGAATTTTTATGCCCCTTTATCCCCCTCAACATCCTCACTCACCTGCCACCCCAACCCCTCCCCCATGGTAATCACCAGTCACTTCTCAGTGTCTATGAGTCTACTGATGTTTTTTTCATTCTCTTTTGCTTTGTATTTATATTCCACAAATAAGTGAAATCATGTAGTATTCTCTTTCTCCACCTGGCTTATTTCACTGAGCATAATGCCTTCTAGATCCATCCATGTTGCTGTAAATGGTAGGATTTCTTTTTTTTTTAATGAATGAATAATATTCCATTGTGTATATATACCACATCTTCTTTATCTATTCATCTATTGATGGACACAGGTTGCTTCCATATCTTGGCTATTATAAATAATGTTGCAATAAACATAGGGGTGCATATCTTTTTGAATCAGGGATTTTGTTTTCTTTGGGTAAATTCCTAGAAGTGGAATTCCTGGGTCAAATGGTATCTTTATTTTTAGTTTTTTGCAGAACCTCCATACTACTTTCCACAACAGTTGTACCAAAAGACATTCCCACCAACAGTGTAGGAGGGTTCTCATTTCTCCACATCCTTGCCAACAGTTATTGTTTCTTGTCTCCTTGTTGTTGGCCATCCTAACTGGTGTGGTGTGAGGTGATATCCCATTGTGGTTTGATATGCATTTCCCTGATGATAAGAATCTGCCTTAATTTATATCTGTTACAAGGAGTCTTAATTTATTTTCATTAAATTTATCAAGTTATTTTTTTAAATAGAATAGTCATTTTGTAATGCAAATGTACATACAAAATTCCATTTTAAAGAAGTTTTTTTCTTTTTAAATATCCTTACGAATGATTGGAGAAAAAGAAACTTAGGGAAATTTACACAGAAGTTGCCTTTGTATTACAACTCATTACACATTGATAAAATATAAAATGAACTCCAATTTTGACTTCTTTTTCATTACCTTTATTAAGGCCTATAACTCCATTCAGCCTGTTTTATTGGTACAGGCATAAATTTAAAATTCACCAAAGTATGTTTAATATTGAGTTGGACTTTAGTGTTATATTTGGAAGCTATATTTATCTTAATATCAAATAATGAAACTTAGGGAAACATACTTTCTTCAACCACTTGCTCTTTTTTCCTGAATAGAAGTTATAGTAACATAAAAGCACCTAGAAATCTAAAGCTTTCCTTTTGAAGGAAAATTATTTTAAAATAAGGTACCTGACTTTAGAAAGTGGACAATTTAACATTTCATACCTGACAAGTGCTTTCCAAATTATTTTACATTCCTACATCTCTTATGTAAAACTATATGATTTTAAGATACCTCTCAATTTTTTTAAAAGAAAAGCCTCTTTATTCTTTCAAGAAATTTCAACTTTTAAAAGAAATTTCCTACAAATTAGCTTGACATCTTAAAGAAGTTATATTTTTATTCTTTATTCTGTTTATAAGCATGATCATAAAACACTGTAGTAGATGGAACAATGCGTATCTTTGTGGTTTGATATGCATTTCCCTGAAGATTGAAATCTGCCTTAATTTATATTTGTTACAAAGAGTCTTAATTTATTTTATTTTATTTATTTAGTTAGTTAGTTAGTTTGTTTATTTATTTATTATTTTGGTATCAATAATATACAATTACATGAGCAACATTGTGGTTACTAGATTCCTCCCATTATCAAGTCCCTACCACATACCCCATTACAGTCACTGTCCATCAATGTAGTAAGATGCTATAGAATCACTACTTGTCTTCTCTGTGCCCCCATGACAGTTTAATTAGCCATCAGACTAAATGAGAAAATGGTGAAGACCCTGAGAATGTCAGGCTACTGGTGCACAGAGGTGGGCACAAACCATTGCAAAAATTGGTATCACTTGAATTTTAACTTTTACACTCATTTCCAGTGTAATTAAAAGAAATTACTTAAATGTGTGAATTTTATAGTTTCCCATCATGAGAATTTAAGGAAATTAGCATTGCTGCAACCAAAGAATAAAGAAAACCTTTGTCCTAAATATTAAACTTGTCATAGCAGAGATCTTTCTACTCTATCTTATTTGCTTGGGCGAAGAGAATTATTTGCGGTGATTGGTTTATGTTGTGCTGTGATCCAAAGCACCTTAGAGTTGATAGCCTATCCAGAAACTCATCTTAGTTCTAAGAATGCATAGTGCCGCAGGCCAAAGTCATAATATTATGAGGGTTACCTCTTTAAGAGGTGATGTCTCAGCTCTATAAGTGTCTGGACTCTCACTCAGGCTGTCACTGGTACCTCCCATCTTCTTACACTATTCAACCATTCTCTCCGGCATCTCTGGACTACAGAGCCCAGAGAGTGAGACTTCCCCAAGGCTTACCTTCCAAGTTATGTTTGTTTCATCTGAGGACCTGCCTTTTCCCTATTTACTAGTACATTAAATGTCCACTGCCTGGTTTGAGGGGACCTCAGCCTTCACAGTCTTGGGATTGTTGGTTTCTGGGTTTGTTTCCATATCTCATGGTCTCTATCCATCTGTTGTAACAAACTCAATTATAATAAACTTTGTGGTAATTTAGATTCAGACATGGGAAATGATAGGGGTGTGGAGGAAGGAGTAATTTCACTATCAGGTTGAATAGATTGGTTCCTAAAACTATCCTTTCAGCTTTAAAATTCCAGAATACAGCTCATTTTCTCTTGGTGTTCTTTTTAATCTTTTCTCTAAGGTACTACTAGGACTAAAAGAAGGAATAATTTCACTATCAGGTTGAACAGATTGGTTCCTAAAACTATCCTTTCAGCTTTAAAATTCTAGATACAGCTCATTTTCTCTTGGTGTTCGTTTTATCTTTTCTCTAAGGTACTAGGACTAAAGGAGGGTAGAGGAGGAGAAACAATTTTCAAATGACAATAGTAATGATTGTTTAACATCGTATAGTTTAGAAATGTTAAATATGACCTAGATTTCAGTCTGTATTCCCAGCACACTTCTTCAATATAATCTTGCTGTTCCTTAAAGATAAAAAATGGGAGATACTGTGCCTTCAAGAGTGTGTGTAGGCCATTTCAGATCTATAAATACTGCTTAGAAATGCATATTATATCATAATCACTGTCAACATTGTAAGGCTTCTTAGCTAATATAGAAAGATTTCAAAGTTTTTTAAAATTAATATTTAATTGGCTAGGAACTTCAGTACTTTCTCTGGAAATAAATTCTAGACAGACCTGAGTTTAGTAATCCAAATTTTATACTCTCTATACACACATAATATTTTTTTTTCTCATTATAATTTTCACAACAACATTAGAGGAAGTATGTTATTCCCTTTTTAGAGAGAGGAAATTTTAAGCACAGGGCTGCCAAATTATTTTTTAGTTCACTTAGCTAGTCTGTAACAGAAGCAGTACTGATTCCCAACATTCTTGATTCGAAGCCCAGGGTGTGTTTCAGTATACACCCAGGAGCATTACTTTGGTAATTGAAAAGAGATTTAAAGTTTAAAGTAAGAAAGAGAATAGGAGACAGGCAAGAGTCCATTATGTACAGTTCTAGGAACTCCTTACCTGTCAGAATCAAAGTTATTTTACCATGCTAAAAGTATTTAGTAACGTAATCATGTTCTCAGAATAAATGATTTCTTTTTTACCACTGTTCTTATTAAGCTACAGAAGGTGCCGCATATTATAGGTTTACAACAGAGGCTCTTGAAAGAACAAATGTATCAAATTTTCCCTTTGTTGATAACAAAGGCTGCTATAATAAACTGCTTCACAATTCAGCAACACATAGCTTCTAAAAGAAGAGAGCCCAGTTAGAATGTGTATTTTCTGGATCATGATTAGATACTGTATAAATTTCCCTAGTAATGGCAACAATAGAAAGACCAAGGTTAGCCTGTTAAATGAAATGTTGAGTGAGAACTGGGCAGTTCCAAGAGGCTGCTGGCACAGTTTTAGGTGTCCTGCCAGCATGTAAATCCATAGGGTCATTTGGCAGTCAGGTGTCATTAGTCAACTCTCTCCCTCTCTCCCTCTTCCCATCTGTTTTTGTCTAGCCTATTTGTGTAAATTACCTCTCAGTATGTAGCAGGACTCAAACTAGTCATGTATTTTCCTCCTGTTCCTTTGTCCTTTTCATTCCCAACTGCTCATTTAAACTGATACCAATCATTTGACCCAAAATTTAGCACGAGAGGCAAGATAATGGTAGCAATTAATATCACTAGTGTTACAAAGCAGCATCCCTTATGACTATGAAAAAACGGCCACACAAGACACTTTAATAAATGTCAAAGACATAGTTGCCACTGGCTATTTCAAAACATGGTGATTATCATCAGAGGCCAAAATGTAATGATGCCCTGTAAAAGGAGAGAGAATTTACATAATTTGCGGACAATTTCCAAAGCTATTGTCTAAAAGAGATTCTTGAAGGGCGTGCTATTCCTCATAATACCAAGACTTTCTGGAGGGGATGAGAAAAATAAAATCTGTTTTCTCCTGAGTTGCCCCTTCCATTTACTACCATGCTGAATGCCCACATCTCTGTTATTCCAAGTCCTAAGTATATCTTTGGATTATGGCTCAATGCTACAAGGAAAGGTAGGAGGCTCAGCCTCCATTACTCAACTGGTACACTTCCTGCATAAAAACAATTAAGGGTGAATAATTATTTATATGATAATTGATGGCAAGGAATTGCTATCTTGAGAAGGACTTAAAACTGAAAGGATTATTTGCTAAGGGCAGATAAGAGTAAATAATAGCAAATAATTCTGCAGCATCATTTTCAGCAATGATGAATAGTCATATTGGAGCAGTAGTTAGTACACTATTGATCTCTAATTCTAGTTTACATGAAATCAGAAAAGTCAATTTTCTGAAACATTGTACTCTTTACTAATCATGAACCCAAAGCCAGATATACTGCATTTTGTCAAGTTAAGCAGTTCTTATGGCCTATTTGACCAAAGGTCTTAGCCCATATTTTAGCTTACCATTTATTTGTCCTATATGAATAAATTGAACATAAAATGCAGTCATGCATGCAAATAATTAGCCCCAACACCTTTGAAAAAACTATCTCAAGGTTGACAAGTCCATAAAAGTAGTCTAGACTTACCATTCATTAAGTAATCTCTGAAATGACTCTATGAATAGATTGTCTGGTTCATATTTAGATATTTCTAATGACAAGGGACTCATCATTTTCAGAGGCAGAAGATCACATATTTGGATAATTTTGAATCTTTGTCTATCACTACTCATATCTATATTAAACCAGATTACTCAATCTTTGCCAAATGGTTTTCCTTTTCTAAAATCTAATTTTAAAATAATGTAAGAATTTTTATTATCTTTAAATTTTCTTAAAATTCTTTAAAAAATAAGAGTTCTGTTAGGAAAAGTGCTTAAGAATAATGATAAAATAAGTTATCTATGTAAACATGCATTTGGAAGTGATAACTGGGCCTGAGGTACAATGAAATGAAATTTTAAACAGTATAGAAAACATGGGTGAGAAATTATACTTATTCTTAATAAGCAAAATGTTGAAGTATTTATATGTTTCAAAGAGAGGAAATTGATATGACACATACCTGGAGAATTTTTGAACTGATTAAAAATAATGGAGTACACCTACATGTTACTAATATGGAAAGAGCTGCAGGATACTGGAATCATATAACATACAAAATTTTTAAAAAGTAAGTGCCTGAAAAATCTATGTGATATATTATCATTTGTGTTAAATAAATAGCAACCAGGTTTTTTTTTTCATAAATAAGGTTATAGTAAAAGAGGTAGAAGGATATAAAACTTCAAAACTATCAATAGTGCTCTCTCTAGATAGTGGCATGTATTTGGGAGGATAAAGAAAGGTGAAACTTTTAACTTTTTATTATGTGGGTAATTTCTTATTTTAAAATGCAAGATTGAACACTCTAAAGGATTCTGAGTAATAGAAATTCCAGTCATTGAACCTTTTGAAATTTAGATATCTTTAATTTCCCATTTTTTAATTGTTCTAATCTTTTCATTCAGTTGCTACATAAAACTACCTCACCCTCTGTGAAGATCACCATTTCACTGTGGGTATCACCTTCTTTCTATGAATATCACCATTGATATAATCCAGTAATGATGATGGAATATTTAGTATGGCTCCTTTTTCCTCCTAGGTTATCTCTAAGTATATACATGCAATTTCCTTTTAATTAAAACCATGAAATAATGTCCAGTGTTGTTTATTATTCTCTTGCCATTCTTATACATATCTACAATTTGTCACTTTATGACACTAAAATAATAAATACATCTCACCACCAAAATTCAAGTTAACAAATATTTCTTACAACTTTATCCTTCTAGTGCTTCTAGAACAAGAGTTGGCAAATATTTTTGGTGAAATGCCATATAGTAAATATTGTAGCTCCTGCAGTCTATGCATGTGTGTGTAAATATGTAGTCTCTGTCACATCTTTTTTTTTTAGCATCCCTTTAAAAATGTAAAAAAAAAAATCGTTCTTAGTTTGTTGACAGTGCAACAGGCGGAACAAACAGGACACAGGCTAGATTTGAACTAAGGATCATATTTACCAAAACATATAGTAGACATCAGCTCTTCTTTATTCTGTATTCCTCTTCCCTCATCTTTATTAATAGACATTCTGCATGACAATGTGTAAAGACTCTACATGTTATTAGACTTGAGGCAAATTTCAGTGGAATTATCCCCTACTCTTAAAAGATGGCACCTTCTGATAAAATCTTTTTGAAAAAAGTAGAATGAAACAAAACTGAAATTCATTCCTTTTGAATTCTAGGGATGGGCTCTACCAACAAATTTATCACTGAATCACATTGTGTAGCCTTCCAAAGTAAAAGTTCTAAAGCTAATTATCCATCTTTCTGGTTGATTCTCACATCTTTTCTAAATATAATCCAGTTGGAAATTAATTCAGACAAATAAAAGAGTAGATGAGACCTGAGGTAGCAGTGAATTAAAGGCTTTCCCTGCTTGTGTGGAGAGGTCTGGCTGATCTACCACGGCCGTAGGAGGATCATTTGCATTTCCTTTCATCAGCACAAGATTAGGTGATATACACAGGTATGGAGCAAGCCAACTTCTTTCAGTGCTCGAATCTCATGGATACAAGTATTTTTTTTAATTTCTAGTATGGCTAAACCAGTATTTAAAAGATAGTTGGTAAGTATCCAATATTTACAGAGGATTTCTATTTCTCTTCTCAAGCTCCAGTTGGAAATGCAAGTAGAAATGCATAAGTGCCTCATATTGCCTTTCCTATTCCTTACCCCCATTTTAATTCATGGTCAAGAGTGTTTTGGGGTTGAATTTCTAACTTCTGGAATCTTTTTTTCTATATTTCTTTTAGCCCTATTTGTCTGAAACTTGAAATAAACTTTCAGCTTTAATTTTTGAGAAAGTTAAATTCCTATTCAGAAACTCTTCTGGACCATACATACTCCGGGAGCAGTGGTGCGTCTTCAGTAACTGTATGTTGTAGGTGAAAAGTCTTTGAAGCCTAGTGGAGGAGATAGAAGGCTTTAACTATACCTAGCATATGCTATGCCAATTTGATCTACAACTTTAAACGGGAAAGAGAAATCCACAGCCTAACTGTCTGGATTAACTGGATGTAGCTAATCAACTACTTCAAGCATTTGACACTCTGAATCATGCATACAGTCAGTAGTGTAGTTAGAAGCAGATAGGATTCATTAAGGGAAAAAGAGGTGGATTTTCACTAGATTAGGTTTCATCTTTAATCCCATGTTTTCCTACTGCTTGTCTGATTTTGCACATTGATATCCTTTTATATCTCATGTTTTATCTATTCTTCAAATACTCCCCTATTTATTGAACTTCTTACACTTTACCTTTTGTGAGGCTCTATTTCTCCCGAGTTTAATTACTATGGTATGCAAGGTAAGAATTTCAAATAGGACAATCTAAAATTGACCCTAGCTTAATTCAAAATATCTTCTCCTTACATCCATCTTTGATGTGGCAATATTCAGATAGGCAAAAGGTTGTGTGGTAAGGTTTGGATAGAAACTATACCTACTGTACTTATTTTAATCTTCTTTTGAAAGAGAAAAATGTTTTGTTTTGAACAGAAATACATACCTTGTTTCAAAGTTTACTTTTCTGGAAATAATTTTGCTTACTAGTTTTGGTTTGTGGCCAGATTTTCAATCTCTCATATTCATGAGGCCCTACTACAGTACTATTTTGTGTTTTCTCTGATCAATGTATTTGGCTTCAAAATTCCTATTTGAATCATTGATTGATTAAGTATTGTCATCGATCTTAATCAAAAAGGTCATATCTGACTCTTCCATTTTATGTTTACTGTTTTGAGATGTCCTCCTTGCTTTGAAAAGGTACTGTAATACATACAGCCAGACTGCAAAGCAAAGTAATACAACTGTTTATTTTAACATAATTAATTAAGTTATTACATGCTCAATAAGGCATACAATCTAAGCCATAAAACTAATAAGAAAGATGATACTTCATTGTGAAAACAGGCCTACTTTTCCAAACTAATGGGTTAAAATTACAAAAGTATAATGTAAAATAATTATTCAATAAACAAAAATAAGTCACTGTATTAAAACTATTTCTAAACCTACATTCATACAATTGGTATTTCTGCACTCCAGTCGTCTAGGGTGTAAAGCATTCTTCTGCATAAGCTTTATTCACCACCAAGATGTTTAGAAAGAACCACTGATTGAAACTCGTTCAACTCCACTAAATTCAGATTATTTAGGGAAGTAAGATGCCGGAGTCTGATATCATCAGGACTGGAAGTAGAAAGGGAGAGAAGCAAAACCTTCCCTTGAAGAGCAGAACTGGCTGAAATCTAATCTTTATGGAATATGGGAATTTTCCAAGGGTAGGACAAGAACAACATGAGCAGTCAAATTAACTAATATTAGTCTAAACTAAACACTCTACTTATATTTAAAAATGTCAGCCTTACCTAAAACCTTTAAAATCAATTATATAATTATGGCCATCTTATACTTTTCAGAGTTTATATTATAACAATGACCTCAAACAAAGAATACAGTTGAAAACCCTTTACAACCTGATATAGATAGCCAAGTCATATGGTAAGCTAAACCCCTTTACATAATCACAGTAACTTTTCTTTAAAGTCCTTGAACTAATGGTGTTTCCAAAGGGCATAAATTCAATGACAAACTTAATGAATCAATGTTACTGCTGTTGTTGAATAATAACTGTCCAACAATCATGGAGCTCTTATTGAATACAAGTGTACTGAGTAATTCTTCTATCAGTTATATGAGGTAGGAAGAATTTTTATCTCCATTTTATACGTGTGGGAAATTGAGACACCTAGAAATTATGTACAGCTCACTTCTGTGATGATGCCCCTTATGCAGTCAAAAATCCACATGTAACTTTTGACTACCTGAAACCTTAACTAATAACCTAATGTTGACTAGAAGCCTTACTAGTAACATAAATAATTAATCCAAATTTTTTATGTTATATGTATTAGATGCTACATTCTTACAATAAAGCTAGCTAGAGAGAAGAATGCTTTGTTTCTAATTTTTGCACATCTCTAGAATATTTTCCAGTATCTTCATTGAAAAAGTCCATATATAAGTGGGCCTGCACAGTTCAAACCTGTGTTCCAACTGTATTTTCATCCCAGACCTTTCCTCTTGCCATATTCAAGGACTATAAAATAAGAAAAGTCATAAGAGAAACACATAAATATAAAGAATGGCAGAGAATAAAAACAGATACATTCATGGTGTAATTATTAGTGACTACAAATAATTAGGCTTGTATAACCAGACCAGGCAGAAATGAAGCAATGGGGTGGCAGTGAAATAATGTGTATCTAAAGGAAAACTCTTGAGAGAGGGGAGGGTTTGAGAGGCTGCTTGAATATAAGAGGAAGGTGTCATCTCACATTTCTCTGTGATTATCAACAGATGAGACATCAAAAATAAAATCCACCTCCTGTATTTAGCATCATTATTTACCTTGGTGGCAACGGCAATTAATTTTCTGGATTTTCAAAAGTACGAACAGCTTGCAAATGTCTCTATAATGGGTATCTTGGATTTTGGTGTAATTTATCGTGGCACAGTGATTTGTTTTCTTGTAATTTATACAAATTTAGTGTTTTGCTGGCCAGGAAATAACATAAATGTCAGAGCCAAAGCTATCTTCATTTAGGCAAGGTGTGCTTACATTTTACAATGACCAAGGCCCATGGAGGGAAAGAAATGAAAAAAAAAAAAAATCAGCAGCAATCACCCATAAAATCTCTGTCCAGTTTGTCACATTGCAGAATATTAGATTTAGAAAAGATATAAGAAAATATCTTCGAAAAAAATCTTATTTTTAGATGATAAAATGGGACCCCAAAGAAGCCAAATGACTAGTTCAATATAATCAGGGAATTAAGGTGCAAAATTTAAAAATATTCCTTACTATTTCATCAGTAATCTTATTAAAATTGGCTGAGCAGGTTTAATTTCCCTATTTCACAGATAAGGATATTTAGTCTTATTTCTATGATTAGAAAATATAGACTTGGTGTTGGAACCAAAGGATATTGGCTCCCAATAACAATAGACTTCCTTTGAATGCTCTATTCAAGAAATTATGGAAAATGTCAACAGAATTTTAAATGGCTAAAGCAGAGAAATGTCAATTTATTTACTCTTTCCTATTCATAAGTGAATGGCTTTTTCCAGAGTAGGAGCATCATTCTAAAAATGCTGTTCCTCAGAAGCACAGCAAGGAAAGGGGTGAGATCCAGAATGTGATGATGAAAGCAAGTTGGCTACATTGAAGGAGCAAATCCAATCTCTCTGCCTGTGCCTGACAGGTAATAAATAGCCTAAGTAGGAAGTAATTTAGATTTAGTGGAAGAGCAGAAATGTGTGTATATGAATAATTATATCATATTTTGTGATCTCAAAGATCAGAGTTGACCACATTCTTTGATTTCCTACTGCTTTGGTGCCACCAGTTCTTGCTTCTACCCCTAGGTGTGTCCCCTCGAGATGCAGTAATACTATACACCTTGACTACAGTGCAGAAAAGCTTCCTTCCTTATTCAGTTTTAGTAAATTTTGCTAAGTAATTAAGGAGGAAATAAAGTCAGAACAAAAACACAAAAGAGATCCTAAGAGAAGGGCTGAAAATTAATGTGTTACCTATAGATATGGCTGTATGGCTGTGGAAATAACTGAGATATTTTTCAGACCAGTGAGTAAACAGTCACTACCTCAGAGACCCCAAATATGTACTCTCACTACTCTCCTGCCCTCCTTGCCTGACTCCTCCTCAATCCACCAATCAGAAGGAAATGAGTGGCACAGGAGGGGGCAGCCAGGATCACATTCCAGTGCTGTGACCTGCGTCCTCTTTCTTTGCTTTGCCATTCTGGATTATGTTCAATATTGCTGTTGCACAACAGGAAAGAAATAGATGTCTTCACTGCATGAGTTTGCAACCCAGTCTTCTACAAGCCAACTTTAAATAGTTAACAGCCTCCAGTCACTTATATTCAGTGTGTTGAAACTGAGCTCATTGACTTGGCTTTCTAATCTTTTAATCTCTCTATTGATCTCTAATCTAATCTAATTCCTATGTTCTGTTCAAAAGACAGCACCCTTATCTATCCAGACATACAAGTCAGAATTCTGAGATTTGTCATAAGCTTCCCCTTCAACCTGTATTTGGGAAATTTGAAAGTCCTATAGCTTGTCCTCCTGAACACTTCTAAATCAGCCTCTCACTGGAACTCTTACAGTGGTGTCCTAATAAGCTTCCTAACATTTCAAGCTCACACTTTAATAAAAAGCCCAAACTCAGTAGTGTGATAAGCAAAGCCCTTCATAATAGTCCTGTCTGTCCTTTCCACTATGATCCAGGTTCTTCCAAATCCTCCAGTTTGCTGTTGAGAAATGTCAAGGTGTTCATTGTCTTCACCCATCTGGAGGATTACTCTTTGCCTAAAACTCCCCCAGACTTTGCCCCTATGGTGGATCAGGCTTTTTAATTTAATAAGCATCAGCTAAGGCTTCCCTGTCATGTGAAGTCTTTCCTGCTCCCTACCAGTCAATACTCATTCCCTTCCTCACTCCCTACTGAATCTTATGCATATTCCTCTCAAGCACCTATAAATACTTCTTATATCAATTTGTTATGTATGTTTTTTCTTACTAGACTGTAAACTCACCAAAGGCAAAAATGTTCCAGACTTCTTACAGTAAGGTCTAAAGCACATGAGATATGTAATAAATATTTGCTTAATGAGTGAGTAAATGATTAAATTTGTCAGCATGGCACCTCCAAGTGGCAAAGATTTCCATAAGTCATTTATTTATCTGGGATTTGGTGACTTTTATAAACTTTTACAAAATATATATTCAGAATTATTTTCCTATTATATATTCATTATAGAAAATTTGGAAAGTGCTGGAAGGCAAAAACATTAATCATTCATTAAACCATGGCTGTAGGCAGAATTAGAGCTGAGAAGCTCTGCTCAGCTGACCACACTTTGATTCTTTCCACTGTAATGAGTCATGTCATTCCTTTTTAGCACTACTAGAAATTGAGATAGATTTCATATTTAGATACAACACTCAAACTAAACTCAGCTATAGTCTCATCATTTATTTTAGCCAACTTGAGCCCTGAGCTTGTACTGTATTGCTCACTCCTGTTAGAGGCTAACAAGGCTTAGTTGAGGATGGGAGGAGCTGCTCAAGACCTATTACTGCTCTAGCAACTGAAGGGGTTGCTAACATTTCTTTTTCTGGGAATTGAAAAGAATAGTTTTGATAGTTATATTTTCCCTTACTCTTCACCATTTACAAGCTAAATGATAGACTTTGCAGGGCCGAATTCTCTCTAGGTGATCTTATTCAACTTGAATCCTTGGGACCAGCCTCACCTAAATAATTAAGAATTTCACAGAAAGAGGGAGAAAGATTCCTAAACAAAGTATTTAGAAACAAAATATACAAATATTTCACATGAAAAACTCATAGTTACCTTATAGTGAATATCTCCTAGGAATAGTGTTATAACATGAATATTCTTTAATTTCCTGAACAGGAAATATTAAATAACTGGTGTCCAGAAAATTTAAGATACCTGAGAGGAAATCTCTAAGAAACTTCTATAATTTCCACAACCTGTCTTGATATAAAGCAAGAATACTCTTACTTAGATAGACATTCAGTTATATCACAAAATATAATATACTTATCCATATACACACATTTCTGCTTTTCCACTAAATATAATGTAATTTTTATATATTATAATATATGAATATTATAATTACCAGCTAAAATTATCTTTTTTTTTTTTTTTTTTTTTTTTTTGAGAGGGCATCTCTCATATTTATTGATCAAATGGTTGTTAACAACAATAAAATTCAGTATAGGGGGGTCAATGCTCAATGTACAATCATTAATCCATCTCAAGCCTAATTCTCGTCAGTCTCCAATCTTCTGAAGCATAACGAACAAGTTCTTACATGGTGAACGAATTCTTACAGAGTGAATAAATTCTTACATGGTGAACAGTACAAGGGCATTCATCACAGAAACTTTCGGTTTTGATCATGCAATATGACCTATAAACCATCAGGTCAAATATGAATATTCATTTGATTTTTGTACTTGATTTATATGTTGATCCCACATTTCTCCTATTATTATTATTATTTTTATTTTTAATAAAATGCTGAAGTGGTAGGTAGATGCAAGATAAAGGTAGAAAACATAGTTTAGTGCTGTAAGAAGGCAAATGTAGATGATCAGATGATCAGGTGTGTGCCTATGGACTAAGTATTAATCCAGGCTAGACAAGGGCAGCAAGACATCCACGGATGCAGAAGATTTCTCTCAAAGCAGGGGGGGTGAGGTTCTGAGCCTCACCTCTGTTGATCCCCAAATTCTCACCTGATGGCCCCCCTGCGACTGTGCCTGTCTTAGGTTGTTCCTCCCTTGAGGAATCTTACCCGTCTCTGGCTAACCAGTCATCTTCCGGGGCCATACAGGGAAATGTAAAGTTGGTAAGTGAGAGAGAAGCCATATTGTTTGCAAAGGTTAGCTTTTTACTTCTTTGCAGATTTATGCCCTGTGGCTTCTATGCCCAGCACTTGTCTCGAGGTATCTTTACCACCTGGAGGAATTATGATACTCGGTAAATTCGATATGAGGCACGAATTCTATTTAAGGTTTGTAATTAGGAAGGAAGAAGAAAAGCTATAGATGTAGCATATGAAGGAAACTTGGGAGGATTGATTATTTCTTTGACATATCTTCTTGTATAGTACCTTAAGTATGTATAGGTTTTAAACTACTAACTAATTTGCACACACATATTAACATAATAGGAATACGGTGACATAAACAAAGCAAATCTATAATTACCATCCATCTCCAGTGAAGCCAAGAAAACCATTTAGGCACCCTAGGCATTTGTGAAAATTTATCTATGATATGATGGATATTTTCCAACTGTACTTGAACCATCAGACAAATTAAAGCAGCCCATTTCTGGGATCTGTTCACATCCCATATGTTCTTTTAACCATAGATAGTCTATAGTCATGAGATTTTGGGGTGCTACAACTTGCACCCCTCCCAACCCCTGGTTGAGTTCCAACAGTACAGATCCGGTCAAATTCGTTGTCTCACTGTATGCACATGCCAGCCTAGACATCTCCCTCCTCCTTCTTATGGCAAGTCCAGGAGACGGTGGGCTGGATGCAGCCACAACCGCAGCATCGTCCGGATCCCTGTGGAGGCTTTTTGATGATCATCCCCCGGCACGAGTCCTCCAGAGAGTGCTGATGCCGGAAGCTCCTCCTCATATCGTATCTTAGTTCATTTTCTGGGTATCCAAGCTAGGCCTTGATCTTCTGCGTAGAAACAAACAGACCCTTTGCCCACACTTTGACATGCCCTCTATACCACTGTGCAGAACTCATTGGAGGTCAGCACACAGGAACTGCTTTTTTTTTTTTTTTTTTAATTAAGAGAAAGGAATATTATCAGCAAAGAGTACCTCCATGGCTGATCATCTGACACCCTTTAAGTGATCAACATTAAGGATATTTAAAGCATGCGTTGATCTTTGATTTACCAATAATTTTATCCTGTTAAGGAGTAATCCCCCTTTTCTTTCTTTCTTTCTTTTTTTTTTTTTTTAAATTTTTAATCTACACTTACCTGAAGAATACTATGTTTACTATGCTCTCCCTTATCAGGTCCCCCCTAACAACCACATTACGGTTACTGTCCATCAGCTTAGCAAAATGTGGTAGAGTCACTACTTGTCCTCTCTGTGTTGTGCGGCCCACCCTCCCCTTTCTCCCTCCCCCCCATGCATGCTAATCTTAATACCCCCCTTCTTCTTCCCCCCCCTTATCCCTCCCTGTCCACCCATCCTCCCCAGTTCCTTTCCCTTTGGTACCTGTTAGTCCATTTTTGGGTTCTGTAATTCTGCTGCTGTTTTGTTCCTTCAGTTTTTCCTTTGTTCCTATACTCCTCAGATGAGTGAAATCATTTGGTATTTCTCTTTCTCCGCTTGGCTTATTTCACTGAGCATAATACTCTCCAGCTCCATCCATGTTGCTGCAAATGGTTGGATTTTTCCACTTCTTATGGCTGAGTAGTATTCCATTGTGTATATGTACCACATCTTCTTTAGCCATTCATCTACAGATGGACATTTAGGTTGCTTCCAATTCTTGGCTATTGTAAATAGTGCTGCGATAAACATAGGAGTGCATCTGTCTTTCTCAAACTTGATTGCTGCGTTCTTAGGGTAAATTCCTAGGAGTGGAATTCCTGGGTCAAATGGTAGGTCTGTTTTGAGCATTTTGATGCACCTCCATACTGCTTTCCACAATGGTTGAACTAATTTACATTCCCACCAGCAGTGTAGGAGGGTTCCCCTTTCTCCACAGCCTCGCCAACATTTGTTGTTGTGTGTCTTTTGGATGGCAGCTATCCTTACTGGTGTGAGGTGATACCTCATTGTAGTTTTAATTTGCATTTCTCTGATAATTAGCGATGTGGAGCATCTTTTCATGTGTCTCTTGGCCATCTGTATTTCTTTTTTGGAGAACTGTCTGTTCAGTTCCTCTGCCCATTTTTTAATTGGGTTATTTGTTTTTTGTTTGTTGAGGCGTGTGAGCTCTTTATATATTCTGGACGTCAAGCCTTTATCAGATCTGTCATTTTCAAATATATTCTCCCATACTGTAGGGTTCCTTTTTGTTCTATTGATGGTGTCTTTCGCTGTACAGAAGCTTTTCAGCTTAATGTAGTCCCACTTGCTCATTTTTGCTGTTGTTTTCCTTGCCCGGGGAGATATGTTCAAGAAGAGATCACTCATGTTTATGTCTAAGAGGTTTTTGCCTATGTTTTTTTCCAAGAGTTTAATGGTTTCGTGACTTACATTCAGGTCTTTGATCCATTTTGAGTTTACCTTTGTATATGGGGTTAGACAATGGTCCAGTTTCATTCTCCTACATGTAGCTGTCCAGTTTTGCCAGCACCATCTGTTGAAGAGACTGTCATTTTGCCATTGTATGTCCATGGCTCCTTTATCAAATATTAATTGACCATATATGTTTGGGTTAATTTCTGGGGTCTCTAATCTGTTCCACTGGTCTGTGGCTCTGTTCTTGTGCCAGTACCAAATTGTCTTGATTACTATGGCTTTGTAGTAGAGCTTGAAGTTGGGGAGTGAGATCCCCCCTACTTTATTCTTCTTTTTCAGGATTGCTTTGGCTATTCGGGGTCTTTGGTGTTTCCATATGAATTTTTGAATTATTTGTTCCAATTCATTGAAGAATGTTGCTGGTAATTTGAGAGGGATTGCATCAAATTTGTATATTGCTTTCGGCAGGATGGCCATTTTGACGATATTAATTCTTCCTAGCCATGAGCATGGGATGAGTTTCCATTTATTAGTGTCCCCTTTAATTTCTCTTAAGAGTGACTTGTAGTTTTCAGAGTATAAGTCTTTCACTTCCTTGGTTAGGTTTATTCCTAGGTATTTTATTCTTTTTGATGCAATGGTGAATGGAATTGTTTTCCTGATTTCTCTTTCTGTTGATTCGTTGTTAGTGTATAGGAAAGCTACAGATTTCTGTGTGTTGATTTTGTATCCTGCAACTTTGCTGTATTCCGATATCAGTTCTAGTAGTTTTGGAGTGGAGTCTTTAGGGTTTTTTATGTACAGTATCATATCATCTGCAAATAGTGACAGTTTAACTTCTTCTTTACCAATCTGGATTCCTTGTATTTCTTTGTTTTGTCTGATTGCCGTGGCTAGGACCTCCAGTACTATGTTAAATAACAGTGGGGAGAGTGGGCATCCCTGTCTGGTTCCCGATCTCAGTGGAAATGCTTTCAGCTTCTCGCTGTTCAGTATAATGCTGGCTGTGGGTTTATCATATATGGCCTTTATTATGTTGAGGTACTTGCCCTCTATTCCCATTTTGCTGAGAGTTTTTATCATGAATGGATGTTGAATTTTGTCAAATGCTTTTTCAGCATCTATGGAGATGATCATGTGGTTTTTGTCTTTCTTTTTGTTGATGTGGTGGATGATGTTGATGGATTTTCGAATGTTGTACCATCCTTGCATCCCTGGGATGAACCCCACTTGGTCATGGTGTATGATCCTTTTGATATACTGTTGAATTCTGTTTGCTAGTATTTTATTGAGTATTTTTGCATCTACATTCATCAGGGATATTGGTCTGTAATTTTCTTTTTTGGTGGGGTCTTTTCCTGGTTTTGGTATTAGGGTGATGTTGGCTTCATAGAATGAGTTTGGGAGTATTCCCTCTTCTTCTATTTTGTGGAACACTTTAAGGAGAATGGGTATTATGTCTTCTCTGTGTGTCTGATAAAATTCCGAGGTAAATCCGTCCGGCCCCGGGGTTTTGTTCTTGGGTAGTTTTTTGATTACTGTTTCAATTTCTTTGCTTGTAATTGGTTTGTTTAACTTTTGTGTTTCTTCCTTGGTCAGTCTTGGGAGGTTGTATTTTTCTAGGAAGTTGTCCATTTCTTCTAGGTTTTCCAGCTTGTTGGCATATAGGTTTTCATAGTAGTCTTTAATAATTCTTTGTATTTCTGTGGAGTCTGTCGTGATTTTTCCATTCTCATTTCTGATTATGTTGATTTGTGTTGACTCTCTTTTTCTCTTTATAAGTTGGGCTAGAGGCTTATCTATTTTGTTTATTTTCTCAAAGAACCAGCTCTTGGTTTCGTTGATTTTTGCTATTGTTTTATTCTTCTCAATTTTGTTTATTTCTTCTCTGATCTTTATTATGTCCCTCCTTCTGCTGACTTTAGGCCTCATTTGTTCTTCTTTTTCCAGTTTTAATAATTGTGATGTTAGACTATTCATTTGGGATTGTTCTTCCTTCTTCAAGTGTGCCTGGATTGCTATATACTTTCCTCTTAAGACTGCTTTCGCTGCATCCCACAGAAGTTGGGGCTTAGTGTTGTTGTTGTCATTTGTTTCTATATATTCCTTGATCTCTATTTTGATTTGTTCATTGATCCATTGATTATTTAGTAGCATGTTGTTAAGCCTCCATGTGTTTGTGAGCCTTTTTGTTTTCTTTGTAGAATTTATTTCTACCTTCATACCTTTGTGGTCTGAAAAATTGGTTGGTAGAATTTCAATATTGTGGAATTTACTGAGGCTCTTTTTGTGAGCTAGTATGTGGTCTATTCTGGAGAATGTTCCATGTGCACTTGAGAAGAATGTATATCCTGTTGCTTTTGGATGTAGAGTTCTATAGATGTCTATTAGGTCCATCTGTTCTAGTGTGTTGTTCAGTGCCTGTGTGTCTTTACTTATTTTCTGCCCGGTGGATCTATCCTTTGGGGTGAGTGGTGTGTTGAAGTCTCCTACAATGAATGCATTGCAGTCTATTTCCCTCTTTAGTTCTGTTAGTATTTGCTTCACATATGCTGGTACTCCTGTATTGGGTGCATATATATTTAGAATGGTTATATCCTCTTGTTGGACTGAGCCCTTTATCATTATGTAGTGGCCTTCTTTATCTCTTGTTACTTTCTTTGTTTTGAAGTCTATTTTGTCTGATATTAGTACTGCAACCCCTGCTTTCTTCTCACTGTTGTTTGCCTGAAATATGTTTTTCCATCCCTTGACTTTTAGTCTATGCTTATCTTTGGGTTTAAGGTGAGTTTCTTGTAAGCAGCATATAGATGGGTCTTGCTTTTTTATCCATTCTATTACTCTATGTCTTTTGATTGGTGCATTAAGTCCATTTACATTTAGGGTGACTATTGAAAGATATGTACTTATTGCCATTGCAGGCTTTAGATTCGTGGTTACCAAAGGTTCAAGGTTAGCTTCTTTAGTATCTACTGCCTAACTTAGCTCGCTTATTGAGCTGTTATATACACTGTCTGGAGATTCTTTTCTTCTCTCCCTTCTTATTCCTCCTCCTCCATTCTTCATATGTTGTGTGTTTTGTTCTGTGCTCTTTTTAGGGGTGCTCCCATCTAGAGCAGTCCCTGTAGGATGCCCTGTAAAGGTGGTTTGTGGGAAGCAAATTCCCTCAGCTTTTGCTTGTCTGGGAATTGTTTGATCCCACCATCATATTTAAATGATAGTCGTGCTGGATACAGTATCCTTGGTTCAAGGCCCTTCTGTTTCATTGCATTAAGTATATCATGCCATTCTCTTCTGGCCTGTAGGGTTTCTGTTGAGAAGTCTGATGTTAGCCTGATTGGTTTTCCTTTATAGGTGACCTTTTTCTCTCTAGCTGCCTTTAAAACTCTTTCCTTGTCCTTGATCCTTGCCATTTTAATTATTATGTGTCTTGGTGTTGTCCTCCTTGGATCCTTTCTGTTGGGGGTTCTGTATAATTCCATGGTCTGTTCGATTATTTCCTCCCCCAGTTTGGGGAAGTTTTCAGCAATTATTTCTTCAAAGACACTTTCTATCCCTTTTCCTCTTTCTTCCTCTTCTGGTATCCCTATAATACGAATGTTTTTCCTTTTGTATTGGTCACATATTTCTCTTAGTGTTGTTTCATTCCTGGAGATCCTTTTATCTCTCTCTATGTCAGCTTCTATACGTTCCTGTTCTCTGGCTTCTATTCCTTCAATGGCCTCTTGCATCTTATCCATTCTGCTTATAAATCCTTCCAGGGATTGTTTCACTTCTGTGATCTCTTTCCTGACATCTGTGATCTCCTTCCGGACTTCATCCCACTGCTCTTGCATTTTTCTCTGCATCTCATCCCACTGCTCTTGCATTTTTCTCTGCATCTCATCCCATTGCTCTTGCATTTTTCTCTGCATCTCTGTCAGCATGTTCATGATTTTTATTTTGAATTCTTTTTCAGGAGGACTAGTTAGGTCTGTCTCCTTCTCAGGTGTTGTCTCTGTGATCTTTGTCTGCCTGTAGTTTTGCCTTTTCATGGTGATAGAGATAGTTTGCAGAGCTGGTACAAGTGACCGCTGGAAGAGCTTCCCTTCTTGTTCGTTTGTAGCCTTTTCCTGGGAGAATAGCGACCTCTAGTGGCTTGTGCTGGGCAGCTGCGTGCAGACAGGGCTTCTGCTTCCTGCCCAGTTGCTTTGGGGTTTATCTCCGCTGTTGCTGTGGGCTTGGCCTGGCTGGGGCTGTTCCTCCAAAATGGTGGAGCCCCGTTGGAGGGGGAGCAGCCAGGAGACTATTTATCTCCGTAAGGGGCCTCTGTGCTCCCTGCTGCCCAGGGGGTTAGAGTGCCCAGAGATCCCCAGATTCCCTGCTTCTGGTCTAAGTGACCTGTCCTGCCCCTTTAAGATTTCCAAAAAGCACTCTCCAAACCAAAACAACAGCAGCCACAATGAGAGAGGGAACAGAAAGAAATAGAAAAAAAAAAGGAAAAAAAGGGGAAAAACAAGCTATTTTTTTTTTTTTTTTTTTTGTCCTCAGGTGCCGGTCCCAGGCACCCGCTCACTGGTCCTGCTGCCCTGTCTCCCTAGCACCAGGGTCCCTGTCCTTTCAAGGCTTCCAAAAAGCACCCACCCACCGGTCCCGCAGGGAAGGAACGCTCAATATTCTTTGTCCTCAGGCACTGGTCCCACGCACCCGCTCACCAGTCCTGTCGCCCTGCCTCCCTAGCACCGGGGTCCCTGTCCCTTCAAGGCTTCCAAAAAGCACTCGGCAAAAAGAGAGAAAAAAAAGGGGAAAAACGCGCGACCTCCTCCGTCCTCAGGCACCGGTCTCAGGCACCCGCCCCCAGGTCTCGCAGGGAGAAACGCGGGATATTCTTTGTCCTCCTGCGCCGTTCCCAGGCACCTCCTCACCGGTCCCGCCACCCTGCCTCCCCAGCAACGGGGGCCCGTCCCTCTAAGGCTTCCAAAAAGCGCTCGCCAAAAAAAAAAAAAAAAAAAACAAAACCGCTCCGGTTTCTCTCCACCCGCCGGGAGCCGGGGGGAGGGGCGCTCGGGTCCCGCCGGGCCGGGGCTTGTATCTTACCCCCTTCACAAGGCGCTGGGTTCTTGCAGGTGTGGATGTGGTCTGGATGTTGTCCTGTGTCCTGTGGTCTCTATTTTAGGAAGATTTTTCTTTGTTATATTTTCATAGCTCTATGTGTTTTTGGGAGGAGATTTCCACTGCTCTACTCACGCCGCCATCTTGGCTCCGCTCTCCCCAGCTAAAATTATCTTATGTAATTTTAGTATTTTACATTTGGATATGGTATAATTTATTTAGCTATAAAAATCTAAGGGACAATACTTCTAATTTTTACTGTCATGAACAATGCTGGGATAAACATTTCTATGCATAATTCTTTTGCACAAATTTTTTATTATTTCCTTGGAAAAAAATTCTTCTAAGTAAAATTATTGAGTCCACAGATTTTAATATTTTTAATTTTTTGAAAACTTATCACAAAATTGTTTAACAGATGGTTTGTACCATTTTGCATTCATGCCAAAAACGCAGGAGAATGCCTATCTTGTACACTTGACTTGGCAAGCCTGAGACTTACTCATTCCTTTCAAAAAACATGTAAATCTAGACCTGTTGCCTATTCTTTGACATCTCCTTCTTCTCAATGGATAACTCTGAATTTTACTCCCCGATGATTTTTCCAATATTAAAGTTCATGGCTTGAGCCCCTCTCATCTCCACATAAATATTTCAAAGTCCTGCATTCACTAGTTGGCCCTGCAAAGGGATAGTCCATTACTAGAGACTCCCAGCCAGTCCTCAGTTCCCATGAGATCTATCCCTGTTTTAATATTTCCACTGCACTCCCACTACACACTCTCTGTCAAGGCTCCCCATTCCAAAAGGAATGGTTGAAAGTTTTTTTACAGGGCCTGAGAAAACAAATGCATAAAGCAACTATCTCTGCACATTCAAGTAGGCCAGTGTTTTGTGTGAGTCCTTAAGAGCCAGATCTCCAACTAGGGGCAATCAGTTCTGCCCAAATCAGAATACTGTCTAATGTTTCAGTCTGACCCAGAAACAAAAGCCTGACCTCATCATGAAAACTTATTTTCCAGTCAATGATTAATTTCTACCCCAGTGCTTGTGACCTCCTTTATTTAAGCATATTTTCAAGAACTAGTAAGGTAACTATGGCAATGGACACCTAGAAGGGAGAAAGATCTTTGTTATTAATTTCTACATGCAGAGATGGGTCAGGTGTTTAGTTGTATTATTATGCAAATCTCCAAACATGGTAGTGGGTGACCTGCTGGGAATGTTCTTACCCAGAACAAAATGCCTTTTTAGAAAATTGTACTTTGAGGTTAACTGTTTTTGTTAAAACTTAAAGGCATAGCTTTCTTTGGAAATGAACAGCAAATGTGTTTTGCCTACTGTTAAGAAAATGGCAGGGTTTTTTTTGACTAGAAGGGGAAAATTTATGTATGTTCAGAGGTAGTTCCAACAGTCAAAACTACTTTTTAAAATTTTATTTAGTACGTTCACTTCTCAGAGACAATAGTGACTTCCAATATGTTTGTAAATGTTTGAATATTATTAAAATTACTTCTTTTAATGAAAAATGCTGAGGAATATTTTTGGGGAAGAATAAACCAAGAGAATCATTCAGCTCTGAAATTGCTGCTTTGTGGAAAGGACCCAACCTTTGAAATTTCTTCTCATTACAAAAGATCTCCAAAATTATGGGATAAAACTTAAAATTATATGAATGGTGGAAGCAACCATGTGTTTATGATTTACAAATGCAAAAGGTGACATTTAGTTCATACTCAGTACCTAAACTTCAATCTTAAAACAGAAGACAAATAAGTACACTCTGGTGCCTGGACTTGTAGACTGCTAGAGCCAGCCAACATTCCAAATGGAAGTTTTCAGTTTTTTCCACAGAATACCTTTGAAATTTTCATTTCTAATCATTAATATGTTTTATCACAAAACAATGCTTTTATATAGTAATTTAAGAATTAAACTGGAACTTTATGAAGCTTCTTCTTGCCTATTCAATAGTTTGGGGTAGCCTCTGACATGCTTTGCCTCCACAATCTATTTTCAGAGGCATGAGACTAAGATCTTATTGTTCCATATAAGTCTCATATTCTGCCTTTCAAATGAAACCATTTTAAAGGATTATGGTTCCATAAGCTGGTAATCAACTCACTAGTTCCTCACAAAACAATGTTATATGGGGGAAAAAAGACTTCTCTGAATATTTTTGTTTCAAAGTTACCATGGTAATGAGATATATTTGCTTTATTAACAATAATCTTTTCATTTTTTTAAGGGTTTTTGCTCTGTAGAAAGGATTCTTTGATATGATCACAATTAAACAGTGCATTCTGTAATTGAACTAGCATTTATAGAAGTTGGTTACAATGTAAAACAATTTTGCTTACTGAAAATCATACTGCTTTAAAGAAAATTTATAGATAGCTTTCAAGGTTTGTCATTTCTTATTAGAGTCAATATGACTCAAGTTTTGCTTTCTTAGGGTATAACATCACAGGAATCTTCCATGAAATTATTCTCTTTCAGTAATACTCATGGTCCATTTTCATTTTTGTGTCACTTCTTAGAATATCAAGGTTGCTTTTGTGTAATATTTCTATCTGTATTTATTCAAGAGCATGCACATAATCATTCTATGTAACACAATCATAATAACTAAAAACTCTGACATTGCTATTAGATCACATCACCTATCATTACCCTAGCATTTTTTTTCAGCTCCTACTGCATGTAAAATACAATGCTAGAAAATGTTGATGATATATATAGGCCCAGCACTTAAGAGATTTTTTAATGTTTTATTTAAATTATTATGCATTCTATTTTGGCATGGACTCAACTAAGCAGTATTAATCTAATACATTGATTTGATAATCAACTTGGAGCTTATTAAATTGGTAGTAACTAGTCCTATAAGCTTTCTGATCCCTTTGTTTGTTTTGTATTTTCGTAGTGCTTTGATGCATTAACATCAAGGTTTAAAGTTAAAGCATGAGCTTTACTTATTTACTTTTTTATGTATTTTACAATGTGTCACCTTCAAATCAAATAATTCTTGAATATTGGTTCAAGATGTAAATGTAGTATAGCAATAAATAAAGCTATATCAGAACAAAGGAAAAATAAACTAGATCATCACTTTCTCTTAAAGAATGAGATGTTATTAGTATTTCTGATCTTGGAAGTTTTCAGAGAAATGACAATCCACTGAAACAATGGGCATTTATTTATGTTGGAAAAGTTAATCTTAGAAAGATCCGGGAAGTAGTTTGTCAAGTCAGTTTCTTTGCATAATTCTGAGAAGCAAATCTATCCCTTTTCACATGTGAAAAATAGCATGAAATCATCTTTCTAACCAAGGAAAGAAAATTAATGTTATCAACTTTCCAGTAATTCCTTCCACAACCGGTTTTCTTTAAATTTTTATATATATATATTTATATATATACATACACACACATTAGGCATAAAAATACTTATAGAATGTCATTCTTTTTTCCATTGAAAGAAAAATAATTTTCATTCCAGATCAAATACAAGTAAATGATTGAAAGCTAAAGTTTTAGAACATATATGTGTGTGTGTGTGTGTGCACGTGCACAAAGTTATATGATTATTATTTGGAAATTATTTTATTATTCATTTTCAGTCTCCTGTTTCTCACCCTGTGCCATATAGACTTTTATTTTGACCTTTTGTTAAGCACAAATAATTCATTTGACAGAGTTTGGTCATGAAAAAGTGGTTTGCATCTCCATTTCCTAAATTTTCTGCAGATAAATTGTATGCCAAAAAAAACCCCTAAGTTTGAATAAAAATTAATTATCTATCTGTTCTTTAAGAGAATGGAAGAGTGCACCTACTAGACTTCTAAAGGTAATTTCCCATCTCTTTCTTTTCTATGTAAGTTTATTCCAAGTTAATTATTCTTCTAAGTTCATTCAGTCTTATATGAAGGGGAAGTTACTCCATCCCTCAAAAGAAAATTTTGATCTACATAAATGAAGGGTATGTCATCATTGTGGTGTGGCCCTTCAGAAAACTCTTGCCCTTATGCCAATAAAATAGTTGTATTTTAAGTTTTACACACCAGGATGATTTCAACTAATTTTATAATATAACATTATAATGGTCTGAGTAAAAATATGTTTTTAAAATTATTACTTTTAGCCATTATGTCTGCCAGGAATACATTCAATAGTTCATTATCTGTAATATGTAAGATGTTACTATGTTAGACCAAATTGAGGCTGGTCTGTAAATCATTCATTTTTAAAATCTATCCTAGTTTCTGTTATGGTGCCTCAAGCTAGTAGAAGGACAATAAAGGTTTGTTGATTGTTTGGGTAAATGAATATGCTAAGTACAGAACAACGACCTACATAATTAAAGACAGGGCTAAGGTGTGGGTCCAATGCTTATAACTCCACCCTGGAGTTACCGTTTCTGCATCCATCTTCTCAAAGCAGGGACTACCAGGCATGGCAAGATCCTGTTGCCAGATAGATGCCAGAGGCTGCTTTTTTGGCTTGGTGGACTCCCCTATTAAATAAAGATAACATTATATACACAGTCTTTTATATTTCCCTTGAGTAGCAGTGTCTTGCTCAAAACTCAGAAATTAAAATCTCAGCGGTAGCAAGAAAAAAGTCTGTCTCAAACTCATGCATGCTAGTTCATATTTTAGGGCTGACTAATCTAGATAATGCAAACAAAGTAATGGAGAAAGGCAGTTGTACTGAACAATGATAATTTCAAGTAAGGGAAGAATATGGAAAACAAGAAATGAAGACGAATAGTTAATGAATACTCCAAGATATTTAATGTGAACATTAGTATTTTCCTGATCATTTCAGGAGATTTTCCTTTGCTCTTTCACAGTACTCAAGCCCCTGAAGGCATTGCATTATTACAGCGCAGCAGAGTAATTGATGTCTATAAAGATGGCCCTGAATTAGCAACATAAAGTGTTAGGTCAAATTTTGTATATTCTATTTAATAATTCGAGGAGTAGAACAGATTTAATAAAATTTTAGTAGCATGATTAAAACCAAATGAAATATTTATTTTTAAGAGAACTAAGGTTATATGGATTATATCATGGCTTGATATGATTAAATATATGTAATATTTCAATATAGGTACATATATACTTAAATATGTCTATATAAACACACAGAAAGAGAAGCAGAGAGATCATTATAAAGCAGTATTTTATTGTGTTTTCCTAAAAGCAAAACAAGCCAGTCAAATGTCTGGACATGCTGTTTATTTAATAAATTGTTCTTTGAGGAATGATTGTTTTTTAACAAACTCATTTTCAAAAGAGATATATAAATGCTTCCTTCCCTTCTACCTTCTGTGGGATGCTTATCTTTTTATTTATTTTTTATAGGTGGCCTCTTATAAATTAATAGGTAATATTCTTAATGGAATTGCACATTATAAACAGATAATGGACTTCCAGTGCAATACGCATGTCAAATCTTAGCTGAAGTAATGAGAGAAAATATACTTGGAGACAAAAGAAAAATGTCTATTTTTGAAATGTTAGAGCATTACTGTTATTCAGTCGCAACCTTTAATTTCATTAATGCCAAGCCTATTATACTAAAGGAGTCATTCTAAAAAAAAATGAAATAATTAGAATGACCTGGTAAACCAGTGCTCACAGTTGGAGATATGTACAAACACTGTTCCCAAAGTTTGTCTTTCAAAAAATGTGGGAAAAGCACGAATCCACAAAAAAGCTAATTTAGAAATATTAACCGTAATACGCCTACAGAATATTCAAACAAAAAGGATTCTTATTATTCCCAGCAACTGTGACATTTTGGATGTTTATTTCCACTTCTCTAAATCAACTAAAAGAAACATGGGCTTAATAATTCAATTGGTCATTTGGCTGGAATGGAGAGTGAGAATAGGTTATATTTTTAATGAACTGGATCCATATTTTACAGAATCAAGTCTATTAATAAATGGAAATTTAAATAAATTATCATTATTGTCATAAATAAGTCTGTTTTCAATCAAATGATGTATTTTTAAAGTTTTGTCAGTAAATAAGCTTCTGACTATTATCTAGAGTTCTGCTAAATTGCTGTTTTAGGTATAAAGCAGTGAGAATTTTAAAAGTATCTGTTGCTCTTCATATACCAGTGGAAGTATTGTGTCAATTATTTGAATAAGTAATGTGGTTTAAATTATACCCTTTTAAATGGCTATAAATATGAAAGAAACTATGAATAAAATTATGATTCCATCATACAACTTATAAAAGGCCAGGGCAGATGGTACTATGAACAGATATAGGAAATGAACTCTAAACATTTTCAGACTCATTTCACTTTGATCGGTCTCACTTTACACATTCATATGTTTCTTTGTTCTATGTAGTGATGATGCCATTGTCCAACTGATAAAGGTAGATTAACATCACTTACTTGTAGGGTACATCATTATGCAATAATTTAGTGTTCCTTTATCATCCAAGTACCTATGTTTCAGAAATACCATATATTCTTACAACATTCCTTGAAATGAGATATTGAGGTTGAAACCAAGACAGTTTTTCTCAAAACCAAATTTATGATTGCCCTGCCTCAATTTAGGGAAGCTTATACAGAGTCTCAGAACTAGAACTTATTCTTGATGCTTTTACATGGAAAGAGCAAAGGAAAATATCCTAAAATGACCAGGAAAAATGTTAATGTTCATGAGTAGATTTCCTCCTATATTTCTACATTCTGGTGACTCCAGACCCCAAATACATCCTTTCCATCTGTGGAATAATCAACTCATCCAGCTCTTCTTAGTATGTATTCACATCATTCAGGTTCTCTAAGCCATAATTTTCCTCATCTCTAAAATGGGTACCACATCCCTAAAATGGGGAATTCAACTATATAAGTCAACTGACCCAGAGCATGGTGTTCCATGGAGGCTTAACAAATAATTAGAACAATTGAAATATTGCACTCTCATATGTCTGGAATATTCCACTGGGGTGGAATAATGAGGACCCAGAGGGAACTGTTTTTCATCCCTTCGTCCAGCAAACATTAATTTTATGCTTGCTAGGCTGTGTGTAAGAATAGCCTATGTAACAGATGGGGCCACTGTCGTCAGGGAGCCCACACATGGAGGACCTGCATTATGATCTGTTTCCTCATCTGCATCCCTGATGGAGGCATCAGCAGCTATGCTGGGTCACCAGCTGCATACTTGCTTCGTATTTTGCCACTAACAATGGTCTCCAGTTTTATTTCTAATGGAGGTGGCACCTTTGCTCATTTTACACAGCTTTCTAATTTCTAACTGGCAGAACTTGGGAACATCTCAGTATCAGCTTCTTTTCAATACTTTCCAAAACCTAAGGTCTCTTTATGAAGTGTAATGTTAATATGACTGAATGAGAAGGATTGTTGTAGGAAAGACCACTTCTTTAGTTTCCTGCTGAGGAATCTGGAAAATATGAGAATAGCTATTTGATTAAGCATTTGAAATTTCTACTATGAAGTCAACCTGATACTATTTATGATACTTGAAAAAAATATTAGGAAGGCAGCTATATAATATAATGTGTATATAGGAACAGCTTATAATTTTGGTGAATTTGAAATGAACATAATATCCTGGCAGCAGTGATATTTAGAACTACAAGCAAATTGTTACGATAATAAAATTGATTAATATTATATTTATATACTAATATTATATATATATATATATACACACACACATTAATATTAATGTAACAAATTCAAATGAACGAAGAACTAATCTTAGCTCAGAGGAATAAACAAGTAATTCTTTGAGTGTAATATTTCCAATCCCAATCCCATGTCCTTCAGAGATGAATATTAAGACTGAGTCACAAATGCTACGCAATTAAAGGCATGCTGAAGACTTTGCTACCACTCAGAGCACAAGTAGCTGTAGGAGTTTCTGGGTTGCCAGCAGCCAACAGACCATAACGTGAGGGACCTTTGTAGACTTGGACAACTGTGGAAAGCAGTAAGATGCACACAACTCTCTCACTAAAGGAATGAGAAGGGTTTCGTGTGGTGTTCTCCATGGGGTACCGGCATCATCTTTGTTAAAGTATGCAGGTGTCTTGGTGATGGGACACAGGGCAGCCACCCATGGGTGAACTGCTGCCAGAACCTTGAACTGATACCTCTTTCATCATGTGTGTTTCATCCTGCTGCTGAACAGCTTGAACATACTGGCATTTGAAGTTTCCTCCTGCCTGCCTTTTGAGGAGAGGCAAAAATGGATGTTCTGTGAAAAATTAAGCAACTTTACATTGTTCTGCCTTTTAAGCCCAGACATTTGTATAGTATAGGTAGCACAGCATATTTTATTTACTGTTTTCAATGTATGAACTTTCCATGAAATAAATAATCTCTCTCTGAAGAGCTCATCTCTTCTTTTAATAAGCTATTTTCATCCCTTTATTCCCAATAGTGTATTCAATTGCTTATATAGCAAGTCCTATCTTTCCTTAAACTAAATACATGCTCCTCCTTCCTTTGAGCATTAGTGGTCTCGTAGAAAACCTTTCCAGGATGAGCTTCACTGCTCTGAGTGTCCCTATAGAAATAGATGATGCCCTCACTTCTTCTCATATCACTTTTTCTTATCAGTGATTTTATTATGTGTTGCCAGGATGCAGAGACATATTATTCAACAAATTTTGAATGTCTGTCATGTGTCAGAAACCTATCTGAGGGCTCTAGAGCTCTAATATTCATTCTGCTCTCTTGAAATCACTGAGAAATATAAAGGAAGAGAATGTAAAAGCAAACAAACATATTTTATACTTTACCACTGTCTTCTGCTCATCTTCAATATTTTTTAAATCAGGCTTGCTTCTTTCTTTTTCCTAAAACTTTTCTGTCTTCCTTAAGAATTCATAAAATATAAAGTTAACTTACTAAAATATTGTGTACCTATAAATTGGTCAATATGGATTTCATTAATTATAACTGATTTTGCCATTTTTGAAATAATATGTATACTATGTAAATTCTAATTCAGCTCATATAGCCATTCAATAAATCTATTTGTTAAATAAATTTGTTAAGAACCTACTATGTACCAGGACTATACTAGGTGCTGGGGACATATGAGAGTACCCACAGCCAAATAAATACAGTCCTTATGTAGTTTATGTTCAAGACAGGAGGACAAAACCAAAAGTAAGTAAATAGGAAAAAAAGAATATGAAATATTAGGAATGTATGTATGTGTGCATGTGATTTTAGGTTGAGTGGACTCTGATAGCATCATTGAGAAGAGCACTTGAGAGAAGACATGAAGGAAATAAACGAACGAGATGTGATTGTCTGGAGGGTAACTCAATAAAAAAGGACAGCAAGTACAAACAAAGGTCCTGAGGCAGGAATGTTCTTGGCAGATCTGAGGCAGACCAAAGGGTCCTGTGTGGCAGGTGCAGAATGCTGAGGAACAGAATAACAAGAAATGATGCCAGAAGGTAACAGAGGCCTGTTCACTTTGGTTTTCTAGGTATTAATGAGGACTTTTGATTTTACTCTTCAGCTAGATGAACAGCCATTGAAATTATACAAAAAGAAATGAAATGGCTACCATATTAATAGGATATTTCTGGCTTCCTTGCTGAGATTAGACTATATGGGAAGAGGGTGGGACTAAAACAGGGAAACAGTAATCAAATGGGAAGGACTGATGTGTAACCTGTTTGGGGGAAATCGTCAGGGGTCCAGATTTGGACACATAAGATTTGAGAGGCCCATTAAACTTCCAAGTAGAAATGTCAAATAGGGGTTGGCTAGAGGGGTCTAGAATTGATAAGAGTAGTCCAAACAGGGGCTACAATTTGGAAATCATCAGTATTTAAGTGCTGCTTAAAAGTACTAAAGAATAAAACATTTCCTAGGGGGTGACTCTAGGTAAAAAAAGAGAAAAATTCCAAATTCTCAGCTTGGAACTCCAAATTAGGAAGTTGGAGAGATAAGGAAGAACCAGCAAAAGAGACTAAGAAAGAGTGAGACTCAGAGGAGTTATTTGAAAGGTAGGAGGAAAATTGGACTAATTAAAATTTTCAAGAGGGAGAGAATGATCTACCACAGCAGGGTTGTGATGGATCAAGTAGGATGACAACTGAGAAATGGCCAATGTGTTAATCAGTATGGAGACTCTTCTGAAGACGAGGATGGAAGATGATAAGCTATATCTTTAGCATCTTATATAGGTTCCTCTTTAATATATAAATGATTTATGTGAATATAATTTTGTAAACTGTAAGGTGCTATAGAAGTTTATCATTATTTTATAATTATTACAGTATATTAATATTAAAAACTGTTCTAAGATTATTAGAAACTAGTTCATCTTTTGTCTGATTACTTTTGAAATTGCTTAATGCATTTCAGTGAACATGATTTCAAATGTTAATGTCCATTTCCACGTGATACTTTATTTTCCTTGGCTTCCAGAATGGACTGACGTGTGCCTAATAGAAAGTACAATGTACTTTGTTCCTAGCTTGTATTAGAGAGATTCAAATATTAGACAAAGCGTAACAGTGATATTATGAGGTTACGAGAAGGTTAATGCTATTTAGGCAGATGGTGAATTGCAAATTCAACCTGTTGTCACAATAATGAATATGTGAAGAAACATTGGTGTTGCGAATAGGAGAAAAATGAAATAGTTTTCTTTCATATATATACACAAATTTATTATTAACATCTCCATAGAAGTAGTTATTCTTTACAAGACTGATTATTACATTCTCATTCATCAGTCATTACAAGGAACAATAGTTTAGATTATATTCAGTCTATCTTTAACAATTATTTTGATATATTTTTTTTCCCGGCAGCAACATCTTAAGGATTTAATCTAAGGAAAAATTGTTCAAGTATAATTTCCAATTTATGGTTATATATCCATCTTTTTGACTCAAAGAACAGATTCTGTGGTGCTTATTAATCCTAGTCTAAAATATAGTTCCTATCAAGAAATTAAAATTAAATCATATTATCTTTGATTACTGCTTTTTCCTCAATTTTTCTAATATATTTCATAGCCTAAGACTCCCAAATAAAGTACTAGAATAGTCAATATGATAAGCTTCTTAAAGAA